>NW_028274842.1:1309136-1963704 GCF_037043125.1 Eumetopias jubatus | reverse complement strand
AGTAAGATGGCATGGTATTATAAGGTTTTCAAGTGTCTTTGCATCAAAGCTTAGACTACATAACAGTCTTAGAGATATCTTTTGCTTTTTACCCCATTTCTTCATAAATTATATGGTGTGTATCTGTAGTTAATGCTCATTTAACTTCTCTATCTGATTAATTACAAATACAATTCCAAACTATACTTCATTCCCTGTATTTATAAAGAAGCATTATTCCAGTAACCAGTTCAGTGCTAAAGAAAAATAATCTGATGAATATTCAGAATTTTAAAATGGAATAGGTATCAGAAGAAACAGTATTCCTGCTGCCAATTTTAAGTTACGTGAAAAGAAAGAAATGCCTACTTTGTGGGTGTGGTATCTGCAAAGCTCAATACAAATATCTAGACCAATCACTATATTTTTCAAAGGAAAAATAACTAAAGTAGTATCTGAAATGCTGTGTTTTTTTCAGGCGACACAACGCTAGGCACACAACAGTTAATAAATACTGACTTGCATACAAAAATTAAGAATACATTCTCATTATCTTCAAACAAAGCATGCTTTGATTCACCTGGAATAACACAATTTTCAAAGACATTACCATCCTTTACTATATATGTATCATTACCTTAGTGAGAAGAGCAAGCGTGTTTAGGCAGAGTCTTCCAGTGCAAATGACCAAAAGGAATGATGGCTATTGTAAGGAATCAAGACACACTGCAAACACATTGGAATGTGACGGGAATTTAAGTTGCACTAAAAAAAAATCATCAAAATATCCTGAACAATTGTATTATCCTTACTTTATTTCAAAATGAATCTAACATGCTCCATGTCAGCATTGTCTAGTCAGTAAGTCAAATCGGTAGACAAAACCTGTCTGGACTACTCATGAAAAATAAAAAGGGATTCTCCAAGAAAACCACAAAGCAGCTCATTTAAGGTCAATTTAACGGTATTATTCTGTTTTTCTTCCAGCCTCGACATAAGATGTCACTACCTCAAAGGAAATTAGAAGAGTATCTATTTGCATTCCCCTAGGTGATTGGCAGTTCAACACCAATTAGTTCAAAATTACACTGTTACTAGCGTGCAATAAAAACAACACCTTTCATCTTCCTTACACAGGTAAGAATACCTTCAGAGCCAATAACTTTGATCAAGTAAGTATTTTTGATCCTGTCCCACCCGTCTCTTTGGATTCAGGAAAACTAATAGCTGAAGGCAACTCTTCCCGGCTTTATTCTTAAGCTGAAAAACTAGTGTGGTATTAAAAATATTTTGCGTCCAAGATAACAAAATTTCCCAAAGCCCAGCATTTCTTCAATAACTAAGCCTTAATGCATAAAAAAGCTTTAACTGATACTCATATGTTAAAGGGCAGATACTATTTAAAATATGTAATGCATTTTTAAAATAAATATAAATCTCTAAATTGGTATGTAAACAACTCATATAATGTGAAGCAACGAATCTCCCTAAACAATTTAGTGTCCTAAACTAAGTCTCATAATGAATACTATTTAGAAGTAGACATCTCTAGTATAAACAGATTAGTTTTTCATTTTTTTAAATTTAGCATATAACCAAAGAAAGTTGATTAGAAAATCTGTTGCCTAAGTAACTCTTTAAAATTTTGATTGTACTTAATACATTAAATTGACCAATGTGATCTCTATCAACAGATTGTGAGGTCCCTCAAGTACTTTTTAATTATTTCTAATCACTTAGACAGATAATTTTGTTGTCTAAAGCCCAAGACTCCTAAAACTTCATAGAGTGAACAGTCTCCATCCTCTAAGCAAACAGCAATTACTGTTCAGCACAGAGCCACTGCCAATGAGGCAGGCCCCAGAAAGTTTTTGAAAACTGAAGCCCGGACATTCAAATCTCTAAAGCATCTATCTCAGCATCAACAAACTCTGTTATTATCTATAAAAGAGATTGACAATTCATACACTCAAACACTCTATTTCTATTTCATTTGCAATGCTAATATTTGTTAAAATATTAGTTTCTATTTACTCGTGACATATCCACAAAAATATGGCTAAGTACAGAAATCAAGTACTATAAGACATTTCATATCCAACACAATTTGAAGAATCAAATATACTTTCATTATAAACGACCACAGTAAGACATTAAACAATCAGTTTTAAGAACATTATAAAAAGCTACGTACCAGGGCACCTGGGTGGCTCAGTCAGTTAAGCCTCTGGCTTCGGCTCAGGTCGGGATCTGGGGGTCGTGGAATTAAGCCCTGCATCAGGCTCTGCAGGGAGATGGCTTGTCCCTCTGCCCCTCACTCCACTCGTGCTCTCTTTCTTTCACTCTCTCAAATAAATAGATAAAATCTTTTTTAAAAAAAATCAAGCAATCAAAGTAATTGTTTGGCTTTTTTTTTTAAACCTTAGATATAAGTTATTGGTAGATCTTAAACTAGATAAGATATTAAGATAGTGAATACTATCATCCAAATAGGTTGTGGCTGAACAAGTAGCTCGTGTATATTAAATTTTTTCTTCTGCTAACAAATTTCGATCATTTATGTACAGCAATCTTTCTCTAAATTTCAGAGACTATATGATACTTGACTCTTAAGTTATTCTATAGGTTGTTACTCCAAACTATTGCTCATCTACTGATAATATATCTTATCTTACATCTCTTCAGTCACCTCATTTCATCTTGCAACAGATCATTTGTTTGGGCCACAATTTATAGTCAAGAAAGTGGTTATATGGCCCAAGAAGCCGAATAAATTGTTAACAAGGCATCTCTCATTGTTTCAGACATTTGGACCCAAATGTTGGTAATCATGTTAGAAAGAAACCATTTAATTAACTTCAACAGTAGAGTTAATATTCTTTCCTGTTAGCTCAGGAAGTCAAGATATTACTAGACACTTTCTTCTATCACAGTATTGCCAAAAGGAGGGGGTCACTGAGTATCAACAATTTTTGATATGTATGTTGTTGATGAGAGCTGGTATTTGATCACCTTCAGCCAGTCCAAGCCCATCACTGCTCAAAGTGGCCCAGGGTCTGATACATTTGAGATATTCTCAATTTCAGTGCTATAACCAACAGTAAATCGTATTCCTAGAATAACCATTGCTAGACTATAGAAGAATAGCTAAAGAAAGTCAAGAGGAAGGTATGTAGAGAACACAAGATGTGATACAAGCTCCCTTACATTATGGGTGTTACCTTAATTCAGATAAGGAATGACCAAGTCAGCAAACTGTACTGACAGTAATGATAAAAAATGCCTCTGACAGGATGTAACTACTCTAAACCAAGCATAAATACCACCATAAACCTTGACATCATCATAAAACTGCCTGGCAAACTCAATGTAGTGATAAATAAGCAAGATTCTAAGACTGATGGTGACCAATTGCTTCTGACAGGTAACTACGTTCCACGAGAAGATTGAATGAGTTAATTTTTATCAATCTTCTATTTTTCAGAATACAAAGGTACTGCAACTTGACACTCCACAAACATGAAACAAGTACATTTTCTGTGCTCTTAAGAATAAAGAATACAAGCTTCAATGAAAAAGGACTTTTTAAAAAAAGATCTAAATCAAGCAGGAAAGTAATTGCTACCAAAAGTGATATACTAACTTTTTATCATGAAGATGAAACTAGTACCTAACAAAGTTGAATTGAATCATTAAGTTCAAAGTTTACAATATTTTTAAATAAATTACATTAAAAGAACTGTCAAGGTTTTGAACTTAAACAATAAAAAATAATTCCTATTCATTATGGTACTTCTAAAGTTACCCAGTACACCCATAGGCTATATACACACGAAAGCTAATTATTTCAATTAATGCTGTTGCATTACTTAAACATTTAAACATGCTAATGATATATGCATCCTCTTAATCCTGGGTAGGAATTACAAAAGATTTTCTACCACAATTAATGTAATGGGACTTTCTGTTGGGCTACTCTTCTGGGGTCTTGGAGTAGATAGAAATGGATCTTGATTGCTTGTATTTCATGGCTTCACACTAGGGGAAATCACCTTATGTCTGCTTCTTTACTAACACCCCAGGGCATAAGGTCCTCCAGCCCCACAATCTTGGCTTGTCTTCAGAGGTCTCTACTGTGGGCCTTCCTAAATAGTGTCTCCACGTAATTCTTTTATCCTATCACCAAATTTTATTTCTTCTGCCTTCTTCACTTCCTTCTGGATAAAATGACAACTCTCCATCATGCATGTTTTTCATCTCTTCATTTACTCATGCAACAAATATTTACCATCAACCCACTACGTGACTGGGGATATCATGGGCTCAGGAGTATGGAAAGGAAGAAAACAAACAAAAATCCCTGCCCCTGTGCAGTTCCTGTTCTACTATGAAGAAACTGGCCATATATTTAAAAAGTGGAGAAAGTGGAAAGTGTTACAGGAAAACATAAGGCAGGAAAGAGGGAAAGAAGTGCCAGGGCAGAGGTGGAGCTTGGCAATATTAGTCATACCCACAAGGCTCCAGTGTGGGAAAGCCTACCGAGAAGGGGATCTTTAGGTAAAGCCCTGAAAGACAGGAGGCAAAAGGGAAACGCAATGCCCTGGAACAGGAGGCAGTGGGCCAGGGAAGAACAGCAAGGAGACTGCAGGAAAGGAAGTCAGAGAGTACGTGGGGGGCAGAAAGGGAAGCACTGCAAAAACTGGTTTTTATTCAGATTGAAAAAGGAAGCCACTGGAGAACACTCAGCAAGTAAGTGAGAAGATCCAGCTTACATCTCAAACACTTTGACTTATAAGGCCAAAGACAGATGCATGGAGGCTAATTAGGAAACAATCTAACCAAGAGGGGACTGTCGCTCAAACCAAGGTGGTGACACACAGATACTTTGAAGCTAGAGCCAACAGCTTTGCTAAAAGGAATCCATACGGGAATTAAGAGAAAGACTCCAAGGAATTGGCCTGAGCTCCTAAAAGAATGGATTTGCCACCTATAGAGACAGGTTGGCTATAAGAGAAGCAGAAACGGGAAATGAGATCTTTAGCTGATTTTGGACATATCAAAGATATGTTTGAGATGCCTATCAGGCATCCAAGTGGAAACGTCAGTGGACAGATGGAGAGGTCAGAAGGGAGATCAGTAGCATATAGATGGTATTTAAAGCCATGAGACCAGATAACCAAAGGAGTGCAGGTAAACAAAGGGAAGAGTTTAAGGACTGAGGCATGAGGTTTTCCAGTGTGAAAAAGCTATGGACACAGAGAAAAACCAGCAGTTTTTTGAGAAGCAGTAGCTCCTTAAGTAAAAGAACAAGGAGAGTGTAGTGAACTGAAAACCAAGTGGAATGAGGAGTGTGGCTGAGGACTCCGAAGTCACTAGCCAACTTGACAACAGCATGTCAAGTACAGCAGTGGAGGCGAGAGTGGCTCCAAAACCAAATACGGAGCACAGAAATGAAACCGATGCATGTACAACCCCACGAGTTCTGCTATGAAGACAAGCAAAGCAATGAGATGGTGAGCCAGAAGGGATAGGAAGTCAACACAGATTGATTTCATTTCCTTCTTTCTTTTTTCTTTTCCTTCCTTCCATTTGTTCATTCTATTGAGAAAAATTATAGCATATCTCTGTGCTGAAGGAAATGATCCAGCTGGAGAAAGACTGGTTATGTCAGAGAGACAGGAGAATGGTCATAGATGTGTCCCTGAATCAGGGAGAAGGGACTGAATCCAGTGCCTGAGGGGAGGGCTGAGCTTCAGTCCGGTCATAGCATCAGTAGAAAAGGCAGCCTGTGGGGGGGGGGGGGGTGCAGATAGATGAGTCAATACGAAGGAAAAAGCTTGTCAACATTTCAGCATGCTTGCTTCTATTTTCTCAAGAAAAGAGGAAGCAAGGTCATTGGCTGAGAGTGATGGTGAAGAAGTCCTGAGGAAAGAGAAGGCATAAAATGACTCCAGGAGAACATAAAGTACGCTTAATATACTGGTCACACATTTAAGGAAAGGCCAGGCAGGCAGTTGAACAGGCGTGCGTGCCGAGAACGTGAAGAGCTGGCTGTGACCAAGGCTAGGGTTTGGCCAAGCAGAGAGAGGGAAAGGGAACTGAGAAAGCAGGGCACTGAGTAAAACGATGGCCCAGGAATTGAAACTGTGTGAGACAGCAAGGGTCTGAAGGAGGTGCGGGAGAAAACGCAGTAAAAAGTTACTGAGATGCACAGACGGCATGAAGAACCACGGGGCATGGCACACTTCAGGCAGCAAGCTGGAGGGCAGGGTGACTCATGGTGAGACCGCACAAGAGCTTGTCCTGCTAGTGACAGGCCTGCGCTGTGGCCCCAGGCAGCCAGCGGCCGAGGAAGACCACCGAGAGAGGTGTAGGGTTGGCCAGGCAGGCCGGAAGGGTCATCCACACAGACGCCGAAGTCCCCAGTTGCGACAGGCGTAGTGGCAGAAAGACTGATCAAAAAAAAAAAAAAAGAAAGAATGATCATGAACCTTAAGGATGGAAGAGGAAGGATGGAAGAGGAACTGTCTGGAAGGAGAGGAATGAAAGGAAAAGAAGAAGTAATCAGGCCACGATCTAATGAGATGAGATTCAAAGCGTGTGAAAGCAGAAGAGGACGGGAGGACGCCTGCCCAGACCCCCGCAGGAGCAGAGTAAGGGGCGTGGGAAAGAACACAGCTATCACCTGAGAGGGACTGAGAAGCAGTATGTGCTGGGGGAGCCAAATTTCTTCTAGCAAGAGGGAGAAGACGGAGGATTTCGGTGGCTCTGCTGCTGTGTCCCAGCAGCTCTTAGATCCACAGGGTTCCACATGGTATAAGCAGAGTTTCAGGAGCTCAGGGACAGCGGGAAATCAGGTCAGAAATGCGACGTAGAGAGATGTGAGGGACAATCTGAGATGCAAGGGTCCTGGATATTCTGGGCTCCTTATGCTGACTACAGAAAGGGGGAGGGAAGAATGCAAGCAGTACTCCCCCTGGCCTCAAGGCAGACACCAAAGTAAGGCCGTGTGCTGCGGCCGAGAAGAGCAGGAGCCTCGTGGGACAGTGCTGAGTCCTGGGACATCTCACTCCTGCATGTGATGTGCACACTAGGGAGGGCTGTCTGCAGCAGACGGCTGGAAATCCGGGGCTCCCCCTGCTCCAGGAATACATATGACTCCCACCATCTATTTCTTTTGTTTTCAAGTATTCCAGTTCTGGATAAAATCTTATAGATCCTTACCCTTGTTTTTCTCTTCTTCAGCCAACTCATCTATGATCTTGAGACTCAGAATTTAAATTCATCTGCTCAAGGTCTGCTGCTTAGAAGAAGATGAGCAGTAAACAGAAAAGGGAGGACAAAAAGTCAAGCAGACCACTAGCAGGATGGCTTCTTTAGAACACTGATTTACATTATAATAGTGTACAGGTTAGCTTTATTTTATTAACGTATATTATATTTTATAACATTAAATTTATTTTAATAACATATTAACATGTTTTGTTTTGTAACATTAACTTTATAACTTTATAATTTTATACCTTTATTTTATAACATATTAACATTCTGAAGTAATACTAATATTCATAAGAACAAAACTAGCACCAACAAGTGATAAACACGAACAATGGAGAAGTCACAGGCAAGTATTCTATCAAAAAGTATACTGATATTTTAAAAACTATGCATGGAAATTCAACTCCAATAATATAAGAACTACCACAACAAGTTACATATCTTCCAGAAAAAAAAAGTGTTATTTTTTTTCAATGACTGTGAAGCTGAGCTCAGAGCAAACCACGCTGATGTCCCAAAGATTCCTGTGATGTGCCTCACACATCCCCGCACAGACCAAGAAAGCACACTCAATGGCCACTAGCAAAACACCACCATGAATTCTGGAGTAAATCGCTGCTGTAAAAAATTTTTAATTTTCTATTATTATTATTCCTATATTCTTTTCAAGAATATAGGAATATAGGATGCCTGGGTGGCTCAGTCAGTTAAGCGTCTGCCTTTGGCTCAGGTCATGACCCCAGGGTCCTGGGATCAAGTCCCATTCCGGGCTCCCTGCTCAGCAGGGAGTCGGCTTCTCCCTCTCTCTTTGCCCCTCCCCCTCCCCCTGCTTCTGCACAAGTGCTCTAATAAATAATAAAACCTTTAAGAAAAAATAGCCCAGGGTGCCTGGGTGGCTCAGTGGGTTAGGCGACTGCCTTCGGCTCGGGTCATGATCCTGGAGTCCCGGGATCGAGTCCCACATCAGGCTCCCTGCTCAGCAGGGAGTCTGCTTCTCCCTCTGACCCTCCCCCCTCTCATGCTCTCTCTCTCTCTCAAATAAATAAATAGAATCTATAAAAAAAAAAAGAAAAAGAAAAAATAGCCCAGAATAACAAATATTTTAAATTCACTTTTTTTATTTTATTATGTTATGTTAATCACCATACATTATATCATTAATTTTTGATGTAGTGTTCCATGATTCATTGTTTGCATATAACACCCAGTGCTCTGTTCAGTACGTGCCCTCCTTAATACCCATCACCAGGCTAACCCATCCCCCTACTCCCTCCCCTCTAGAACCCTCAGTTTGTTTCTCAGAGTCCATAGTCTCTCATGGTTTGTCTCCCCCTTCAATTTCCTCCCCTTCATTTTTCCCTTCTTACTATCTTTTTTTAACATATAATGTATTATTTAAATTCACTTTTAAAAAAATAATTTAAAATGCAAAATAACTGTTACAACAAAATGCACTTGACATAATACTAGATTAAATCAAACCCATGGGGATGATTTCCACTACTTACATTCTATGATCTATACTTTTTTTTTTTTAAGTAGACTCCATGCCCAGTGTGGACCCCAACATGGGGCTTGAACTCATGACCCTGCGATCAAGACATGAGCTGAGATCAAGAGCGGGACGCTTTGCTATAGAACCATTTGTGTTACAAGCCTGTTGTTTTCCACCTGAAACAGTCCACAGTGCTAACAAGCAGCAAATAACAAAACTACAGCAACTATCCCAACATATCATTAAAGAGCATGAATAGAAAGACTTTAAAAACCTACCAACAGAGCACTTAGAAGTGGTGCATGGCTTACCAAAATGGCAGAAAATAAAATTATACTTAGCATTAGCTATCATAACATGCTTAATCCTCTCCAAATTATATTTCTGTGGTAGTCAGGGTATTTTGTTTATTTGGGTTGGGCTTCATTTTGTAATATATCTAGCCTTCTGGCAACTACTTCTTTTGCAATTTCTTTAGATATAATGATTCACTTTTGAATTTGAGGAGCCAAAGGATTAGAAAGATTCTGGAGGGACTTTTTCTTAAAGCAAAAAGTGGGAAAAGGTTGTATTTTTGGTTTAGTTTTGTTTTAACTCAACTTCTTTAATTCATGGGGCACTATATATATATACATATATATATATATATATATATATATTTTTTTTTTTTAATTAAGTAGACTCCATATCCCACGTGGAGCCCGATGTGGGGCCCAAACCCACAAACCTAAAATCAAGACCTGAGCTGAGATCAAAAGTCGAACGTTTAACCAACTGAGCTACCCAGGGGCCTCCATGGGGTGCTATCTTTTACCCTTCCTAGTTCTCAGCCTCCTGATCTGTAAGACAGAAAGACCATATATTTCAGGCTGAAACATAACTGCATACTGCAGGCAGCATGACAATTCAGGCATATTTATCACTTATTAGCATGATTACCTAAGTAAGACAAATTTATTATAATATTTACTACTTTAACGAAATTTTATAAAGCTGACGGTATTGAGTGTAAAGTTATAATTCTGAAACAAAATAGGCTTAAATATTAAAATAGCTTTAATAACGTTAGAAGAATAAAAGATACACGTAGTTCCAGTCTAAAAGTTATTGGTACCAAAGGATACAATATTATTGCCAAGAATTCTCTAAAATAGATAAAATTTGATTTAAGAATAAAGGTCTAAATGTTAGCAACACTTTTGAGTTGATGATTTAAATTTATTATTTGTGGGGCACCTGGGTGGCTCAGTCGGTTAAGCGTCTGCCTTCGGCTCAGGTCATAGTCCCAGGGTCCTGGGATCGAGCCTAGTATAAGTCTCCCTGCTCCATGGGGAGCCTGCTTCTCCCTCTCTATCTGCCTCTCCCCCTCCTTGTGCTCTCTATCTCACTCTCTCTCTCAAATAAATAAATAAAAATAAAATCTTTAAATTCACTATTTGTAGCTTAAGAAAGTAGGTATATTTCTTCCTATTTCATACTTAAAGTACCCTTCCATTTTATATCTACTCTTTAATTATGACCCTGAAATACAGTTAGCTATTAATAACCTGATCTTGGGGTTGGTTTTCAACATTAAAGAAAAAAAAACAGCTTTTCAGGAGAAGAGAGTGCAGAGTGCAAAGCATTTAAGTAAAATAGAAAATTTACCCAAATTATATCATTTCTCTGTTAAACTATGTCATTATTCTTTTTTCTACTGGTCCTTCATTTGAAGCCAAAAGGATGGGTAAATAAAAATTGAACTTTAAGATCTTTGACATGCTTACTTGGTTATCACAGCTGATTATGAATAGCATTCCTAAATAACAACAGAGCTCCTAAGCATAACTGAGACAGTCAAATTTAGCACCTAGTAGCAAAGAGACATACTACTTTTGACCTTAAAGATTTCAACAGGAAAGAAATGCAGTAGGGATATTAAAGTCACTAAGAAAACATGCAAATTTGCAAAACCTCAGTAACTAAGTCGTCATGCTTAAAATACATAGCAGTAGAGGTGTGCCTTAGTGGCCAGTGTCTCAGAACTGAACTGGCCTTGCTAGACTATAGCTAATCACAGCTAGGGAAAGACAGGAACTTGACCACAGTGCCACTAGTCTTCAGCAAAACTATCCTCACCTGGGACGTTCACATGTTACTCTCAGGTTTTGACCTAGTGCATCAGCACAATGTGCTAAGAGGCTTGTATTTTCCCCCCCTCAATTAGCTGTCTTTTTGTGAATTAAATAATTTTTTATTGAGCTCTAACTATGGAATACATACGTACCATTTAGTCGTCTCTGCAGTGCTTCCTCCTCTAGGGTAATAATATAAATTTGTTCATCCAGGTCTTCAAGAATCTAAATTCAAAGATCAAACCTTTGACTAATGCAACATTAGAAAACTAGTGCTTATGAGAACACTTAGGTTATTTGGCCTATGACTTAGATAACCATTTAAAATCATTAGGAATTTAAAATAAAAATACTCAAACTAGTTTATTTATAAGTTTAGGAAAAATATTTTAGCATATAACTAAACACATCAAAAGTTGACTATTAGAAAATCTACATATATTTAAATTTAAAGGATTAAAGAACACTGCAGTTCTCTCAATGACAAGTAAATGTATGAATTCGCAATATCCAAAAGGCTAAATACAATTATACCTCTTATGCCCAAACCAACATTTTAGAGCAAGAAGGAATAGATCACTCCGTCCAACACTGGTTTCTCATTTATATTTACCTACATAATATTTAACACAAGAGACCTATAAACTCAGTAACTACCATGCAATACTTTCCAATTACATCATCTGTATATAATAAAAATTTTCTGCAAAGTATGAATACTGGTATTATCAAAATCATTCTGTAGACAGAATCCGAGAGAAACATTATGCTTGTATATACCCCACCCACTACCATACCGTACAACACTAGTAAAAAACAAGAACCACTAATCAATCACCAATTACATAGGATATGATCTGCACTATCTTCACAACTGATAAAGGCTAAAATATGTTTAATTCTAGCTTTGTTAACATAGGTATCCTTCTTGAAATGATCCTAAATATCTTCCTAGCTCTGGGGAAAATCTGAAAGAAGACCAGAGCTGATATATTTAACGTCATTCAAACCCAAACTACTTATTCCCAACAAAACAATAAATTGTGAGAAGTTGATGGACAAAGCAAAAGGGTAGAAACCCTATATATGTATATCCTTTCAGCTCCCTGATGAGGTACATTCATAAAAAGCAGTCTCAAAGCATGTAACTCCTATCAGGTATCAAATCTGCCTAATTTCTATAAAATTTATTTAGAGCAATCCAATAATTCCCAGTATTTCAACAAATATTGATAATCCCTTATTATCAACAGGTTTAACACTCACAGCAAAATAAAATAGTAAAATAAGAATAAATACCAACACACAAATAAATAAGTAGAAAAGCTGACCGACCTAGGAGAAAAGGGTGGGGTGACCCACTTCAGCAGGCCACCACTGAGGGCCTCCCCCAGGAGATGACCCTTGATTCCTAAATGGGAAAGACTGGGCAGATGGACAGCACCGGTACAGGCAGCGGACTGGGCTAAATTAATCCAAGACAGGCTCTGAGCCTACAGTAGGCAGGGGCCCTATCTTTGTGGGTTATGATATCAAGCTTCTTTCCCATCAATATTCTCACCATTTCTACCATTTGGATCACAATCCAGTTTTTACTTTTCCTAAGGTCTAGCCCATACAAAAAGATTTCCTCTTACGATGCAAACTATCCATCAGTGACTTACCACCATGGGTCTGTCTTCATGTGAGTGAGTGACAATGAATGGCACACCGATATTTGTGTTAAATGCTTGTGTGCCTCATCCCCTTGATTCTACAACAATCCAATGTAAAACAGACTGTTATCACCTCCATCTTATAATATGCCAAGAAACAAGGGTTTGGCAAAGAAAAGTTATCTGCCTTTTAAAGCCTATACTCTTAAACACTCTGAGCTGATGGGGACCTAAATATGAGTCAAACACAGTCCCTGACCTCAAACAGCTTACGTTCTAGTGTCCAGGAAAAACAGAATGAACTCAAAAAAATAATTATAGGGTGAAAATAACTGTCATAACTGAAGCAAAAACAAAATGTTACAAAAGTTCAGAGGAAGAAAGACCCCCAAATTCTAGGTGGGAAGAAAAAAGTTTTGGCGAGTGTTTTTGATAATAGTAGCCTCTTAGCTGATAGCTTAGCTTACTAAAAAGGGGAAAGGCATTTGGATCAGAAAACACTGTAAGCAAAACACAGAGATGAAGAGGTATGAAGCACACTCAGCAATAAAGCGGTTCGAGTATTCTGTAGCTTATGGCAGAACAAAACAGTGGTCCAGAGCCCAGGGTCTGTAACCAGTCTCTGGGTTCAAATCCCACCCCATCATGACTGATCTGTAATCTCGTACAAGTGACTTAATCTCCCTGAACTACAGTTAATTCAGCCATAAAATAAGACCACCACCTAACTTATGGGTTTGTTAACACAATTAAATGAAATGTGTGTAAAATATAGTACTTATCACAAACATAGAGCCTACACTGAATTGAGTATCATTAATATTGGATGTTAGGAACAAGAAAAGAGGTGAAGATAATTAAAGTTTCGAGAATAATGTTAATAAAGCGACAAGTTTAGGACAAAAATCAGCTTTGGGAAGGGCACTAAGTAAGTAGTTTGGTTTTCTATAAGCTGAGCTTTCAGCTCCGTTGAGTATTCGGGTATAGCATTTACAATGTGGTGTAGTTTGTTTTCGGTGCCTTTTGCTCCCTAGAGCTACACATTTAGAAGTGTCATGAAAGTGGCAGAGGTGGTAAGGAGAACAGAGCAGAGCAACTTTAGACCAAGGACAGAACTTGGAACATTTGCCTATCTTAGGGGGCTAGGAAATAAAAACGGAAAAGGAGACCAAAAAACAAAAAGAAAAGCTCTGCCAGAGAATCAGGAAAAAATTAAGAATGCAGTGTCATGAAACCTCTTCAAGAGGGAAGTGAATTTCAAGATTTGATAGCATGTTTTGAGTGTGTATACATTTATGTAGCAAGTTAAATAATCCAATTTTATTTTTTTAAAAGACAGGAAAAAATTATTTGTCACTTATTTTTTTAAATCTTTCAAAATTAAGCAAGCATTACTAAAGGAATGTCTACTACAATATTTCCTCAAATTTTTTCTGATTAATCACCTCAATAGGAAAGACAAACATATAACCAAAATAATTTAATAGGTACTAACAAAGGGGAATATGAAAAGTGCAGAGAAAGGAGCTTGATTATCTCAACTTAAAGAAGAGGTGAGGCAAGGTTCAAGAGTAGGCAGTGGGTGCAGCAACATCAGAGCCAGGCCTTGAGGAGGCGGTCGGGCGGCTGGAGCAGGCAGAGGGCACTGACAGGAGAAAGCCCCGGACACGCCTGCTAAGTGAAAGCACGTGGCCCGTTGGGAGCACAGCCCATTAGCAGCGACCGTGCAGTCCGAGCCGCGGGGGCAGGAGCACAGGTCAGCGGACGAGGGAAGAGGCTGTGAGTCATTCAGACCTGAGTCTGTAGGCAGTGAGGACCCATGAAAAGAATGTAAATGGCAAGTTCCTTAAATGCAGCTAAGAATTACTACCAACTGAAAATCAAAAATGAATATATGGCAACTCTGAGATTAAAGTGAAAAGTATAATCAAAATGTAACATGCAGACAACTTCTCAGAGACATAACTGCTCTGTAAATCAAGGAATATATGTGGTAAATTTTGAAACATAACAGAGTTACTACTGATACAACAGACACCTAAAATACCTGTAAGTATTTGTAAATTTTGTCTTAAAATTTGCTAGAAGAATTTCTACCTGAGTGTCTATAGTTAGTATTTTAAAAGCAAAAACAAATTTGTTTCCAAAGATGAAAAAGATTAAAATAAAAGCAACAACAAGGAGGTCACAAGCCCACAGAAATACACTAATGTTTCTGATTGCTAATTCACAACCTAAAAGATGTTCAAATGTAAACACATTTAACAAACAAGATGACACACTTACTGTTGGCTTCACCAGCAACTGACCCATCACTGTGAACATGCGGGAAAGGCCAACAGGGGTACACACTGCAGGGGAGGTCACAGAGAGGAGGCTGATAAATGGCTAGTGCAAAATACAGAACAGACTCCAAGACGATCGTTGTAAGAAAAGTCTTGCCTCAAATTTAGATTCTCTCAGTGTTTTATCAGAGGAGCCTTCATCAATAAAGAAGCTAGAGAGGATGACAGGTGAAAGATGAAAGATACCCAAAGACTGAAGAAGGCTTAGCACGTGCAAGACTCTAGCAGTTGAATAATAGTATTTTCACTTAAAAAATTAAAAAAAAAAACTAAAGAACAGATTAAAATTTCAAGTACTGAAGGAGTTGAGAACCAAACAACTATTATCTTAACTCCTTTTAACTACATTTATCTGCTTATAATATCCCTGAGATATGCTGTAATGCCTCAGGTAAAACTGAGTACATTTTAACTAAATTAAACCACAAATTCACCACACAGGGTCTATGTTACCACTCAAAAGTAGAATCTAATGCTTCAGTGAGTGTGGGCCTGTGTGTGTGTCTCTCCACAAGAGAGGCTTTCCTTACAGAACAGCACATGAGTATTATTTCATGGCTTCAGTTTATCAAAATTTATCTTAACATAAAAAAAGTTAAGGGCCAATTTTAAAAACATCTCCAAGCTGTTAAGTAATTTCATCAGGAAACCTTAGTATAATTTTCTAGAACAAAGAACTCCATTTTCCCATCAACATTAAGCCAGAAAAATACTTACAGAGAAGTAACAAACATCCCGTCCGAGATATACAGGAATATAAATAGGGTAGGTAGAACTCCCAGAGATCTGTAAAGAAACACAAATATATTTTAGTAAATCCAAAATATTGTACATTAAGATATAGGTTGACTATAATGTTTGATAAACATCATAATTGTCTATTTGAGTCTACTAAACCATATAATTTCTAAATTGTACAATAAAAAGATCTAAAACAGAAAAGGAAATACCCCTTTTGCAAAACCTGTTTGGAGGGAGAAAAAAAGTCTCCATGGAATTTTAAGAACAGAAACCAACTAAGAAACAAAGAAAAATCTTAAAAGCTGCTTACTCGTTCTGAATACAGCAAACACAGGAACACTCATTTATGTTCTTAAACCTGTCTAAAGACTTGTTAACTCTGTAAATTAACAACAAGGGCTGACCACACAAAGAATCACTACAACGTTCACGACAGCGAACGTGTAGTCATAAGCCGGTTCAAGGTCCCGGAGAGAAGCCGACTGACCGTACAAAGACTCCATGCTCGCGGCGTCCTCGTCAACGAGCGCGGAGGCCACCCACACCATCCCCAGGATGAGGAGCGCAAGCAGGACAAGCATGACCAGAGTTTCTAAAATTCGGGCTCGGATTCCCTGAAAAAGATAATGGAGATCTAACTGTATTTCATTTCATCTCATGATTAATTAGGCTTCTATCTGTAAGAAAGCACAAAAATTCTTTGGAAAGGGAAGAAATTTCTATTTATAAGGAAGACAGAAAACACTAGCTTTACAGTGTCATGTTTAGACTACCTTTGTTTTACCAAATTATGTAGAATACCATCAAGCTTTAAAAAACCAAAAAAATTCGTCACGAAAGCATTTTTCAGAGCAGTGTTTTAAGGGGCGCCTGGGAGGCTCAGCCCGTCGAGTGCCTGCCTGCCGCTCAGGTCATGGATCCAGCCCCACGCGGGGCTCCCTGCTCAGTGGGGACCTGCTTCTCCCTCTCCCTCCTGCTTGTACTCTCTCTTGCTATCTCTGTCACCGCCTCTCTCTCTCTCAGATAAATAAAATCTTAAAGAAAAAACAAAAACGGGTTTTAAAACATAGATTGATGAATTTTTGTCTGTGGCTCTAAGCAAGGGCCTCGAGGACGACCACGGTCCGGGGCCAAGCAGCCATGGGAGCAACGGACCCCGCGAGCACACACAGCCCCCAGTCCCCGGGCGCCAGCCACCTGCACCGCTCCCGCAGCCGCGGGTGCAGCCCCCCGCGTCCCCACCCCCTTCCCCCCACGCCCACAGGGCCAGTGCCCCTCCCCCGCTCCCGCCAGCGCCCCCCTCCCCTCTCCCCCCGCCCTGCAGCGGCCAGTGCCTCCTCCCCGACTTCTGCCAGCGACCACCTCCGGCTCCCGAAGCCCATGTCCCCCCTGCTCCCGCCAGCAGCCCAGGACTCCCTGAGCAAAGCCCGCAGCAGAAACCAAGGCCAGGCGCAGTGCACGGTTATCGATTATGTACTACACTTCTTTCTTTACATTAGATAAAACCGCCATTACTTCATGTGCCTGGAATATAATAAACCATCTTTCTGCACAATTTTGTTTTAAATATAAAACAAATTCTGACCTCAGGGCCAAACCAGAGGCCGGGCTCCTAAACTTGAAACCTATTGGACAAGCCAAACAAACAAACGAATAAAAACAACTTTCTTATATTCCTGAAAAGTCACCAAATGATTGAATCCATACCTAAATTCAAAGATTCACATTGTTGTTTTATACTATAATGTACATGGAATACAACAAACAAAATTAGAAGTAAATCCATGTCTCTCGATAAAAGAGTTGGAGGGGCCTGCTCTTATAGCCCAGTCTTACACAGGACTGCCCTCGGCCGGTTAAAAGATGTCCCCAGGTGTGGAGTCAGCACACCTTAAGTGTTTCCAGTAGGGACGTCGGTGGACCAGAGTAAATGACGCTTGTATTTTATTTAACACATCAGATCTAACAGTAGTTATGACTCAAGTAAGATGAAATATGAACAGTCCCCAAACATACTACTAAAAAACACACTCCAGCTTTCCTAAAGAACTCTCCAAACCCGCACTTCACAACTTTCAAACCACTTAGGATACCAAAACATGACCACCACCCCCCTTTTTTCTTTTTTAAGTAGGCTCCACGCCCAGTGTGGGGCTTGAACTCACAACCCTGAGATGAAGAGTCACAGGCTCTACCAAGTGAGCCAGCCAGGTGGCCCAGACAGCCACCTTTTTATGGTAATTTCTTTTTCCTTCCTTCTCTCTTTCTGAGCAATAGTCTTTTTTTGTAAGCAAGAATCTTCTTATTACACATCAAATATTACGTGGAAAGCTTGTAACAGATAAAAAGCACAGGTGCTTTGATGAGAATGTGTAACACCCTTTCAGCTTGTCTCCTCCTATCTCTGACTGGAGCCCAAATCCTGCCTGCCTCCAACCAGAACTTAGGAATACTAAGGGCTCCCAAAACACCTAACACATGTGTCTTAAGTGTTATGACATATGAGCTAAACACTGCAACCATGTTTGATACAAAACAGTAGTGATCCTTGGAACCATCTGAGACCCACTGTCCCCAAAAAGTGTTTTAATAATATAATTATTAAACAATTGTAATAACGTAATAAGTATATAACCATTACGATGATATTAAGTGTTGGGGAATCAATCTACCATAAGATTTACACACTTCCTCTGTTATTTTGGTAAGAAATATCTGTTGGCAATTAAATGTATATTTCTTCAAATATGTTATTCTGCTTCGGGAGCTAATGCTCCATGGGCCTCTCTCATTTCTGTGCATCTCAGAGGCAGGGATAGACCTTGTTCTGGAATTTTTTTTTTTAAGATTTATTTATTTTGGAGAGAGAGCATGCATGCATGCAGGGGGGAGGGGGAGAGGGTGAGGGAAAGAGAATCCCAAGCTGACAAACCACTGAAAGTGGAGCCCAACAAGTGGCTCAATCCCATGACCCTGAGATCATGACCTGAGCCGAAATCAAATTGGATGCTTAACCAACTGAGCCACCCAGGAGCCCCTGGACTATCTTATTAAGGATGTCTGGATAGCAAACAGCCTTGGAAAATAGAGACGCCGTCTCTCTGAAGCAGGTCTGTTTCATACAGAGCAAAGCAGAGACAAGTTTGCTTGAAGCCCATTTGTGGGTTCCCCTGAGATTCCTCAGCTATGACTTGAGCCCACTGTAGGAACAGCCTCCACCTGAGCCACACTGCCCCCATGAAGCTGGTGGGTGCGGGTGTTGTCCTGGAGAACAGGAAACTCATGGCTTGCCTGTTCTGAGTAATGAAGTCCTTTGTCTCTGATCCAGGAGTCTCATGTCTACAACTACCATGCAGGAATCTAGCAGACTGTCAGCTTGCAAGTACAGTAAAATCTCAGACCCTCCACAATTCTTGCAGCTTTGGGTGACAAGGGTAGGCAGCTAACATGGCTTTCTAGAGAAGAACAAATAAGGGCCCACAAGGTTGGGTTAGGGGCAATGAGAAAACTCCCAAGATCTAGCAGGGAATGCTCTTACCCAAGCAGTAGGCAAGTGGGAGAAGTATGAGTCCCCCAAGGACCTGACGTGCTAATGCCTGTCAGAGGCTGAGCTACAGGTGGAGCTTGGTCATAGCCCCTTCTCCCAGAGAGTAGGGGTGTTATCATGTTCGTGTAACACCAAGCCCTACAAGGCCAACTAAAAAGACTATGATTACAAGGAACTATTTTTCTTGTATACTTTGTCCTTTTCTGTATTTTCCAAATTTCATAGAGTGAATGTGCAGGGCTTTAAGTAATATGAGAACAAATTAATGTTGTTTTTAATTTTTTTTTTTTAAAGATTTTATTTATTTATTTGAGAGAGAGAGAATGAGAGATAGAGAGCACAAGAGGGAAGAGGGTCAGAGGGAGAAGCAGACTCCCCGCCGAGCAGGGAGCCCGATGCGGGACTCGATCCCGGGACTCCAGGATCACGACCCGAGCCGAAGGCAGTCGCTTAACCAACTGAGCCACCCAGGCGCCCTGTTGTTTTTAATTTTTAATTTTTTTCTTAAAAGAACTAACTTCCAAGAGATTGACACTCAGAAAAATAATTTTTTAAAATATCCAACTTCAGTTTATGAGACAGTATAGCGAGCTAGTTCAGGACCCCAACTCCAGCAACAGACTGCTTGGGTTCAAAGCCTGGTCCCATCACTGACCAACTGTGTAACACTGTGCAAATTTCTAAACCTCTCTGTGCATCAGTTTATTTCTTCATAAAATAGGTTTATCCCTACCTTATGGGGTCATTATAAGGATCAAATAAGTTAAAATAAGTAACATGCTTAGCATTAGGCTAGGTGTTTAGTAAGCACAATATAAGGGTTAACTGTAACGGCTCAAATTACTGCCTTTGTTTTTAAATTTTCCAAGGCTTTGTAGTTCACCTATCATTTGTGTTTCTGGATTAAATTTATTTCTCCTAATGCCAGCTTATCAACTTCTTTCCATCTGTCACCTATCATTCACAGACCTGTAAGACAGCACATCCACTAGCCTGACTCCCTCGTCTCTCAGACCCATCCTAAGATCTCAGACTGTGAGACTGCTCCATATTTCTCTGATACCTCCAGTCCTCTAACCTACACTGTGTCTTCATCATTATAACCTCCACTCCCTCAATCCACCCAACTCCTCCAATCAGTCTTGTTTTCACTTGCTTAAACCCTATGTTGAACTGTGTATTTTTTTTTTTAAAGATTTTATTTATTTATTTGAGAGAGAGAGAATGAGAGATAGAAAGCACGAGAGGGAAGAGGGTCAGAGGGAGAAGCAGACTCCCCGCTGAGCAGGGAGCCCGATGCGGGACTCGATCCCAGGACTCCAGGATCATGACCTGAGCCGAAGGCAGTCGCTTGACCGACTGAGCCACCCAGGCGCCCTGAACTGTGTATTTTAATGAAAATCCAGTACCAATAATATTCTAATATTCCTGGTCCCTTTGATTTCCACCAGACTACCTTAATTCCACTGGCGGCTCATTCCTTTGAATTCTCAGTCCTGTGAAAGAAATTTACAAAATCTTGAGAAACATGTGCTACTACATTCCAAAGTGGGTCTTTGCTGTTACCTGGCAATACTTATGCTGATCTCTGGCTAACGATTCCCTCAATGATTTTTTAAATGTTTTCCATTCTCCTTGACCCTAAATCTCATCCCCTGCTTTCTAGCAAATTGCAGCTGCCCTTACCTCTTCCTTAGTAGGACATAACTGGGGAGACTGCACATCCCTCAGCTTCCTTCCCCTATCTCTGGTTTCTCTGTCTCCATTCTTTCTTTCATTCTTTATATAAAGGAAAATGCCTCAGATCCCTTTTTTCCATGGCTCAGGCTTAGATGTTCATCCTTTCAACATGCCGGATTAGTGCTTCTCAAACTTCAGCGTATGTCAGCATTACCAAGGGGCTTGCCAATCCCTGAGAACCAGCCCAAAGACACTTCAGTCAATTCTGACGAAGCCAGTTCATGTGACGAAGCCAGTCCAGATAGACCGCTCTGTTCTTCCCCTGGGTGATCTCGGCTCCTCACGTAACCAACGGCTCTAAAGTTTCCATCTTTAGTCCAAATCTCACCACTGAGACCAAGATCCATACATCTAAACGGCCACCTCCCCTCAAGTATCTCACAAGTACATAAACAATTCTAAAGTCAAACTCATCACTTTATCCCCTAAACAAGCTCCTTCAGTGTTACATACCCCAATTAATGGCACCATTACCCACTGTTTTTTCCAGATGCTGCAAACATCCTTATCATCCCCCTTGCTGCTGCACCCTCTCTCTCGCTCTCTCGCTCTCTCTCTCTCTCTCACACACACACACACACCTTGGACTCTGATCTATTCAAACACCAAGTCCTTCTGATTCTACTGTGTCATTACAACTAAATCCATCCGCTTCTCTTTCTGCCACTACATCCAACTCACCTGGACAACTCCCTACTTTGCTAGCTAGTAGTCCAAAATGCAACTCTTAACTCTTTCTGCCTGACCTGTTGCCTACATTGCAGTGGGAATGCAATCTTTGCAAAACACAACTCTGATCGTGTCACTCTTAGTCAGAACTTGCTAACAGAAGTACAGGCCAGCAACAGGGAAACAGGTGCATTAATGCAACAACACATAAACATCAAATCTCATTAGCATCACTTCTAAGAAAATGAGGTGCTATACACATAGATCCTTAAAGCTGGGTCTTACTCTGTCTTCTGCTGTTTAGATGGTAGACAAAATAATTAAAGACAAAACAAATATAGATGAAACAAATTATTTATGATTTAATAGCATACAAAAGTGCTGTCCAAAAGACCCTTCTGTGATGATGGAAATGTTCTGTGTTATCCAGTAAGAAGATAGCAACTAGCCATACGTGTTTATCAAGCACTTAGAATGTCGTTACTATGAATGAAGAGCTGATTTTTAATTTTATGTAATTTTAGTTCTTTTAAATTTATATAGCCACACATGGCTAATGGTTACCATATTGATCAGAGAAGATTATTAACAGCCTGTTGCTAATAAAATCTGATATAAGTACTCTCTGTACTCTCAAGTACTTTCTGGTAATTTTTTTTTAATCCATTTGTTATTCTGTTTTTTTTTAAGATTTTATTTATTTATTTGAGAGAGAGAGAAAGAGACAGCACAAGAGGGAAGAGGGCCAGAGGGAGAAGCAGACTCCCTGCTGAGCAGGGAGCCCGATGTGCGACTCGATCCCGGGACTCCAGGATCATGACCTGAGCCGAAGGCAGTTGCTTAACCAACTGAGCCACCCAGGCGCCCCTACCTTCTGGATATTTTTCTAAATTTAACCTTGATATAAAATTATTTGAAAAACAGCTTGGTTAAAGTAACCTCATTTAACATGCTATTGCTCTACTTAGTATTTTCATTAGCATTTATGTCAAAAAGAGGTAATCTACTTTTAATTCAAAAACTGCCCCCTTCTGTTTATATTAAGAAAAATTACATTCTCTCATTAAGAAAAAGTTTTTAAAATGCAGCCTACATATGACCCATCTAACACTGATACTAAGGTTCAAGACCCACACACTTATTCCCATACACTGACAAACCAAGTCCTTAAATAAATCTCTTTGTGTTAAAAAAAAAATAAATTATATGTGAACAGTTTTTCTAAAAAGAAACAAGCTGTGTAATTCCAAGAAGATGCTTTTTTCTATTACAGATATATGAATAATATCAAGAAGAAATGTCTAAAATGTATACTCACATGCTTAAGCAGTCATATAAAAATCATTTAGCAAAAAAAGACCTCTGTAGTCAAATCATATAAGTGGTTCAAAATTTACTATCAATATTTCTTTTGAAAAGTACTAAATAGGGCGCCTGGGTGGCTCAGTCGTCAAGCGTCTGCCTTCGGCTCAGGTCATGATCCCGGGATGCTGGGATCGAGTCCCGCATCGGGCCCCCTGCTCCGTGGGAAGCCTGCTTCTCCCTCTCCCACTCCCCCTGCTTGTGTTCCCTCTCTCGCTGTGTCTCTCTCTGTCAAAGAAATAAATAAAATCTTTTAAAAAAAATAGTAAATAACACAAAAAGAAATCTGCTCATTTTCAGTTATCAATCTAAGCACAAAAGAGTGAATTAGCAATATTACATGTACAGAAAAGGCTGCCACAGAGCAGGTCATCAAAACTGTTGGATAGGATTATGCCTGTTATGAAATACTGATAACTGCTGTAGGAAGAAATAACCGTTATTCTGACTCAGTCCACTAGGAGGCCAGGACAGTTATGTTTTTCTTTTAATTGTATTCTTTTTTTTTTAATTAAACGAGACAAAAATCAGCCCAACTTGAAATCAGTGAAGTGTCACATTTATGAGCTTTAGCAACACCAATAGAAAAATATAAATTTTTTCATTAAATGCAACGTGGCAGCTTTTTTTTATCCTCAACAACTTTAGGACAGAGAGAAGAGGGGTAATGGGGCTCTAAATAACCAGAGACTTCATCTGTTAATTCAGAATTGACTGGCTCCTGCAAGTGCCAGAAATACATAAACTATGGTTACTACCTTTCTTGAGACCATAAAAGTATGACAAAGCCTAAAAAGTACAGGCTTTGTGGCATGGAATATGTGAGATTTTTAAACTTTTGTACGTGATTCTGCCTGCAAAAGTAATGAAAGCCTTGAGAGAGCTTTTATCGCTACCACTAATCACCAGCAGGACAGCATATAAGCAAAAAATATGCCTACTGCTCATTTTTCCATTAAGAGTCAGAATGAGGAGCTAGGATCCCCAAGGGGAAGGTTCCTATCAACTCTATTCTCGCATATGCTGAGCTGAAAGATGTGCCAGATGTCAGAATAACTGACTGAAATACCCTGCAAATAACAAAGTGGCAAAACATTGTCAGAGGGGAAAAGGTTTCCATGTTTATCTTAAAAAGTAAGGAAAGTCTCCTGAATATAATAAGATCACAAACTATAAGAACTTGAACTTAAACAGTTGTACTTCTTTCAAGTACTTTTGAATGCTTATCCTCTATCATATATTACTAAGATTTCAAGAACTCCATAATATTTTTATCCCCAGTATAAATACTGGGATAATCCCTCCCAAAAACCATGAACCTAAGTTACTTTAATGAAACTCCACCCCTTTTATTAAAATCATAGTTCAATAAGCACTCAATGTCTAGTTAAAAACAGCATCGAAACTAAGTACTTCTTTCTGCTAACACTTTCTGAAACACTACATTGTTTTTAAGAAAAGCAAGCTACATAATTACACTAGTTTCATATCAATATCATTTTGAAAAATTACAACCATCACAACATAGTAACAGGTTAAATTAAGTAGGCTAATAAAGACGAAATACATGTAAACAGAGATTTCTTTTTACATTTAAATAAGCACTGAATGGGTAAAAGTCTAAAACATTAAAATAGTTATTGCTTTTTGAAC
Source organism: Eumetopias jubatus (assembly GCF_037043125.1). Lineage (NCBI taxonomy): Eukaryota > Metazoa > Chordata > Mammalia > Carnivora > Otariidae > Eumetopias > Eumetopias jubatus. The sequence continues at coordinate 1,939,126 of NW_028274842.1, read as the reverse complement.
TTTTCGTGCTGGTCAATTACACATTTAATTGCTTTGTGCTGAAGATCAATGAAGTGACAATTACAACGTATACACAAAAGCTCTAACAATAAGCTGACATGTTTCTGTGGTGATGAACATTTAAACAAGATTTTGCCTGGACATCTTGACCTCTCAGAAGGTATGTAAACACCATATTATATACTATGGCTCCACCCATCAGGAAAGCCTGGTAAAAATTTCTACAATTATAGAACATTTAAAATATGTATCAAGCCACTGTTCATTTAACAAAAAGAGTCTCTTAGTAACACTAAGATACGGTTTGCTCAGCATGCCATCAAGACTGCACCAAACAGGCTCAGTCGTTAGGTGTCTGCCTTCGGCTCAGGTCATGATCCCAGGGTCCTGGGATTGAGCCCCACATCGGGATCCCTGCTTGTCAAGAAGCCTGCTTCTCCCTCTCCCACTCCTCCTGCTTGTGTTCCCTCTCTCGCTGTTTCTCTCTCTGTCAAATACATAAATAAAATCTTTAAAAAATAATAAATTAATTAAAAAAAAAAAAGACTGCACCAAACATATATGCTGTCATCTGGGGAAGATTGACAGAAACACTAATAAGGAACAGAAAATAAAGGCAGGTATTAATTATTTTAAACCATGAAAATAGCTACAAACAGGCATCAGTAGAGTGTCACACATTTCCCCCCTTTGCTCCCAAGGTAATCATTAAGAATTTGGACAAAAAAAAGTTTTGGTCCCAGGGCAAAGAAAACAGCTTTACAGAAAGCTTTGTTAAGCTACAGTGAAATATTTTTAATATTAATATTTTCTGCATTTAATCTATTTAAGATGGAAAGATTAAAACTATAAGATGTTCAAGCTATTAAAATTTGACAGAGAGAATATATTTTAGGATAAGATAAAATAAAAACACTATGATTGCCAGTTTATTTAACTAAGATGTTCACTGTATTCAAATTTATAAGAAACCTCCCATGATGTTAGACAAACAAAAATCCTCAAGATTGCAAGTAAATAAATTAATACGGCAAGTAAATGAAACAAGTAAATAAAAGAACTGAACCATAAAAAGATTGCAAAGAATTTATATTAAAATTTTAAAACGTAATTCTAAATTTGGAAAAAAAGTATTTCTCGGTATACTACATCATATCAAAATAACTTAATGGACAGCCAGTAAAGACCTTTCCTTCTACTTCTTTTCCAATAATCTTTAGTTATCAATTTCACAGAAAAGAGATGGGAAATGACATTTGCCAAGCTCCTACCAGTTGTTTTATATGTGCTCACTGAACCTTCATGATAAATTAGAAGGTAAGTTGTATTATAAATGAGAAAGCTCACACCCCAAAAAGTTAAATAATCTGCCTAGAGTCACCCTGTTCAAGGTTTGCCTGCACTCACAGTAAACACAGGTCTGTCAGCTTTCAAAGCCTGTGCTTTCCACCTCCTCACACAACAGAAATAAGACACCAAAGACAAACTGACATGGAAATAGGGACGTGGGGGAGAATGCTTAAAACATATTTAAGACAAACCTCTAATTTAGTAAAAGAAATAAAGCAAAATACATAAAAGCTTCTTTTACTAGAACATTAATTTTCAATCCCATAATAGCAAACTCATGCTGAGGTCAAATCCTCAGTCCCGTAAGACACTTAATACAAAAGAAGTCAATACCTTACTATTGGTTTCATAAAACACCCAAGCATAAACTCCAATAAAGACACAACAAAACAGAGATTAGGGTTTTTATCACATTACTAGAGCAAAATGTACAAAATACTAAAGTGTAGAATATAATAGAAAATACTGCCACATGATTTAGATGTAGCGTCACATCGCTTATATGGCAAACAGTACATTCACACAAAAAGCACTAGGAATTCCAAAATACTACATAAACCTTAGGGCTATCTGCCCTCACTCCATTATCTGAGTTGGGCCCATCTCTCCCTGATTTCCACATTCCCTCCAGCTCTCAATAAAAGCTGCTTTGGGTGGATAGGTGTGCACGCATGTGTATTTTACAGTTTTCCACTGAAAACCAATAAATTGGCATTTTAGTTTTACCTATCAGCTTCAATTTGGGTAATGTGAGCCCATCACCAAGAAATAAACAGCCTTTTGTTCCTTCCTATTTTTAAATAATGACAGGATACTGTTTAGCTCTGTATGTCTATTAAATACTTGTGGATTTACCACCCAACTTAAAGGAACATCATCACAACCACTGCGGCACCCATGTGGCCCTCCCAACTGCACCAAACTTCCATACCAAAGTGGCCAAATGGAACCACTAATTTGAACTGCCATCTTTGTCATTTATTTACTTTTATTTTGGATTGTGGTAACATACACAGAACATAAAGTTTACCACTTTGAACATTTTTAAATGTACAGTTCTAGAGCATTAAATACATTCATTCACATTGTTCTGCCATCACCATCACCATCCATCCCCAGAACTTTTTCACATTCTCCAGCTGAAACTCTGCACCCATTATAACAATGACTCCTCATTCCTTCCTGCTCCTACCCCCAGCCCCTAGCACTTACCATCCTATTTCTGTCTCAATGAATTTGACCATTCTAGGGACCTCATATAAGTGGCATCACAGTATTTACCTTGTTGTGTCAGCCTTACCTCACTCAGCATAATGCTCTCAAGGCTCACCCATGTTGCAGCATGTGTCAGAAGATTTCTTTACTTTTTAAGGTGAAATAATATTCCATTGTAGATGCAAACTACATTTTGTTTATCTATTAATCCATTGGTGGATACTTAGGTTGTTTTCACCTTTTGGCCATTATAAATAATGCTGCCAGGAAAATAAGCATAGAAAGGTCTGTGAAGGAAAGAGAGGAAGACGGCGGTGGAGAAGGAGGACCCTAGGCTCACTGGTTACCAGAGGGCAGGTGGGCGAGAGGACGGGGGAAATAGGTGATGGGGATGAAGGAGTGCACTTGCGATGAGCACCAGGAGGTATATGCAAGTGTTTCACTGTGCTGTACACCTGAAACTAACATTACTCTGTATGTTAACTGGAATTTGAATAAAAACTTTTATAAATAAATAAAGGAATATCTGTGGAGTTCTTGCTTTCAATTCTTTTGTGTATATACCCAGAAGTGGAATTGCTGGATCATATACAGTAGTTCTATGTTAATTTTTTGAGCAACCACCATGCTGTTTTCCGCAGCATCCACACAATCTTACATGCCCACCAACAGTGTACAAGAGTCCCGTTCTCTCTACATCCTCACCATCACTTGTTATTGTTTTGGGGGTTTTGGCAGTTGTTAGCAGCCATCCTAGTGGGTGTGAAGAAGTACCTCACTGCGGTTTTGATTTACGTTTCCCCAAAGACTAGTGCTGCTGAGGTCTTTCATGTGCTTATTGGTCACACGTATGTTTTCTTTGGAGACATGTCTATTCCAGTCCTCTGTTCCTTTTTTATTTGATAGAACAGGTACCATCACCATGTTCTTCAAAATTGCTTTGGCTATTCTTGGCTCTCTGTTCCTCCATAAGAATTTTACTATCTGCTTATTACATTCTTTAAGATAATTTGCTGGAACTCTTTTTAGAATTGCATAAACTCTAAAAAATAATTTGAGAACTGTTATTTTTACCATATAAAGAAAGTCATAAACACAGAATAACCTATCCATTTGTTTAAGTCTCCTGTAACATCCTTCAATGAGATTTTTTGTTTCCATATATTATTTCCATAAAGATTCTGCATATCATTTGTCTAATTTATTTCAAAATACCTTAAGGCTATCTTGCTACTATAAAAATATTTTTAATTAGATTTTCTTTGTTGTTATTTGATTTTTCTATATTAATTTTCTATTTTAATCTATATTAATTTTTTCTATGTTAATCTTATATCCAGGTTCCTTGCTAAATTTTTTTTTACTTGAATAATTTATCTTTAGATTCTATGGGATTTTTCAATAGACAATATCATCTAACAAATAAAATAATGACTATTTTATTTGTTCCTTTCAAGTTTTCCTTTTCTTGTCTAAATTGTACTACTAGTAACTCCATTACAGTGTTATTATTAGAAATAAAGGATTTAAGACGGCATCCCAATTTTAAAGTAAATACTATTTACATTTTTACCATTAAGTACAATGTCAGTTACAGACTTAGAGTAGATATCCATTATCAAGTTAAGAAAGTTCACTCAAGTTCTTAGTTTGCTTTTTAATCATGAATGGTTACTGATTTTGCTAAATGTGTTTTGTGTCTCTTTGGAGGTGCTCGCTTGACTTTTTTTTTCCTCATTTACTTTCCTAATATGAATTACAGCCATTGATTTTCTAATGTGAAACCAATCTTACATACCTGAAATAAAATTTTCCTTGATGATGATTTTTTGCATACATGGCTGAATTCAGCTTAATATTTTCTGATTCACAAGTATTCGCAAATAAGAATGGCCTATAATGATCCTTTCTTATACTGTCCTTGTCTACTTTCAGTATCGAGATTATATTAGTCCCATAAAACTCTGAGTGTTCGTTCCATCTTCAAATCTCTGAACAAATTTGTATGAAACTGAAGTCATCTAGGGGCGCCTGGGTGGCTCAGTCGTTAAGCATCTGCCTTCAGCTCCGGTCATGATCCCAGGGTCCTGGGATCGAGCACCACATCGGGCTCCCTGCTCAGCGGGAAGCCTGCTTCTCCCTCTCCCACTCCCCCTGCTTGTGTTCCCTCTCTCGCTGTCTCTCTCTCTCTGTCAAAAAATAAATTTAAAAATCTTAAAAAAAAAAAAAGAAAGAAACTGAAGTCACCTATTCTTTGAAGTCTGGTCAAAATATCTTGCAAACTGTCTGGACTTGATTTTTTTTAAATCTAATGACTATAGAACTTTCATTTCTGGCAATATTGAGAATAAGATATTCTTAATTCCCTCCGCCAAAAAATGTCTAAAATGCTAGATCAAATATTTTTAAATCTCCCTGAAATCTTCTCTTTGTCTATTTATTCTGAGCAATACATTGAGTTCGGTACCTCTCACAGTGTTGGCTTTTCCCAATGTCAGGTCATCTTCTGAGTCCCTACTCATCCTTATATTTAAGAGTTTTTGTCCCTCCCAGTTCTCTTTATCACCTCCTGACTCTGGTGACGGTAGAACTAGTAAGTGAATCTAGAAAATAGATCTAGATAGGCAGGATCTGATTCTGAGTGACGTGTCTTGGTAGCTTGTATCCTGGTGGACACTTTTAAGTATTTACCAGACGCTCTACCACCAGAACCCCCATTTTCTATGTCGTCTACAGTATTACTGCTGCTTGCTAACTGCAGCTCCCCTCTGAGTACCCTGATCCTTTCTGTTCCTCACATCCTTTACCAGCAGAGCCAGATGGTTTTAATTTTTGTTAAGACCAGGTCAAACAAAAATGTGAAAAACAGGGCGCCTGGGTGGCTCAGTTGGTTAAGCAACTGCCTTCAGCTCAGGTCATGATCCTGGAGTCCCGGGATCGAGTCCCACATCAGGCTCCCTGCTCTGCGGGGAGTCTGCTTCTCCCTCTGACCCTCTTCCCTCTCGTGCTCTCTATCTCTCATTCTCTCTCTCTCAAATAAATAATAAAATAAAATCTTTTAAAAAAAATGTGAAAAACACAGATATACTTAGGTAACTGGAAATGCTAAAATCAATTTGCTAATAGATGCAAAACTGGATAGTATCCTATGGGACAACATAATAAAATGTTTGGCGTTATCTTTTGTATACAAAAGGAATCAATTCTATCAGACAGAATCATTTTCATTGCTCTTACTTTCCTACAAGTTAACTCTAATCCTAAAGAGATGTAAAATAGTCAAGTCAATAGAAAGTCAGCCAAAGATACACACCCCTACAAAATCGGATGACCACCACGGTCTACTACACAATGCCTAGGACTCCACTGACAGAACACCCAGGATCTCCTCTGCCCATTTCCAAGTCTTGGACAACTCTTCCTGGCACCAGAAAATTTATGTATGCAAAATAAATTATTAAAATAAAAAGGATATAAACTATATGTACACACTAATTATAATTACACAATACTCCAAACACAAATATTGACAGGTAATCTGAATGATATAAAGTATAATGACAGATTAATTGGCTTTCTATGAAATTGTCTAAAATTAAAATATTAATGAAAAAGCAACAGAAGTCAAGATACATAGGACAATCAAACAAAATCATCAGCCTCATAAGTATGCTTCATGCAAGCCCAATATGACATAGGAAAAGTAAACATTAAGGATCCTACAATACAGATGCATTCAGGAAGGACGTGTACATTTGTAGAAACCATCTTGGAATCTTGAGGATTTCTGAACATTAGATTGAAAAAGATCTTCTTTGAACAGTAAGGCCATGAGAGGCCAAAACAGTTTACAAAGCTAAAGAGGAGAGGCCAAAAGGAAAGACTGGACCCCCATATTTGCTGACAAAATCAGAGACAATTCAAACAGAGACCACAAAATCTCCCAATCTGGAAAAAGACCCAAGAATGTCCCCAAATTAACAATTAGCAAATTAACACTGTATTCCAGATAAAGGGCCAGTAAAGTTAACAGGTAGAGAGAAAAGAGCAATCAGGGAGATTGGTTCAAGATGATGAATTATCATAGAAGACAGGAAAAATATATAATAATCAATCAATCAATTAATCCGCACCATCCCTAGCAGCTGTAATAATACCAAGCATACAATAAATGGCCACCAGGAATTAACTGAATGAACTATGCTAGAAGACAAGACTGCCATCAGTAGACTAATAATGTTAAGAAATCCCTAAATGATAGAAAGTAGATGGGATCAAATCTATAGAGAAATTATAGTCTTAAAAAAAGGGGGGAAATAAGAAAAGAGCAGTGATTCTAAGAGCTATAAGCTTCTAGTCAAAAAATCCAAAAATTATAGATAAATATAGAAAAGATCAGAACACAATAAAATATTTAAAATAATAGATAAGAGTAATATTCTTATATAAATTGCCTTAGAATTGAATAATACAGAGAAAAATAATTTAGATTCATTCTTTTTAATCACCTCACAAAATTAACTACATAGATTAAAATACTAGATCTTTGTAAAAACTCACAGAAAAGGGTAGCTAAAATAAAAGAGACTACATTATTCATTCTTGACTTTGAGGGATGATAACACTTAACAAACTAAACCAATATCAAATTACTAAGAAAGAGTATAAGTTTAAAGTGTACAAAAGCTAGGATAAAATGAAACCAGGTTTTATTTAGGCCTGCTTATGTAACATTTATTGTCAGGCCTGAGTTTTCTCACACAATTAATTTAAAGGCAATTAAACAACACATGTCATAGTTAAATAGGACCAGGTCAAAAACATATATGGATTATGAATCTTGAATTATAGTAAATGAACTTTCTAAAACCAACTTTAATTATATATTTATATAAACCATTTTTAACTAAAATTTACTTAAAAGTATTACACACTAGGTTAAAATGACAAAATGATGCATAATGCTTTGAAACAACTTTTATGCTAATTTCTTGTCTTGGGATTTCCCAGCAGTTGTTAAATACTGAACCCCAACTCCTAGGAGGTAAAGGCCTGTGCAGTAACTCTCTACCCAGAACTAAGGCTGACAGTACAGTCTTCCCCTATCAGTGGGCAAAGGGTGTGAGTGTGTGTGTATGTGTCTGTGTGTCTGTGTTAAACAAGGAGGCCCTTTTGCTGAAGGTTTTCAGAGGGGCCTCAGTTCCATCTCCTTGCCTCTATGCGCCTATGATCCTCTGTCACCATATAACCACCTCGCTGTCCTGACCAATGCAGCCAGGGCATCACCTACTCACTATTCATGTTTTTGGTGCCTTTTCAGTTTAGTCTTTGGAGATCTTCTTGCTTTCCTGGAACTTATCTATGCATTTAATCATACAGGGATTTGGTTATACAATTAAATTTTTGACTTGGTTCTCTTTAACAATGATAGATGCTATTTAACTTCCTTTAAACTAACTATGTAAGAAAACTCATGAGTTGGGGGCGCCTGGGTGGCTCAGTCGTTAAGCATCTGCCTTCGGCTCAGGTCATGATCGCAGGGTTCTGGGATCGAGCCCCGCATCGGGCTCCCTGCTCAGCGGAAAGCCTGCTTCTCCCTCTCCCACTCCCCCTGTTTGTGTTCCCTCTCTCACTGTGTCTCTCTGTCAAACAAGTAAGTAAAATCTTTAAAAAAAAATTCATGAGTTGGCATCAAACATCATATAAGCAGACCTAAACAAAGCCTTATGTATAAAATATATAGACTAAATTTTCTCTATGTATTACATCTTACAGTATTTTTTTAAACTCTAACGTCTCAAACTTTTAAAAAACTATTTCTTATAACCTTCATATTTTATTTCTACATATTGAAGTAAGAGAACATTTCAAGCAGTTATTTGCAAATGTTCCTCAATAAATAACACTCCAGGCCCAAGTTGTCTATTTTTAATACATAAAAAGCCAAATTAGATAAAATTATTATTCAATTTTCTCTGGTTAGCATTAATTTTGAAGCTCCAGGGCCATCTTAATGTGCAGTACAGAATTTTTAATGAGGCAAATACCTTCACCACAACCCGGTGAGGAGTTACTGGGTGGGTCTGCAGAATCATGATTTGTCTCATTATTAGTTGCATGTTCTCTATCCACATTGCACTTAAACCTCAGTGCCCCTTAGATTCATGGTATTTAAACAATCATTCATTGTAGCACTAAATGACTAAGAATTTTTAAAAAAGAAAACACACAATGCTCAAAACCACTACTGTGGCTTGTGGGGTTCACCTGAGTGATCAATCAGTGGAGTACTGCAACCATGAGCATGCTCCCTGAATCTCCACTAAAACCTGGCAATCTCACCAAATACACATTCACAAGCTCTCAAGATATTTTCTTTTAAGGAAAAAATATACATTTATTGATTTTTTAAAAATAGAAATAGTATGAGATCTCTTTTTAGAATTGCACTGCAGTAACCCTTCTCTAATCTTGAGAAGGTTTGAGAACTATTTGATTAGTAAATACTAACACAGGGAAAACACACTCTTCGGAGTCTATTATGAGCTTTGCCATGGACCATGTCCTGGAAGTTTCCCAAGAAACCTGGGCTTCAAGACATTATCTATAAGAAATGTGCAATATAACTTGCCTTGGTTACTTCTCAGATATTTAACAAATCAAATGAAATATATGAAAGCAGTTTAAAAACAATAAAATACAAAGCAGGCATGAACCTTCAATAATACCTGGCTGCAGGGAAAAAAGAGGCTAGTGCCTATTCTATGTGAGAATCAGATTTGGCATAGAAGACATTAGGTTAACAATATTAACGCTATTTTCAAAGTTTAACTTTTCATCAATTTCTATCACAAGTAAACACTAGCACCTGTCTTCCTGCCTCTCAGGCACTCCAACCCAGGAGGCATGCTAGTCCTCCACTGACAGGCCAGGCAGAGAAGGAAACTGGGAATGGAGCACTATGGACAGAGGAAAGCTCCACTGCTGAACACGTGGCCCTTGAAGGGCATGGCCAGGAGAAGGAAGACCTCACACCCTGGCAGGTGGTCAACATCCTGCCAGGCAGGCTACAGTCAGGCTGAGCTCTAGCACAACAAGAGAGCTAGAACTACCAGTCTCACCCAACAGGCAAACACGGTGGTGACTGTGGGGCTCATTCCTAACAGCCAGCTAAAGAACCAGGATGGGGTGGGGGAGATACGGTTTTGTAAACCAAGCCAAGGATGGTAAAGATCCTGTAAAGACTCACTTCATTAGTGAAGAGCCTCAGTATAATTTAACCTGGAGGTTCTGGACTAAAAGCCTAAGCTGTACTAAAACAATGCAAACTCTCATGTCTTCATTTGTGTTGAGGTTCTAAAATGATTCTAAAAATAACACACCCTGAAAGATAACCATGCAGGAACCCATAACCAGCCCCCTCCAGAAAGGGGAGCATTGATGCATTTTTAGATCCTTCCTCTGACAAACCAATGGAACCTAAGACCTACTCAGCTTTTATGCTTTATTTTTCCTGTACAAAAGCTTTGTCTGCAGTAGGCTAAGTATATATATTTGGGAATACCATGGTAAATAAGAGAAAAAGACACACCTACAAACAATCACAATAGAATTACAATCCCTAACTGCAGGGGGAGGAAGCAGGTCACCACAAAGGAGGCCCACCGGAAAGACTTAAGGAGCACCAGGAGGTAGCACTAAAAGACAGATTCCACTGGGAAGTGAGTAGAGGGCTTCCTGGCAGAACAGCACATGAAGACAGGAGGCCATGAAAGCACCTGGAAAGTCCTGGGCAAGGTGAGGAGCTCAGGGGGATACAGCTTGGGGAATAGGGGAGCCTCCTGAAAAATGTGGCCGAAATGACAGACGGAAGCCAAATTTCCAGAGTTGTAGATATAACGTTACAGATTTTAGACTTCATTTTGTTGGCAGTTAAAAACTATCAACAGATTTTATGGAGGTTAGTTACACAATATCATTAAGAAAACAATGCTGGAAAGCAGTGTGGAGAGTACATTGTATAGGAAGGAAACTGGAAGCAGAAAAAACAGTAGGACAGTGGTTTAAATAAATCCAAGCAAAAAATGATGAAGCCTGAACTAAGGTAACGGCAAAAAGAAAAGAGGAACACTCAGAACACTTATTCAGAAGTTATTCATAGTAGTGAATCCAGTACTTTTAAGCTATCTAATGCACTAAGTTCTTACTACAAGGTAAGGTACTTTATTACATCTCTTCTAAAAAAAATAAATCAGAAGTATAATTTAATTCTGGGCATTTAAGAAGGAAACAAAAGTCATCATGAGATCAGACAAATCTTTATGATAACTCAAAAAAGCTTTAAAACATTTTAAGCCCTTCCCACGCCTGTTTAAAAAAAAAAATCCCACGCTTATAATAAAAATTAATACTCATTAATTAATGTGTAAAGAGAAACATTAAATATCAAGTAATCCCAACTAAAATATGAAAGTATACAAGTATTTAAATCTAGCATTCTGAACAACTTCAAATTTCTTCTTTGTGTTCTAAAAAAAAGATAACAGGAAATGTTTTCTAAGAACTGGTCATTTCAGTACTTAATTCTAACTTTTTCTTCTGTTGATATAGCCTTATTTTTTCAGTTTTTGCCTGCTAATCTTATTTTTAATAACTAAAAGAACATACATTCATATATATACTTCTGACAATTCAATGCTTTAAAATTCAATCATTCTAGAACAGTAAGAACTTGTCTTTTTTAGATAAGAACTTCCTTTGCTTACCAGATGTGCAAACCAGTAAATTTGTAAGTAATGAAACTGCTAATAACTTCAGTTTTTAAAAAAAGTAGGTATATCACAACCTAAAATATTCCCTAATGTCAAAACTATCAGGGGCGCCTAGGTGGCTCAGTCATTAAGCGTCTGTCTTCGGCTCAGATCACGATCCCAGGGTCCTGGGATCGAGCCCGCATCGGGCTCCCTGCTCACTGGGAAGCCTGCTTCTTCCTCTCCCTCTCCCACTCCCCCTGCTTGTGTTCCTGCTCTCGCTGTCTCTCTCTCTCTGTCAAATAAATAAAATCTTTAAAAAAAAAAAACCTATCAAACAATCCAATCGCCTTTGATTTATCTGCTTATGCAACATTTATTTCCCATACAAATGGGCCAAATAAATGGGTTGGTAAAGTAATATACCAAGTTTCAACTATACACTGGCAAACATTTCATAGAGATCAGAAGATTAACACTGTACCATGCTGAATAAATTATTTTATACACAAATAAATATGTTTAAATGCCAAACAGATTTTAACAGCCCAAACTCCAGCCGTCCTGTGGACCTGTGCGCATGTGCCATAACGTGCCATAACCAGGTAAGCAGGTCTCTAGTCAGCATGAAATTAGACATTAATTTTACTTTCAAATAAAGTTTATTCCAGCCAAGGGTAGATAGTTTTCAAGTCCCCCCCCAAGAAAAGTTTTGGAAAAGAGACTCTAATCGACAATGATTATTTCCATAAAATTGTTTCATGAATGTTGGAAGTAGTAGGGCCAATTTAATTACGAGTATAATTACTTTAAAATCTGAACCTATTTTTTATTTCGTCCATACTAAAACTCTTCATTTAACAAGGAGCCCAAAATTGTGAGACTTTTAGTTAATACTTTAATCATCATATAAAATAAAGTTTGAAGTCTAGTTACCTATTAAACATAATACCTATATTTTTACAACTTATACTGTTACAAGATAAGGCAGTTCCTATTTCAAAAAGTAAATAAAGCTATGTTGACACCACAATAGTATCTTATATGTAGCTTTGCTATCATATGTAAAAAATAATCCTACACAAATCTTCCTGATGTTTCATATCAACTTCCACACAGCCAATACATTTAAGCACCTACTAAGAGTGGCTGCTCCTACTGCATCTCATATGGTAGGTGAGACAAACAAGACCCTCAGCAACTCCACACCGAGATAAGTACTGCCAGCCCATTTTACAGATTCAGACACTAAGAAACATGCCGAAGTCCCACGTCAGTAAGGAGAAGAGTCAGGATTTAAGTCAGTCTAAATGCCAAAGCTCACAATTTGTCCACTATACTATTATGCAAATAAAGAGAAAATTTAGCCTTAGAGTAGAAATCTCTCATTTTCTGATAGGACAGAAAGATGAAAGTGCTATATATTGGTCCAATTCAACACTCATACCATCTCAAAGTATATGGGTATACCAGTGATAACTTTTAGAAACACAGCTGCTATTTAACAGTAACAGTTACTGTTACTGAAATTATAATTTAGTTCCCTCCAATATGCCATTATACTAAGAACAGTGACAAAATTAAGATCATTTCATGAAGTAAATGATTTTTAGTTCAAAATCTTTATAAACTCAAATAATTTTAAATGAAACAAATGTATTCTTTTCCTCAAAGTAGTACTTTTATACATCTTTCTCTGAGATCCCATATGCCAAGCTTCAATAAATCATTATAACCACGCCTTTTACAGTAGATTAACAATTCCAAAAAGAACCCTGAGCATAACAACACTACCAGAATCAAACGTTTTAAAAATAATCATCTTTATCCATGTTGTTTCTATGGAAAACAGTGAGTGCTCCCAAGTGGGGGAGGGCAGAGGAATTCTATTAATAAATTACTGAATGATTTTTTTTTTCTTGAAGGTGTTGGGAAAATCAAATTAACACATAACAATAGTTAGTGAGATATGACTCCATTTTCTGTAATAAACACCAAGATCAAAACGCACCCAAGGTAAATTTCCTTGCAAGTTCCCCAGCAGGAGTTTTCCTGTTTGTATGCGATTTCCTCTCACCCACAAAAACCAGGCCAAATACGCGCATGTGCCGCTAACACTAAGCAGCACTTCCTTATTCACTCATGTCCAACAATTTATGGATGATCAGTGGCAAAAACGAGCAAAAATAACGAAAGAATGCCATGAAAGCTCCCTGAGACCAAGCTGGACTTCCTACTCATTTCTGTGTCTCTTTCAGATGGAGGCCTGATACAAATTAGCCACTGGGGGGAAAAGTCATCTGGTCATAAAATACAGTACAAGGTCACTTTTATGTAAGTTTGCCAAAAGGGACATAAACCAGGACAATTTCACACTGTGACACAGGATAGAAACATATTCAAACAATCTCTGTTCCTCCTCCATTGTGCTGTCACAGTGCTCAGGTTTATAGGCCTTCCCGGCACCGGCACCGGGCTCTTCGCTTCCACCTGGTCAGTCTAATTAATTAAGAAAGGAAGTTACCTCAAATTCTGTACTTTTTGCTTTTATTATCAAGCACTTCGTTTGAAGTTATAGGAGTTAACCTCTTAATCCTACAGACCGTGTGCTATGTTCTGGACATTTGGGGATGTCTGGATATAGCTGGATAATTGGTCAGGATGTTGCTGTCGCTTATGTTAAATTTTATGCAAAGGCTTCAAATCAAAGATAGGCACTAAGGTGAGGCACGATATAAAGTTACTCCCAGAAACATCTTTGGTTTGCGAATTAATCTGTCACTGATTATATTTTTTTCACTCTCATTAAATTGTTGAATTTTTACTTCGTAACATCTGAACTCAAAGTAAGATGTTAAAATATAATATGAAATAAATATATTCCTAACACTTATTTCAACCCTGGCCAGAGGTTAGACCCTCAGAGTTCACGATGCAATCAGCAAACATCTTCTGACATCATCCCACATAATCCAGAGGCCTCCCCGAGGCAGAATGGGAAGAGAAAACCACACAGCTGATCTGAGGTGTGACAGGAACAGTAGTGCTGTCGGCCCCAATACCCTTGTACTCTGGTATATGACTGAGTGACCAAGACAAAAACTGCAGAGAAAGGATCTCCACCACAACACACAACACTCAGCAGATGCAACCGTTTTTATCAGAACTGAAACAAACATTAAGATGCAAGCATGGGATCAGGTTCAAACACACATGAACAAATATAATGCTTGACACAATACATAAAGGTGACTAATAATATAAATTTGATAAACATTTAAGTGCTAATAATAAGTTAGAGTTCTAAGATAAAAGTTACCTTCTTACTAAAAAAATGTTTTGCTTTATCCAAACCATTTACATTCTCCTACCCTTGAGAATATAAAGAATGGGAATAGTGAGGAGATGGTCCTAATAAAATAGAAACATGCACCATGGTAAGGAGAGAGAAGAAAGGCTTATTTAAGGCCCTTAAAAGGGCATGGTCAACCCCCCAGGCCTAAAATGTCCTGTTTGAATTAACATAGTGGTTTAATTAAAAACTAAGTAGAGAATTCTGCTTAATTTGATTTTCAATTCAAGCTCTGCATCCGCCCGTGGCCAGTGGCCAATTTCCGCGTCTCGGCACAATATGCAAGGGGCTGTTTTAAAATCGATTGCCCAGGGGAATCAATGGGAGTATGGTGGAGCCATATGCCATTTAGGGACTCCACCAGACTTAGACATAGTAAAACAGCACCAGGAGGGTGGCCAAAGGAATAAAAAAGAAATTTAACTTAACCATATTTCAAGTTTGTCATTACTCAAATCATTGTGCGGAATCTACCAATTAGAAGTGTTTTCTAAGCCCTCTTCAATATCCCTTCAGACTAGATGTGTCTAATGCCAATGAGCAAAAAGCTTTAAAGGATATACACAAAGGAATATCCTTGCTAGCCAGCTGTGTTAAAAGTCAATGTCTGTGATACATTCGCTTCAGTGAGGCAGCAGTACAAGTCTGGGATACAGTCTACAACACTGTGTAAAGAACTACAGATCTTAACAAACACGATGTAAAACCTGCACAAGTCAACTCCTAGGATCGTGTATTAGAGAAAGGCCTAACAATGAAAGGCTCAAACATAGTTTACACATTTAAGACTTAACCATGCAATGCTAATAACCCTTGCAACTTTCACGTAACTGATTTTAAAACTGAAAAATATGAATATTTAAAATAATATGTCACAATTACCTCAATTTTAAAGCTTTCCAAACAATTCTAATAGGGTCTAGAATGCACCTTATCTTCAAGCAGGTTTGATTTTGCTTCAGTCCATGTCATTTCAAAATGGGAAAAATAATTTGTAACCTTAAAATTGCCCAAGATAATAAGTGAATAATTAAGAACTGACTGTACTGTACTCCGTTGCTTTCTGATGGCCCCATAGAACACTTACTGGTGAAATGCATTAAGCTCTAGAATGACAGCACTAATAGCTACCATACCCTGGGCTGTGTGTTCTACATGAATAATCTCCTCTCATTTAATCCTTAAATAATACAGTAAGGTAACAATCATTACTATACTCATTTTACAGAAAGAGAACGTGAGGTCCAGATGAAAAACTGGCCCAGGCTGTGAGACTCAAAGGGCAGATTTCCTCACCTTAGCACCCTCACCCTCCATCTCTCTGCCACAGGCCCCTCAGTGCAAAAAGAGCAGAATCATTCTGCCTCTTCTGCCTCCAGGCTACAGCCCCATTTTCCCTTCCCTCCTCTAAGAGTTTTAAAGACCAAGTTCTTTCATTTGGTTCCTACAACGCCCAATCATTGTCCAGAGATGCAAGTTGGACAAATGGTAACCAACCATCCTGAGCTCTGTCTCCTTGCCCTCCTTTAGATCCTTCGCTGAGCTGGGGAATCACCTGGACTGGTCATGTCGACTGTACCCTACAGTCATCCAACATATCAGTCCCCTCTGAGATCACGAAATGGGGCTGGTGATGTTGAGGGATTCTGAGGAGACTAACAAAGATGTGCTTAGAAAAGAATAGTCTTTTAAGTGCGTATAGAGAGACTAGACGTAAAAAACTTAGAGGAAAGAATGCTCTACAGTGGTAGGTAAGAAATATCTTCAAGTACCTTCTTGTGTCCTTCCTCAAGCTGCTTCTCCCCTTGGACCTTAGTCTACAAGGGGGAACAAGAGAACAGTGACATGTCACTGGGGTTTTTGTCAGTCTTTTTTTTATTCTAGAGATGGTAATTCTACTCCAATAAATGTAGCCAAGTCCCTCTTCTAGTTGGTTAGTTCACAACAAGGGAGGAAAACAATTTGGAGACAAGAGGTCTGTCCACATTACACACTGTTTTTTAAAATAACCTATTTAACTAAAAACTAGAATTTTATAAAGAGTATAAATTAGGTAGAGAAGCGTATACTACCAAATATGAAATTACACTTAACACTGGGCTTTACCAATTGTTTTTGTACTTGGCAAGATTACACACAAGGCAGAGATAGGACAAAAGAACAATCTGCATATTTAACGCAAACATCAGCACAACAATGTTGGGGACCTATGCTGCAACGCTGTTTAGCAGGACAAGGTGCGTGACCGATTCAGTATGGTGGTGTCTCCACATGTACTCCTTCCCTTAGTGACGTATGTTTAAACTCTGACATGTGCATTTATCTCCATACTCAAATAAAACAGTAGATGCAAAAATCTTTTTCAAAATTCTGTTGCCAACACCGTTATCTATAGATAATGGAGCACAAAATCCAAACTAACTGGCAGAGGATTCAAGGCCTCCAGGATGTGACCCCAACAAGATTCCACGCACCCTGATCTCTCACCAATTCTCCGTTCTGTAGCTAAGGGTCAGCCATTCCCGCAATCCAGTCAGAACCCGTGCCTTCCCCCAATTCCCTAGGCAAATCAAGCTCTTCACTCCGCAGTGCCCCCGACCGCAGCGGTGTGAAAGTCCATCACACTGCATCCTGGCAGACTGCACCTCTTCTTTCTCCTTCCACCTACCCCTGGGAGGCAGAAGCCCTGACTTCATTTCTGTCCCCAGCAAGGTCCTACAGTAGCATAATAATTACTTTCTAGTAGGTGCTTAGTAAAACTCTGTTGAATGAATGAATATCCATCAAAAGCTTTGGCTCTAAAATTATACAGAAATCGCTTTCTCAAGTGTCTCCTATGCCCTCACTTCTTCTTGATGTTCTTTCCATTCCATTCTTCTAGAAACTCTGTCTTCTGGCTCCCAGAAAACCACACTTCTCTTGCTCCCCTGCCTTCTGGCAGGACCTGCTCAGCAATCCCCTCCGCTTCCTCCCCCCGCAGCAGGCCGTGTAGCCCTCTTCTCTGCTCCAGCCTCACTTGTCCTCGGCCACCTCATCCCCTTGGGCGGCCTCAGTACACTCCACAGTGTTGACGTGTGAAGATCACAACCACTTTGGGGTGGTTAAAAGTGACCCTAGGTTTTAGTACCAGTTCTGGAATTGTACATATATGGCCCTTAGACAATTTAATAATATTTAATATATTTGGACCTCAGTTTTCTCCTTACAAAAGGAAGGTTTGTATTGAATCCCATTCAGCAAAACTCCTATAATTTCTTCAAGAAGTCATAAACACTCAAAGAGCTTTTTAAACTGAAACTACACAATTCTTTCACATTATACAGATGACTTAAATAATTCAAATACATCATGATAAAAAACAATTCCAATATACCAAAGCCAGTTTTCTCAATGTCAGGGTTGACTACCAAATACAACCATCCATTCTGATCTCAGCACATTTACTATATATGAAATCAACGCTGAGTTTTTCAGCTTCAAACTATTCAAGTATGGAATAATATCTAGAAAGCAAAAAGGTGCATCCACTAAAACAATACTTTATCACCTCTGTGACTCTTTCCCAGCATCCTTCAACACACAGACCTAAAAAGTGCTGCACTTAAGGTTTAAAATCAGAAGACTTATCAAAATGTGAAACTAAACAATTTCATTCCTAAGTACCTACAAAAAGTTATATGAAATAAAAAGTCATATAAATTCACAGTTTATGGCTTCCCTTGCCAAATTTATGGAACTGGCATTATAGTATTATTCAACAATAACATACATAGGCATACTTTCACTTCATGTATCACAATACGAATAGAACTAACAACTAAAAAGGTGTAATGTGTCTATACATAAACTGTAACCTAGAACTCATTTTTGCCAAAAAGTATTAACTACTTAAATCTTTGTATTATATTCCAAATGTTTATAGCAAAGACCTCCACAAGCTATAAACAGAAACATTGTTCATTTCACTTTAAAATGTTATATTCAAAGACAGATGAAGTTATTACCACTGATACAGTCTGGACTGATTGTTTAAGATGCCCTTGCAAAGTCTCCTGTTTTGCTCACTTCTAACCTCCCACATTCACTAAGATCAGTAACTCACAGTATCTTGAGAATTTGACTATCTCCAGGGCATGTTTGATTTTATAAAATGCTACTCTTCTGAAAATACTAGATATAAAATAACTTTTACATCAAGATATGTTTTACTATTTTGAGAATTTCATGTCATGCTTTAAACTAAATGCGAGAGAGCCTAGGAAAGGAAGAATGGCTATTTTATCAGCTTTATTCTCTACAAACATTCCACCAAGTAAACATTCAAAGGCCAAAAGATGACTTCCTCCCTGTGGGCACACAAAATCATTCAATATGCACTATTATTAATAGTATTGTCAACATGATTAATATTAATAAGATGTTATTATTACTAATTAAACTTTTGTATTTCAAATGGTGGCTCAAGCCTGCTTTTACTAGTTCAACATGAATGACGTATACTTCTTAATTTGACAAGTTTAATTCCAAAATATGATTCCCTTACCTTTTTCAGGCCAGCAAAACCTTCTGATTCCAGAAAGAAAAAGGCAAAGGGCATCAACACAAATAAACAAAGGTTGGAAAAGAGAGGAGCAAGATTCCACAAGCCTATAAGGAGATAGCAAAAAAAACAATAAAGATTAGAGACAGGCCTTGTAAAAAAAAATTACTATGCTAAATTATGGTATTAGTCGAAGATCTATACTTTTTACTAATAAAAATAAACATAAACTTGAGGACAGTGGACTAACGAATCACCTAAACTTAGAAATGAGAAAATAATTACACATCCAAATTTCTGTAACTTTGTAACTTGTAACCTATTAGGAAAAGCCAATATAGAAACTAGAAATATTTTTCCTCATGTCCTAAAACAAATTCACTAAAGATATGACAAATGCAGAGATCCAAAGACACAGTCTCTTTAGACATACTGGCAACTGAATATTTAAATTAGATCCACTAGCATTTACTGAGCACTTAATAAATGCCAGATACTCTACTAGACATTGTACATGCATAATATCATTTAACTTAAGCCTAGTAAAAACACTAAGGGTAATAATTAGCATCTATTGAGCCCTTCTGTGCCAAGCACTATTCTGAGTGATTTACCAATATTATACAAACTCACATACTCTTCATAGGAATCCCCCAACAAGACAGAGGAACAGGCTGGTTATATAACTTAGCCAAGGTTGCAGAGCCAGTGGCAGAACTAACTCCTGGGATTTTTAAAAACCACTATATCATAGAAGTTTAAGTAAGCAATTCTAAGTGGGAAGGAAAATGTAAGAGAGGCAGGCAAATTCATATTACCTTTTCCCTTTTTGACACATTCTGTACTCTTGTAAAACCACAATAAAAAGGTACTAAGATGACAATAAAAATAGATTTAGAAAAAGAAGACTAAGTCTGTCTTTGGGATTATGTTTGGCCAAACATCTTATACCTTTTATAGGTATAACACTCAAATTTAAAACAATTTTCAAAATAATGCCTACTTTTTTTTTAGATTTTTATTTATTTGAGAGTGAATGAGAGAGAGAGAGAGAGAGAGAACATGAGAGGGGGGAGGATCAGAGGGAGAAGTACACTTCCCACTGAGCAGGGAGCCCAACGTGGGACTCAATCCCAGGACTCCAGGACCATGACCTGAGCTGAAGGCAGTCGCTTAACCAACTGAGCCACCCAGGCGTGCCAAAATAATGCCTATAATACTTATAAAATCAAAAGTTAAAGATAAAATTATGCTAAGCATAAATTCAATCTATCACATGCACTTATCATTCAGTGCTTTGGAAAATGGGAAACCAACGTTCTTTCAACACCCTTATTTAGAAGGCACCGTTCCAAGCACAGGAGACACAGGAACAAACAAAACACAAAACCTTTGTTTTCACCAAAATATGCTATGAGGAATCTTTTCAGTTTTAGCCATTCTAACAAGTATAAAGTGGTATCTCCTTACTGTTTTAATTTACATTTCCCTAATCAATAAAGAATAACATGAACATCTTCATTAACTTATCTGCCACCCATGTATATCTTCTTTGGTGAAGAGTCTCTTCAAGTCTGTTGCCCATTGTTTCATTAGATTGTTTACTTATTGTTGAGTCTGTCAAGTTCTTTATATATGCTGAATACAAGTCCTTTATCAGGTATATAATTTGCAGATATTTTCTCCCCATCTGTAGATTGTCTTTTCATTTTTTTAACAAGTATCTTTCAAAGAACAAAATTTCTTCATTTTGACAAAGTCCAATTTACCAATTTTTTCTTTTACAGACCATCTTACCCAAGAAATTATATGGTCTAGCCCAGTAACACTGAGACTTTCTCCTATGGTTCCTTCTACAAGGGTTACAGTTTTAAGATTTACATTTAGATCTATGATCCCTCTGAGTCACTTTTGTATATGGTGCCAGGTATGGACTGAAGTTCATTTTTTTCCCTATGATTATCCAATTGCTCCAACACCATTTGTAGAAAAGAATACCCTTTTTCCACCAAATTGCCTTTGCACCTTCTTTGAAAGTAAATTGACAATATATGTGTAGATATATTCCTGGATCCTCTATTCCATCGAGTCGATCTATTTATCTTTATGCCAATACCACACCATCAATGATTACTATGGCCTGAATATAGTCTTCGAGTTGGGTAGTAAGTCCTCCAATTTTGTTCTCTCTCAAAGTTGTTTTGACTATTCTAAGTCCTTTGAAGTCCTATCTGAATTTCAGATCAGATTTTAAATTTCTACAAAAAAAAAAAAAAGCCTGCTGGGATTTTGAATGAGGTTGCATTTAATTGGGAGACCCATCTGGGGAAAACTGACATCTTAACATTGTCTTCTTATCCATGAACATGGTATATCTCTCCATTTATTGTGGCATTCTTTAATTTTTGTCAGCAGTGTTTTATAGTTTATGGTATACAGGTCCCACACATTCCTAAGTATATCAGGTTTATGATGCTACTGTACACAAGTGGGCTTGTTTTTTTTAATCAATATCCAATTATTCATTGCGAGAATATAGAAATGCAATTGAGTTTTGTATATTTACTGTGTATCCTGCAACCCTGCAAATTCATTTATTGGTTCTAATAGCTTTTTAATAACAGATTCCATCACAATTTCTATATAGACAACCCTATCATCTGTTAATAGAAACAGTTTCACTTTTTCCTTTCCAACCTCAATGTCCTTTACTTTCTAAAAATCACCAGAACAATGTTGAATAGAAGTGGTGAGAGGGGACATCCTTGCCTTATTTCTATTCGCAGGGAAAAGAGCATTCAGTCTTTATTAAGCATGATGTTATCTGTAGGGTTTTTACAGATGCTCTTTATTAGGATGAAGAAATTCCTTTTCATGCCTAGTTTGCTGATTTTATCAAGAATGGATGTTGAGGGGCCTGGGTGGCTCAGTCGTTAATCGTCTGCCTTCGGCTTAGGTCATGATCCCGGGATCCTGGGATAGAGTCCTGCATCGGGCTCCCTGCTCTGCAGGAGACCTGCTTCTCCCTCTCCCACTCGCCCTGCTTGTGTTCCTGCTCTTGCTATGTCTCTGTCAAATAAATAAATAAAATCTTTAAAAAAAAAAAAAAGAATGAATGTTGAATTTTTTTTCTGCTTTTTCTGCATGTATTGTGGTGACTTTTCCTTTTTAGGGTTTGAATATAGTAATTACATTCATTGATTTTTCAAAAGTCATACTGTATTATCCTTTTTATATATTGCTGTATTTGATTTGCTAAATTTTGTTTAGAATTTATGCATATATGTTCATGAGGGATATTAGTCTGTAATTTTCTTTTCATGTAATGTCTGTCTGGTTCTGGAATCAGGGTAATGCTAGGCACCATGAATTAGGAAGTGTTCCTTCATTTCTAATTTTCTAAAAGAGTCTGTGTAGAACTGGTATTGCTTCTTCCTTAAATATTTGATAGAATTGACAGTGAAGTCTTCTTGGCCTACAGTTTTATTTGTGAGAACATTTGTAACATTTTACAATGTCTGAGAGACTTTAGTAGTTTTTGCCTTCCAAATTTTTCCATTTCTCTAAGGTGTTGTATTGGCATAAAGGTTTTCACAATGTGCACTAATTATCCTTTTAATACCTGTAGAATCCACATGTATCATATGACCTCACTGATATGAGGAATTCTTAATCTCAGGAAACAAACTGAGGCTTCCTGGAGTAGTGGGGGGGGTGGGAGGGATGGGGTGGCTGGGTGATAGACATTGGGGAGGGTATGTGCTATGGTGAGCACTGTGAATTGTATAAGACTGTTGAATCACAGACCTGTATCCCTGAAACAAATAATACATTTTATGTTTTAAAAAAAAGAAGATAGTAGGAAGGGAGAAATGAAGGGGGGGAAATAGGTGGGGGAGACGAACCATGAGAGACTATGGACTCTGAGAAAGAAACTGAGGGTTCTAGAGGGGAGAGGGGTGGGGGGATGGGTTAGCCTGGTGATGGGTATTAAAGAGGGCATGTACTGAATGGAGCACTGGGTGTTAAACGCACACAATGAATCATGGAACACTACATCAAAAACTAATGATGTAATGTATGGTGATTAACATAACATAATAATAAAAAAAAATACCTGTAGAATCCATAGTGATGTCATCTATTTCATTCCTGATATTGGTAATTGGTGTCTTCTCTTTTTTTTGCTAATCAACCTTGCTGCAGCTTTATCAATTTTATCGATCTCACTTTCTCTGTATTTTCTGTTTTCTATTTCACTGATTTCTCCCCTTATCCTTTTTTTATTTCCAATTTTCCTTTTTTTTTAAGACTTATTTATTTATTTGAGAGAGCGAGAATGAGAAAGAGAGAGAGTACATGAGAGGGGGAGGGTTAGAGGGAGAAGCAGGCTCCTCACTGAGCAGGGAGCCCGATGCGGGACTCGATCCCGGGACTCCAGGATCATGACCTGAGCCGAAGGCAGCCACTTAACCAACTGAGCCACCCAGGCGCCCTCCAATTTTCTTAATTCGGTATTCATTTGTTCCCCTCTTCCTGTTTTCTTAAGGTGGAAATTGTGGGCACTGATTTGAGACCTTTTTTCTTTTCTAAAATAGACATTTTAGTGCTATAAATTTTCAAATGTTTTATTTTTGTTTTCATTAAGTTCAAAGAACTTCCAAACTTCCCTTCTAATTTCTTCTTTGACCTATTATTTAGTTACCAAATAATTGAGTGATTTTCTAAATATGTTTCTTTTACTGGTTTCCCATTTAATTTCATTACAGAACCTATCTTGTATGACTTAAATTCTTCTAAAAGTACTGAGATTTATTTTATGGCACAGAATATGGTCTCTCTTGGTAAATGTGCCTACTGTACTAAAAGAATGTATACTCTACAACTGTTGGGCAGAGTGGTCTATAAATGCAAATTAGGCCAAATTAGTTAAGAATGTTATTCAAATCTTCTGTGTTGTCTTCTTAATTTGTTCTATCAATTATTAAAAAGAAGATATTGATAAATCTGAATAGAACTGTGATTTTGACCATTAATCCTTTCATTTCTATTAAGTTTTTGCTTTATGTATTTAATAGCTACTTATTAGGTAGATAAATGTTTATTATGTTTTCATGAATTTCGTCATTATGAAATGATCTTATTTATGCCTGGTAAAATCTATACCCTTTTCTAATAATAATAATATACCTACTCCAGCTTTCTTTTTATTAGAATTAGCATGGTATACCTTTTTCTTCTATTGCTCTAAACCTATTTGTGTCTGTATATTTAAAATGGGTTTACTGTAGGCAGCATATACTTGAGTCCTTCCTTTTTATTCAGTCTGATAATCTCTGCCTTTTTTTTAAGTTTATTTATTTGTTTATTTTTAAGTAATGTCTACACCCAACGTGGGGCTCGAACTCACAACCCCAAGATCAAGAGTTACATGCTCTTCCGACTGACCCAACCAGGTGTCCCCAATCTCTGTCTTTTAATTGGAATGTTTAGACCAGTAATGTTTACTGATATGGTCAGGTTTAAGTCTATTGATTTGCTCTTTGTTTTCTATTTGTCCCATTTATCTTCCCTTTTTCTTCTTTTTCTGTGCTCCTTTGGATTAATTTTTATGATTCCATTTTATTTCTTACAGTTGCTTATTGACTGTATCTCCTTGTTGAGCGATTTTACGGTTATCTGCAGGTTTATCACATACACCCTAACTCATCACAATCTGCTTTCAAGTGATATAATACTTCATGTACAGCATAATAACCTTCCAATAGTATATTTCCATTTCTTTCCTTCTGCCTCTGTGCTATTGTTGTCATGAATTTTGCCTGTATATACTATAAAATCACAATACATTGTTACTACTTTTTAAGCAGCCAATTATCTTTTTATTTTTTTTAAAGATTTTATTTATTCGAGAGAAAGAATGAGAGATAGAGAGCATGAAAGGGAAGAGGGTCAGAGGGAGAGGCAGACTCCCTGCTGAGCAGGGAGCCCGATGTGGGACTCGATCCCGGGACTCCAGGATCATGACATGAGCCGAAGGCAGTCGCTCAACCAACTGAGCCACCCAGGCGCCCCTCTTTTTATTTTTTTAAAGATTTTATTTATTTATTTGAGAGAGCACAACCGGGGGGGGAGGGAGAGGCAGGCTCCCCACTAAGCAGGGAGCCCGATGCAGGGGCTCAATCCCAGGACCCTGGCATCGTGACCTGAGCCGAAGTCAGACGCTAACCAACTGAACCACCCAGGTGCCCCCAATTATCTTTTTAAAAGACATATAATAAAAACTTTTATATTTTGCCACAAAATTCAGCCAATAACCTGAATGAGCCTGGAAGCAAATTCTTACCAAGAGCCTTCAATAAGGAATGCAACCTCATGAAAACGTTGTCTACCAATTCTGAATCTGTGTCAATTGTAAGTCAGTTTTGACTTATTTTTCTCTTTGTTATTAGTTTTCCTTTCCTGCTTTGTACTCAGTTGTAGACTCAAGGTAGGCAGAGTGAACCTCCAAAGACGTCCATATCTTAATCCCTGGAATCTGTGAATATGTTACATTACATGGTATATTAGTTTTCTAGGGCTGCTCTAACAAAGTACCACAAACTGGATGGCTTCCAACAACAGAAATTTGTTCTTTCACAGTTCTGGAGGCTGTAAGTCCAAAATCAAGGTATCAGTAGGGCCATATCCCTTCTGAAGGCTCTAGACAAGAATCCTTCCTTATCTCTGGTAGAGACAAGGTAGCTGCATTCCTAGTTCTTATAGAAGTATCTCTCCAAATCTACCTGTCTTCACATGGCCTTTTTCAGGTGTGTCTGTGTCTCTGTTTTATCTTCTTATAAGGATACTAGTAATTAAATTAGGGCCCACCCTAACCCAGTGTGACCTTATCTTAACTAATTACAACTTCAAAGACATTATTTCCAAATAAGGCCACATTCTGAGGTTCTAGGTGGACCTGGTGGGGGAAAGAAGGGTGGGCAGGAAAGAGGACCATTATTCAATCCAGTATACATGCCAAAAAGACTGCAGGTATAATTATTAAGGCTATAGACCTTAATATAGGGAGACAGATCATCTTAGATTAGCCAGGTGGGTGAAACCTACCTAATGAACCTTTAAAAGCAGAGAACTTTCTCCAGCTGAAGTCAGAGAGAAGCAGTAGAAGGGTAAATCAGGGAGGAACTCAAGCCACTTTTTCTGGAGTGGGTCACATGAAAAACATAAGAGGTGGGCAGCCTCTAGGGCAAAGACCAGCACCTGGCAAGGAAATGGAGGACTTCAGTCTTACAACCACAAAGAACCAAATTCAGCCAATAACCTGAATGAGCCCGGAAGCAAATTCTTCCCCAGAGCCTCCAATAAGGAATGCAACCTCACGAAAACCTTCATTTCAGCTTCCCCCAAAAAAGAACATCCATTTCATAAGATCTTACAAAGAGAAATGTTTAAACTGAGATTATGATAGTCCCTTAATTCTATTCATCTGTAAAACAAGATGTTTCTCTGTGCAACTCTCACCTGTCCAGTACTCTGCCCAGAACCTCCAGCCACCTGCCCCCCAACTATAGCCTGCACCCCCATTCTCTCGGCAGCACCCTCCAGCAGTTGAATGTATTTATTTATATGCTGAATTGCTATTCTTCAGTGCCTAGGTTTTCTTGAAAACTTAGTTGTTTTAGGTGACAGGGTATATACAGTCTCTCTGACTTCATCTTGGCCAGACTATATGTAGCTTTTAAACTTGAATGCTGATTTTAATTTTTCTTACTTCATACCTGAGCCTTAGTTTTTGATAAAACAATAAACACAGGGAATGTTCTGGGCATAAAATACCATAGCAGATCACTCATTCTTTACTCACTGTCCTCATGGATTTGTTAATCTTTAAAAAGCTGTTTTTAACGGGTAGTTACCCACTGTTTGAAGTTGACTTCCCAAATACTTATTGAGGTCCTTGACCCTTTTTTAAATTGTTTCAACACACAACTCAATAAAGCCTAAGCCTCAACTCCTATGTCTTAGACAAAATTGTTCCCTATTACCCTATTGTAAAATATCCATTCTCTTTACTCTCTTGCCCTAAATTCCTAAAATATAACTGCTCCAGTACACATTCTATAGTGGGCCTCTAGGATAGTTCAAAAACCATCATGCTTATTCTTTTTTCTCCCTTTTCTATACCCTGCCCATTATATTCTTTGATACATTTAGAAAGTGCACTCTAATCAAATAGGATAGTATCTTAGGGGCGCCTGGGTGGCTCAGTCAGTAAGCATCTGCCTTCAGCTCAGGTCATGATCCCAGGGTCCTGGGATCGAGTCCCGCATCGCATCGGGCTCTCTGCTCAGCAGGGAGTCTGCTTCTCCCTCTGCCTGCCACTCCCCCTGCTTGTCTCTCTCTCTCTCTCTCTCTCTCGCTGTCATTAAATAAATAAAATCTTTTTTAAAAAAACATAGCGTCCTAAAAACATATTAAACATAATGAAATCATTGCAAAGCCTCACTTTGTTAAGCTCCTATTATACTATTCAATACCTGCTACTTTCAATTTACACTCTGAAAGGAAAAAAAAAAATCACTTAGGAAAAAAAGTACCAGTTTTATATCTTCTCAAAGAATTGTGTTAAATTAAAAGGACCTCTCTTCCTGTTTCTACTGGTCTAAATAAAGATCTCTTTAGCAAAATACTTAAGCAGGGTAGACATACATTTGTAAGATTCTGAAATTAAGATTTATTCAAAATAAGCAAAAGTGTACTTTTAATGCACCAAGAATAACAAGTAAACACAGAATTTTGGAGCAGAAGAGAACTTTGAGATCCCTTGTTTAATTCACTCAGAAACCAAATTCTTTTTTAAAAATTTTTAAAAGTGGTTAAATAAATGCCACACAAATTCCAAAACTTACAAATAATGGACAAAGGATTAGATCCAAGATCTCTTGCTCTTTCTACACTACTGTATGGATCTCACACTTACCATTCTGGATGAAAAAAGCACAATATTTTGAATTTTGTTAATATTATCTGCTGAAAAAAGCAATCAGTTTAATAAGATTTTACTAAAGGAAATGTTTAAACTGAGAATATGACAGCTTATTAATTCTATCCATCGGTGTAAAACAAAATTAGTGGAGCTTCTGATCAGTTTGAAAGACACTGAAACAGAATTCAGCACTAGTTTGAAAGACACTGAAACAGAATTCAGCACTTCTACATGTAGCACTTCTACATTATATGTGAGCACATGTACACCCAAGCCTCTGAAAACATCAAACACAGAAAGGTTTTAACAAATCCAACTCTGATAAAACACTGACTGTACTATATGTACTCTGTGTGCTATAATGTCCTCTAACAAAACAAGGCATTCACACTATTCATGATTTAAAAGGCCTAAAAGTCCTGAGGCCAGATGTCTGAGTAAGTGGCACTTTATGTCTGACTAGCCTAAGATTGCATCTATCAGCTATACATGAGCTGGAAGAGGAACTTCAACTCTGTGTCCTCATAAAATAGGCTACAACTTAACTCATAGGGCTCTCATAAAGAAGAGAAATAACATACCAAATACTAAACAAATGTCAGTGCCTCCCGCCAGCCATCTCAAAATAATGTAAATGTTCCAAACAACTGAAAAATTCTAATGCACACCAGCTTTGACCTGATAAAGACAAGACAGTGATTTACAGCTAAAATCAGCTCTCAACCTTTCCCTAAAGAATTATTCTCATTAGGGGCTTCCTGGGTGGCTCAGTCAGTTAAGCATCTGCCTTCAGCTCTGGTCATGATCCTGGGGTCCTGGGATGGAGCCCCGAGTCTCTTCGAGTCTCTTCGGGCTCCCTGCTCAGCAGGGAGTCTGCTTCTCCCTCTCTCTCTGCCAATCCCCCAGCTCATGGTCTCTCACACTTGCTCTCTCAAATAAAATCTTTTAAAAATTTTTTTAAAAAGCATGATTCTCATTAATTATACCCCAAAAAGCTTACAAAACAAAAACCTGTATACACACATTAAAAATATATAAAAACAGGGGTGCCTGGGTGGCTCAGTCGTTAAGTGTCTGCCTTCGGCTCAGGTCATGATCCCAAGGTCCTGGGATGTAGCCCCGCATCGGGCTCCCTGCTCAGCGGGGAGTCTGCTTCCCCTCTCACACTCCCCCTGCTTGTCTTCCCTCTCTCGCTGTCTCTCTCTTCATCACATATATAAATAAAATCTTTAAATATATATATATAAACATATATATATATAAACAACGACCAAAAACAGAAACAGAAAATAAGCTGCAAAGAAATACACCAAATTACTAACAATGTGAATGTACTAAAATTATGGATGATTTGCTTCCTACTTTTCTACATATTATTAGTTTTCTATAAGGAGCAAATAAAGACCCTTAAAAAAAATGAAATATATTTAAACCTTGTTGTGAAACTCACAATTCTCCAAATCCCTGTTAGGTAATCTCCCAACAAAATGCTGGGCTTCCCGTCAGCCATGCCATTCACTCTATTTACCAGCCTCACTGACAACACAGTTCAAATCCAAGCTTCAGCCAAGTCACAGATTACCACTTAGGAGGGAGCTCAAAACTTGCTCTCAAATAGTTGCCACCATGAATATAAACCCCTGAATGCTTAAAATCCACTATACTTTTATAATAAGGGGTAAAACTTTATTAGTTTTTGTAATTTGAAACAACATTCGTAGCATAGAAAGGAACTTTTTTATTGTTATTGAACTATAAATACACGTACTCCCAGAATTCATCCTTCTGATCATATATGTCTCCTTTCATGCAGGGAAAACTACAAATTGTTCTCTGAAAATCAAAAGTTAAGAAATAAAACGCTGGGGGCGCCTGGGTGGCTCAGTCGTTGAGCATCTGCCTTCGGCTCAGATCACGATCCCAGGGTCCTGGGATCGAGCCCCGCATCGGGCTCCCTGCTCCGCGGGAAGCCTGCTTCTCCCTCTCCCACTCCCCCTGCTTGTGTTCCCTCTCTCGCTGTGTCTCTCTCTGTCAAATAAATAAATAAAATCTTGAAAAAAAGAAAAAAGAAATAAAACTCTGCCTTGGGCAAAAGCTCACAAATCAGAAAAAGTATCTGCTCTGACTAACCTACACACTTAAAATGAAGATAATTAAGAAAAGCTAAATAAAGAAATCTGTATCAACAGATATCAACAAGCAGCAATGTCTGCAGAACAAGTGGAGAAAATGATGAGTATGATCACAAAGATTCTGAATACCAACTCATTTAGTTTGACAGGAAATTAGATGCCTACATTTTTACATACTGAACTTTATATATAAGTAATATATGTGTGTACATATGTATATGCTATATATGTGTGCATATATAATACATAAGTGTGTGTGTATATATACATATATCATTTAAATTTTTTTTTATTTTCCCCCAATTGCCCCTTTTCCAGGAGACTCAACATTACTACTAATGGTTTTGACAACCACAATTGTAGAAAGGGATATGTGATACAGAACCTCCACTGTATTTATTTTTGCAAGAAATATTCACTTAACACAAAGAATTTGAGAGCTGAGGTCTTATCTTAACAGAATAATCATCTACACAAATAACCAGTTTTTATTCAAAGTCTAAATAATTAAATGCAAAGAATTAAGTTTATTTACCAGAGTAAGTAAATGTGAAAGTTTCAGGCTTAGCTTATGCTAATTTAATTATTAAATCTACAACATATAAGTTAAAGTTACTATGAGAAAAACATCTAATATAGAGAAATATATCTAACATACATTCCTAAGTAGTAATTATATTCTTGACAATTAAGACTTAATTAGTTTCCAACAGTTTACAAACATACATCAGACATATATACGTAAATATCCCTTAAGAATTATTCTGTAATTTTGATGAAAGTTTCCTAATTTTAAATTAGGACTAATATTTATAATATAACTTATTTATATGACTACATATTAATTTATAAAATAAAAATAATCAAATTTCTCTACTTCAAAAGGCTAAAATTACTTCATATAGCTAAAATCCTTCAATATAACCCAAAAAATTCAAAAACCTTGTAGTTTGTCTAAATCAGTATCAGCGACAGCCTTTCTGAAAGATGTCCTATGCCTATCTCCCAAAGATGTATCTGAACTTAAACAAAGGTTATTTACTAATCCTAGAATACTTCATTTCAAACCAAACCAAACTGAATTGCCAGAACACCGTAGGATGCATTAACTTCTAGCTCCATCTGCTGGAGTCACAAAATATTCCAAAATCTGACATAAAATACTATGAAACAAATGATCTACAATTTATCATATAGACCAAACACTTCATGAATTTAAAACAGAAAATTAATCAGAGTTCAGCCATATTCAATAATTTCTAAAATGACAAATCTAAGTTAAAATCAGTATTGCAGTGGAATTGAGGATCTAACGCTATTGTCAAAAAGTGAGTTATATAATAAAAAAATTCTACCAAGAAAGCAGAAGCCTTAGAGAAAGACAAGTTTGCTTTTGAACAGTAAGTATTGTGTGAACCTCAGAATCAGAACAGCTTCCGTCTATTAGAAGAAAAACAAAAATTAAAAAACAACTTTAGCAATGAGTTGTGAAACTTTTTACCTTAATATAACTTTTTCTTGTAACAAAAAAGCAATACATGTCCATTGCAGAAATATTATACAATACAAGCACCAAAAAAATGTCTATATCCTGTAATTAATCCTACCACCCAGGGAAAAACATGTTTTTCAACATCTTTCTCTATCAACAAATACTCTTCTACATCATCATCTATAATGGCCAAGAAAGCACTCCACTGTTAGGATTTACCAAAATTCAATTAAGCAAATTTCTTACTTTGACACTTAGATTGTTTCATTTTTAAAATTTTTATAAACAATACCTCCATTAATATCCAGTAACTACGGTGATGCATACTATGACAAATGACTATTAAGACCAATTAATTAGAAACTACTAGTCACATTTAACTAATAATGGTATATTAAACTTTATGAAGGACTGACTTTGATTTAATATCTATACATAAGTAGATGTAATACTTATTTTTAAGTTTAATTGCTTATAATCTAGAAGTCTGATTTTTTTAATCTTCTGTGGGACTTGAAAATGGCTAAATTAAAGATGGATTTTGCATAGTTCCTTCATGATATCCACAATAGCATATTGTCTATTCCTGTTGAAAAATCAAAATAAAACACCCATACCTTGAAAAGACTAGTCAGGTTCATGGTGGTTATCTTTTAACAGACCTAAATGTCAACTAGGCAATCATGTTAAAAACGTGTGTCTCTGTCTCTTTCATAAATAAGTATGAACGGCTTAGCAAAAATTGGCCCCCAGTGGGGGATACCTCAAAAAACTGAAGAATTATTTCCTGACTTTATTTAAGGCTACAACTTAACTCCATCATTCTCCTACCTTCCAAAGATTTATTCCTGTTTATTTTTTAACTTTAATCTCACATTACATAAAATTACCATTTAAATAAGGAAGTAATTCAATGCATTTAGTGCATTCACAAATCATGCTACCACTACCACCATCTCACCCCAAAACATGTCTATCACCCCGAAAGGAAAACCCATTAAGCATTTGTATCAGTTTTTCAATTTATGGAACTGAAAAGTTTCGTAGTTTTCTGCTAGGTTTTTAACAAGATACAAAGAAAGTGAATACAAATAGATGCTTTCTTTTTCTGTCCATTTTTTACCCTTTTTCAATTTTAACAATAAAAGTGACAATACAAATTTTAGCTACCATTTTGTCATCTCTGCTCTCTTTGTACCATCCTATAACTATCGTTGCCGGCATGTCATACCCACACTAAGTGAATGATGGGACACACCTCACAACATCCAGCTGACAAGCAAAAAAGACCCTGGGCTAAAACTGCCAATGACCAGATTACCATTCTGCCCCATTCTAGCTCCAATATCATTTTTGTGTATCACATTTTCCAAGCTATTTTAATCATTTTCCCCATGTAGACAGAGATACATCTTGCTACACGATACAGATTTAAAACTAAGGGTAATATTTTATTTATTTATGTTATTAAATTCTGGCCCACAGAAGTGAAGTGGCATTCTAACGTAATCTGGTTAACATGTAACATCTCAAACCCAAGTGGCCCAAATCCAGACACTATATTTAATTCAAACTAAATATTTTTATACATACTAAAGCATTATCAACACATACAGTGGCCTAATCCATATGATTTACACACTAAAGGCACAAGTGATCAAAACCATCCATACTGACACTTTTACAGGATAAGCCATTACATTTGTTTTCAAATTAAGTTCCTTTTTACCAAGGTATTCCTAATGACACAATAAATAACTTTTATTCACTCAACGATGAATCTTTATTGGACAATTTCAGTGTGAAAGTACTGGAGCAGTGATCCGTGGGAGATTAAGAGAATTTCAGACATATTCTGAGACCTCAAAGAATTTGGCATAAATTCACAAAAGCTTAACACAAAAAGACAAGTAACAACTTAAGAAAATCTCGTTAAGTGTTACAAGATGGTAAATGATTGACAAATGAATATGGATGATATAACTGCACTGGGGTAAAGGAAATCATCAGACTTTTCAGGGACTGCTTTTGGAGACCCAAAACATCATTGCGGCCCACCAGTCAGAGCAAAGGCTTATGGAGGTCAGCTGGTCAACTGAGTGTTAGCTCAGGTCTCACATGTGTCACAGTGGGTCTGCAAACCAGGTCTGTGGTCATATCCCCAGTGCCAGAATGCATAAGGAATAGATATACTTCACAGCTAACAGAACCCCTACTCTGGTCCCCTGACCTGTGTAGTAAGGGCTATTACAATGGGAAACACCAAGTGGAAGCCCCCAGAATTGCCTCTAACTAGGAAAACAGTAAACCAAAAGTCATGCCACATCCCCAAAGGAAATGCAGAGATTAATGCCACCATCAAGGGTTTGAAAGACGCAGAAGTAGTGACTCCCACATCCCCAAAACAGACAGACCTTAGGACAATGACAGTGGATTACTGTAAGCCTCACTAGGTGGTGGCTCCCACTGTAGCTGCTGTTCCAGATGTGGTTTCACTGCTTAAGTAAATTAACACATACCGTGGTACCTGGTGTATGACTCCTGATGTGACAGAGGCCTCTGTCTCCATCTCTGTCCATAAGACCCACCAGGGGAAGTTTACTTTCAGCTGCAAGGCCAGCAAAGCACCCTCACTGTCTTACCTCAGGGACACCCCAACTCCTCAGCCCTGTTACAATTTAATTTGCAGGAATTTTGATCGCCTTTCCCTTCCACCAAATGTCACAGTGGCCCATACTAATGATGACACTGTGCCGACTGGATGTAGTGAGCGAGAAGTAGCAAGTACTCTAGACTTATTGGTAAGACATTTTCATGTCAGAAGGTGGAGAATACATCCAAAAATAATTCAGGGGCCTTCTATGTCAGTGAAATTTCTAGGGGTCTAGTGGTGTGTGGACGTGGGGATCTCTGTTCTCAGGCGAAGGATGAGTTGTTGAATCTGGCTCTTCCTACAACCAAGAAAGGCACAAAGTCCATGGGCTTCTTGGGATTTTGAAGGTAATATATGCCCCCTATTCCTCCTCTGGGTGTGTTACTGCAGCTCACTTACCAAGTGACGCCCAGAGCTGCCAGTTTACAGTGGGGTCCAGAACAAGAGAAGGTTCTGCAACAAGTATAGGCCACTGTACAAGTTGCTCTGTTATGTAGGCCATCTGATCCGCAAACCCAGCGATGCCTGAAGTGTCCACGGCAGGCAGGAATGCTGCGTGGAGCCTTTGGCAGGCGCTATAGATGGATCACAGCACAGGCCCGTAGGACTTTAGAGCAAAGCCCTACAGCACTACAGCCCCTCTGGGATATACCTGAAGGACAGCCCTGCACAGATAACCATTCTCGTTTAAGTAACACTTGTAATTTAATTTAATTAACACAGTAAATCTTGGCCTGTTACCGGGCCTTAGAAGAGACTGAACACTTGACCATGAGCCACCAAGTTACCATGTGACTGGAGCTGCCCATGATGAACAGGGTGTTTGTTATCTGACCCACCGACCTGTAACACCAGACATGCAACAGCAATACTCCATCATCAAACAGAAGTGGTATACATAAGATCAGGCCCAAGCAGGCCCTGAAGGTACAAGTAAGTTACGTGAACAAGTGGCCCAAATGCCCATGGTCTCCACTCCTGCTCTACTACTTCTCTTCCCCAACTTGCGCCTAGGGCCTCATAGGGAGTTCCCTACAATCAGCTGACAGAGGGAAGAAAAGACTCAGGCCTGGTTTACAGATGGTTCTGCACGACACCACCCAGAGTGGACAGCTGCAGCACCAGAGCCCTCTGAGACAGCAGTGAAGGGAAATCCTCCCGATGCCCCTGGTTGTTCACTCTGCTTGGGAGGAGAAATGACCAGACACGTAATTATAAATTCATGGGTTGTGTCCAGTGATCTGGCTAGAAGGTCAGCAAGAAACATGACTAGAAAACTGGTAACAAGGAAATTGAAATTTGGGGCAGAGGTAGTACAGACAGTGCTCTCTGAATGGGGAAAAAAAACATGAAGATATTCATGTCCCATGTGACTGCTCATCAAAAGGGGACCCTGGCAAAGGAGGAGTTTAATAATCAAGTGGATGGGACTCCCTGTTCTGCAGATACCAGTCAGCCTCTTTCCCCGTCACCCGTCATGATCCAATGGGCTCAGAAGCAAAGTGGCCACGATGGCAGGGTAGAGATTAGGCACGGGCTCAGCAGTGTGCACGTCTACTCATCACACTCACCTGGCTATGGCTACCAACTGCATGCCTAATCACCAGCAGCAAAAACCAACACTGAGACCTCAATATGGCACCACACCCAGGGGAGATTAGCCAGCTACCTGGTGGTGGGTTCCCTGAAATGGGCCACTCCCATCATGGAGAGGGCAGCAATTTGTCCTTATTGGAACAGACACTTACTCTGGGTACAGATATGCCTTGAACTTCGCGCAAAGCTGCTGCCAAAACTACTATCTGTGGACTTTCAGAATGCCTTGCCCACCATCATCACAGCAGTGCTTCTGATCTAGGAAATACTTCACAGCAGAACAACAACAATGGGCCCATGCCCTCGGAATTCACTGGTCATGCATGTTTCCCACGATCCTGAAGCAGCTGGTTCGACAGAATGGTGGAATGTCCTTCTGAAGACTGTTACGGTGCCCGCTAGGTGGCCATACCTCACAGGGCTGAAGAAAGGTACTCTAGGAGGTTGTATTCGCCCTGAATCTGTATTCAATATATGGTGGTACTTCTCCCATCGCCGGGGTTCACAGGTAGAATCGAGGAGTAGAATCGGGAGTGGTAGCACTCACCATTATCCGTAATGACCCACTAGCAAACTTTCTGTCTCCTGTTCCTGTAACCTTAGGAACCAGTGCTGCTAGACTAGAGTTCTAGCTCCAAAGGGAGGAACGTTTCCACCAGGAGACACAACAATGATTCCACTGAAATGGAAGTTCAGACTACTGTCCAGCACTTTGCGGTCCTCATGCCTCTCAATCAACCAGCAAGGAAGGGAGTTCTGACCCCCAGGGGGAACCTGGACGCCTCCTCCACAATAGAAGTGAGGAAGAGCGTGTCTAGAACACAGAACACGCCTCAGGGCATGTCTTAGTATTACCATAATTTGGCCCCATTAATGATTTTTTAAAAGCCAAGAAGCAAGTATGTCTAAGGTTGACAAATCTTCAACCCCAAGACAATCTAAGGGACTAATAATAAGCACTCCCTTGAATGTCATCGACAAGGTTAAAGAAAGCTATGAATTTAGAAAAGAAAGATGAATTTAAGAGATTTACGAAATTCACTACATGCAGCAAAGGATACAGACCTACCAAAGATTTAGCAGAAACAAAGCCAGGGGTCATAAAACCCTCAAGGAAAATTTCCAGGGCTTACATCCCAGGCCTCCTGAAACCTATTCCTAAGGGTACATTTAGAAGCAGTGACATCATTTAGAAGGTTCTTCCTCTAGTTCCCCAACTTTCAGATGATGTGGTTTATTGGAGTTCAAAATTATTGTCTATCACATATTCATTCAATAGGTTTATTAGGCAATCACTATGTGGGAATCATTGTTCTAAGCCCTAATTTATAAACAAAATATTTGAGCTTACACACCTTACGTTATAATGAGAAAGACTACCAATAAAACAAATATATTTACTTCCAGAGTTAAGGCCTCCAAATATATGGCATGTCATGTGTTAGTAGCTCTTACTTACAGTCCATAAACAGAATAAAAGAAATAGCCTTGATTTAGAGTATGTGAAGGTCACTAAGTATAGCATGCAATTTCTACTCAGTAAAACTGGAAACAAAGGCCAGTTCACCTGTCATACTGGTTAGCCCAGCTTGAGACCACCTGCACTGCTGCTAAGAACACCTGGAGCCCAATCCTGAAAAATGTATGTGCTATAGTACCTATAGCTTTACAGAAAGCTAGGGCCAAGGGGAACCATGCCAAACAGTCTTCCTCAAACATTTTAGACAATACATATAAAAACCATTTTCTAAATTATATATTATCCAAGTATTTTTAATAACAAAAAACATGTCATCTAAAAAAAACTCACCAAAACATTCATAGCCATTACTTTCCAGGCTGCCTCCTGCCTTTCATAATAATAGCTGACTTTCAGTAGAGGATTTATGTTTTGTATCAATTTCAGTTTGCTTATTCAGTTTTTTTCAATTGCTAAGCAAAAAAATGGAGTAATTTCTTTTTATTCAGTTAATAATTAGTCCTAATTTTACTGAATTCATTTGGTCTTCAGAGCACCATGACTCCATTTGTTTCTACTTTCAAGCATGACAGAAACCACAAAGGCCAGATTCAAATATATGATTAAACTAAAATGTTAAAATTTTTCATGTTAAAAAACAGTTTAAGCAGTATTAAAGGACAAATGGGAGGAAAATGTTTGCAATTAACCTCTGAGAGACAACTAATTACTTAAAAAAAAACTGCAAGTGTAAAAAGGAATGAAATCTTGCCATTTGCAACAACATGGATAGAGTGAGAGTATAATGCAGGAGAAATAAGTCAGTCAGAGAAAGACAAATACCCTATGATTTCACTCATATGGGGAATTTAAGACACAAAACAAATGAGCAAACGGACAAAAGAGGGGGGGGGCAAGCCAGGAAACAGACTCTTCACTATAGAGAACAAACCGATGGTTACCAGAGGGGAGGGAGTCGTGGGGGGATGAATGAAATAGGTGATAGCGATTAAGGAGAGCACTTGGGATGAGCACGGGGCAGTGTATGGAGTGCTGAAGGACTGCACTGTACACCTGAAACTAATATTACACTGTATGTTAACTAACAGGAATTAAAATTTTAATTTAAAAAAAAAAGGAGGGGAAAACACTGTAAAAATGGGCAAAGGAAACATGGGTAGGCAATTTACTAAAAAATAACTATGAATGACCTCTGAGTATGTTTTGTAAATGTCTATCCTTACTAGTAATTAAAGAAATGTACATTTAAGAGGGGAAATGTTTCATATTTCTGACTTGGAACTTTTTTTTTTTTCAAGATTTATTGCAGGGGGTGGGGGGTGGGCAGAGAGAGAGAATTCAAGTAGACTGCACTGAGCATGGAACCTGATGCAGGACTCAATCTCATGACCCTGAGCAGAAACCATGAGTTGGACACTTAACCAACTGTGACACCCAAGCACTCCTTGAATTGGCAGGTTTTAAGTACCACCCACAGTTGATGAAGATACATTCTGGGAAGAGGAGCCCCTCAGTGAAAGTGAAACCACTAGTGGAATTCACACAGCTTTTCGGGATCAGCAAACATCTTCTCAAAACTTTTAGAGTGTGCTTACCTAGAAAGTGAATTGCAGAAATTTATCCTAAGGACAAATATTTGTAAAGATGTACACTGGAGCTCTTTTAGTTAAAAAAAATTGGGAACAATCCATGCTTATAACAGCTCCAGGCACTACTATAAATTGCACAGAAAAGTAGTTAATGGCATGGAAACCTCTCACTTACATGTTGATTTAGGAAAACATAAATCATCAGTGAGTCCATGAAGGTTGCCATCTGGTTATGTATTCACAGGAAGACACCTTACTGAAGATTACAGACCACAGTATTCACAATAGCTCTGTGGGTTGTAGGATTGTGGGTAACATTAATTTTCTTCACCATATATTGTTTTCCAAATATTCTCCAGCAAACGAAGCATTTTTTTTTAAACACAAAGGAGAGAAATGGTAGTTGTCTGTATAAATTCCAGATGAATTAGACAGTTATGCACAAAAAAAGTCACCTTTAGAAAATGAGGGGGAAAAAGAGAGTATTTGTCACATATCAGGAAGGGAAAGGATCTTCTAAACACAAAACAATTAGAGAAACCAAAGGAAGAAAAAAGACTGGACCCTGGACAATATACAAATGTTAAAAATTCTGTCAATAAAAAGCAAGTAAAGTTAAAAAGAAAAATAACTAGAACATATTTACAAAAATCTAATAAAAAGCTGATGTGCTTTCCATATAAAGATATCACAATTCAAAAAGAATAAAAGGGGGAAGGACAATGAAACATATAAAAAAGATCTATGTATTAGATCTTGTAATATATTTTATAAATTAAAATTAAAATGTCATACACCTCACTAAAAATTTCCAGGAAATGGCAGAGTCAAGATTGGAATGCAGGTCTAATTGGCCTCCAAGCAATATACCATGTTGCCCACAGTAAGTAAGTCACTTTTTTAACCACATTAATTTTAAAGTTTGTACTCGACAAAAGAGTTTTTCCCCCTTCAATTATACATTCTTAAATAACAAAAGTAACAGAAAATAAATTAAGTAGAAAACTATGGCTAGTATTCTTAGGTCTTAAATGGAGGCTGAGTTCTTTTGACATATCCAGATAAACCAAAATTCTCTTGCTAAATATTTAAATGAGAACTTACCAAATCATTAAGTATAAAGACTGCTTCTTGATTAAGTAAAACAGAAAAGCCTTTCACAACTAAGAATAGGAATAGTAAGTAAAAATCTGGTTTTCTGATTTTATGAAGGACTCATGGTTTATTGGAGGAAGATGCAAATTATGAAGGAAATTGAGAAAAGGCAAATCTAAAAATACAGTGCAGTAAAAAATGAAAATGTTCATTGTGATATTAAGCAATATATACTAACCATGAATCAGGGAGCCATTTAGCCATTGGATATAGTAGTTCTGAGGAAAAGAAAGCAGGATTTCATTGCTGATTATTGAAAAGGGTAAAAGCAAAACAGCCCCAGCTGAAACTGCCAGAGTGAACGTGCTCAAAAACAACCTGGAAGAGAAGAGATCATTGTCACCAGCAATTGAAAAAAGCAAGGAATACGGTAGGAATTTAAAAAGGATAAAAACTCTTAAATCTTTTAATCCAAAAAGTTACATAAGATTTTCATTAAATATGTGTAGTTGGGAGACAAATGATATATATATGATACTAGAAGTTCAATTAGGTATACTCTAAAACTACTCACTCTGTGAAAAGGGTCATTAAGTTGTTGAACAAGCAGGCCCTAGAAGAATCACATACAGAAGACAGAGTACTTTGCACATTTTACAAAGAATAAGCCATAGTCTCTTTCCTCTTTTAAGTTTAAATATTTATTTCACAATTGCATTTAATTAACTACATTGGCAAATACATCCTAACAGCAATGCAAAAGCTGATTTCAGATGAAAAAAAAACAAAAACTTGTGAAAACAGTATGAAAAACAAATCAATTCAAAATGGTTATTTCAAGAGAAAAAAACTTAACAAAGCCATTGGTCAGCTACCTCTTAAAATGGGTAAAGGCAAAATAAATTATACTAAGAAACCGTAGAGAACTATTAAACAATATTCTACTATTAAACAGTATTTAAAACACTATTTGTCATTTTTAAAAATAAGATATTGCTAATAAATACTGATACAGAGAAATGTCTAAGATAAATTAAGTTAAAAAAACTGAAAAGGCACGGACAATAAATAGAAAACATGCTCCCCCCCCAAAAAAAAATGCATTTATACACACAGGAAAATAGAGGTACACACACACACACACACACACACACACACACACACACAAACCTAGCACAATATATAACAATCCCACAGGAGAGTGGAATTCTAAAGGGCTTTCACTTTCTCAGTTATATATATGTCTGAAATGTTTAAAATTTTTTATCTAATTTTTAAAAGATTTTTTTAAGACTTAAAAGGCAAAGGAAAAGAAAACCTCACCAACATTAGAGATGGAATCTTAATTTAATATCCATCCCATTAAAGTCAATATAGGAAGAACGTGAAAATAAATGTAACACATAAGAAAAAAACAACACGTAATAAACGCTTGAAATACACATCCACTAGAGTAACTTTGAGACCAATGCCATCTTGTGGCAACCAACAGAAGTGTTTTCCTACTTAAAAGCCAAAACAACCACGAAACCTCTGTTCAGTAAATCATCGATGATGTTTAAATGTAGACCATATCATACATACCAAAAATGCAGCTCAAATCAGACACAGAAGAAGGCTTAGAAGCTGTTTTGCTGAGTGGGCATGTTTCCTGGGAAACGCACTAGGAAAAATGTCCACCCAGGTCTACTGCCAACTCTGGCAACTACCAGCCCGTGGCCTGAAGCGTGCTTCTCTGGTTTTGTCCTTGCAAGTCAAGGGAGGAAGTTATCCCAATCGCTACCATTGCTTCCTTCCAATGCCAAAAATAGGATCAAACCCACAAGTTCACCATTCCAGGTCCTGAACAGCTATGTGTGTGCCAGGCTCCTCTTGCCACGACAGACTCCCACATACAGTGTGATGTACCCACCTGCTCACACACCAAACCTCAATGCGTCTCACGGTTCTGTGCTCTGGGGCACAGTCAGTTCTGCCCCTAGGGTCCCTTTATGTCATCTGCCCTGCGAAGCAGCCTCAGCACCACTCTCCACACTCCTCTCAACAGTCAATGCTTCTCCTCTCAGCTCACACGACACTGACCACATAACCAGCAAGACCAACCAGAGTTTCCAAATCAAAAACCGGGACCAGTAATCTGACAAAAAACTAAGCTTATGAGGGCAAATAGGTAAAGTATTTGAAATCATAAATGATCCAGAAAAGCCTAACTATAAACAAACACTTGCAGAATCTACTGCATCTCAGGTACTGTGCCTGGGCTCTGGATACAGAGCGCCGCCGCCACCCTCTCACCCTGCCTGTGAGCACCTAGCATGAAAGCTACTCAGAAAAGGCCGATGCAGGTCAGGTCAATGCTGGCAAGGGGTCCCCAAGGGAAGGCCAGATCGAAAAAGAGCAGTAGTGGTCATAGCTTGCAGACCTCCTGAAGTGCCCTTCAGATTAAAGTGCCGTTTCTCAAAAGTCACCTTCCGAAGCGGAGCAGATTCTGAGGACAGCACCCACAGGACTTCCTGGGGTCGGGGCAGCCAGGGCTCAAGGCTGACGCTGAGCCTTCAGCCTGAGAACGGGAAGGGTAGAGCTGGTATCGCCCGTGACGGAGAAGGCCCCAGCTGGAGCGGGCCGGCGGGGAAACACGGGACTCAGCTTTGGCC
The DNA here is from genome assembly GCF_037043125.1 of Eumetopias jubatus. Lineage (NCBI taxonomy): Eukaryota > Metazoa > Chordata > Mammalia > Carnivora > Otariidae > Eumetopias > Eumetopias jubatus. The sequence goes on along the minus strand of NW_028274842.1, from coordinate 1,896,242 downwards.
CCGCCTCGTCTGTCATGTCCACAAGGCAGGAGCACCACGGAGGCCACGCTTCACACCTCTCCGCAGGCTACCAGGTGGCCTAGAACTTCTGTCTGCCCCATTGCTGGCTACGTTCTGACTGACCACTGGGCAGGACGGTGTCTGCCAGGGCTCTCTGACTCTAACATCACTCTTCCACTTTTAATTAGTAAGTATTTTGTGGGAAGCTAAGTTTGAAACTAGGAAAAATACCCTGTTCCTTGCCAAAAAGTTTATTCATTTACTGATGCCTATCAGGATGGACTCAAGATTGTTCTATTTTATTCTGTGCAGGATCCATTACAATCGTTCTCCGGACACTCAGATTGTCCCTGATTGATGTGAAAGTCCTTCAAGGCTCTTGGGTCTTTTAGACATGCACCCCATCGTTCTTGGAGCACTTCCTTGCATTCTGGCAGTAGCATACGTACAAAATGAGCCTGGAACTTCCCCTCTCTTACCCCTGCAGTCAGCTTCTTCCCCAAGGAGCCCTGGTTCCTATCAGTGGAAAGTTGTATTTAGAAGCACAGATCTAGGGCTAAGTATATTCACTGCTCTTGGGGTGTCATGCTCCCAATGGACAGGCAAGGAATGCAAGTATGCACTACGCCTACATGTACATATACACACTAACATGCACCCACCTTCACATCTAGATCTGGTGCAACAACTCTGTATTGAAAACCGTGAGTCCACACTGATAGTTCACTTGCAAGTCCAACTGCAATGCAACAACCCTGTTCATTTTCATTTTTCTCCCTTTCCCTTAACTACAGAATGGTTCCCCTCACCTTTAATGGACCAACCCCCTGGAAATGATCTGACACCCCGCCCCCTGCGGAGGTGCCCTCCTGCTCAGGTGACGCCCCATTCTAGACCGTCCCACCTCCCTCCCCACGGACCTCTGATGCCTAGGCCAGGCCATCCCTCTGGGGACACCCTCCTCAGCCTGCTTGGGCTCTGTCATCCTGCCTGGATGCCCTCCCCAACCTCTGACTCCCTGTAACAGAGCACCCCTGAACACACGCGAGTGCCCCTCATCACCGCTCAAGCTGACACTCCACCAAGGATTTCCCTCTGCAGGGAAAATTCCCTCCCGGCTCCTGGACCCTGAGAGCCCACACCAGGTCACCCCCGGGCTCTGATACCTCATGCCAGGCCTACTTCCTGCAATGGAGACTCTCCTCTCACCTGCAAGGACTCCCAAAAGTTTCACCAGTTAGGCACTCCATTTTTATATCAATAACTTAAATCCAAATCAAATCAACTAACTAGCCAACAGTAGCTCTCATAAAATGTAGTTTTTGGTTGCAAAGTTAATTTGGGGGCACAAGTAGATTCAAACAGAGAACAGAACAAAGGAGCAAAGGAGAAAGCAAACATGGGTCTAACGGGAGGTGAGAACGGCCAAGGGACAGGCTTTCCATTTTGACATGGGTGCTGAACCAGCTGCAGAGATCCCTGTTTCAAGTGGCCAGGTAGTGCTGCCAATCATTACACTTAAAAACTTGTCTGAGGGCGCCTGGGTGGCTCAGTGTGTTGGGCGGCTGCCTTCGGCTCCGGTCATGATCCTGGAGTCCTGGGATCGAGTCCCGCATCAGGCTCCCTGCTCAGTGGGGAGTCTGCTTCTCCCTCTGACCCTCTTCCCTCTCGTGCTCTCTATCTCTCATTCTCTCTCTCAAATGGATAAATAAAATCTTAAAAAAAAAAAAAAACTTGTCGGAGCTCTTCCCCTTTTTTCTCTTTGTTCAGCAGGACTCTCCTTCCATTTCCTCCTTTTTGGTGGAGGGGGCAAGGCAAGGAAAGACGGTGGAGAGAAGGGAGGCAACCCCAAATTCCCACAGACTGTGCACGAGCACCAACCCTGGATTGTTTTGCAGATGTGACTGAATCCACACAACAGCATGACAGAGTAAGTGGCAGCTCTCCTTCACACACAGAGAAAACAAATCTTTCTCAATATCTTCTGATCTTAAGTTAATCTTGAGTTCGGAATTTGAACCCAGATCTACCTTCCTCTTCCATTCTCACTCATTCCATCACACAAGGGGGAAAATGGGCGGTGAAAGCCAAAAGGATTACTGGGCAAGGTGGGGGGGAACGGAGCAGCCCTGATTCTCTCAGGTGCCCCCCCCCCCCCGCCGCCCCGCGCCCTCTCCTGTCTTTATTGTAAGTACACCCGTCGGTCTGCAGGAAAGGGATGCCAGCTCCAGGCACGTGATGCAGGAGCCACCTGCCAGGAGAACCCTCAGACCCGCCACAACAGCGATGGCAGCAGAACTGATGAAAGCAGAAGGGGAGGTCAGGGCTCCTGAGCCTCCTCACAAGGAAACGAGGCACAGCCACCGTTTCACAGAATACACTGCAAGGTAACGTCTAAGTGATGTTTTCTGGTCTGTTGTGCAAACACCACCACTTTCTAGTTCCAGAACATTCCATCACCCCAAAATAAAACCTTGTATTCATTAAGCAGCTGCTCCCCATTTTGCCCTCCCCTCAGTCCCTGGTAACCATCAATATGACACTGATGGGTTTACCTATTCTGGATATTTCTCATAAATGGAATCCTACACTACATGGCCTTTCATGTCTGGCGTCTTTCACTTAGCATGATGTTTTCAAGGTTCCTACATGCTGTAGTATGTGTCAGTACCTTATTCCTTTTTATGGCTGAATAATATCCCCGGGGACACGAGAGTATCCGTGAATGTGTGCGTAAGTGCGGGCAGCCTTTCTCCCTTTCCCTCACCTCCTCCCCACCCCAGGCAAAAGATGAATAATCTGATACTAATCGCAAAGAAACAAATCCAAATAACTGGCCTGTCATCTTCAGAAGTATCAAGGTAAGGGAAGTCAAGAAAATACTGAAGGGTTTCAGTCTGAAGGCAACTAAAGGGACATGACAACTACAAGCAGTGTGTGATTCTGAGTGGGATCTTTTTGCAACAAAGGACATGAACGGGACAACTGGTAAATCTGAATGGGGCAGGAGTGGTACAGCATCAGTTTCATTATCTTGATGTTTGTATGGTAGCTACACAGGAGAATGCACTGTTTACAGGCATTATATAAAAAAGTATCCTGAGGAAATGGAGAACCAGGTCAGCAACTTCTCAAACAGTTCTGGGGCAAAAAGGCTCTTTTTTGTTATATTTCTAACTTTTGTCTAAATTCAGGACTACGCCAAAAATTTTTCAAGAATCCAAAGAATCCTGGAATAATAATCTCTCCAATGTAGTTACATCTGTGTGATTTCAAATTTTAGTCAAGCAAAATATGATAGAAAGAAACTCACTGCTTCCCATCTGGTTTGATACCTCAAAAAAAAAATTAAAGGGTACATCAATCATATATCAGCATATATAAGCAGAAAAAGAGCTATCGGGAACCTAAAGAACCATCTGAGTCCGTCTCCCTGCTCACAGCAGGTAGATGTTCGATTAACTAGAAGAGAGGTCTGTTCCCTATTCCAAGACTGTCACAGCCTTCTCAGCGGACCATTAAACAGCCAAGAGTTTTCTTTCTTATGGCCCAGCAACTTCCCCAACCATAAGCCCACTTCCTGGTTAAAACCTCTGAAGGTAAAACTGTCAGCTCCTCAAACAAGCAAATTTTAACAGGAGACAATCAATCCTCATTTTTCCATGTACAGTTGATCCTTGAACAATATGGCTTAGAAATGCACAGGCCCACTTACAAGTGAATTTTTTTAATAAATATAGTACAGTAATATAAATGTATTTTCTCTCCCTTATGATTTTCTTAATAGTTTTCTTTTCTCTAGCTACTTTATTGGGAGAATACAGTATATAATACATATAACATATAAAATATGTGTTAATCAGCTGTTTATGTCATCAGTAAGACTTCCAGTCAATAGTAAGCTATTAGTAGTTAAGTTCTGGATAAGTCAAAAATTATACACAATTTCCAACTGCACAGGGCCAGCGTCCCTCACCCCCACGGTGTTCAAGAGTCAACTGGGTATCTGTCTCTATGTGTTTCTAAGGATAGGGTTAATATCGATAAAAGCATTGTAATACTTCAGGTGAATTTTTTCCACATTTATGCCCAAAGGTGTGAATTAAATTTGAAGAATTTATGACATCAAAATTTGAAACAGAACAAATGAATTTTAAAATACATACGAAATCCTGTTGACTATGGCATCTTCGTCTTCTTGTTCATCTGTAAAAATGGTTAAGGTATTAATTTTTTTATCTTCAATAAAATGTTTCATTAATTTATTAGGAAATTAAACAAAAATAGAAACTTAATTATTTTGAAAAGAACTGATTTTCAAAATGCACTGTATTTATTTCAACATGGATCCAAATTTAAATCTCATTAAATCACGTAAGATAGAATGTAGTTAGGTAAGAGTGTTGTGATTAACCAAAATCCTGATTAACAAAACTACCATATGTAAATTGAAATTTTCCAAATATTTATTGCTCAAGAAAATAAAACTCAGTAGAACCTTAGGACCACTATCAAGTTTACTGCCATACGATATAAGTAAAATTATAATTGCTAATGAATGAAATGTTTTCGTTGATCGTATCCAACAAAAATCTTTACTATAAAATTAGAAGTCAGAATCTTAAAACTCATGTAGTTTTCTATGATTTGAGTTTGTCATTATTAATGGTACTAAGGAAGATTCTCTTCGACCAGTCTAAACCATTTAGATACCACTGCCTCAATACTTCATAATTATTGTGCAAGTTATAGAGTGGAAAGTATCAAGTTCTGTATCTCTTACAAGTAGCAGATACCCTCTGCCCCAATGCTCGCTCACCTCCTCTACCTCTCCCTCATGGCTGCTCGCCTTCTCTCTGTCCTCCCACATAAATTTACCAGCTAAAGAAAGTCTGATCCAATTACAAGAATATTGCACAGCACCCCCTGGCCCCTCCTTCTCCTCAATACCTAACTGGGGTTGTCCTCAAAGGCTCTCTCTCTAAGTCTCTGTAATTATGAGTGTCCACCTGCTTCCGTGTCAATGGTTTATTTGAGCCATTCTCTTACTCCAATCTCCATTCTTAATTATGGGCTGCCCAAAATAGCTTTACAACCAAAAGGACCATAAAATAACAGTCACAATTTTTATACTGTTGTACACACCCCCAATTAACCATCCACTACTGAAGAACGTTTTAATAGCTTCATATAAATTTCAATTCTTCTCCCTACACTCTACTAAAGTCCAGGGTATTCATCACCTCTCCCTGCCATTACTTTAAAAATCATCTGATAAGGGTGCCCAGGTGGCTCAGTCAGTTGAGTATCCAGGTCTTGATTTCCACTGGGGTCATGTCTCGGGATCATGGATCAGGCCCTGCGTCAGGCTCCGGGTTGACTGAAGGGGTCAGGGGAGTCTGCTTGGGGCTCTCTCTCCTCCTCTGTCTCTGCCCCCCACCCCTGCTCACTCGCTCTCAAAATAAATAAATACTTAAAAATCATCTAAATCATCTAATAAATCTCCAATTTTCCTGCTCATCATCCCCTAATTTCCCCTAAAATGATGCATTTATATTCATTAATTCTCCCCCCACCTTCTATGTCCATAATCATTAAAACCTGATGCCAAAACAACTTTAAAAATAGCTAAGATACTGTGTTGAATCTGCAGGTCTTCAAATTTTTGAGAGATTATAGATTCTAGGAAGTATTTTAGTGTAATCATAGAGCCAAACTAAAACACTAGAGAGCAAGCATTTACTGACTGCTTTCACAAGTCTAACAAGTTTAATATTATGACATAAAGAGTCCCTATTATATGGAATCCTTAAGTATTCATATGGTACCTACTATTAGCCCAGCATCACAGGTAGAAAATCCTGTGATTTATAGAAAATAGCTGAGATTTAACAGAGGGCAGTAAGGCAACTCTTTAGGTCCTTACAAAACCCTGGCACAAAAATCTGTGAATGAATTAGCACAAAGTTCATTTTTAAAAAAAGAATACGGGATGGGATGCATGGGTGGCTCAGTCAGTTAAGAATGTGCCTTCAGCTCAGATCACGATCCCAGGGTCCTGGGATCAAGTCTCACATCAGGCTCCCTGCTCAGTGGGGAGCCTGCTTCTCCCTCTGCCTGCCGCTCCCCCTGCTTGGACTCACTCTCTCTCCCTCTCTCTACAAATAAATAAAATCTTAAAAAAAAAAAAAGAACAGGTGCCTGGGTGGCTCAGTCAGTTAAGTGTCTGCCTTCAGCTCAGGTCATGATCTCAGGGTCCTGGGATCAAGCCCCACACCAGGCTCCCTGCTCAGCAGGAAGTCTGCTTGTCCCCCTCCCTGTCCCTCTGCTCCTCCCCCTCCTCGTGCACATGCACATTCGCTCCCTCTCTCTCTCAAAAATATAAAATCTTTAAAAATAATAACAATGCTGGAGTGGTGGGGGGTGGGAGGGAGGGGGTGGCTGGGTGAAAGACATCGGGGAGGGTATGTGCTATGGTGAGCGCTGTGAATTGTGCAAGACTGTTGAATCACAGACCTGTACCTCTGAAACAAATAATGCAATATATGTTAAAAAAAAAAAAAGAAGATCATAGGAAGGGAAAAATGAAGGGGGGGATTCAGAGGGGGAGACGAACCATGAGAGACGATGGACTCTGAGAAACAAACTGAGGTTCTAGAGGGGAGGGGGTGGGGGGACGGGTGAGCCTGGTGATGGGTACTAAAGAGGGCACGTTCTGCATGGAGCACTCGGTGTTAAACGCACACAATGAATCATGGAACACTACATCAAAAACTGATGATGTAATGGATGGTGATTAACATAACATAATAATAAAAAATATGAATAAAAAATAAAAATAATTTTTTAAATAAAAAAAGAACAAAGATTTAGTGGTCCCTCTGGTAGACACGATATATATGAAATAATAAAAAGAATAATATACGATTGAATCCTAAATTGATACTAAATGGTATCATGGAGACTCTACATTCTGTATTACTTTAGAGAAAGAAAAGATAGTCTAGTAGTCAGAGAAAAGATGGGATAGGGTATGCATGTTCAAACTCAGAGCCAGTCACAAGAACTCATATATCCTTATAAACTCTAGAATTTCCCAGATACTGAGCAGCCCCACACTGTTCTTGGTTGGACATAAGAACGGTAGTAAACGAGGGCTCAGGTCTGAGAATGACGACCCTGCAAGCAGTCAGATTCCCTGAAGGTTACTGTTTACTCTTACTACCAGGCTATCGTGTCCTTCAATCATGGCCATACTGAATATATATACTCCCACACTGACAGGCACAGTATACAGCCCAAATACCACAGACCAGCGGACATGATGATCTAAGTTTTAACTACAATGTTTCTACTTGCCTGATTTTCTCTTGTATCTTGTGATGATGAAGTAGGAAACAATGTAGAGAATGGCAAAAAGAAGGAAACATATCTGGAAAAAAATTAACAGTTCATTTACATTTGTGGCATATTTTTTTAATAAATTATAGAAGATACATCTTTGGTATTTATATGCAAGAAGGATTTGATCTATTAAAAAAGTAAAAATTTTTAGGTATTTTGCTAATATAAAGTTTTGATAAAATACTAACTTATATGAACTAATAACTCAAATAGCCCAGTGTTTAATATCATTGCAGAAGAAAAAGCCCAAGGAAGATCTTTCTTTTCATAACTTAACCGAATTGTTTTCAAAATCATATGGAAGTGTAAAGAGCAAGACCAACACCAACAATTCTGAAAACCAAAGTCAATGAGACGCTACTATCCCTTCCAAATATCAAACACACTATAAAGCTTCAGTAACATTTAAAGAGTGTGATGGCACCAAAACTTGACAGACAAATGAAACATCTACTACACAAAATTTATATAATTTGGTTCTACATATAGAAAGCATCACAAATCAATGTGGGGGGAATAATCATTCAATAAATAAACCACATATCAAAATAAACAGCAGTTGAATGAGAAACTTCTTAAATATTAAATTCAAATTAAATTCCATTTAATTTCATGGGAACGATAGGTAAAAGAGGGTGGGTCAAAGAACGGGAGACCTCGTCCCTGTCAAAGACCAAGTGTGCAGAAATACAGTCTCACTAGAGCTATGAACCAGGGTAAAAATAATGTGAAGACTCTCAAATGAAACAATTCAAAGTGACGATAGTCTAGGGAGCACCCCTATGCATAGATTTCTGAAGGACTGTTGGCCACATGACTAAAAAGGACCTTAGATCTAGGTGTGAACAGCCACTGTGAAATGTCATCTAGGAAATGACAAACTAAGAGTGGACAGGAAGACCACGAGCCTCATGTTCTTCCAATACCAGTGGAGTGGGAAAGTGACAATGGACCATAATGACAGTGACCAAAAAGGAGCCAAGAGTCAAAAGCATCAAACTGGCCTACTGCTGGGAGCCCACTAAGAACTCCAGATGGATAAGAGAATGTTAGCACCATCACTACTTCCTCCCAAAATCCTATGAGTAGGGGAAATGGGTCAATAAAGGAAACCAGCTATTGGTGAAGAAATGTAAACGGAGGGGGTCTCCTAAGAAGATGTTGAGGGCGCCTGGGTGGCTCAGTCGGTTAAGTGACTGCCTTCGGCTCAGGTCATGATCCTGGAGTCCCGGGATCGAGTCCCACATTGGGCTCCCTGCTCAGCGAGGAGCCTGCTTCTCCCTCTAACCCTCCCCCATTTCATGTACTCTCTCTCTCTCTCTCATTCTCACTCTCTCAAAATAAATAAATAAATCTTTAAAAAAAAAAAGAAGAAGATGTTGAGTGTCGGGGGAGACTGTTTATAATGGAATGGTGAAGTCTGAGTAGGGCTGCAAGAGCACTAGAAACAGGGTAACTGGGCAGAAACTCCGTGACTTACAAGGTTAAAGTCAGAGGGATCGAATGACCAAGGCAATTAATATTTATTACAGAAGCTAAATGGAATTCAATTCATTCAACAATTACTTGTCATGAGCTTACTGTACACCAGGCATTCTTTTCAGAACTGAGAACACAGCAGTGAACAAAACAAAACTCCCACCCTCACTGAGCTTACACTCCACTAAGAAAACAGCCCATCAATAAACAGGCAACGGGGCAAATGACAATTGGTGCAGGATTACGGGAACAGGGAGTGCGAGCTCAGGTGAGGGGGCACGCTTCACTAATAAGGTGACATCTGAGGAAGGACTTATGGGAGAAGAGAGAGCAAGACATGCAGAAATCTGGAGGGAGGGTATTCTGTTCTCAAGGGACAGAGAACAGTCACACCAAGGGTCTGAGACAGGAAAAGCTCTGGTGTGTTCAAACAGCAAGAGAGAAGTAAGAGATGAGGTCATACAGGAGTTCGTACTAAGCGTCAGTTCTCACAAACAGTGAAGAGTTGGTTTTCACCCTGAGTGAGACAGGAATCCGTGCGACGAGACTCTGAGCAGAAGGGTGACAGGATCTGACAGAGGGCAAAAGGCTCACTCTAGGTACAATGTGGAAAGTAACTTAGAAGGGACAGGTCAGAAGCAGAGAGACCAGTTAGGAGTGCCCTGCAATCATCCAGAAGACAGGTCACTTGGACCTGTGTAGTAGAAATATCAAAAATTATTAAGTTCTAGGTATGTTTTGAAAACAGACTTGAGAGGGCTTGCAGGCATTAAGGCTTGGCCGAAGACACTGGAAAGAGAGAGTGGCCATTTCCTGAGTCAGGAAAGATTATGAGTAAAGTTATTTTGTGCTGGAAATAAAAACTACAGTTTACACTGATGAATGTGAAATACTTATTATTCACTCAGGTGGAGAGGGTGGATGAGCTGTTGGATATACAAATCTGTACAGTCCAAGGAAAGGAGCCTGGCTAGAATTTTTTTTTAAGCTGAGGAGCAGGGGGGACATAAGCAGATAGATAGCTAAAGCCCTGAGACCAGATGAGATTTCCACCCCAGGGAGTGAGTACAACCAGAGAAGTCGGAGAACCAAGCCCCGGAGCTCTCAAATATTTAGAAGTCAACTTGACAGAAGGAACCAGGAAGAGCTAACTGAGAAGCAGCAGTCAGCAGGTAGGAGGCAAACAACAGACTGTGATGTCCCAAAAGTCAAATGAAGAAAGTTCATGTAGGAAAAGGGAATTATCAGCTGTGTCAAATGCTGCTGACAGGCCAAGTTAGACGAGCACTGAGAATTGACAACTGGATTTAGCAACATGGAGGTCATCGGTGACCTTGACCAGAGCTGTTTTTCTGAAGCAGTGAACGTAAAACCCTGACTGAAGTAAATTAAGACAGAAGAAGCACTGAAAATAAAATGTACATAGACAGTTCTTTCCAGGAATTTTAAGGTAAAGGGAAGCAAAAGAAATGTGATGGGAACTATGAAGAGGGCTTTTTTTTTTTTTAAGATGAGAAAAGTTACACATTGCAATAATAATCAGGTAGAGAGAAAAATTATTGATGCAAGAAAGAAAAAGGAGAAGTGCTAAAGCAATGCATTCAAGGTGAGGAGCTAGAAATAAATGTATCCCTAGTCAGAAGGAGGAGGAGCAGAGGACAGAACATTTGAGTTCCACTGCAGCTAGATAAACAGATGCGGGGTAAAAGCACAAAAACATTCCCTTTAGATGGTTTCTATTTTCTTAGTAAAATACAAGCCAAGTTCCTCAAATAAGAGTTACACATGGAGACAGAATGCACACAGGAGGAGGACACCGTAAATGGAGTAGAGAATATGAGGGAATCCTGAGAGCGACGGCAAGATGAAATGGACTTCACAGCTCCAGGCAAGCCCAAGCTGAACCTCCGAGCCAGGCAGGAGGCCTACTGCTGCTCTACAACACGACGGCCTAGCTCTTAGGTGCTGGGGAAGCTGCAGGTACACCAAGCAGAGCTTTGAGGATTCTAACAACGACCCTATTCTCTCCTCCCCTGTACAGCCTACACTGGCAGACTTGTGCTAGGTACCGCTCACTCACTCCTCCAGTCACAGATCTGACTTCATGCCCGCTGACCAACTCCAAGTGCTCTGGCAGTGGTCAGTCAAGACCCAGCAACCGAATTCCACTCTCACAATTTCACCTGATCTCTGAGCAGCCCCTCCTATTTCAGCAATCATCCTCCTTCTCTGATTATTCACCCATTTTCCATCACTAGCTTCCCTTTTCCTGCCAGTCTTTAAACATTATTCTTCTAAAACAAACAAAACAAAACACAGCACACTATTTTTCTTCTCCATGATTTCAGGGCTGAGCCAGAAATCTGTTCTCAATCCACAAACTCTTCACAGGTAACCTAATCTGCTCCCAGGGTTTTAACCATCAACCCCAGAAATCCCTGGACAACAGTGTGAAAACCACTGGATTAGGGTATTAGCAAAAGTAAGTAAAGGGCACCTGGGTGGCTCAATCGGTTGGGTGTTTCCCTTAGGCTCATGCTGCAATACGCTGGGATTGATCCCTGCGTCAGGCTCCCTATTCATAAGGGAGTCTGCTTCTCCCTCTCCCTCTGCCCCTCCCCCACACAGCTTGTGCTCGCTCTCTCGCACGCTCTCTCTAAAACATAAATAAAATCTTTAAAAAAAAAAAAGTGAAATGAATGGCCATAAATCCTAAGTAGATTGGGGAGGAAAAAAAGAAACCAAGTACAGAATGATGGATAAGTGGAGATGTCTATCAACTGAGGCTCCCAGTAGAACTGCAGGAGACCAAGGAACGTGGAAGAAGAAAAGGTTATGATTAAAGAATGTTTATAGATTTTTAAACTTAGTATTTGAAATTAGAGAACAAAAGTGTCAGGAATTCCAGAAAGTTCATGCAGAAGCAGAAGATGAGAAGGCATGAGAGGTAATGAACAAAATGAAATTAAGAAACCAAAATGCATGGCATAAAATGAAAAGACTAATGGAAAGCGATTCATTTAAGAACGGAAATAAGGCTAACAATTATAAAAACAAATATAAGTATTACTAATTTAAATATAAAAGCCATGCATTAGGAAAATAAAAATACAACTATAACGGATTAGAAAACTCACAGAATGGGTTAGACTATTTTTCTAGTTCCAAAAGTGAGACTAGGAGCAAATGCCTCCCCTAAATGAGTGCATCTTCAACAGAAAGCAACCCAGAGATGAGTGAAATGAAAGCAAGCTGTCGTGATGCCTTTTATTGTCCCTATATCTGGTGGGAACAAAAGGAAATTCCTAACCAAAAAAGGAGAAAGGCGGGGCACCCTGGGTGGCTTAGCTGGTTCCGCACCTGCCTTTGGCTCAGGTCATGATCCCAGGGTCCTGGGATCTAGCCCCGCATGGGGCTCCCTGCTCAGTGGGGAGTCAGCTTCTCCCTCTCCCTCTGCCACTCCCCCTGCTTATGCTCTCTCTCTCTCTAATAAATAAATAAAATCTTAAAAAAAAAAAGAAGAAGAAAGTCATTACAGCTCCTCGCCATTAACAGTGAGTAAGATACAGCTGATAAAAAGGGAGAGGAACAGGCTCTCATGGTTCTCTAAGAAGACTGAGCTCTTCCCTCCTGGTCAGGGAGGAAGAGCAAGGTTACTGAAACTCAAGCAGAAACAATACCAGTTGCATGTCTTCTATGCCAGCTAAACTAGACAGCAGAAAATTCAGCCCTCTCGGGGGCCACATGGCTTTAGTCCTGATGATGATCAAGGATGGCTATCCTAGAAACATACACTCTTCCAAAACTGAAACAAGAAGAAATAGAAAATTTGAACAGACCGATTTCTAGTAATAAAACTGAATGGGTAACGAAAAACCACCAACAAACAAAAGTCCAGGACCTGATGGCTTCACAGGTGAATCTACCAAACATTTAAAGAATGGTTAATACCTATTCCTCTCAAACTATTCCAAAAACATAGAAGATGGAGAAAAACTTCCAAATTCATCTTATAAGACCAGCATTACCCTGATACCAAAACCAGACAAAAACCTGAGGGGAAAAAAAAACAAGCTGATATCTCTGCTGAACACAGAGGCAAAAACTCTTCAACAAAATACTAGCAAACCCAATCCAACAATACATGAAAAAAATCATTCACCACAATCAAGTGGGATTTATTCCAGGGATTCAAACATGGTTCAATAGTCACAAACCAATCAATGTGATACATCATACTAACAAGAGGCAGGATAAAAACCATATGATCATTTCGTAGATGCAGAAAAAGCAACTGACAACATCCATTCATGATAAAAACACTCAACAAAGTGAGTTTAGAGGGGGTAATACCTCAACATAATAAAGGTCATATATGAAAAATCTACAGTTAACATCATACTCAATGATGTAAAACTGAAAGCTTTTTCTCTATGATCAGGAACAAGGCAAGGATGTTCACTCTCACCACTTTTATTCAACAAAGTACTAGAAGTCCTAGCTGCAACATCAGGCAAGAAAAAGAAATAAAAGACATATATTGCTGAGGAAGTGGGGTGCCTGGGTGGCTCACTCGATAAGTTTCCAGCTCTTGATCTCAGATCAGGTCTTGATCTCAGGGTCGTGAGTTCAAGCCCCACATTGGACTCCATGCTAGGCATGGAGCCTACATTTAAAAAAAAAAAATTGCTAAGGAAGAAGTAAAACTACTACTGTTTGCAGATGACATGACACAATATACAGAAAACACTAGAGACTCCACCAAAAAACTATTAGAACTGATACTGAATTCAGTAAAGTTGCAGGACACAAAATTAATATTCAGAAAACTTGCATTTCTATACACTGATAACAAAGTAGCAGAAAGAGAAATGAAAGTATCAATCCCATTTACGATTGTACCAAAAATAATAAAATACCTAGGAATAAACTCATCAAAAAGGTAAAACACCCATATTCTGAAAACTATAAGACATTCATGAAATAAAGATGACACAAACAAAGAGAAAGATACACCATGCTCATGGACTGGAAGAATATTATTAAAACGTCCATACTAAAGCTATCTACAGATGCACTGCAATCCCTACCAAAATACCAATAGCATTTTTCCCAGAACTAGAACAAATAATCCTAAAATTTGTAGAGAACCACAAAAGACCTTGAATAACCAAAGCAATCTTGAGAAAGAAGAACAAAACTGGAGGTATCACAATCCCAGATTTAAAAATATACTACAAAGCTAAAGTAATCAAAATAGTACAGTACTGGCACAAAAACAAGAAACACGGGTCAACAGAACAGGACAGAGAGACCAGAAACAAACCCATATCTATATGGTTAATTAATCTACAACAAAGGAGGCAAGCATATACAATGGGGAAAAGACAGTCTTCTCAATAAATGGTGCTGGGAAAACTGGACAGCTACATGCACAAGAATGAAACTGGACCATTTTCTTACAACATACCCCAAAATAAATTCAAAACAGATCAAAGACCTAAATATGAGACCTGAAATCATAAAACTCCAGAAGCAAACAGAGCTAGTAACCTCTTGGAAATCACCTTAGCAACATAGTTGTGGATATGTCTCCTGAAGCAAGAGATACAAAAGTAAAAATAAACCATTGGGACTACACCGAAACAAAAAGCTTTTTGCACAGCAAAGAAAACCATCCACAAAACAAACAGTCAACTTAATGACTGGGAGAAGATATTTGGAGCAAATATCCAAAATACATAAAGAACTTACACAACTCAATACCAAAAAAACAAACACTCCAATTTAAAAATGGGCAGAGGACCTGAATAGACATTTTTCCAAAAAACACATACAGATAAGCCTCTGTGAAAAGATGCGCAACATCAGGGAAATGCAAATCAGAACCACCTTACACCAAAAACAAACAAACAAATAAATACGACCTCACACCAGTCAGAATGGTTAGTATCAAAAAGACAAAAAATAACAAGTGTTGGTGAAGATGTGGAGAAAGAGGACCCCTTGTGCACTGTTAGTGGGAATGCAAATCAGTGCAGCCACTCTGTGAAACAGTATAGACGATCCTCAAAACATTAAAAAAAGAAATACCATATGATCCAATATTTGCACTACGGGGTATTTACCCAAAGAAAACAAAAACATTAATTTGAAAAGATGTATATACTCATGTGTATTGCAGCATTTTCTACAACAGCCAAGATACAGAGACAACCCAAGTGTCTACCAATAGATGAATGAGTAAAGAATATGTGGCACATATATATAAATAAAATAGAGTATTACTCAGCCATAAAAGAGAACGATATCTTGCCATTTGCAACAACATGGATGGACCTAAGGGTATTATGCTGAGTGAAATAAGTCAGACAAAGAAAGACAAAATACCATATGATTTCACTTACATGTGGAATCTAAAAAAAATGAAAAGCAAACAACCAAACAAAATGGACTCTTAAATACAGAAAATAAACTGGTGGTTGCCAGAGGGAAGGTGGGTAGGAGGATGGGTGAAACAGATAAAGGGCATTAAGAGGTACAAACTTCCAGTTATAAAGTAAGTCAGTCACTGAGATGAAAAGTACAGCATAGGAAATATAGTCAATAATATTGTAAAAATGTTATATGGTGACAAATGGTGACTACATTCATTGTCGCGAGCACTGGTAATGTACAAAATTGTTGAATTAATAGGTTGTACACCTACAACTAATATAACATTGTATGTTAACTATACTTAAATTATAATTTTTTAATTAAAAAAAGGGCTAGGCATTTGGGAACTGAATTACCCGGTCACAAATAATCTAATAATGCTTTCAAAATACAATGTTAAAAGCTAAAACTCTTAAATTCCAGGTATAAGATTTGAACCTAAATTCAAACTGGTACATTATAATCAAATGGTACTACCTAGTAGCTTTTCATTCAAGGCCGATAGGCTTCAACTATTTTAGGGTAACCAGAAGGAATGAGTATCATAAAAGAGTCATGGGTGCAAAGACGCTCAAGGACTGTTACCGTGAACACATTTCTGACAAAATCTTGGCAGAGAAATGAGGAAACTATAATTGAGCCAATAATCTCATACCACAGCTGAGAGCCAATAGACACTGCTTTATTTTAAGGTCACTAAATCAAAAAATAGAGATGTTAAGTATCCTTTAACATTACAAGCTAACCACTAAAATAAAATTAAAATTCTTCAAGTTACCCTAAGAGCCAGGAAAACAACAATAAAACAAAGAAAAATCCAGACTATGTAGTAAAAGACAGGAAGACACCAACATTATGAAAATAATAATACAACAGATTAAAGATGAAACACTAAAACCAAAATTGTAAATGAGACAAATGATTAAAAGAAAACGCTCACAGATACAGACATATCTACAATAAAGTGACTCATGCGCTTGGGTGGCTCAGCTGGTTGAGCGCCTGCCTCCGGCTCAGGTCCCTGACCCCAGACTTCTGGGGTGGAGCCCCGCACCGGGCTCCCTGCCCCGCGGGAAGCCTGCTTCTCCCTCTCTTCCTTGCTCTCGCTCTCACTCTTCCTCTCAAAAAATCTTTTAAAAAAATGAAATAAAATAAAGTGACTCAAAAAGATTGAAAACAAAAGGATAAACAGAGACAAACCAGGCAGATGCTAACAAAGAAGCTGTCGTTTTTTTTTTTAATAAGGTGTGAAGACAAAATAGGGTACTTTATGAACAACAGTATCGCCCACAATGAAGAAAGAATCCTCATGTACCAAAAACACCAAGATAATTTTTCAAAACTGAGTATGAAAGGGAAAATGTAAACCACTACTTTAGTTGGGAGTCTTCAACTCACCATCAAAGAAAAAGCAAATGCAAACCAAATACATAATAATAAATATGAAATTTTTTACAGTAATAATATTGCTCCAGTAAATACATGGCTTTATCATACTCAATGGTATATACCTATAAATCCATGTCCTGCCACCCCAATGTCCTAGCCCCTCACAACTACTGCTTTCTGTTTCTATGGATTTGCCTATTCCGGATATTTCATATAAATGAAAACATAATATGCGCCTTTTTGTGTCTGTCTTCTTTCCTTAGCATAATGTTTTCAAGGTTCATCCATGCTATAGCATGTACCAATACATCGTTCTTCCAGACTTTTTACAAGAAAAATAAAACACTATGTAATTAAAAACACAGTGAATATTTTGTTGCTAGCAGCTGCAAGCATTCCTTTCAGATACATTTGCATATGTTCATTGTTTATAACTGCAACAAACCACCTTTTAAAGAGATAAGAAAACAAAATTAGCAATATTCTATCTCCCAAACAATTAACATGACCTTGAAACACAAGCGGATATCCACTTTTCTGTTATCGGCACCATCATAATAAATTGCCCTGTGTCCATCAACTTGTGCTTCAATAAAGGTAAAACAGTATTTCCTCATAAACATCTAACAGAGACCTTTAACAAGGAGTAAATATTCTGTTTTTCAAGATTATCACAGTAAATGTCAAATTCAGTAATGTCATCTACAATATTACACTTTATTACTTATTGAGATTTTTCAGATTCTGTCTAATCTTACATTGTCACCAGCCAAAAGTTCTCTAAAAGAACTTTTAGAGACCCAGAGCATTTGACAAAATCCAATACCCATTTATGATAAAAGCTTCTGAGACCCAGACTCCAGCAAAACGTAAACGAAAGACAGCTTTACCTGAGAGAAGCTGCCACCAGAGCCAGCTGTCACTCACTTTGTCCTTCGTGTTCTACATCCCAAGCACAGCTATTCTACCCACAAAGCCCCCCCCTTCTGAACCCTCACAATACTCCTAGTTCACAGTATTTCAGCACAACCACTGATTTCCATTAAATGTTTCATGTAAATAAAATGTGTCTCCTAAAATTCTTATTATATATAGTTTAGGCACATTAAAGGTACTAATACAAACAGGAACTACCTTATACATCTCTTGAATCTTCCTGAGTGCCTAGATAAATAATTTTAAAATAAACAGAGTAAATTACTATCCTTCCCACTTCTGGTTCCTTAACCTCCATGAGGCCCAGTCACGGCAAAGGGGAGACACTTTGAATAGGATGAAAGACAGAACTTTAAAATCGACTGGACTTGATTTTTCAATATGTGAGAGTGACCATAAAACTATTAGATGAGCCAAAGTTGTCACCAAAGGAAGGGAACAGAGATCCAACAAAGGATCCTTGCAAGCAGCAGTGGGAGAAAATGAAACTGCTTTACAACTATTTCCTACCAAGTTTACCCACACAATAACCAGTTAAGTACGACCTCCGAACCGATACTAAGTCTTCCTTCCAGGAGAGGAACAGCTCTCCACTAATTATCTTCTTTGATTTTTTTAAATCAGAGTAGTTTTCCTCATATAGATCAGGTACATGTTTTGTTAGCTTTATACCTAAGCACTTTTTTCTTCATGCTAATGTTACTGGTGTATTTTTAATTTCAAATTCCAATTTTTCATCCCGGTATACAGGACAGCAACGGACTTTTGTGTATTAACGTTGTATCTTAATGTCTTGCTATAATCTATTAGTCCCAGGAGTTCTATTGTTGTTATTAACTTTCTGGGATTGTCTACCTAGACTATCGTGTCATCTCTGAATGAAGACAATTTGCTTTTTCTCTCCCCAATTTGTAAACCTATCAGTTCCTTTCCTTTTCTCACTGCATTAGCTAGGACTTCCACAAAAAAGCAGTGATAAAAGGGGACATCCTTGCCTTGTTTCGGATCTTAGTTGGAAAGCTTTTGGTTTCTTCATTAGTGTGATATTAGCTGTAGATATTTTGTGGATGTTCTTTATCAAGCTGAGGAAGTTCCCCTCTATTCTTGGTTTATTGAGAGCTTTTATCATAAATGGGTATTGGATTTTGTCAAATGCTCTCTCCGATAGGATATTAATAGGATTATATGCTATTTCTTCTTGAGTCTGTTGATGTGATGGATTACACCAAGTGATTTCTGAATGTAGAACCAGCCTTGCATACTTGGAATAAATCCCACTTGGTCGTGGTGTATAATAATTCTTTTGATATGCTACTGGATTTAGTTTGCTAATATTTTCTTGCAGAACTGTGCATTTATGCTCACAACAGATACTGGTCTGTAGTTTTCCTTTATTGCAATGTTTTTGTCCAATTTTAGTATTAAGGTAATGCTGGCGTCCTAGAATGAGCTAGAAGTGTTCGCTCTGCTTCTATTTTCTGTTCGAGATTACAGAGAATTGGTATCACATCTTCCTTAACCATTTGGTAGAATTCACCGGTGAAACCATCTAGGACTGTTTGGAAGGTCAATTGCTGATTCAATTTCTTTAAAAGATACAGGCCTACTCAGATTATCTGTTTCTCATTCTATTACACTTTATTTGATTTCTACCATTCCTTCGTTCTTAAAGTTTCCATCTCTTTGCTTACATTATCCATCTGTTCTTGCATATTGTGCACTATTTCCATTACCACCCTTGGCATATTAAGTAGTTATTTCAAATTCGGGCTTTATAAACCCCAAGTCTCTGTCATATCTAAATCTGCTTCTGATGCTTGCTTTGTATCTTTCAACTGTAAATTTTGCCTTTTGGTTTTTAAATTTTTTCATTAAAAGTCAAGGCATTATAGGGGCACCTGGGTGACTCAGTCAGTTAAGCATGTGCCTTTGGCTCAGGTAAGATCCCAGGGTTCTGGGACCGAGCCCCACATCGGGCTACCAGCTCAGCGGGGAGCCTGCTTCTCCCTCTCCCTCTGGTGCTCCCCCTGCTTGTACTTTCTCTAACTGCCAAATAAATAAATAAACTCTTTTCTAAAAAAGACATTATACTAGAGGAGCTAGGGAAAAAACAGCAAATAAAGCCTAAACCCAGCAGGAGAAGAGAAATAATAAAGATCAGAGCAGAAGTCAATGAAATAGAAACCAAAAGAACAGTAGAACACATCAACGAAACTAGGAGCTGGTTCTTTGAAAGAATTAACAAGATTGATAAACCCCAGGCCAGACTTATCAAAAAGAAAAGAGAAATGACCCAAATCAACAAAATCATGAATGAAAGAGGAGAGATCACAAGCAACACCAAAGAAATACAAACAATTATAAGAACATATTATGAGCAACTATACGACAGCAAATTAGATAACCTGGAAGAAATGGATGCATTCCTAGGGATGTATCAACTACCAAAACTGAACCAGGAAGAAATAGAAAACCTGAACAGACCTATAACCACTACAGAAATTGAAGTAGTCATCAAATATCTCCCAACAAACAAAAGCCCAGGGCCAGATGGCTTCCCAGGGGAATTTACCAAACATTTAAAGAAGAATTAATACCTATTCTCCTGAAACTGTTCCAAAAAATAGAAATGGAAGGAAAACTTCCAAACCCATTTTATGTGACCACCATTACCTTGATCCCAAAACCAAAGACCCCATCAAAAAGGAGAATTACAGACCAATATCCTTGATGAACACAGATGCAAAAATTCTCACCAAAATACTAGCCAATAGGATCCAACAGTACATTAAAAGGATTATTCACCATGACCAAGAGGGATTTATCCCTGGGCTGCAAGGTTGGTTCAACATCCACAAACCAATCAATGTGATATAACATATTAACAAAAGAAAGAACAAGAATCATTTGATCCTCTCAATAGATGCAGAGAAAGTATTTCACAAAGTACAGCATCCCTTCTCGATCCAAACTCTTCAGAGTATAGGGATAAAGGGTACATACCTCAATATCATAAAAGCCATCTATGAAAAACCTACAGCGAATATCATTCTCAATGGGGAAAAATTGAGAGCTTTCCCCCTAAGGTCAGGAACGTGGCAGGGATGTCCACTATCACCACTGCTTTTCAACATATTACTAGAAGTCCTAAACACGGCAATCAGACAACAAAATCAAAGGCATCCAAAACAGCAAAGAGGAAGTCAAACTCTCACTCTTTGCAGATGATATGATACTGTATGTGGAAAACCCAAAAGACTCCACCCCAACACTGCTAGAACTCATACAGGAATTCAGTAAAGTGGCAGGATATAAAATCAATGCACAGAAATCAGTGGCATTCCTATACACCAACAAGACAGAAGAGAGACAAATCAAGGAGTCGATCCCATTTACAATTGCACCCAAAACCATAAGATACCCAGGAATAAATTTAACCAAAGAGGCAAAGGATCTGTACTCAGAAAACTATAAAATACTCAGGAAAGAAATTGAAGAAGACACAAAGAAATGGAAAAACGTTCCATGCTCATGGATTGGAAGAACAAATGTTGTGAAGATGTCAATGCTACCTAGAGCAATCTACACATTCAATGCAATCCCCATCCAAATACCATCCACTTTTTTCAAAGAAATGGAACAAATAATCCTAAAATTTGTATGGAACCAGAAGAGACCCCGAACAGCCAGAGGAATATTGAAAAAGAAAAGCAAAGCTGGCGGCATCACAATTCCGGACTTCCAGCTCTATTACAAAGCTGTCATCATCAAGACAGTATGGTCCTGGCACAAAAACAGACACATAGATCAATGGAACAGAATCGAGAGCCCAGAAATGGACCCTCAACTCTATGGTCAACTCATCTTGGGCAAAGCAGGAAAGAATGTCCAATGGAAAAAGGACAGTCTCTTCAACAAATGGTGTTGGTAAAATTGGACAGCTGCATGCAGAAGAATGAAACTGGACCATTTCCTTACACCACACACAAAAATAGACTCCAAATGGTTGAAAGACCTAAATGTGAGACAGGAGTCCATCAATATCCTAAAGGAGAACACAGGTAGCAACCTCTTCAACCTCAGCTTCTTCCTAGCAACATCGCCAAAGGCAAGGGAAGCAAGGGCAAAAATGAACTATTGGGATTTCATCAAGATAAAAAGCTTTTGCACAGCAAAAGAAACAGTCCACAAAACCAAGACAACCGACAGAATGGGAGAAAATATTTGCAAATGACATATCAGATAAAGGGCTAGTATCCAAAATCTATAAAGAACTCATCAAACTCAACACCAAAAGAACAAATAATCCAATCAAGAAATGGGCAGAAGACATGAACAGACATTTTTCCAAAGAAGACATCCAAATGGCCAACAGACACATGAAAAAGTGCTCAACATTGCTCAGCATCAGGGAAATCCAAGTCAAAACCTCAATGAGATACCACCTCACACCAGTCAGAATGGCTAAAATTAACAAGTCAGGAAACGACAGATGTTGGAGGGGATACGGAGAAAGGGGAACCCTCCTATACTGTTGGTGGGAATGCAAGCTGGTGCAACCACCCTGGAAAACAGTGTGGAGGTTCCTAAAAAAGTTGAAAATGGAGCTACCATACGATCCAGCAATTGCACTACTGGGTATTTACCCCAAGGCTACAAATGGAGGGATCCGAAGGGGTACGTGCACCCCGATGTGTATAGCAGCAATGTCCACAATAGCCAAACTGTGGAAAGAGCCAAGATGTCCATCGACAGATGAATGGATAAAGAAGATGTGGTATATATACACGATGGAATATTATGCAGCCATCAAAAGGAATGAGATCTTGCCATTTGCAACGACGTGGATGGAACCGGAGGTTGTTATGCTGAGTGAAATAAGTCAATCAGAGAAAGACATGTATCATATGACCTCACTGATATGAGGAATTCTTAATCTCAGGAAACAAACTGAGGGTTGCTGGAGGGGTGGGGGGTGGGAGGGGTGGGGTGGCTGGGTGATAGGCATTGGGGAGGGTACGTTCTATGGTGAGCGCTGTGAATTGTGCAAGACTGTTGAATCACAGATCTGTACCTCTGAAACAAATAATGCAATATATGTTAAGAAAAAAAAAAGAAGATAGCAGCAGGGGAAGAATGAAGGGGAGTAAATCGGGGGAGACGAACCATGAGAGATGATGGACGCTGAAAAACAAATTGGGGGTTCTGGAGGGGAGGGAGGTGGGGGAATGGGTTAGCCTGGTGATGGGTATTAAAGAGGGCACGTTCTGCGTGGAGCACTGGGTGTTATGCACAAACAATGAGTCATGGAACACTACATCAAAAGCTAATGATGTGATGTATGGTGATTAACATGATAAAAAAAAAGAGTATATGAGGATTCACCGTGCTATTTTTGCAATGTTTCTATCACTCTGAATTAATTTTAAAAAATCAAAAAAAAGATTTTATTTATTTGTCAGAAAGAGAGAGAGCACACAAGCAGGGGGAGCAGCAGGCTCCCCGCTGAGCAGGGAGCCCAATGCAGGACTCGATCCCAGGACCCTGGGATCATGATCTGAGCCAACAGCAGATGCTTAACCAACTGAGCCACCCAGGCATCCCTAAGGTAGGTGTTATAATTCCTATTTTCACAGACAAGAAAAGAAACATTAAGGTTCCAAGAGATTAAGGAACTCACCCAGTAGCACACAGCTAGTAAATAGCAAATATATGACTGGAACCTACACTGCCCCAATCCAAACCCAACAAATCTACCTCCTTGTTCAGCTTTCAGCACTGTTGTGCAATAAAGAGAAGCTCAGGCTCTCAATAAAATAGTTAAAATTTGGAGTTTTGAAAGAAAGTATTACACTATGAATAACAACGGTATAGGCCTCAATAATACATCTGATATTCAAATATACAACATCAATAAACTCATCCATGAATCCCATAGAATCACTATAGAATCATGAATTAGCATGCTAGTGAAACAATCCTGCTTGCAGTCCTGGATGGCCAGCTTTTTGTCAAATTCCA
The DNA here is from genome assembly GCF_037043125.1 of Eumetopias jubatus. NCBI lineage: Eukaryota > Metazoa > Chordata > Mammalia > Carnivora > Otariidae > Eumetopias > Eumetopias jubatus. The sequence goes on along the minus strand of NW_028274842.1, from coordinate 1,872,575 downwards.
TATTTAGTTATGGTGCTCTTTGAAAAATACACAGATTTGAGAAAAATTAAAATACTGTTAGATGAATGACTTCTAAAGGCCAAAAACTGTACTTTAAAGACTATGTGGGGCAGGTGGCACCTAGGTGGCTCAATCGGTTAAGCATCTGACTCTTGGTTTCGGGTAAGGTCATGATATCAGGGTCATGAGATCAAGCCCTGTATCAGGCTCTGTGCTGGGAGCCTGCTTAAGATTCTTTCCCTCTGCCTCTGCCCCTCCCCCCCCACTCTCTCCTTCTCTCTCTAAAAAAAATTAATTTATTAAAGGATATGTGGAATGTTCCTGAAGCCTAAGCCCCGAAGACATGTGAAAAACTGATATTAAGTATCAGAATACTTTAACAATTCTATCTAGAGAATCTATGGCCTACGCAACTGAAACACAAGTTTTATTATGAGTACTGCCACAAAAAGACCCACAAAGAAAAGAAAATGATATTTTATTCCCTCTCCAACTTCAAGTTCCCCTCACACAATTTGAAGTCCATGCAAATTTAATTATACAAAGCTTTTTTTAAAAAAAAAAAAATTTCTGGCACCACCAAATTTCAAGTCACTCCTGGTGGCGATGGGTCAGCAAGGGAAAGACAAGTAAAGTGGGATGACAGAGAAGTAGTTTTTACAATGTCACCTCGGGAAGGCAAATCCGAGCTGCAGAAGGGACCCCACTACCATCTGTGGGGGCAGGAGAAAAACAGGAACATAAAAGATAACAAGTGCTCTGACACAGAGCTAGGGTTCTCCACGCAGCAATCGGGAAAAGTCACCCAAAGCATCCCCCACCTCCAGCACACAAATTCTTCTGTGCCAGTGGAATGATAGTGAGGAGTTGGGTCCCAGGAGTCAACAACTCTGAGCCAAAAATCAGAAAGACATCTGGATGAAAGAACAGACATAAGGAAATACTTCTTATAATGCATATTATTCAAAACAATCCAAAATGCATCACAAGGATCCCACTGAAATTCTAGGGAAGGGGATTCTGAAAATTCTAACATACAACAGATAACAGATATTAACTGTAAAATTAGAATTTATTGTCTTTATTGTGTACCCTTTTTGAACTGTTTCATCTTAAGTGTTAAAACATTTACAAGGCCTTTCAAAGATAAATTCTGAACTTTATCACCTCATGTGTGTTTTTTCTTATGATGTCTTAAGTTCTTTGAATTATCTTACCACCAAGGTTTTCAGAAAATTAACCTATATTACTATATTTGTATATAATCTTCAAAACCATATCATGAGTAAATATCTACAATTACCTTCTACAAATACAGTGCAGAATAAAACAAAAGCATACAGCTCTCAGAGTATATTCTATCCTACTGTATAAAATTAGCTTGGAAACAAAAGGAAAACTAACACTAGAAATCGTCCTGAAATGATACGGCATTCTTTGGATGCCTATACCTCTCAGGAAATGTACTTCCAACTATCACTTAAGATGGAAAGAATAAAAAGAAAAAAAAAAATCTTACACGCAATCAGAAATGCCTCAGTCTCCTTCAACCCCAAGTAAAAAACTAGAGAGAAGTGAAGTATACTCACAAGGAGAGCGGTGAAGGTCAAAGCCTCCTGATAAAGGATTCTGAGTGGCTGCTGTAACCAACTACCGCAACTGAGCACCTAACATAAATTTATTACCTCATAGTTCTAAAGGTCACAAATCCAACATGGGTATCACTGGCTAAAATCAAGATGTCAGCAAGGCTAGTTCCTTCCGTGATGTGGACTCTAGGGAGAATCCATTTTCTTGACTTTTCCAGCTGCTAGAGGCTATTCAATTTCCTTACCTTCAGAGTGCTTCACTCCACCCTCCGCTTGTTGTCACATCTCCTTCTCTGACTCTGACTCTCCCACCTCCCTCTTAAAGGACTCTTGTGATTACACTGCATTCACCCAGATAACCTAGGACCATCTGTCCCTTAACACAATCACAGCTGCAAAGCCCTTCTGCCATTTATGGTAACATACAGGTTCCAGAGATTCCCACACGAACATCTTCATGGGCTACTGTGCCACCTCCCGGAAGTTCATTTAAGCCAGTTTAGCAAAATCAAATACGAAGAATCCTCTATACCTCTATCCTATTCGTTTTTGCTCACCTATGCTATAAAATCAATATATGTCAGCTATTGGATTTGTATCTACTATGCCGCTCAACTGTAAGACTTTATGGAACACACTGAGAAAGAGAAAAGCAGCCCCTGACATCTGGAAGCCCTGCTACTATTAGCTAGGCCTTGTTGCTGCTACAAACTGGCTAGCAGCTCAGAGTGAGGCACTCACAGCTAGGTCTTGATGATTCTCCTCTTGAAAATAAACAACTTCAGAGAACATCAACATCAGAGAAGGGCACTCGGTGACCATAATGGACAAAGAATAAACATCACTCTGTAATCATGCCTGAACAAAGCAAAAAACATGAATACCATCCAAATCATAAAGATGACTAAATATCTCCCCACCATGGCTTACATGAATGACGTGCTTCTTATTAACAATAAGTTTTAAGTTCAACCCACCCAGTCTTCTTTCCTTCTATATAAGATTAAGATACTCAATCATAGAATTATCTCTGCTTCCTAACAGCATCCAATACAAATCAAAGCCCCATTTCTTTAAACTCTTTCCAAATCACCCCACACAAGCCCAAATCCTATTTTTAAAAGTTCCTTTCAAATGCTCTCTTATTGAAACACCCCACAATTCCCAATGGTGTGCATTTTCCCTTACTGCAACATGCAATCAACCCAACTTGTCCAACTACCGGTATATTCCTGGTGGTCTTTGGCTGGAGAGCAGTGACAAAGCTCAGAAAAAACTTACAGACCTCCAGACACCTGCATTTCAAATTTAGATACAAGACTGATGATTGGCTCCCATCTTCTGCCCAACCTCTATTCTCAAGAGGGAAGGGCTAAAGTTTTTATCTGCAGTACATGGAGTGAGCCATGGAGATGAAGGCAAGACCCTGGTAGAAAAAGGCAGGTAAACTGACCTAGGGAAGCAGTAGAGAGAGCATGATTCCTGGCATCTCCATTATATCTCCACTCTATGTGGCCAAAAGGAAGCCAAGAAAATTAGAGGGTCCTAAAATCTCCCCTGTTGTAAAAGTCCTAGTGAACCCCAGAACTGCACCAAAAATACTACAGCCAAGTTAGGGAGCTTAAACCATAGCCAGAATAAGGAAGAATTTAAATTGTGCAGCTAGACCCCAAAATTCCCTGCCAGCTAGTTTCACCAGTTCTCCTTGGTCCTTTCATTAGCCTTACAACAAGCATTTTATGTAACCAATCTAGCTGGATCCGACATAACCCTGTTATGGGGGAGGTTTAAACTTTATAAGACTGTAAATATAGTACAGGCTATGAAATCAGCCTGCCTGGATTCAAACTCTCGTTCCATCACACGCTGACTATGCCACCTTGGCTACATGCTGCGAAATACCTACTTCATATGCTTGTTGTGAAACTCAAATGAGATACCTAGTAAGCACTCAATAAATGTTATTTATTATTAATTTAATGAAGGGATTATGAGGCTATTTTGGTACTGTTATGTATTAATCTGTGACCATTTTAAAGTAACAGCTATATCAGTGAAAGTGGCAACATAAGAAAACCAATATGGAACGTACCATCTAAGTAAATGCACTTGAAGAATAGAGTACTGGGGTGCCTGGGAGGCTCAGTCAGTTAAGCGACCAGCTCTTGATCTCAGCTCAGGTTTTGATCGCAGGGTTGTGAGTTCAAGCCCCCTGCTGGGCTCCGTGCTAGGTGTGGAGCCTACTTAAAGAAGAGATGGACCAAAAGACAAGTGATGCTGTGCAACTATGGCAGGTATAAAGAACAGGAACATATAAATTACTGTCCATATTTCAGTTCTCCTGCTGGATCCTTAACAAGCTCGAGTCAGTGGTTTAGTATCCTGGGTAACAGTTCATGTGTGCATACTATTTAAAAATAGGTTAATCAAAAGCAGGTCACACATGAACCAATGAAAAATTTGTGTATGAACCAAGGATTATAATTAATCCAATTCTGTGCACCTGAAGTTCAAAATAAAAAGGAAAAAAAAAAGCCAGCAACAGGAAGAAAGAAAATAGATCATTGCCACCTGGTTAATAGGTTTTAGCTACGTAATCATTGAAGTAATTGACAAGAGAACTCAGATATTCATAATACTAAAGACAAAAAAGGATTATTACATGAGTATTTATAAGTTAAACACTACACAATATACAAAAATTAACTCAAAATGGATCAAAGACCCCAAATGTAAGAGTTAAAACTCTTAAGAAGAAAACATAGATAGAAATCTTCATGACATTAGATTTGGTGATGATTTCTTTAATATAACACCAAAAACACAGGCAAAAAAAGAAAAAAAGATGTATAAAATGAACTTCATCAAAATTAACAACTGCGGTGCATCAAAGAACATCATCAATAGAGTAAAAAGGCAACCCACAGAATGGGAGAAAATATTTGCAAATTTGATATTTAATAAGGGATTAATATCCAGAATATATAAAGAACTCCTGAAAGTCAACAACAAAACAACCCAATTCAAAACGGGCAAAGGATTCAAATAGATATTTCTCCAAAGAAGATATACAAATGGCCAGGAAGAACATAAAACAGTGCTCAACATCACTAACCATCAGGGAAATGCAAATAAAAGCCACAATGAGATACCACTGCACACCCGTTAGGATAACAATTATATTTTAAAACAACACGTGTTAGTGGAGAAACTGGAATCCTGGAGCGCTGCTGGTGGGACTGTGAAATGGTACAGCCACTGCAGCAATTTTTCACAAAAAAATTAAACATAGAATTTTTTTATATGATGCCACAATTCCACTTCTCGGTATATACATACCTAAAAGAACTGAAAGCAAGATTTCCAAGAGGTATTTGTATTTGTACACCTGTGTTCATAGCAGCACTATTTACAAAGGCCAGGAAACAACCCAAATGTCCAGTGATGAATGAATGGGTAAACAAAATAGGGTTATGTCCATACAAGTGAATATCATCCAATGTCAAAAAGGAAAAAAATTCGGACACATGCTACGAGATGCATGAAACCTGAAAACCTTATGCTGATTGAAATAAGCCAGACATGAGAGGACAAATACTGTACGAGTCCACTTATATGATAACTGGAACAGTCAGATTCATAGAGACATAAGTAGAATGGTGGTTACCAAAAGCCGGAAGAAGAAAGGAATGGTAAGTTAATGACTCATGGGGACAGTTTCAGCTTGGAATAACAGCAAAGTTCTAGAGATGTGCAGTGGTGCCGGTTGCACAAGATGTGACTGTACTTAATGCCACTGAATTGTACACTTAAAAATGTTAACCACATGCGATGTATACTGTATCAGAAAGGTAAAACTTACAGCATTACACGGCAAAACCAAAAAAGAGTTAACTAAGAATTGGCAGCATGTCCTAGAAAAAACTCAAGTATCTATGTTCACTCTAAATATGAATAATTTGAGAAAAGAATGCCAAAGACGGGAAACCCAGTGAACGTGCTCACTTCTGCACAGCTTCTGTAGAGGGTGGAGTACGTTCACCACCCAGAGGTGCTGGCTCAGAGGAAGCTGGGGTGACAAGGGGCAGAACTAAGGAACTTTAAACTCAGTGCCAAAACTAAGTCGTTTTCAGAGTGGCAAAGGTAATAAAGCTCCTGGCTACTATAACATGAGTCTTTTTCTCAATCCAAATGACAGAATATCTAATTAATTAAAAAGTAAAGCCAAAAACAAACAGCTCAATGGAACAGCATGGATTACAAAATTAAACCCCACGATTATAGTTACCTAAGTCATGACAAAGGTCGTAAATGGTGCTAAAGCGACTGGACACCCAGGTGGGGGGAAAAAAAAAAGACTCCTACCTCAAAACATACACAAAAAATAAATTCCAGATGAACTGCAGATCTCAATGGGTGGAGAGGATCAATAAAGCATTTAAAGAAAACACAGAGAATACCTTCATAATTTTGGAATAGGCAAAGATTTCTTAAACAAGACAGAGAAAGAACTGACCATAAAACAATTTCTGTTAAAGTGAACTATATGAAAATTAAGAATTTCTCCTCAGAAGATATAGCACTGAGTGTTAAAGCATCCACAAAATGGAAAAAAAATTGCAATACCTATATTCGACCAAACTATCCTATTCGGAAAACATAAAAGTTGCAAATCAATATTTAAGAGATTAAAGGACTAATTTAAAAATGGGGACAAGACTTGAAGATGCTTCTTCACAAGAGTGGCAAATGACCGTAAGTATATGAAAAGGTACTCAAATCCATTAATCGTCAGGGAAGTGCGAACACAGTTTTTGTGCAATAAATATGAGACGCTTACTGCAATGGCTTACATTAGAACGTGCTGAGCGTCGGTAAAGAGCAGCCAGCGGGCCCGGCGCGGAGCTGCGGGAGGGCACCGCGGCCGCGCACCCGGGAACCGGCAGGCAGGGGTCCCTCTCCGAGGCACAGCCCCGACCAGAGGCGCACACGGCCGGGCACCAGAAAACACGACGCGCTGCAGCCCAGGCCGGGGACTGCCGGAGCGCCCGTCGCGAGGGCGGAGAGCGGCTACAGCCACACGGCCACTCGCTCAGAGCGCTCTCTACCGCAAGCTACGACTGCGGCGGTCCCCCGGCTGCAGGGTCCAGAAGGGCCCGAAGGAGGCAACGCCACGGCAGACCTTTCCCAGCCGCGGCGAGGGCCGCGGCCGAGCGCGGGGCTGACGGGCGGGCCGGCCGCTGGGCGAGGGGACGCGAACACGTACAACGGGCCCCGGGCCGGTACGAGACACAGAGCCGAGCACACTCCGCGCCGCGCGGCGGAAGGCAACCACAGCGGACGTCCCGGCGGAGCCGCAGCGACGGAACAGGGAGCCCCCGCGCCGCCGCCCGCGCCGCCGGGCTCCCCACGCAAACCCGCAGGGCTGAGCCAACGGCGCTCGGCCGTCCGCACAGCCCGCGCCGCGGCCGGGCCGGGCCCGCCCCCGGGTCCCGACGCGCGCTCCGAGAAGGGCGCCGAGGGGACCACGCAGGTGCTCCCCGCCGGGAGGTCCGCCCGCCCGACGGCACGGCGCTGCGCCCCCCGGAGCTCCGGCGCGGGGGGCCCGTGGAGGAGGCGGGGGGCGCGGGGGCTCAGGGGCAGGAGGCACCCCGCACCGAGGGCGGGGGGCGCCGGGCGCGGCGGGGGGAGGGGCGGGAGGGGGCGGGGGGCCCGGGCCGACTCACCGTGGTCTCCCGCACTTGGCTCTGGAAGTGCTGTTCCCGCGCCGACACCTCGTCCTGCCCCTCCATCCTCCCTCATGCCTGCCGCCGCGCCGCCCGCATCCGCGCGCTCCGCCGCACCATCGCCCGCCGGTCCGGGACGGGAGCGGACTGACAGCGGGCCGCCGTCCGCAGGGTCGGCTACCGCGACCCCCGCCGCCGCCGCCTCGGCCCCCTCGACCGCCTCAGCCGCCTCAGCCGCCTCAGCTGGCGCCCCAGCCGCCGCCTCAGGCGAAGCAGCTCTAGCTGCGGAGGGCGGGCGCGGGGCGGAGCTGGAGCGGGACCTGACGTCAGAGGAAGGCGCTTTTGCGTCAGAGAAGCCCGCCGTGACGTTTGCGAACGGGAGCCGCCGAGGGGCGTGGCCTACTGGGGAGAGGAGGCGGGGCCACGCCCCCAGGAAGTGGAGGCCGGAGCCAGGCTGTCAGGACCAGTACCCGGCCCGGTGGGGACGGGGCGCGGGTCGGTTTGCTGGAACGGGTTCTTCCCTCTGTCGCAGTGGCAGGTGGGCGGCCGGCCACAGTCTCGGTGCAGTTGTTCCCGGCAGAAGGGAATCATCGTGGCCCGGCGCCCGGCCCCGCCGGCAGAGCACTGCGCAGGGTCAAGCCGGTCTCCCACGAAAACTTGGGCTCGGCCAAAGCAGGTCAAAGGCCAGGAAGGACTGGCTTCGGACACGTTTTGGGCGGACCCCTGGAACCCTGGCTTCTGTGGCTCTGCTAACGGGTTTGCCCGCTCGGAAAGCGTACATAGCCCTGAATGTGAGGCCCTTGCCAACTCGGTAGAGTCGCCTCCCTGCCCCCGGGGTGTTTTACGACCCCCCGGAGACCCTCAGCAGACGTTTATATTAGGGACCTCCAGACCTACCGAACACAGTCATTCATCCCCATGGTACGTTCAGTATCTTTTTTGGATTTTTTGGATTCTTGCCATGAAAAAAGTTTGAAGGAATATTTATCATTTTACTTTTGGATTTATTTGACTATAAAGAAGTCATTTAAATTGCTATTGGCTGTGTGATGTTGGGGGCCATCTCTAATCGAAAATTCTAAGGAAGTAAAAATACCTAGAAATTGCCTTCAAATTATTTTAATGATATATGTGCATTTAGATTTTTCAGTATCTTTTGCAATTTTGAATTAAAAATGTTTTCATGACTCAAAAAAAAATGTTTTTAAGGTCTCCAAAAATCGTGTCAACCCCATATACTGTGCTTATGATGCAGTAGGCTGTAAACTGTTGGTAGTGGGAGGACTCAGAACATGAGGTTTGTTCTGAGGGAGTGCCCCTGCAGCCATAGGCTGATTAGAAACCAGGAATGCTTCCAACTGCTTAAATGCAGTGTTCACTTTTATTTTTAAAATGTCTCAGAATCCAAAAGAACCAGGGAAAGACAAAGTATCTGAGTCTGTTTTTCGAGACACCCGGATTCTGAGAGCTGGGTTAAATACTTGTCCAAAATGCTCTGCATAACTTCTGGGTTAATCTCTCCAGATCAGAGGGTAAGCAGATCAGATTTTAAGATGTAAGGTATTTAGGCGCATTCCACAAAGTGGGTGCATGTATTTCTGCTCTTTCTAACCCAACCTCCAAGCATGTAGAACTTTGTTTTCTTCATCCCTTAGCCCAGGGTAGGAGGCCTCAAAAATGGCCAGAACCTCACCCCTGCCTATACGCCTCCTGTTTGCCTTGCCGTGTTGCCCCTCCTTCCATCAAGAAGTGGTGTTGGGGCGCCTGGGTGGCTCAGTCATTGAGCATCTGCGTTCGGCTCAGGTCATGATCCCAGGGTCCTGAGATAGAGCCCTACATCAGCAGAAAGCCTGCTTCTCCCTCTTCCATTCCCCCCGCTTGTGTTCCCTCTCTAGCTGTCTCTCTCTGCCCAATAAATAAAATCTTTTTAAAAGGAAGGGAGGGAGGGAGGGAGGAAGGAAGGAAGGAAAGAAAGAAAGAAAAAAGAAAGAAAGAAAGGGAAGGAAATGGAAGGGAAGAAGGGAAGGGAGAGGAGAAATGGTGTTTATTTTCCACCCCCTTGAATCTGGGCCTGAACAGGTGACTTGCTTTGGCCAGAAGGACAGCAGAAGCTATGAAGCTACTTTGAAAAGTGCTTGTGCATCAGGGCTGGTCCCTTCTTACCACCCCTGGGCATCCTCCAACCGCTACTGTGCAAGTAAGCCCCAACCAAGCTAGAGATAGGGATCCCAGTTTTCTCTGGCACCTATCTAACACACTCTTTTTTGCATCCCTCTAAAACATAAATCTTCCCAAAACAGTTTTTCTCCCCTGCTAAATGTACTGCAATGCAGTTATTCTCACTAACTGTAGAATTAAATTAAACTCCTTAACTTGGCATTCAGGAGCTTGACTTTGGGGCCCCACCCTTCCAGACATCCCCCCACTTCCCTGAAGAGCTCTTGGCTACAGCCTGGCTTCCTTCGCTCTCCAATCCCCAATTCCAAGGGCCAGCCCCTTTACTTACTCCATATCCTCTTTCCTACTATTCAGAGTCAGTGCTACCCTTCAGCGTTCCCACCAAGACCTTCCTTCTCCAAAAAGGGAACCCTCTTACACTGCTGGTGGGAATGCAAGCTGGTATAGCCACTCTGGAAAACAGTATGGAGTTTCCTCAAAAACTGAAAATAGATCTACCCTACGACCCAGCAATTGCACTACTAGGTATTTACCCAAAGGATACAAACGTAGTGATCCAAAGGGGCACCTGCACCCCAATGTCTATAGCAGCAATGTCCACAATAGCCAAACTATGGAAAGAGCCCAGATGTCCATCAACAGATGAATGGATAAGGAAGATGTGGTTCATATATACAATGGAATATCACTCAGCATCAAAAAGAATGAAATCTTACCATTTGCAACAACATGGATGGAACTAGAGGGTATTATGCTGAGCGAAATAAGTCAATCAGAGAAAGACAACTATCATATGATTTCACTCATGTGGAATTTAAGAAGGAAAAAAAGATGATCATAGGAGAAGGCAGGGGAAAAATAAAATAAGATGAAATCAGAGAAGAGACAAACCATCAGACTCTTAACTCTAGGGAACAAACTGAGAGTTGCTGGAGGAGCAGTGGCTGGGGGATGGGGTAACCGGGTGATAGGCATTAAGGAGGACATGTGATGAAATGAGCACTGGGTGTTATATCCAAATGATGAATCAATGACCTCTACCCCAGAAACTAATAATACATTATGTGTTAATTGATTTAATTTAAATTAAATAAATAAATTAAAAAGACCTGTCTTCTCCACAAAGTCTTTCCTGATGATTCCAGACACTTCATTCACACATTCATCCCAAACTGTGGGGACACGATGGAAAGACTGCTGGGGTTCCTGGGTGGCTCAGTTGGTTAAGCATCTGACTTCAGCTCAGGCCATGATCCCAGAGTCCTGGGATCGAGTCCCGCATCAGGCTCCCCTGTCAATGGGGAGTCTGCTTCTCCCTTTCCCTCCGTCCCTCTCCCCTGCTTGTGCTCCCTCTCTCTCTCTCTCTTTCCAAGTAAATAAAGTCTTAAAAAAAGAGAGAGAGAGAAAGGGAGAAAGAAAGGAAAGAAGGAAGAAAAGAAAAGAAAACTGCTTCAGTCCCTGCTCTCACAGAGGTCACAATCCAAGGGTAAAGCAGAAAGCTTACAGAGGTTATGTTCCTAGCCATTCATTTGGCCCTTAGCACACATGCCCTTGTATCTGTGTCTAGTGACAGTCAACATATAAGCTCTTTAAGGTCTAGAATATCTTTTCTTGCATCTTGTAAACATCTGTGTACTTCCTGCAATACCTGATAGAATGCCTTGCACAAAGTAGACACCTAACAAATATTTCTTGGTCAGTAGGCTGGTTGCCCTGAGAAATTTCCCAGACTTCTTCACATTTCAGTATGTCTTCAAATTTCTATATGGATGTAAATAATTGCCTGGGCCTTGCTGGTGCTTCCAACCTTACCGTTCACGGACATCCGTGATGAAAGGCCATGCTTGTCACTGTGTCCTCTGGCTTCACTGCCATGTCATGTCTTTGAAACTGCTACAATTCCAGGTAATTCCCCTCGCTTCACTAGGCCTTGCTTTGATTTTCTTGGTCATGATGAAATCAAAGTTTTGAGATATAAGGTGACAGAGACCATTTTTTTTAACCTCTTTATGCCCTATACAAAACCAAGCCAAGCAGTACTGAGATGTACCCTGTATTCCTTCCAGGCTCTGTCAGAGAGGAACTCTGTCTTTTTCCCTTAGCCAAATACAGCAAGAGAGATGAACAAGAAAAAGTCGAGAAACAGCCCAGCTATCCCTCTGCAATGGAATGGGGAAATAAACTGTGATGTGTTCATGCAATGGAATAATCCCCTGGGGTAAAAAAATCAATGAGCTACAGCTGCCGGTGTTGCTTCGGTTCTCCCTGGGCTGCGCAGGAAAGGCTTGCCGTAGACAACGACTCGGAGGTCACAGACCATCACAGACGCCTCGAAATGCCTTGCTTGCTCACCTCATCAAGAAATCTTCAACTGAGGCAAAATGCCCTCCGAGCTGGACACTTAGAAATTCAACACAAGAACCACACACACACAAGCCCTGGTTCGGAAGATGCTGCCGGTAGAGAGGCATAGCTTGCCGTTTGTGTGATGGGGGTGCTGCACGCCTGGGCTTGCGGTGTTGGAAACATTAACGGGAGGTTGGGATCCATCCCCGACAAAGGCTGGTACCTGGGCTGCAGCCTCGGCTCCCCCACCTCCCCCTGGCTCCACCAGCCGGGTCCCACCAGCCTGCACCCCGTCCTCTTGGCAGAGGGGCCCTGGAGGAGGCCGTCGGCGTCCCTGGGAGCCCTGGCGGAGCTAGGGGGCAGTCGTGCTACGTGAGCCGCTCAGGCGGCTGGGGACTTGTGGCCTCCAGAGCCGGCTCTCGGTCCCCTGTCCCCAGGGCTCCCAGGCTTTGAGCTCAGGAGCCCATCACAAGTCAGAGTACTGACATCTTTTGGACCAAAGATGACACTATTTATCCTGCTTATCTTTACACTTCATTTTTCCTTCCTCGTGGACTTAGCCCAGATCTTAGGGCGACGTCTTATAACGGAACCGAGAGACGATGTTACACAGAAGGAAGCTGAGGCTGGGAGGGGTCCGTGCTCAGCATATGGTCCTCTGCGTGGTCTTGTCCCAGCACAGGCCGGGCGGCCCCCTCCTCCGTCCTCCTTGCTGCCCGCAGGCTCTCCCCCTGGGAGCCCAGCCGAACCAACTGCACGCTTCCCTGGGGAATAGGCCTTGAAGTGGGATGGCCTCCCCAGCGGGGCCTGAACAGCCCATCACTAAGAACATTCTGCTGGTATGTGGTACTTTACTCATTATTTAAATTCACAGTAACCCGCCAAGATAAACTAGGTTATCACCCCTTTTCAACAGATGAGGAGTCTGAAATATATGGTGATTAGCGCACCCAGGCTGGCACAGAGAATGAGCAGCAGAGGCAGCTCTGAATTCCTGACCTCTGTCCCAAGCCCAGAGCCCTCTGTGAAGTGCCCCACGGCCAGTCCAGGAGAAAGGGAGTGAACGGGGGATGGGACAGGGGAGCATAGACCTGTGGATATAGAAGCGGCTGCAGCAGAGACAGATGTAGCTATGGATCTAGAGACCATAAACATAGTTACCGTCATTGATACACTGTGACTGTCGATCCGATGGTTATGGATGCAGAGGTAAATATATGGTCATAGATAGACATTGACAAAGATAGAGACAGATACAGAGTGCTCCTTTGAGCTGGCCAAATTAAAATTCTTTTTTTTTTTTTAATTTTTTTTATTTGACAGAGAAAGCTAGAGAGAGAGAGCACAAGCAGGGGGAGAGGCAGAGGGAGAGGGAGAAGCAAGCTCCCCGCTGAGCAGGGAGCCCGATGCAGGACTCGATCCCGGGACCCTGGGATCATGACCTGAGCCAAAAGCAGACGCTTAACTGACTGAGCCACCCAGGTGCCCCCCAAATTAAAATTCTGAGATGCAACTAGAAAGCCTGGGTCTAGAGACTGTAGCTCCTGGCTTCCTTCAGTCCACAGAACTCCTTGCTGAAGGGACGCCATGCCAGGGAGTGCAGGACGCTGGTTCCATAGACTCAAAGGCATGATAAAATTTCCCTCTCTCTTGTTCATCAAAATCAACATTCTATGTAGTTGGAAAATTTTGGAGCTTCCTGGGACAGCGTGGGAGAGTAGTTTATAAATAATTCTACTTTGTCTTTATATATGCAAGGATAGAAGGGAAACTCAAAAAAAAACTGTAAAAATATTTGTTTTATGTTTTACTATTATAAAATTAAACTATAATTTAAGAGCTTCAATATATTTCTAACCATGGTAGATTTTAAGGTAATTATGTGTCTCTTCAGTAATATATTTGCTATCAACTTATTGCATAAAAGGATTGCTTGTGAATTCAAAATTATTTTTAGATTTATAGCCCTTTCAAGTGAAAAAGGGGTTTTTCAGAAATACTTCCGATTTCCAATGTCTGGTGAATCTTCCATTTGCCATCAATAATGCCTCCAAGAGAAATCCTCCTTCATATAAATCCAACCTGACATTCCTATAATGCACAGTGCAAGAGAGTGCTCTTAGGGCAAGAAATAATATCTCTGTGAATTATATTAGGCCAGCCTGTTGAAAACATTCATCCCACAATTTATGAATTCAGATGCTCCCGGAATGTGCTTTGGTATTCTAAGGAGATGTAGGTGTTTCATTTTCATTGGCTGTCTTGATAAATGTTTATTGTGAGCACTGAAAACTGCTGATCTGGAAAAACATTTTTGTACTCATTTGTTTGCCTGCCTCTAATGTTTATTACTCACATTATCAAAATTGTACATCTCTATTATGCAGCCTAAGGTTGTTTCGTTATTGTGATTTTTCCAACATAAAGCAGCATCGGTGGAAGCCTCGATGTGCAATGTCCGGCTGTACCCGCGCCTGGGCTGTCTGTCCGGGGGGAGCTTGGGGAGCACAGAAGCAGAGGTCTGGCTGGAGATACTGTCCTGTTTAGCGTCGTGTGACTTCATGTTGCTTCATGTGCTGTGCAGTGTTGTGTTGCATTACGCTGCCCATGGTATATTGTCTTACATCATCCAGAGACCATAGAGGCACGGTTGCAATGCAAAAAATAACAATTTCGTGTGGACTGAGGACAGAGTAAGTGTTTGGGCTAAATGATACATACCGTCCACACTGTCTACATTCACAGGGCAGTTGGTACTCTCTTCACTTTCTGTCCTGTCACTGTATCGTTACAATATGGGGTTTGATGGGGCACCTGGGTGGCTCAGTCGGTTAAGCGTCTGACTCCTCCTGATTTTGGCTCAGGTCATGATCTCAGGGTGGTGGGATGGAGCCCCATGTCGGGCTCCATGCTCAGTGGGGAGTCTGCTTGAGGTTCTCCCTCTCTCTCTCTCCCTCTGCCCCTCCCCCTACTCGCTCTCTCAAATAAATAAATCAATCTTTAAAAAGAATATGAGGATTGATTTGTTCATTTGGTTGTTTTAAAAGTTAAAGTCTGGCAGAGAATCATAGGGGAAGGGAGGGAAAAATGAAACAAGACGAAACCAGAGAGGGAGACAAACCGTAAGAGACTCTTAACGTCAGGAAACAAACGGAGCGTTGCTGGAGTGGTGGGGGGTGGGAGGGATGGGGTGGCTGGGTGATGGACATTGGGGAGGGAGGTATGTGCTATGGTGAGCGCTGTGAATTGTGCAAGACTGTTGAATCACAGACCTATACCTCTGAAACAAATAATACATTATATGTTAATTAAAAAAAAGAAAGAAAGAAAGGAAAGTTATACTGATCACATTGAAAAAAAAAAGTTAAAGTCTGGGATCTCAAAACTTACCCAGCCTGCTGCCTCTGGATGTCTGTGTGTGTGTGTGTGTGTGTGTGTGCGCGCGTGTGTGTTTTGAAGATCCCAGGGAACTGGGATGCTACAATTTATCTTCATAACCAGTTCTAATGCCCAAGCTCCCGAGTCAGCAGCCTTTATCAATACAAGTGAGGAGGCTCAGTTCCTCTCAGGCTGCACACTCAGTTCTTCTTACAGTGATGTCTGTCTTGCTTAGCTCCTGGCCTACTCCTGGGAGTGGGATTTAACCTGTTAGTTGAATAATATTTATAAGAAAAAGCATGCAAATAAACATGTAGCATTAAATGAAGAATTATTTGTGAAAGCCACTCAATCATTTCCTGTAGTTAGGTCACTGAAAAGGAACCATACACTATTCATTTTCTGAAAGATTTGTTTCAGAAGCATTAGAAATCCACGTGGGAATAAATCAGATTAATTTTCAAAATTAGCAGGGATAAGCTTTATTCTGAAATCATGAATGTTCTCTTTTAATTAAATTCAAATCCATTCATTTGATTAATCTGTTAATAGTCTTGTTTGAATCTTCTGTATTCATATTCGAAGTTTACTTATCAGTTACTGAGAAACTTGTGTGAGTCTCAACATCTTTGAGGATGTGTCTACTGCTTTAAATTATGTCAGTTTTGCTTTATATATTTTAGAGTATGTTATTAGATGATGCGAGTGTAGGGTTACTAACTCACTGTTGGATTGATCTTTATCTGATAATATTTCTTCTATGTGGGCTCATAATGTCTATCTTCAATGAAATGATACCAGCTTTCTTTATTTTTATTTCTTTATTTTAATTCCAGTTAGTTGACATGCGGCGTTATATCAGCTTCAGGTTTCCATACGTCACCCTGTGCTTAACACAAGTGCCCTCCTTCATCCCCTTCACCTGTGTCCCTCCCCCACCCACCTCCCTCTGGTGAGCGTCAGTCTGTCCTCTGTTATTAAGACTTGTTTCTTGGTTTGTCTCTCTCTTTTGCTCTCTCTCTCTCTCCCAGCTTTCTTTGATTAGTATTTGCATGGTATACAATTTTCATCCTTTTACTTTGTTTTATTTAAAAAAAAAAACTTTTCTGGGGGCGCCTGGGTGGCTCGGTTGGTTAAGCATCTGCTTTCAGCTCATGTCATGATCCCAGGGTTCTGGGATCCAGTCCCACATCAGGAGCCTGCTTCTCTCTCTACCCGTGCCCCTCTCCCCTGCTCATGCTCTCTCACTCCCCCTTCTCTCTCAGTAAATAAAATCTTAAAAAAAAAAACCTTGTCTTTTGAAATAATTATAGCTTTACAGGAAATTGCAAACTTAGTATAGAGGGGTCCTGCTTATCCTTCACCCAGTTCCCCCCAGTGGTTGCATCTTTCTTTTTTTTTTTTTTTTTTAAAGATTTTATCCATTTATTTGAGAGCGAAAGAGTGAGCCTGAGGTGGGGAGGGGCAGAGGGAGAGGGAGAAGCAGTGCTGAGAGGGAATTTCATAGCAGTCAGTGCCGACTCAAGATCTCAAATTAATAATCCAAGTTCCTCGCTCAGGAAACTAGAAGAAGAAGAGCAGAATTAAACCAATGCATGCAGAAGAAAGGAAATAAATATCAGAGCAGATCAGTGAAACAGAGAATAGGAAGACAAGATAGTAAATCAGTGAAAGCAAAAGTATTCACCAATCTCAGGGATGACAGAGGGGACATTACCGCTGGTCCCAAGCCATTGAAAGGGTCATTGCGGAATACGCCACCGACAGCTGTACCCCAGCTTAGATGAGATGGACCGATTCTTCCCAAACCACAGACTATCCGAACTCGGTCAGAATTAAACAGATCGTATGAATGGTTCTACAAACAGTAAGGAAATGGAGTTAGCAATTTAAAATCTCCAGGAAGGAAATATCTAGGTCCAGATGTTTTCAATGAAGAATTCCTTGAGACTCTTAAAGAAGACTAGTGTCATTTTTACAGAGTAGTTTCCAGAATATAGTTGAGGATGGAACACTGCTCAGGCTCGTGTTAGGAGTCCAGTTACTATCCTCCTGTCAGCACAAGAGAAAGACAGCACAACAAGAGAAAACAAATATCCCTTGTGAATAGAGACACAAAAAAAATTCTTTAAGAAAATAATTGCCTGTTGATATCCGCAGTATATATAGAAAATTCGACATCATGATGATGTGGAGGTTATTCCAGGTACTTAAGGCCCATTCCGACATTCTAAAATCACCCAGTGTAATCCACTCTATGAACAGGTTAAAAGAAAATTATATGATCATATCAACATGTGACTACATCCAACACCCATTCATGATAAAAACTCTCCACAGCTTGGATTAGATGGTAATTACCTTAATTATATTTAAAGGACATCTGTAAAAACATAGAGCCAACATCATACTTAACAGTGAAATTCTGAATGCCTCTCCTTTCAGACTGGGAGTAAGTCAAGGATGATTGTTCTTAACCACTGTTATTTAACTGACATTTCTAGCTACATAGAATAAGGCAAGTAAAGGAAAATAAAGGAATTCAGATTGGAAAGGAAGAAACAAAAATGTCCCCATTTGCAGACGACATGATTGTGTATATAGACAATCCCAAGGAACTGATGAAAAACCTGGAACTAATGATAATGAATAGGTTCAGCAAAGTGGCCAATTATAGGATCACCACTCAAATACCAATCCCATTTCCAACATGTGGAAACTGAAATTAAAAATGAAGTACTCTTATAGGCAGTACTAATGAAAACAAAATCTTAGGTATGCTGAAAATAACTGTGTTCATGAAAGTAATCAAAGACACTATAAAATTCCAGTTTTCCTAAAATTGAATATAGGTTTAATACAGTTCCCATTAAAATCTCAGCGAGGTTTTTTTTTTTTAAGAGATTTTATTTATTTATTTGACAGAGAGAGAGACAGCGAGAGAGGGAACACAAGCAGGGGGAGTGGGAGAGGGAGAAGCAGGCTCCCCATGGAGCAGGGAGCCTGACGCGGGGCTCGATCCCAGGACCCTGAGAGCATGACCTGAGCCGAAGGCAGATGCTTAACAACTGAGCCACCCAGGTGCCCCGAAGTTTTGTTTTTTGTTTTTACTTTTTTAGACACAATAAGCTTATTCTAAAACTAATTTGTCAAGGCTAAAATGGCAAAAACGGCCTTCATAAGGAGAATAGAGTGAGAAGGGTCACTTCCTGATGTTAAGGCATACTACCTAGCTTTATTTACCAACACAGTGTGTAAGAAGAAATAAAGATCAGTGGAATGGTGTGGAGAACCCAGAAATAGACACTCCCAAAGGCTCAAGTGATTTTTTTAAGAAAAAAATTCCATTATGATAACATTAAAAAGAATAAAATAATTATAAATAAAATAATTGTTAAGAACGAGCAACAAAAGTGCAACACTTGTACTTTGAAAACTCCAAAGCAGTGTCAAAATATACTAAAGGAGACCTAAGTAAATGGAAAGACATCCTAGATATCATGGATTAGAAGTATTAATATTGTTAAAATGGCAGTACTCCCCAAATTGATCTACATATTCTGTGCTATCCCTCTCAACATCCCAGGTGACTTTTTTGCAGAAATTGACAGGCTGATTTTAAAATTATACGGAAACACAAGGGACCCAGAATAGTGAAAAACGGTTTTGAAAAAGATGAATAGAATTTTAGTATTCACACTTTTCCATTTCAAAACTTTATTCAACGTTAGAATAATTTAGACAGCATAGAACTCGCAAAAATTCAGAATTGAAAGTTCAGAAACAAAGCCTTAAATTTGTGGTTAATTGCTTTTCAACATGGGTGCCTAGAAAACTCCATAGGGTAGAGGGGTATATTTAGGTGAGTGCTCTTTTTTTTTTTTTTTTGGACCCGGTACTGTTGGTGAGATTCTCCCATTTTGTTGTGGGTAGCCGTAATTCATTCATTTTGTTGTTACGTAGTATGTCTTTTATCCATTCTACTGTTGCTGGATATTTGGGTAGCTTATCAGTCTTGCCTATTAGAAATGATAATTCCATGTCATACTTGACTCAGTTGGCACACATTGCTCGTGTTTATATACCTAAAGAGTGGAATTGTTGGGTTTTGGATTGTGCGATGTTCCACTTCAGTAGATACTGCAAATGATTTTGCAAGGTAATGTATCCAATTATACTGTAATGAGCGTGTGGAAGACTTCCTGTTGCTTCACATGTTTGCTGACACTTGGCATTGTCAGCCTTTTTAACTTAGCATTTCCAATATTTATGTAGTAGTTGTGGTTTTAACGTGCATTTTCTTGAAAAATAAGTTGGACACCTTTTCATAGGATTTGGGGAATCTTTCTTATTTGGGAAGAGCCTGTTAAAATCCCTTGCCATTTTTCTTCTAAGTTATCCCTTCTTTTCTTAACTGTTTATGGGCCATTGTGTATTCTGGCTGGGAGTTTCTTATTAGTTATATGTTGCAATTATTTTTTCCTCCCTGGTGTGCTTTGTTGAAGAGATGTTCCTAATTTTTAGGAAATTAAAGTGGATTAAGTCCACTTTATTAATCTTTTCATTTGGAGTTAGTTGGGGATTTTTGTTTTGTTTTTTAAATTTTTGTTTGTGGAGAAGGAGGAATCTTGTTAGGGTTGGTGGGGAAGAAATTACTGTCTGCCAAAAAGTTGTGAAAATATCTGTAATATCTTTTAGGGCTTTATAGTTTTGACTTTGACATTTAGAAGCAGAAATCATTTGGAATATATTCTTATGTTTTGATTGATACAGAGCTTTAGTATTTATTAGCTCCTGTCATCTCCTATAGATATCTAATAAATTAGTTTCTCAGTACTGTTTATTGAGAAGACCACAGTGTCCTCGTTGGTCTGCAGGAGCGCCTTTCTCATTAATCTAGTGTCCATTCTTATGTGGGCCTCCCTTCTGGAGTCACTATGTTCCCATTGGTAGAATTATCTATCCTAGAGGAATACCATCTTGTCTTCATTGCTCTACTTTAATATTTTACTTTTGTTATACTGTGGAATCCACCTTCCACGTTTCTCACATTTGTCTTGTTCATTCTTGGCCTTGGCATTTCCCTCTACATATTAGGAATACCTTGTCAATTCCTCTCAAAAAACATGTTACGATTTTGATTGGGTTTATGTTAAATACATATTACCAGTTGATGGGCACATGACATCTTTAGATTCTGATTTTGGAGAATGATGTATTCTGTGTGTTTAGGTTTTATTTAACTTCTTTCAATAATGTTTGATAGTTTTCGTTTAGAGAACTTGCCTTTTGTTAGTTATAGTCTCACCTTAGTTTTTCTTATTGCTGAAATGGGCGTATTTAAAAAATACTTTCTTGCTTGTCATTACTTCTATTTCTATACTTGTTTTCTAGGTCATTAATTTCTGTGTTTATATTTGCTTACATCCTTGTACTTTCTTTGGGGTTCATTGGCTCCCCCTGCCCCTGCTTTCAAGTGGACATTTAGCTCGTATTTTTAGCTTCCTTTATATATTGTATGCATTGAATTGTGAATATTTTCCTCTTAACATTTTCTTTTGGCTCTGGCAGAATGGTTTCACACACGTTGCTGCGTTGAGTTTTTATTATCATTCAGTTAAAAATATTTTCTAATTTCCGTTGTGATTTCTTTTTTGACCTAAGAGTTCTTTAGATCTTAATAATTGACCTTTCTTTATTCATGTTAGAAAAAGGTAGCTTTATCCCACAACATATCGTTTTCACCTTTAACGACTTATATTTGTTTTTATTGCTTGCTTACTGACAGGTAATCCATTTCTTTTTCATGTGTGGGTAAATCTTTACTTAGGTCTCCAAAAATATAAGTACTTCATGAAATTGTGTTCTTATTATATATTTTTCCTTTAGTTTGATACAGCTTTTCCAATTGACAAAATTATTAGTAATGATTAAATAAATGCACGAATAGCAAATACTTGTCTAAATTTATATGCTGTAAGTCCCTTTGAGTTTTTGTCCTTTTCTGCTTTATAAAAGAATATCTCTCAAATTTATAGGGTTGACTTTTTTGTCTGCTCAGTTGTACATTTATTCATTTATTCAACATTCAGTAAGCGTTTTATTTATGATGTGTTTTGTTTTGTGTTAGGCTTTGGAAGAATCCTATTCTCACTCTCGAGGGTTAGTCTAGTAGGGAGGACATAATTTATTATAGGGCAAAAACTGCTATATTGTATGTATGAGTTCAGTTAAAGAGGCCACAGAAAAGGCAATATTTAACATTTTTCAGAAATGGAGACGTTTTCAAGTCATCATAAATGCTGTTTTCATGGTTTGTTAACGGGAAAGAATCGTTAAAAAGTCCAACTAAAGGGCGCCTGGGTGGCTCAGTTGGTTAAGCAACTGCCTTCGGCTCAGGTCATGATCCTGGAGTCCCAGGATCGAGTTCCGCATCAGGCTCCCTGCTCGGCAGGGAGTCTGCTTCTCCCTCTGACCCTCTTCCCTCTCATGCTCTCTCTCATGCTCTCTCTCTCAAATAAATAAATAAAATCTTTAAAAAAAAAAAGTCCAACTAAAAAATGAATTTAAATATAAATTATACAAATTGTTAAAACAAATTATTAATGTTAATTGCTTCAGTATAAATTTTAATTATGACTTTTTTTTAGTTGTTTTTACTAGCTATTTCTACTTTGTAATAGAATGGTATTACTTTATAAACTTGCATATAGATAATTAGTGTTTTATATTACTCTCTGCAGAATCAAAGAACTCCATCGGACATGGTATTTCTTAGGACTTCAGAAAAAGCAGGTATTTATATTTGTATTTAAATGGCTGATCATTTAGTATTTTAGCAGTTTAATTTTCATTTTGAAAGGTAAAAGTTAAATTTATTCTTATAAAAAGTTTTCTTCGAATGATAATACATTGAATTCATTAATTCTAAATCACATTTAACTGTTGATATTTAAAATGAAAATCTTTAGTGTATATGTTTGTTTTAAAAAATATAATCCTATCACAACCTTTATATCAAATGAGTGCTTTTGTTCAAAGCTATATTGATAGTGAAGTAATTAGATGATGTTGCTTGAAATTTGATTGCTATTCTGTATTTGCAGTTTTATTAATTCAGCAAACGTTTATTTACCACCTACTATGTGCCAGGCGCTACTTGTCTCTTGGGATACAAAGGGGGATAAGATGGGTCAGGGAACAGAAGAGGAAGCAGACAGTTTGTGTAGGTGAGTTGAAGTGGGCTTCGCAGGATAAATGATATTTATATGACCTGAGCTCTCACCAGTGAGGGGAAGGTGGAAAAGGGGAAATGAGATGGAAGCCTCATGTGGTCAAGGAGAAGAACTGTGTGTTGGAAGTCAGGAAACCCAAAATCTAGTCTGCTTTGGCCAATTTTTAATTATATGACTTAGACACATGGTCACCCATTTTCTTAATGTCTAAAATGATGAGAGGTTTATCAGGTAATACCCAAGTTCCTTCTGCCTTGCATTTCTGACTGTGAAATAAATAGTATTTTTTTCTCTTTAAATTTTTTTATTGTTCTGTTAATCACCATACATTACATCATTAGTTTTTGATGTAGTGTTCCATGATTCATTGTTTGTGCATAACACCCAGTGCTCCACGCAGAATGTGCCCTCTTTAATACCCATCACCAGGCTGACCCATCCCCCCACCGCCCTCCCCTCTAGAACCCTCAGTTTGTTTTTCAGAGTCCATCGTCTCTCATGGTTCGTCTCCCCCTCCAGTTCGCCCCCTTCATTCTTTCCCTCCTGCTATCTCCTTCTTTTTTTTTTTCTTAACATATATTGCATTATTTGTTTCAGAAGTACAGTTCTGTGATTCAACAGTCTTGCACAATTCACAGCGCTCACCATAGCACATACCCTCCCCAATGTCCATCACCCAGCCACCCCATCCCTCCCACCCCAACCCCCCTCCAGCAACCCTCAGTTTGTTTCCTGAGATAAAGAATTCCTCGTATCAGTGAGGTCATATGATACCTGTCTTTCTCTGATTGACTTATTTCGCTCAGCATAACACCCTCCAGTTCCATCCACGTCATTGCAGATGGCAAGATCTCATTCCTTTTGATGGCTGCATAATATTCCATTGTATATATGAACCACATCTTCTTTATCCATTCATCTGTCGATGGACATCTTGGCTCTTTCCACAGTTTGGCTATTGTGGACATTGCTGCTATAAACGTTGGGGTGCACATACCCCTTCGGATACCTACATTTGTATCTTTGTGATAAATACCCAGTAGTGCAATTGCTGGATCGTATGGTAGCTCTATTTTCAACTGTTTGAGGAACCTCCACACTGTTTTCCAGAGGGGTTGCACCAGCTTACATTCCCACCAACGCTGTAGGAGGGTTCCCCTTTCTCCGCATCCCCTCCAACATCTGTCATTTCCTGACTTGTTAATTTTAGCTATTCTGACTGGTGTGAGGTGGTATCTCATTGAGGTTTTGATTTGGATTTCCCTGATGCCAAGCGATGTTGAGCACTTTTTCATGTGTCTGTTGGCCATTTGGATGTCTTCTTTGGAAAAATGTCTGTTCATGTCTTCTGCCCATTTCTTGATTGGATTATTTGTTCTTTGGGTATTGAGTTTGATCTGTTCTTTATAGATTTTGGATACTAGCCCTTTATCTGATATGTCATTTGCAAATATCTTCTCCCATTCTGTCGGTTGTCTTTTGGTTTTATGGACTGTTTCTTTTGCTGTGCGAAAGCTTTTTATCTTGATGAAATCCCAATAGTTCATTTTTGCCCTTGCTTCCCTTGCCTTTGGCGATGTTTCTAGGAAGAAGTTGCTGCGGCTGAGGTCGAAGAGGTTGCTGCCTGTGTTCTCCTTTAGGATTTTGATAGACTCCTGTCTCCCATTTAGGTCTTTCAGCCATTTGGAGTCTGTTTTTGTGTGTGGTGTAAGGAAATGGTCCAGTTTCATTCTTCTGCATGGGGCTGTCCAATTTTCCCAACACCATTTGTTGAAGAGACTGTCTTTTTTCCATTGGACATTCTTTCCTGCTTTGTCAAAGATTAGCTGACCATAGAGTAGAGGGTCCATTTCTGGACTCTCGATTCTGTTCCATTGATCTATGTGTCTGTTTTTGTGCCAGTACCGTACTGTCTTGATGATGACAGCTTTGTAATAGAGCTGGAAGTCCGGAATTGTGATGCTGCCAGCTTTGCTTTTCTTTTTCAGCATTCCTCTGGCTATTCGGGGTCTCTTCTGGTTCCATACAAATTTTAGGATTATTTGTTCCATTTCTTTGAAAAAAGTGGATGGTATTTTGATGGGGATTGCATTGCATGTGTAGGTTGCTCTAGGTAGCATTGACATCTTCACAATATTTGTTTTTCCAATCCATGAGCATGGAACGTTTTTCCATTTCTTTGTGTCTTCTTCAATTTCTTTCATGAGTATTTTATAGTTTTCTGAATACAGATCCTTTGCCTCTTTGGTTAGATTTATTCCTAGGCATCTTATGGTTTTGGGGGCAATGTAAATGGGATCGACTCCTTAATTTCTCTCTCTTCTGTCTTGTTGTTGGTGTATAGGAATGCCACTGATCTCTGTGCATTGATTTTATATCCTGCCACTTTACCGAATTCCTGTATGAGTTCTAGCAGTTTTGGGGTGGAGTCTTTTGGGTTTTCTACATAAAGTATCTTATCGTCTGCAAACAGTGAGAGTTTGACTTCTTCTTTGCCAGTTTGGATGCCTTTGATTTCTTTTTGTTGTCTGATTGCTGTGGCTAGGACTTCTAATACTGTGTTAAATAGCAGTGGTGATAGTGGACATCCCTGCCGAATGGACAGTATTTTTATAGGAAGCTCAGCATATTATTTATTTATTTTTTTGGAAGCTCAGCATATGTATTATTGGTAGTGTGGTGAAAACTCTAGAAAGGACAAAGTTAAATTGTAGAGTTGTTAATTAATTAATTTTTTTAAAAAAATTTTTAAATATTCTCTACACCCAATATGGGGCTCAAACTCATGACCCTGAAATCAAGAGTTGCATGGTCTTCCAGCTGAGTCAGCCAGGCGCTAGAGTTGTTAATTTAGTTTTTTCTCCATATGTAAACAGCATTTTTTTAAAGGGGTATTCTGAGGGGGGGGGAAATGTTTTTTCAACTGTAGTTATGGTTATTTGCATTGTAAGACAAGGCTGCCATTAACAGAAGAGTTCAGCTACACCTAATAATCAGGTACACTTGATACATTTACTTTATTGTGTGTTACTCAACGGGAGGTTTTGTTCTTCCTGTGGAGCAGACTAGAGAGCTCTTCTCTTCCAGTCCATTCCCTTTCTTCTCAGAAATACAGCTGGACTCCCTTTCCTGTCCAGTGAGATGGGGCTTTGCTCTGAGGGCTGGCCAAAGGAGGCTAGCTGGCCGCTTCCAGGCCTGGTCTTCACCTCTTCTGTAGCTCCATGTAGCCATGTGTCTCGAGTCAATGCACCTGGGGTTGTTGCAAGGCTTGGATTATTCTGCAGAGTTTGAAAAAGTTGCTTTGGATGATTTTTACTGTTGTTTTCATTATAGTTCTGGAGAAATGGATTTTCAGAGATTTTCACATTGCCATCCCTGTTTACATCACCTATTGTTTATGATGTTTGTCTTTGTTTCTAAATGTATTCAATATCATGAATAGAAAAACCTTTGCATTTGAGAAATTCTTTCATATTAATGGCCCTTCTAATGATTGTGGTAGAAATATATATGAGATTAAGAACATTATCCTAAATATGGAAATGTTTTTTAGATAATTAAAATTAAAGGAAATACAGGTTTCATTAGGGGATAAAAGATGAAGGAAATCCAGCACTTTAAAACTGGAAGATGATGAGAACTGTCCATTTTCTAGAGGAGGAGTCTGAGGGCTGAACAATATGAATGCCTTGTTGAAGATCGTGTGAGTAACAGCAGTTTTAGTTCTTCAGCCTCTGAATGACTTATAGCCAGTAAAACATAGATAGAATATTAGAGAATTAGGCAAATGAGATACTCTATATTATGTTAGCTTTGGATAAATAACATATCTAAACTGATGGCTTTTTTTTTTAAGAGATTTTATTTATTTATTTGATGGAGAGAGAGAGAGAGAGCAAGCATAAGCAGGGGGAGTGGCGGGCAGAGGGGGATGGAGAAGCAGGCTCCCCACCGTGCAGGGGGAGCCTGATGTGGAGCTCGATCCCGGGACCCCGGGATCACGACCTGAGCTGAACGCAGACGCTTAACTAACTGAGCCACCCAGGTGCCCTAAACTGATGACATTTTAAAAACATTTTCTTTCCCTCTAGTTTTCCCTTGGGTTTCATGTTACAGGGACATGTTGTAGTGTAATGATCCTTAATATTTTGTAGGTCCTGGATCTCTTTGAGAATCTTTTTTTTTTTTTTAATTTTTTTGAAAGATTTTTATTTACTTGACAGAGCACAAGCAGTTGGGAGCATCTTAGGGAGAGGGAGAAGCAGGCTTCCCCGCCGAGCAGGGAGCCTGACTCAGGACTCGATCCCAGGATGGTGGGATCATGACCTGAGCCGAAGGCAGACGCTTAACTGACTGAGCCACCCAGGCACCCCCTAAGCTTACAGTTCTCGGTTTCTTTATTTTTTTCTATTAAATTTAAATGGTTAAAATTCACTGATTGTAGATATACAGGTATTAAAATGTGAGATTGCTATTTCATGCTGTTTTTCTTCTGAAATGGACCAAATAGCTTCACAGCTGGATAAAATGTGTGTCATGATACTGCTTTAAGTCAGTAATTCTTAGCTTTGGAAATTCTGTTTCTGTGACTTTAAGTGATTACGTTTTTTAATTGTCTCATTTTCAAAAGTACACATACTCAGAATTTTTTGTGTATCAATACTCTTGATATTATTACTTTTCAGTTTCAGTTCAGAAGAATCTGATAGTGCATTGTCTCCTAAAATAAAAATCTTCAAACCCTAGCCAGTATAAAAGTCTTAAATCTGTGTGGTGTGTCGGAGCTTGGACAGTTGCAGCTCAGGGAGTCTCTTTGTGGTGTCCTATTGACTGTGTATTAACACAGGGCTTTCTGTGGGGCCGGCATCTAATTGTTTAGAATGCAGATGAAGCTGTTGATGGATCTGGGGACTGATGGCTTAAATTCCAATTAATCAGTTGCTTCATCAGTTTCTTAATTCAGATCAAATATCTCCTGAATGCACACAGTTCTTTTAGTCTATTAAGAGAAATTAATGCTTTAGAACTAATTTTCACCAATCTCTTATAAATGCCAATATCTTTTTCACTTGTCTCCTCAGTGATGACCTTATAGTTTAAGTGTTTGGGACCTACTACAATAGCTCGGCCTCACCTGTTAGTGGGGCAGGGGTAGGTAAATGACACTGTACTCATCCACATTCTCTCTCTGGTGCTATTCATCTTCCCACCAGCTTAAAAATTTCATGCCGTCATTGAGTCATATAAATGATTTAGAAATTAAGTTTAATGGCAAACGATCTGGTATTAAATATGCGAAGTCAATGTCTATTTTTCTTTTGTTGGGCATATACTGTACCCATCTCTTTCAGAGCTACTGGATTCATGAGCTGTTGCAGACAATCTACTAATATTACAGGATAACTTACCACCGTATATGACAGACTACGGTGCTCAGTCTCGTCGTGTCCCATCAGTTACTTTATCACCACTTGAGGCAGCTCTCCTGTGGGACACATAGTCTAGTTGATCTTCATTTGATTGTCATTAAACCTGTCCTTTCCTGTCAGCTCTTGTCAGTTATACAAAATAAAATCAAGTATTCATAAGAAGTCTGTAACGGGATATAAGCAGACCAATTTAATAATTCATTTTTGCTGAGCCTTCACTGGCCTCAGTTGTAGCTAGTGCTTGCTGTTAAACATGATTAGATATGGTGTGTGTAAGACATGGCAAGTTGGCCATACTTCTGATTTTGCTACAGTTCATTCTCTCTTCTTTAATTCTGTCAGTTACTGCGAAGTTAGTAATGTGAACTGTACTCGAAAATAAGTAATATGTCTATTGCCCCTAAATTTTTTAAAGAATTTTTTTTTAAGATTTTATTTATTTCTTTGAGAGAGAGAGAATGAGAGACAGAGAGCACGAGAGGGAAGAGGGTCAGAAGGAGAAGCAGACTCCCCGCCGAGCAGGGAGGCCGATGTGGGACTCGATCCCAGGACTCCAGGATCATGACCTGAGCCGAAGGCAGTCGCCCAACCAACTGAGCCACCCAGGCGCCCTGCCCCTAAATTTTTAAAGCAGCATATAATTATTTAACATGAAGATGTCCTTTTTTCTTTAAAGAAAGACAACTGTATTGCTTCCAGTGTTTAATAAGTTTACAGAACCTAGGTATTACTTTCACTTTTAGAAACAGAATGTTTGAAATATAAGAGTGTCTAGAGATTCTCCCTTCTTATTTTCTATGTTAGAAAGCAAACCTAGAGCAGAGCTGTTGGCACTGACATCTCAAAGTATGTGTCCGACAGAATCTAGAATCCGATCCGTATGCGGTTACTTTTGAATCAGAACACACATAAGCACATACACACACATGTATAAACATGCATATATTTTAAGAGGAAAAAAAATCAAGTTTGAAAAACTGTTTAACTGTAAAATAACATCCACTACAAATTTCCCTATTCTCCTTTTTAGTTGAAACCAGTTTGTAAAATATTCTCCTTGTGCTAGGTCCTTTGGCAAGTAATGCATAACAAAATTTATTTATGTATTTAGATATATCTTTCAAAGTACATGTAATCAGACAAAGGTCTCCTGGGTAAGTCTTCTCTTGATACAGTAGATGATTCAGAAGTCATTTCATAGCGCTCCGTCTTTTGGAGCCTTGGGAAAGTGACTTGGTTTCTGTGGAGGCGCCTAGAATCCTGCTGGCAGCACCACGGCAGAGAGCCGCTCCAAGGGTTGGAAGTGTCATTGGTGAAGGGTTTGCGTGGGGCACATTCCAGATCCTGAACTGTGATTAGTTGAAGGTGCATTGGCTGGCAGAGAAAAGTAGTAAGAGCAAGAAAACGCTCGTGGTATGTGCAGGACTACAGTTTCTAACAGAGCGCTCAAGGGAAAATGCGCCTAGCACGGATGTGGGTTTGCACAGACCCATTTTAGTGTTAGGACGTTATGTGAGAGGTGTCCTGGACTGGGCTCGGTGAAGATACGTTCTACCTTCACTAGTCCCCCAGACTTGAGAAAGAGGTCGCTAAATGAGTTCCAGGCGTACGGCTCTCACTGGCATACTTCAGTAGATTTTCCTCTAAATTTTACAACGCAAGTCTGAAGTCAGTGCGATTTTCTCCCCCCGTGCAGATGGAAGCTTTAGTGGGGCGAGGTAACTGGCAGGGAGCATCGGTGAGTGAGGTGCAGAGCTGGTGTTCAGCCCAAGACTGGCCCTTCCTGCTGTGCCCCGGGAACAGGAGCCTCTCCTAGAGCGCGGCTGACACTCTGGGCCATGTTGCTCTTCACTGGGGCCGTTGGTCTTACCTGCCGTAGGCTGCTGAGCAGCACTCCTGCCCCAGGTCACAAGATACCAGCAGCGGGTTTGAAAACAAACAGGGTCTCCACAAGTTTCCAAGTGCCCCCCCAGGGGGGAAATCACCCCTAGTTGAAAAGCACTGGAGGACTTTTTTCTTTTCATTGAAGAGAATCCCTAAGTGTTCAGTTATGTATCTTTTGAGACTAATTAATATTCTTCAGAGATGCTCTCAGTAAGAACAAACTGATTCTATGGTATTTGCCTCCGTGGGGAAGAAGCTTCTGCTCCTGCCAGTGCAGCCAAGAATTCAGGGGCTGGCTCCATGTCCCTGCTGCTGCCAGGCTAAGGCCAGGGCGTCCCCCTGCAGGGGTGTCCACTAGCTGCCCACTTCCCCAGGCCTGGTGGACTGGGCCTCCCTTCTGCTCACCAGCTTCCACTCAGAGGCAGGAGCTCTGCCCCGTTTTGACAGTCTGGGAGTAATGGAGCCCCAGCTGGTCAGCCCCACCGGCTAGCTTGTAGGGCCGGAAGGGCTGCCACAACTCCTCCCCTAACCCAGCGCCCACTTAGAAGCCAGCAGGGGCCCCTCCAGATAAGGCTGGGTGCTGTCCTCTTCCATTCCCCGTGTCTTGGCCCAGACCTTTGCAGACCTTGCTCCAGTTCATGCCTACGGGAGGTGGTGAAAACAGCGGAGAGCTTGGTGGTCCGTCGTTCAAAGGGAGGATCCATGATACGTACCAACAAAGGACAGAGCAGCCCAGTGAGAAACTTTATTGCCAGAACCAGGGAAAGATTCAGCCTAAAGGAGTCCCACAGAATCACACTCTACACTGCGTGCATGTGCTAGTCTGCTCTGCTCAGGAGTGGTCAGAGCGAGACGGTCTTGAAAAGGCCTCCAGGACACACATCCATCAGCAAAGCCAAAGCCTTGCTTGTCTCAGGGGCCCTGAGCACAGTCTCTGGGTGTACTGCGCACGGCTAGTGGTAGTTCCTGTGAAGCTGAGCTTAGAAATAGAATCGCATGCCTCCCCGTTGGTCTAGAAGATTGTACGTGTGCCAGAACCATGGCTGTGGGCCCAGGAGCGTGGACAGAGACCACCTGCAAGCTGCTGGTCCATTCCTGACTGAACTAGGGGCAGAATCAAGAACCAACTTCCCAGTTGGGGAGAATAGCCTCTAAGCCACATGTATCCAGTGGTAAAGGGTGAAAATCTGACTCAGTGAGTTCAGACACCACTTTTGACCAACAGGAAGTTGGTGTGGGGCCAGGAGCAGCCCGTAGAAAGCCAGGAATACAAATCTGGTCAGGGACAGGAGAGGGGTGGTGCATGCTACAGGGTCATTGGACTTCACAGAATTAGGTCAGCCAAGTCCCAAAAAAGAAACATGTCTGAACAACAACCAGCACTCAACATGTTTGATGTTTGTGTAACAGTTCAGAGTGTTCACTCATCAACTCTGGTGAATTTTATGTGATTGTACAGCAGAGGGGTTTGAAGTCAGATGGGCCTCCTGATGGCATTGTGCCGTTCATCCTGCCTGTCCCGGTGAGACCTCAGGGCAGTGCACCTCTAAGCTTGAAATAGGGGCCTGTTCCCTACCGACGGTCCAACAGGACCTCAAATATATATAGGCCAGGACTGGCACTTAGTAGATGCTCAGTATATATTAGTAACTTTCTTGTTCAGAGAGAAATGACTTTTTATTATGCATGTATGTCTCTGTATATTTTGTGAGGAGTGTGGAACAGTTTCTAATCAAGAAAGTAGATACCCTATTTATTTCCTCTTAGTTTGGAGTGTTCTGTTAGTTTCTCCCCATAACGATCTTTGGAAGGTATTTTCTAAAGGAGCCAGGCCCCAGAGAAGTAGACTTGTATTAAATCCCATGTCCCCGAATTCCTCTCCCTGGCACGTTGTCCCTCCTCCTGCCCACCCCCCAGGGGTCTCTGTAATTGTGGTCCTTTGGTCCTTGAGGTTCAGAGGGATCCCCGTCGTGGCAGAGAAGACAATTACACTCACAGAGCTAGTATACTGCTTTGTAAAGGAGACTGTTCTGGATGCTACGGGTCTTCTTTCCCTGAACTGCAGGTGGTACCTGCTTTTCATTTCCAGCTGAATCCCCGTCCCTCTCACCTTCACAGAAACCGCTCCATCTCATTTCTAGAGTAGGACATTGGGTGTGCCCCAAGGGATCGAGTGTGGGTTCTGTTTTAGAATCTTGAGTCTGGGTTACTTGTCAGCCCTGTCCTACATGTGTCTCCCAGAACTTGTTTTACTCCTTCGGATTTTGCTCATTTGCTTCTCTGATCATTAGACGAAACACTTACTGAGGTCAGGGGTCCCTGGAAGAATGTTCTCAGTGTCGTAGGTGTTGTGTGGATTTGGAGTGCACCCGGAAGAGAAGCTGTGTGTGAGCCCGTGGTGAGGAAGGGTGCAGCCGCGCCCCGTGAGCTGGGGTACAAGTTGGCCGTGTCTGCTGGTTTGCTGCCAAATCTTCAAGTCTGTATTTCCATTTTTGAAGCTATCAGTAAATCTCTTTCAAACATTTGTCAGTATGTACAACCTCCCCATCACTATCCAGTTTTATTTTTGTTGTTTTAATTATAAATATCTAATAGTTTATTTTAACCATTTGAAATTACTTGAACAATGTCACGGTTAAATAACCATATCATTTCAGCTGCTTTTTGGACAAGTGATTGTTTTGTTTTGGAGGGAGAGAGAGGAAGAGAAAAGGTGGGCGGGACGCAGAGGGAGAGAGAATCCTAAGCAGACGCCAAGCGTGGACTCAGTGTCATGACCCTGAGATCGTGACCCAGGCTGAAATCGAGAGTTGGACGCTTCACTTACTGAGCCACCCGGGCCCCCCTGGATAAGTGATTTTTAACAGGTTCTATTAGATATCAGAAAACTCAGCCAGCATCTTCTGCTTCTGTCTTCTGAATCTAAGCAACTTAGAAGCCACCACAGTGGAAGTTTTAGGCCCTCTCTTTACTGGGTGACTACAGCCTGTGAGCAGTCATGGGCTTTTTTGTAAGGCTGTTCACCTCTTTCCCTCTACCAGTCACCTTACGATTTCTGTATCTTCCTTTAAAGTTAAAACCCCTTTCACCCAGGACACTGAAAGTTACGCCATCAATACTAATAAATAAGTAGTTTAAAATATTGTGAAAACGTTTTATTTAATGTTTCTGTTTTGCTGTCTTCTGGATAAAAGGGAAAAGGCCATGAGATAAGTTATTGATGAAATGAGCTGCTGAAGTGGAGAGGAGGTGTAGTCGGCCGATAACTGTCATAGCGTGAGCACTGGTAAATGACCGCGCATGCAGTCAGCCGTCCACCAGAGCCGTTCTGGTGCTGAGCTGCATCGATCAGTAGTAGGGTGTCAGCGAAGTTGATGGATGGGGCCAACACGGACAGACAGCAGAAGGGAGCCCTGAAATATAAATATGAGAAAAGTACAAGGAAGGGGAGTCTCCATCTCTGCAGGTGTTCAAATATAAATTGAAATGTGGGTTTCTGTGGTGCAGTTCCAGTTATTTGCAGCATTGACACCGAAAACATCCGACATACACGTTGGACCCCTTCACAGCTACAAATGACCCAGAAGTGATCCAAACACACCGACCACAAAGAGAGGAACTTGGGCCCCCAAGCAGACCTCCTGAGAGCGGGGGCGCTAGGGGCTCTGAACATGGCCATGTGGGCAGTGCCGGGCTCCAGAGACTCCCTTGAGGGGACAGAGGTCGGAATCTGCTCTGATAGCTCCGCTCGGCGTGGCACCACCTGACAGAGTCGGGGTCAGCCCCATACGAGTTGCGGATGTCCCGGTGACTCTTGCGCACGGCCACAAACCTCAGCTTCTTCATGACCCCGGGCCAGCCCAGCAGCTGCAGGTCCCACAGGTACTCTGGGGACAGACCTTGGTGGGCTTGTGGTAGAGAAGATACCTGTTCAGGTGGCTCTCGTCATGCCACAGGGCCTCGATCCCATTGGCCCAGTCGACCACCATCGCCTGGTGACAGGCTGAGGTCAGTCAGGGAACCTCCGGCACCGAACCCCCAGAAAAGCCTCCTGCGTAGTAAAAGTCACCCGGGTCCCTGGGGTGTGCCCCTGGGACCTTGTCCGCGCTCGTAGCTGAAGTCCTAGAAGGTCACCCTGGAGAAACCGGGGTGCAGGGTGCCTAAGAGGAGGGACAGGCTCTCCACGCCCACGTGGTCGCTCAACTTCATGTCCACTACACGGACACCAGGTAGTCCACCTTGCGAAGGAAGAGCGAATGCGAGAACTTGCTGATCTCCATGCGGTACATGGTCACATCCTGCCAGCAGGGAGCCCCGGGGACCTGGAACCAGCACTCTCTGGTCCTACGGGAGCAGCACTCGGGCCCAGCAGCCGGCCAGTCGGTGAAGACATAGTAGGTGACCCTGTGTCCCGCCGTGAACTGCTTCTCCGCCGGCTGCAGGAACGGCTCCAGGAAGACCACGTAGCTACAGGGACGGGGGATAGGGCGGGAGGAGAGTCACTGCCAGAGGCTGGTGGCAGGACCCCAGAGCTCGGGGCGGTGCACGTGTTCACCTTCGTCACTGGGACACGCCTCGGGCTGCGTTAAGCCACAGCCACCCTCCTGGCCTGTCCTGAGAGAGTCCGCCGGCGGGCCCTCAGCACCCCATCTTACAAACGGGAGCCCGAGGCTTGGGAGGCTGGAAACCCATGCAGCCACACAGTCAGCATGCTGGAGCCAGGGACACTGCCCCGCGCTGAGCTCCCGGGCAAACCCTGCAGGTGCCCTCCCCTGGCCGCCCCCCTGCGGGTCCCCTCCCCACCTGCCAGGACTGGAGCTCCTTTGGGCACAGCCCTCGTTCCTTTGCCCAACAGACCGGCTAGAAGAAGCAGGGCCAGCCACCTGCCCCTCTTGCTTTGGGTGGGCTGTCGCTGGTCCCCACAGCTGGCTGCACTCCCTGGAGGGTCCCCCCGTGAAGGCTACGGGGCCTCTTGCTGACAAGGTCCTCAATCTACCACTGGTATTCCTAGAAGGGGTCACCCTGAACTCCCCCAGACCGGGAATCAGGTGCAGCCCGGGGACAGGGAAGGGGAAAGAGGACCCTGGGAGTTGAGGGGGGTTGCTTAGACCCCAGCCTTGAATCCAAGGGGGTAAGCTTCTGGATCCAGGTCGACATATGCCCCTCCCTCAGTCCAAAGCCCTCACATGGCTGGTCCCCCTGTGAGGGGTCTACCTGCTCCGAACCGTGGGGACAGCAGCTCCCCCAACGTCAGGCAAGTGTGGTGAGCCCTCTGAGTCTGGTTTTTTGGAGCAGGCACTGAGGCTACTTCCCTGGGCCTGCCCCACACCTGGCAGCTTAGTCAAGGGCTCACACGGGGAAGGCGACCACTGCCTTGAAACAGGGGACAGGCACACAACCCACAGACCCGGATCAGGTCACCAGGGGAAAGGCCAGGCCCAGTCGTTGTGAGTGTGGTTTCACGGCCCCTTCCCTCAAGGACGCTGCCGGCAAGGGCTCCCTCATGCAAGCCCGGCACCTGCCCTCACCCCAGGGCTGCGCTCCCGGCCCAGAGGGGGACGCATGAGGCCCGCCTGTGCGGGCAGCGTTGGGACAGGGCCACTGGCGCTGGCCGCAGACCCTGGGCCGTGAGGGTCTGGTTGGTGATTTCAGTCCCTGCTCTCCA
Source organism: Eumetopias jubatus (assembly GCF_037043125.1). Taxonomy (NCBI): domain Eukaryota; kingdom Metazoa; phylum Chordata; class Mammalia; order Carnivora; family Otariidae; genus Eumetopias; species Eumetopias jubatus. The sequence goes on along the minus strand of NW_028274842.1, from coordinate 1,837,145 downwards.
GGACCTGGAGGACGACTCTGAGGCGACCTGGGCCCTTCCTAGTGCCCCCCGCACATGGGGCTGAAGGCCTCCCTTGCGATGGCCTGGGAAAAGGGTTGCACGGGCCTCAGGCCATCCTGCGGGCCTCGGCGAGCTCTGTGGAGGAAGGAAGCTCTGACTGCCGATGCTGTCGCCAGCCCCGGCTTCCAGAGGCTCCCAGGGGCCAGGCCACTTGCCGGCAGCCATGCCCAGCGCGCTCCTGGGTCGGCTGGGGTCCCAGGGCCTCACTGCTCGGCTCCCTCTCAGGGGCCTGGGCTCTGGCACCGAGTGCTGTCTGACCCGAGTGCTGTCTGAGGCTGTGCCCTCCTGAGCCTCATCCTCTAAGAGACACACAGGAGGGGCCAGCCCGACAAGCATCTCCTCGCTACCAATGCACAGGACACACGTGACCCCCTTCCACTTCTCTGGTGGTGGGCTCCCCGGAAGCCCCATTGTTGCGGTGCTCTGCCCCTTGACTCAGCAGGATAGCGGCCTGGGGTCAGGGCTGTGTCTGTCCGAGGGGAGTGGCAGCAGGCGGGGGCTGTCACCCACTCTGACGGGCAGCCTCCTGAGAGGGAGCCAGGGGCTGTCCCCTCACCGGGCCCACGAGAGCCCAGTAAGACTGCTGAATGCATGCACTTTCGCATTAATCCCCAGGACGGGGTCCCCCCACTCTGTGCTCAACACACCGACAGTCCCATGGTGACGTTCTGCAGCTAGAACTGCTCGTTCAGGACGTCAGTGTTGCAGGTCCCTTCCCAGAAGATGGGGGCCAGGCAAGGGGTGAGGGCAAGGACATCGTTCCTCCGGGAACACAAGAGAACAGCATGGCGATGTGCGAGCTGGGAGGAGGGTGAGCGCACCAAGGGCCCTGGTGCTCACCACCCCCACCTGGAACCTCACCATCCCCCGCCCCATGCCTTCAGGGGCCCACCAGGTGCACCCTCCTTCCAGAAGGACTTCACACTTGCAAGAAACCCAGACTCAAACCTATGCAAATCCCTTCCAGCTCTAAGCAAACCTGGTCCCTGCCAGACCTCAGAGTGGGAGCAGGGATTTCCCAGCAAAGCCAGGGGGCCCTCCCACGGGAGGGAACAAGCCCCCCTCACACATTCTTTGGTGGGCAAGGGATAGAAAGCAGGAAATGCAAGGCACAGAGAGAGAAAGGGACAGAGAATAATCTGTGGGCTCCAAATCGAGATCTCAGAAACAGGGAGAGGAAAAGAATCTGGCAATCGTGCACCCGCTGAGTTTTCAATCAGCCCGCCCTTCCTTGCCTACCTTAAATTTCCCTAAGTTTGAGAAAGGGAGGGGAAGAGAGGGAAGGGGAGGGGGGGAAATTTCAGTGAATGTATTCCCGGGGGTGTTAGCACCTTGGCTGGGGATAAAGCATCCTGAAAAATCACACAACGTGATGTGAGTTTGCAGGGAGGTGGCTGCGCCTTTATGATCTTGGAGAGATGGGGATAGGAAGGCGATAGGAGGGCAGGTGTTGGCCAGGCAGGAGGATGCCCGACCGGACCCATTCTGCCCACGCCCTCCAGATTACGTGGGGGAAAGAGTCTGCCACACTTCTCTGCTGGGAAGTAGACCACGGCTGTTGGACCAACGTCGTCCTTCTGTATGCGTCCCACAGCGCGTCTGCCACCAGTCCCCGTGGGCCCTGACGTCCTACACTTCCTCAGGAAGTCTTCCACTTATTTGCCCAACATTTCCAAGCACCCGTGACAGGCCAGGCACGTGCTAGCTGCCGGAGAGAGGCAAACTGGCAAATTCAGTTTCAGAGATCTGATGCCAGGACAGGCTCGCACCAGCGCAGCCGCCCTTCACACGACCGCAGACTCGGGGAAAAGTGTCTGGAGAGAGTGCAAAACAACGGCAGGTCTGACTCACGCCGGGTGGAGCAGGAGGGGTCAGGGAGGGCTTCTCGGAGGAAGGGACATTCGGAAGAGAGCTGAGGCACAGAGGTAGTTAGGGAAGTTGGGTGGGCTTCCGCGGAAGAGGAGACCACTTGTGAAAAACCCCAGAGTGGTGGAAGCGGAGGGAAGGGTGAGGGGGGGGAGAGCACAGGCCGTGGAGGGAGGTTCAGTCCGAGGACAGGGAGCCCCGGGCAGGCTCGGGGGCTGAGCTTGGAGCCCAGGACCCCCAAACGGAGATGCCACGTGGGGGGCTGGAGTTCAGAGGACAGAGAGATGTGGGAGCCGGACACGTGGAGTCACCAGTATGTAGTTGGCGATGCAATTCGCTGGTGCGGTTAGGGCCACCCGAGGAGAACACAGTAGAATGGCATCAGTCAGCTACTGCCACGTAAGGACCACCCACAGGATCTCTGTGCTATGAACCGACATGAATGTACTTAGCTTTCCCGTCTGGGCAGCATGGGGTCAGGTGGTGCAGGCCGGCCCTGCTGGGCGGCGGGGGTCTCCGCAGCTTGCGCCCGCCTTGGGGGGTGACTGTCCGTGACTGGTTCGTGCCGGCTCTGCTGCCATTGTCCCCCTCCCACCGAGGGCGGCCACGTCCTGCTCGTCTCACGGCCACGCCGAGGCCACAGCAGGCGAGGCCACAGCAGGCTGGGAGGAAGGGCTCAGCACAGGACTGCATTTCTGCCTCAGCGGCTAAGTGAAGCATGTCAAGGGGCCAAACCCCAAGTGCAGAAGGGCCTGCACAGAGTCTGTCGAGGGTCACAGCCCTGGGCACGTGCAGGAGCCCAGGCTGAACCCAGCTCTGTGTCCTCACACAAGGGCTGCACCCAGGCCTTCCGTGGGCTGTGGGTGGGGTGGGGTGTCAGGGTGTCACTGTATAGATGGGGCATGGGGGGGGTCAGCATTGAACAGCTGGGGGAGGGGCCCTCGCGGCTGGGGCTCTTGTCTGAGGAGGAAGTTGGGTGAGGGGACCCCGGCCATGGTGACCTCACTTCCCTGACAACAGAGCCCATCAGAATTTGGAACCCAGGTAACCAGGAACCCACATTCCAGAGACAGCCCCCGGCCCAGCTCATTACATTGCAGATAGTGAAACCAAGATGTTCACGTGCTGTGTTCCCAGATCCGGAGGTTGCCGACGGAAGAAAGCGCGCCCAGCAAATGCTGTCTCAAGATGTCCTTTCAGGGCTCCCCACCGCCTCTGGCCGTTTGGTCGGAAAGACCACAAGGTGACACCAGGAGTCCCAGAGCCGGCCACCCAGCCCCACAGGGTCTAATCCACCTGTGCAGCCCCAGGTCCCCACCCGTGTGTGTGTGTGTGTGTGTGTGTGTGTGTGTGTGTGTGTGTGTGTGTGTGTGTGTGTGTGTGTGAAGAGGGGTCATGTAGGGTGGGCCAACCCCATTCAAGAGCAGGCTGACGAGGGGTCAGACACCCAGTGGGCAGGTCTTGTTCAAGGTCAAGGGTGGCTGGGTGGGACGGGGTGTGCGCGGATGCGAGCTTCTGCCCTGGGTTTATCCCAATTGCCCTGGAGCGGGGGTCACCGTACCGCGTGCAGGGCTGGGCACGCAGAGATGTGTCTGATCTGGGAGCAGGAGGGGGACAGGGCAGCGGGACAGGGAGGCTGGCTGGGCAGGGCTGTGATGCCTCTGGGCCGGCTACCCGTCCCTGTCTTTGCAGACCACGGATGAAATCGGGAGGAGGCTGGCGGACAGCCGTGATATTTCCGGGACGTGGGGCGTGACCCCACAGGGGTCCCCAGGAGCAGGTGCTGGGGATTGCGGGGGAAGGCCTCCGACACCACCCAGACCACTGTCCCTGGTGGTCATTGACTGGATTGTGCTCCAGGAATGGAGCCCACGGAGACCGAGCTCGAGGCTGAGAAGCCTGGGGCGGGGTGCCTTTGGGTGTGTGGGGACGGGTCGTGGCAGGCCCCACAGGGAGGAGCCCCGAGAGGCTGGTGTGGGGCCAGGAGCAAAGACTGTGTGCAGAGCACCCAGCGGGTGGACTGCAGTCGGGGAGACGTCCCGGGGAGGGCTCCTTCCTGGCTGCGGCTTCTCTGGGAGGCTCTGGGCTGGGCTCTGTCTTGCAAATACCCACGGAGAGCAGGCACGGGGGTGAGCTTTCCTCCTCTCACAGATGTTCCACGACCTAAGGAGCTAGAGCCGGCTCCAACTCCATCAGCAGCTCTACAGGGAGGGGTGGTGCCTGCAGAGACTTCAGCAGGAGCCCAGGAGCCGGCAGTTGACCCGGCACCTGCCCACGGAGAGCCTGACGCCGACCAGGAAGGGCCTGCTCGAGAACCTGTGCCCGGAGAGCCTGCCCCTGTTCCTGCCACTGTTCCTGCCGGAGCCAGGGCCCCTGTGCCTGCCCCGAACTGTGGCCCTGCTCCTTGCCCAGACCCCGCTCCTGCCCTGGATCCTGACCCGTCCCTACCCCTGCCAGTGCCCCTGTCCCTGCCCCTGACCCAGATACTGCCTTGGTTCCTGTATGTGCCATTGCTGCAGACCCTGTCCCTCCCCTTGCACCTGCCCCTACCCCTTCCCCTGCTTCTGCTCCCGTTCTGGCCCCTGACCCAAGTCCTGCCCCTTCCCCTGCCCATGCCTGTGTCCCTGTTTTCGCCTCTGACCCAAATCTTGCCCCCACTCATGTCCCTGCCCCTGCCCGTGCCCCTGCAGCTGCCACTTCCCCAGCACCTGCCTGTGCACCTGTTCTTGCCCCTGCTCCGGATCCTGACCCAGCCCCTGGCCTGGATCCTGCCCCTTCCCCTGCCCCTGGCTCTATTCCTGTTCTTGCCCCTGTCCCGGCTTCTGCCCCTGCACCTGCCCCTTCCCCGACGTGTGCAACTGTTCTTGCCCCTGTCCCGGCTTCTGCCCCTGCAACTGTCCATTGCCCTGCCCCTCCCTGTGCTCCGGTGCTTGCCTCTGACCCAGCTCCTTCCCCTTTCCCTACCCGTTTCCCTGCCCCTGCATGTGCACCCATTCCTGCCCATGACCCGCCTCCTGCCCCTGCACCTGTCCGTTCCTCTACCTGTGTCCCTGTCCGTGCCCCTGCCAGAGCCAATGCCCTTTCCCCTGCCTGGGTCCCTGCTCCTGCCCCTGCCCCTGCCAGAGCCGATGCCCCTTCCCCTGCCTGGGTCCCTGTTCCTGCCCCTGCCCCTGCCAGAGCCGATGCCCCTTCCCCTGCTTTCCAGGGCCGCGGGCCCTTCCCTTGGCCCTGCCTGTGCTCCTGTACTTGCCCATGACCCAGCTCCTACTGTGCATCCGGCCCCTGTCCCTGCTCTTGCATCTGACCCTGCCCCTCCTCCTGTTCCTGCAGGGCTCCCAGAACCACAGCCAGAGCCCACATCCTCGTGGGGAGAGCCGCTTGTACAATTACCCTTATTTCCATCACCCGACCCTGATGCCCCGCCAGATTGTTTCATCCCCTCCCCCTGTGTTCTTTCTCTCTGGTACATATTAACTGTTATATTATCTTTCCTTATCCTCTACGCTGTTTATTATTTATTTTAAATAAAATTAATTGTTTTCTGTTGGACAAGTCTGGAGCATTAATTATATTCCCAATGCTGTGCCACCGCACCACAGAACATTGCTGCACAATATCTGCTTCCGCAAAGGACACCCTGAACCAGAACGCCTCCCTGCCCATTTCTCTCCGAGCCCAGGCCCTGGCGACCCCTAAGCTGCTTTCTCTCTCTGTTCCTTTCCTGGGTGTTTCCTGTACGTGGAATCACGCAATAGGGGCTTTTGCGTCTGCCCCCCTATTTTCAAAGGGAACTCGTTTCCTTCTGTATTTATTGGACACAGAATTTCCCTTATTCGATATTGAAATGCCTGGGGCTTACAGATCAGACGTAATCAGAGAGGCCACTTTAGGAATTATGGGCACAATCTTGGGGCCGAGACCCCTGTTCCTGCTGGGACACCTCAGCCTGACCCCAGACAGGACAGGGCTGGTTCCTCCTGTGGCCCACACAGAAACCAGGGAAATGCAGAAAGCTGGAAGACACACCCCAAAGGGCAATGCATTGCTCACAACCCCAGGCCAGAGAAAGGTTTCAGCGGACTCTGGTCCAAACCACGCTCCAAGTCACTGGGTTCCACAGGGAGAGACCACACGCATGCAAGTCCAAGTGGGGACAGGCACGGGGGGAGTCAGAGAAGCGGAGCTACCAGGGAAGGACTCTGGCAAAAAAAAAAAACTCTATGGAGGCAGCGCTGGTCACCCTCAGACCGGCAGGTGTCTGGTCTGAGGACCAGCAGCCCTGGGGAGAACGTGAGGAAGCGGAGGTCCCCTGGAGGAAAGGGTGACGGCACCCCTGTCTGGGAGGACAGTGCGCAGCACCCATCCCAGCCTGCAGGTGCACCCATCACCTACTGTGAGCAGCTCAATCCCAGCTTGTGGAGGGAAGACCCGTGTCCATAATCCCCTATTTGCAACAGAATCCATAAAGGGGAGTTTGTGGTTCAACACGTATACAGTGTTTAAGGTACAAGTCTCGAATTCCAACATCCATGGTCTGCTTGTCCACCTTGAGCCTTGTTTGGGAAGCAGGGGTGGGGACGCCCGGGGCTGTGACCTGTGGGAGGGGTGGGGAGGGGGAGCTCTGAATGGAGTGACCGAAGCACACGGGGTGACCTGCCCAGGAGGGACCCTCTCGGTCCCCAGCCCCTCTCCTGACCTCGCGCACGATGGCGAGGGTGTGATGATGAAGGTGCTGGCCCTTGGCTGGCCAGTTCCGTAGCTGGTGTCGGAGCTGCTCAGGCTCCACACCGGGCTCTGATCCCAGAGCTGGCGCAAGAGCTGAAGCTGCAGCTGCCCCAGTCTCGGGAGCTGCGGCTCGCATCGCTGTTGGACCTGGCTCAAGCTCTGCGGCAGGTACTAGAGCTGAATCCCCCTCCAGAGATGATCTAGATCCGGTTCCGCACTTGGATAAGGCTCTTGAACCCACGAACGGCTTTCCCCCCCTGCCCATTTCATGGATGACAAAACTCGGGGCGGTGACGGGACCGGCTACCTGGGGGTAATGGCTACGGGGGGATTCAGCCCAAGGATCCTGCATGACCTTCACCTCGTGCCTCATACAGGTCGGTCCTGAGCTGCCCGAAAGGGGGAAGGGCCTGAACCGCTGCTCCCGGCACCTGATCCCACCTGATCAGAGACTCTCGCCAGGGACGTGAAGTCCTCGTTTGACCTCTGCTCCGGCCAGCCCCACGTGAGCAGGGACCGTGCTTCCTCACCGCTGGGTCCCCAACCCCAGAACAGTGCCTGGTAGTGGTATCAGTTTACATTGTAGTGAATCACAGGGATCCCCCAGCAGCCCCTTGATGTGGGGGATGTTGCTTACAGAAGAGAGATCTGGGCCACAGACTTGTGTTCACTCTTTCATCCACTCGTGCGGCATCCCCACCTGTGTCTGTTTGCTGGAATTCAGAGGGGACCCCCAGACACCCTCCCTGCCCTCGGAGCTCCCAGCCCAACCAGTAGGTCAGCATCTCACCTACAGTCCGCAAGGGGGCGATACAGAGCTAGAGCATCTCTAGCACCAGACCTTGCAGGAGGCATGGGGCTGGGCCCGCCCTGGTGGCAGCTAAGATCTAGAACCATCTGACGCACTAGAACCTGCCCCAGTGCTGACTCGAGCCAGCTGTGGAAGCAGCTCGAGAGCCTGAGCCAGTGCCCCCACAGACTAGAGCCCGTCCAGCTCCGACCCGATAATACTGGTATTATCAAAATCATTCTGTAGACAGAACCCGAGAGAAATATGCTTGTATATACCCCACCCACTACCATACCGTACAACACTAGTAAAAAACAAGAACCACTAATCAATCACCAATTACATAGGATATGATCTGCACTATCTTCACAACTGATAAAGGCTAAAATATGTTTAATTCTAGCTTTGTTAACAGAGGTATCCTTCTTGAAATGATCCTAAATATCTTCCTAGCTCTGGGGAAAATCTGAAAGAAGCCCAGAGCTGATATATTTAATGTCATTCAAACCCAAACTACTTATTCCCAACAAAACAATCAATTGTGAGAAGTTGATGGACAAAGCAAAAGGGTAGAAACCCTATATATGTATATTCTTTCAGCTCCCTGATGAGGTACATTCATAAAAAGCAGTCTCAAAGCATGTAACTCCTATCAGGTATCAAATCTGCCTAATTTCTATAAAATTTATTTAGAGCAATCCAATAATTCCCAGTATTTCAACAAATATTGATAATCCCTTATTATCAACAGGTTTAACACGCACAGCAAAATAAAATAGTAAAATAAGAATAAATACCAACACACAAATAAATAAGTACAAAAGCTGACCGACCTAGGAGAAAAGGGTGGGGTGACCCACTTCAGCAGGCCACCACTGAGGGCCTCCCCCAGGAGATGACCCTTGAGTCCTAAATGGGAAAGACTGGGCAGATGGACAGCACCGGTACAGGCAGCGGACTGGGCTAAATTAATCCAAGACAGGTCTGAGCCTACAGTAGGCAGGGGCCCTATCTTTGTGGGTCATGATATCAAGCTTCTTTCCCACCAATATTCTCACCATTTCTACCATTTGGATCACAATCCAGTTTTTACTTTTCTTAAGGTCTAGCCCATACAAAAAGATTTCCTCTTACGATGCAAACTATCCATCAGTGACTTACCACCATGGGTCTGTCTTCATGTGAGTGAGTGACAATGAATGGCACACCGATATTTGTGTTAAATGCTTGTGTGCCTCATCCCCTTGATGCTACAACAATCCAATGTAAAACAGACTGTTATCACCCCCATCTTATAATATGCCAAGAAACAAGGGTTTGGCAAAGAAAAGTTATCTTCCTTTTAAAGCCTATACTCTTAAACACTCTGAGCTGATGGGGACCTAAATATGAGTCAAACACAGTCCCTGACCTCAAACAGCTTATGTTCTAGTGTCCAGGAAAAACAGAATGAACTCAAAAAAATAATTATAGGGTGAAAATAACTGTCATAACTGAAGCAAAAATAAAATGTTACAAAAGTTCAGAGGAAGAAAGACCCCCAAATTCTAGGTGGGAAGAAAAAAGTTTTGGCGAGTGTTTTTCATAATAGTAGCCTCTTAGCTGATAGCTTAGCTTACTAAAAAGGGGAAAGGCATTTGGATCAGAAAACACTGTAAGCAAAACACAGAGATGAAGAGGTATGAAGTACACTCAGCAATAAAGCGGTTCGAGTATTCTGGAGCTTATGGCAGAACAAAACAGTGGTCCAGAGCCCAGGGTCTGTAACCAGTCTCTGGGTTCAAATCCCACCCCATCATGACTGATCTGTAATCTCGTACAAGTGACTTAATCTCCCTGAACTACAGTTAATTCAGCCATAAAATAAGACCACCACCTAACTTATGGGTTTGTTAACACAATTAAATGAAATGTGTGTAAAATATAGTACTTATCACAAACATAGAGCCTACACTGAATTCAGTATCATTAATATTGGATGTTAGGAACAAGAAAAGAGGTGAAGATAATTAAAGTTTCGAGAATAATGTTAATAAAGAGACAAGTTTAGGACAAAAATCAGCTTTGGGAAGGGCACTAAGTAAGTAGTTTGGTTTTCTATAAGCTGAGCTTTCAGCTCCATTGAGTATTCGGGTATAGCATTTACAATGTGGTGTAGTTTGTTTTCGGTGCCTTTTGCTCCCTAGAGCTACACATTTAGAAGTGTCATGAAAGTGGCAGAGGTGGTAAGGAGAACAGAGCAGAGCAACTTTAGACCAAGGACAGAACTTGGAACATCTGCCTATCTTAGGGGGCTAGGAAATAAAAACGGAAAAGGAGACCAAAAAACAAAAAGAAAAGCTCTGCCAGAGAATCAGGAAAAAATTAAGAATGCAGTGTCATGAAACCTCTTCAAGAGGGAAGTGAATTTCAAGATTTGATAGCATGTTTTGAGTGTGTATACATTTATGTAGCAAGTTAAATAATCCAATTTTATTTTTTTAAAAGACAGGAAAAAATTATCTGTCACTTATTTTTTTAAATCTTTCAAAATTAAGCAAGCATTACTAAAGGAATGTCTACTACAATATTTCCTCAAATTTTTTCTGATTAATCACCTCAATAGGAAAGACAAACATATGACCAAAATAATTTAATAGGTACTAACAAAGGGGAATATGAAAAGTGCAGAGAAAGGAGCTTGATTATCTCAACTTAAAGAAGAGGTGAGGCAAGGTTCAAGAGTAGGCAGTGGGTGCAGCAACATCAGAGCCAGGCCTTGAGGAGGCGGTCAGGCGGCTGGAGCAGGCAGGGGGCACTGATAGGAGAAAGCCCCGGACACGCCTGCGAAGTGAAAGCACGCGGCCCGTTGGGAGCACAGCCCATTAGCAGCGACCGTGCAGTCCGAGCCGCGGGGGCAGGAGCACAGGCTGGAGGTCAGCGGACGAGGGAAGAGGCTGTGAGTCATTCAGACCTGAGTCTGTAGGCAGTGAGGACCCATGAAAAGAATGTAAATGGCAAGTTCCTTAAATGCAGCTAAGAATTACTACCAACTGAAAATCAAAAATGAATATATGGCAACTCTGAGATTCAAGTGAAAAGTATAATCAAAATGTAACATGCAGACAACTTCTCAGAGACATAACTGCTCTGTAAATCAAGGAATATATGTGGTAAATTTTGAAACATAACAGAGTTACTACTGATACAACAGACACCTAAAATACCTGTAAGTATTTGTAAATTTTGTCTTAAAATTTGCTAGAAGAATTTCTACCTGAGTGTCTATAGTTAGTATTTTAAAAGCAAAAACAAATTTGTTTCCAGAGATGAAAAAGATTAAAATAAAAGCAACAATAACAAGGAGGTCACAAGCCCACAGAAATACACTAATGTTTCTGATTGCTAATTCACAACCTAAAAGATGTTCAAATGTAAACACATTTAACAAACAAGATGACACACTTACTGTTCGCTTCACCAGCAACTGACCCATCACTGTGAACATGCGGGAAAGGCCAACAGGGGTACACACTGCAGGAGAGGTCACAGAGAGGAGGCTGATAAATGGCTAGTGCAAAATACAGAACAGACTCCAAGACGATCGTTGTAAGAAAAGTCTTGCCTCAAATTTAGATTCTCTCAGTGTTTTATCAGAGGAGCCTTCATCAATAAAGAAGCTAGAGAGGATGACAGGTGAAAGATGAAAGATACCCAAAGACTGAAAAAGGCTTAGCACGTGCAAGACTCTAGCAGTTGAATAATAGTATTTTCACTTAAAAAATTAAAAAAAAAAACTAAAGAACAGATTAAAATTTCAAGTACTGAAGGAGTTGAGAACCAAACAACTATTATCTTAACTCCTTTTAACTACATTTATCTGCTTATAATATCCCTGAGATATGCTGTAATGCCTCAGGTAAAACTGAGTACATTTTAACTAAATTAAACCACAAATTCACCACACAGGGTCTATGTTACCACTCAAAAGTAGAATCTAATGCTTCAGTGAGTGTGGGCCTGTGTGTGTGTCTCTCCACAAGAGAGGCTTTCCTTACAGAACAGCACATGAGTATTATTTCATGGCTTCAGTTTATCAAAATTTATCTTAACATAAAAAAAGTTAAGGGCCAATTTTAAAAACATCTCCAAGCTGTTAAGTAATTTCATCAGGAAACCTTAGTATAATTTTCTAGAACAAAGAACTCCATTTTCCCATCAACATTAAGCCAGAAAAATACTTACAGAGAAGTAACAAACATCCCGTCCGAGATATACAGGAATATAAATAGGGTAGGTAGAACTCCCAGAGATCTGTAAAGAAACACAAATATATTTTAGTAAATCCAAAATATTGTACATTAAGATATAGGTTGACTATAATGTTTGATAAACATCATAATTGTCTATTTGAGTCTACTAAACCATATAATTTCTAAATTGTACAATAAAAAGATCTGAAACAGAAAAGGAAATACCCCTTTTGCAAAACCTGTTTGGAGGGAGAAAAAAAGTCTCCATGGAATTTTAAGAACAGAAACCAACTAAGAAACAAAGAAAAATCTTAAAAGCTGCTTGCTCGTTCTGAATACAGCAAACACAGGAACACTCATTTATTTTCTTAAACCTGTCTAAAGACTTGTTAACTCTGTAAATTAACAACAAGGGCTGACCACACAAAGAATCACTACAATGTTCACGACAGCGAACGTGTAGTCATAGGCCGGTTCAAGGTCCCGGAGAGAAGCCGACTGACCGTACAAAGACTCCATGCTCGCGGCGTCCTTGTCAATGAGCGCGGAGGCCACCCACACCATCCCCAGGATGAGGAGCGCAAGCAGGACAAGCATGACCAGAGTTTCTAAAATTCGGGCTCGGATTCCCTGAAAAAGATAATGGAGATCTAACTGTATTTCATTTCATCTCATGATTAATTAGGCTTCTATCTGTAAGAAAGCACAAAAATTCTTTGGAAAGGGAAGAAATTTCTATTTATAAGGAAGACAGAAAACACTAGCTTTACAGTGTCATGTTTAGACTACCTTTGTTTTACCAAATTATGTAGAATACCATCAAGCTTTAAAAAACCAAAAAAATTCGTCACGAAAACATTTTTCAGAGCAGTGTTTTAAGGGGCGCCTGGGAGGCTCAGCCCGTCAAGTGCCTGCCTGCCGCTCAGGTCATGGATCCAGCCCCACGCGGGGCTCCCTGCTCAGTGGGGACCTGCTTCTCCCTCTCCCTCCCGCTTGTACTCTCTCTTGCTATCTTTGTCACCGCCTCTCTCTCTCCCAGATAAATAAAATCTTAAAGAAAAAACAAAAACGGGTTTTAAAACACAGATTGATGAATTTTTGTCTGTGGCTCTAAGCAAGGGCCTCGAGGACGACCACGGTCCGGGGCCAAGCAGCCATGGGAGCGACGGACCCCGCGAGCACACACAGCCCCCAGTCCCCGGGCGCCAGCCACCTGCACCGCTCCCGCAGCCTCGGGTGCAGCCGCCAGTGTCCCCACCCTCTTCCCCCACGCCCTGCAGCGGCCAGTGCCCCCTCCCCGACTTCTGCCAGCGACCACCTCCGGCTCCCGAAGCCCGTGTCCCCCCTGCTCCCGCCAGCAGCCCAGGGACTCCCTGAGCAAAGCCCGCAGCAGAAACCAAGGCCAGGCGCAGTGCACGGTTATCGATTATGTACTACACTTCTTTCTTCACATTAGATAAAACCGCCATTACTTCATGTGCCTGGAATATAATAAACCATCTTTCTGCACAATTTTGTTTTAAATATAAAACAAATTCTGACCATTCTGACCTCAGGGCCAAACCAGAGGCCAGGCTTCTAAACTTGAAACCTATTGGACAAGCCAAACAAACAAACGAATATAAACAACTTTCTTATATTCCTGAAAAGTCACCAAATGATTGAATCCATACCTAAATTCAAAGATTCACATTGTTGTTTTATACTATAATGTACATGGAATACAACAAACAAAATTAGAAGTAAATCCATGTCTCTCGATAAAAGAGTTGGAGGGGCCTGCTCTTGTAGCCCAGTCTTACACAGGACTGCCCTCGGCCGGTTAAAAGATGTCCCCAGGTGTGGAGTCAGCACACCTTAAGTGTTTCCAGTAGGGAGGTCGGTGGACCAGAGTAAATGACGCTTGTATTTTATTTAACGCATCAGATCTAACAGTAGTTATGACTCCAGTAAGATGAAATATGAACAGTCCCCAAACATACTACTAAAAAACACACTCCAGCTTTCCTAAAGAACTCTCCAAACCCGCACTTCACAACTTTCAAACCACTTAGGATACCAAAACATGACCACCACCCCCCTTTTTTCTTTTTTAAGTAGGCTCCACGCCCAGTGTGGGGCTTGAACTCACAACCCTGAGATGAAGAGTCACAGGCTCTACCAAGTGAGCCAGCCAGGTGGCCCAGACAGCCACCTTTTAATGGTAATTTCTTTTTCCTTCCTTCTCTCTTTCTGAGCAATAGTCTTTTTTTGTAAGCAAGAATCTTCTTATTACACATCAAATATTACGTGGAAAGCTTGTAACAGATAAAAAGAACAGGTGCTTTGATGAGAATGTGTAACACCCTTTCAGCTTGTCTCCTCCTATCTCTGACTGGAGCCCAAATCCTGCCTGCCTCCAACCAGAACTTAGGAATACTAAGGGCTCCCAAAACACCTAACACATGTGTCTTAAGTGTTATGACATATGAGCTAAACACTGCAACCATGTTTGATACAAAACAGTAGTGATCCTTGGAACCATCTGAGACCCACTGTCCCCAAAAAGTGTTTTAATAATATAATTATTAAACAATTGTAATAACGTAATAAGTATATAACCATTACGATGATATTAAGTGTTGGGGAATCAATGTACCGTAAGATTTACACACTTCCTCTGTTATTTTGGTAAGAAATATCTGTTGGCAATTAAATGTATTTTTCTTCAAATATGTTATTCTGCTTCGGGAGCTAATGCTCCATGGGCCTCTCTCATTTCTGTGCATCTCAGAGGCAGGGATAGACCTTGTTCTGGACTTTTTTTTTTTAAGATTTATTTATTTTGGAGAGAGAGCATGCATGCATGCAGGGGGGAGGGGGAGAGGGTGAGGGAAAGAGAATCCCAAGCTGACAAACCACTGAAAGTGGAGCCCAACAAGTGGCTCAATCCCATGACCCTGAGATCATGACCTGAGCCGAAATCAAATTGGATTTGATTTGGACCAACTGAGCCACCCAGGAGCCCCTGGACTATCTTATTAAGGATGTCTGGATAGCAAACAGCCTTGGAAAATAGAGACGCCGTCTCTCTGAAGCAGGTCTGTTTCATACAGAGCAAAGCACAGACAAGTTTGCTTGAAGCCCATTTGTGGGTTCCCCTGAGATTCCTCAGCTATGACTTGAGCCCACTGTAGGAACAGCCTCCACCTGAGCCACACTGCCCCCATGAAGCTGGTGGGTGGGGGTGTTGTCCTGGAGAACAGGAAACTCATGGCTTGCCTGTTCTGAATAATGAAGTCCTTTGTCTCTGATCCAGGAGTCTCATGTCTACAACTACCATGCAGGAATCTAGCAGACTGTCAGCTTGCAAGTACAGTAAAATCTCAGACCCTCCACAATTCTTGCAGCTTTGGGTGACAAGGGTAGGCAGCTAACATGGCTTTCTAGAGAAGAACAAATAAGGGCCAACAAGGTTGGGTTAGGGGCAATGAGAAAACTCCCAAGATCTAGCAGGGAATGCTCTTACCCAAGCAGTAGGCAAGTGGGAGAAGTATGAGTCCCCCAAGGACCTGACGTGCTAATGCCTGTCAGAGGCTGAGCTACAGGTGGAGCTTGGTCATAGCCCCTTCTCCCAGAGAGTAGGGGTGTTATCATGTTCGTGTAACACCAAGCCCTACAAGGCCAACTAAAAAGACTATGATTACAAGGAACTATTTTTCTTGTAGACTTTGTCCTTTTCTGTATTTTCCAAATTTCATAGAGTGAATGTGCAGGGCTTTAAGTAATATGAGAACAAATTAATGTTGTTTTTAATTTTTTTTTTTAAAGATTTTATTTATTTATTTGAGAGAGAGAGAATGAGAGATAGAGAGCACAAGAGGGAAGAGGGTCAGAGGGAGAAGCAGACTCCCCGCCGAGCAGGGAGCCCGATGCGGGACTCGATCCCGGGACTCCAGGATCACGACCCGAGCCGAAGGCAGTCGCTTAACCAACTGAGCCACCCAGGCGCCCTGTTGTTTTTAATTTTTAATTTTTTTCTTAAAAGAACTAACTTCCAAGAGATTGACACTCAGAAAAATAATTTTTTAAAATATCCAACTTCAGTTTATGAGACAGTATAGCAAGCTAGTTCAGGACCCCAACTCCAGCAACAGACTGCTTGGGTTCAAAGCCTGGTCCCATCACTGACCAACTGTGTAACACTGTGCAAATTTCTAAACCTCTCTGTGCATCAGTTTATTTCTTCATAAAATAGGTTTATCCCTACCTTATGGGGTCATTATAAGGATCAAATAAGTTAAAATAAGTAACATGCTTAGCATTAGGCTAGGTGTTTAGTAAGCACAATATAAGGGTTAACTGTAACGGCTCAAATTACTGCCTTTGTTTTTAAATTTTCCAAGGCTTTGTAGTTCACCTATCATTTGTGTTTCTGGATTAAATTTATTTCTCCTAATGCCAGCTTATCAACTTCTTTCCATCTGTCACCTATCATTCACAGACCTGTAAGACAGCACATCCACTAGCCTGACTCCCTCGTCTCTCAGACCCATCCTAAGATCTCAGACTGTGAGACTGCTCCATATTTCTCTGATACCTCCAGTCCTCTAACCTACACTGTGTCTTCATCATTATAACCTCCACTCCCTCAATCCACCCAACTCCTCCAATCAGTCTTGTTTTCACTTGCTTAAACCCTATGTTGAACTGTGTATTTTTTTTTTTAAAGATTTTATTTATTTATTTGAGAGAGAGAGAATGAGAGATAGAAAGCACGAGAGGGAAGAGGGTCAGAGGGAGAAGCAGACTCCCCGCTGAGCAGGGAGCCCGATGTGGGACTCGATCCCAGGACTCCAGGATCATGACCTGAGCCGAAGGCAGTCGCTTGACCGACTGAGCCACCCAGGCGCCCTGAACTGTGTATTTTAATGAAAATCCAGTACCAATAATATTCTAATATTCCTGGTCCCTTTGATTTCCACCAGACTACCTTAATTCCACTGGCGGCTCATTCCTTTGAATTCTCAGTCCTGTGAAAGAAATTTACAAAATCTTGAGAAACATGTGCTACTACATTCCAAAGTGGGTCTTTGCTGTTACCTGGCAATACTTATGCTGATCTCTGGCTAACGATTCCCTCAATGATTTTTTAAATGTTTTCCATTCTCCTTGACCCTAAATCTCATCCCCTGCTTTCTAGCAAATTGCAGCTGCCCTTACCTCTTCCTTAGTAGGACATAACTGGGGAGACTGCACATCCCTCAGCTTCCTTCCCCTATCTCTGGTTTCTCTGTCTCCATTCTTTCTTTCATTCTTTATATAAAGGAAAATGCCTCAGATCCCTTTTTTCCATGGCTCAGGCTTAGATGTTCATCCTTTCAACATGCCGGATTAGTGCTTCTCAAACTTCGGCGTATGTCAGCATTACCAAGGGGCTTGCCAATCCCTGAGAACCAGCCCAAAGACACTTCAGTCAATTCTGACGAAGCCAGTTCATGTGACGAAGCCAGTCCAGATAGACTGCTCTGTTCTTCCCCTGGGTGATCTCGGCTCCTCACGTAACCAACGGCTCTAAAGTTTCCATCTTTAGTCCAAATCTCACCACTGAGACCAAGATCCATACATCTAAACGGCCACCTCCCCTCAAGTATCTCACAAGTACATAAACAATTCTAAAGTCAAACTCATCACTTTATCCCCTAAACAAGCTCCTTCAGTGTTACATACCCCAATTAATGGCACCATTACCCACTCTTTTTTCCAGATGCTGCAAACATCCTTATCATCCCCCTTGCTGCTGCACCCTCTCTCTCGCTCTCTCGCTCTCTCTCTCTCTCTCTCTCACACACACACACACCTTGGACTCTGATCTATTCAAACACCAAGTCCTTCTGATTCTACTGTGTCATTACAACTAAATCCATCCGCTTCTCTTTCTGCCACTACATCCAACTCACCTGGACAACTCCCTACTTTGCTAGCTAGTAGTCCAAAATGCAACTCTTAACTCTTTCTGCCTGACCTGTTGCCTACATTGCAGTGGGAATGCAATCTTTGCAAAACACAACTCTGATCGTGTCACTCTTAGTCAGAACTTGCTAACAGAAGTACAGGCCAGCAACAGGGAAACAGGTGCATTAATGCAACAACACATAAACATCAAATCTCATTAGCATCACTTCTAAGAAAATGAGGTGCTATACACATAGATCCTTAAAGCTGGGTCTTACTCTGTCTTCTGCTGTTTAGATGGTAGACAAAATAATTAAAGACAAAACAAATATAGATGAAACAAATTATTTATGATTTAATAGCATACAAAAGTGCTGTCCAAAAGACCCTTCTGTGATGATGGAAATGTTCTGTGTTATCCAATAAGATAGCAACTAGCCATACGTGTTTATCAAGCACTTAGAATGTCGTTACTATGAATGAAGAGCTGATTTTTAATTTTATGTAATTTTAGTTCTTTTAAATTTATATAGCCACACATGGCTAATGGTTACCATATTGATGAGAGAAGATTAACAGCCTGTTGCTAATAAAATCTGATATAAGTACTCTCTGTACTCTCAAGTACTTTCTGGTTATTTTTTTTAATCCATTTGTTATTCTTTTTTTTTTAAGATTTTATTTATTTATTTGAGAGAGAGAGAAAGAGACAGCACAAGAGGGAAGAGGGTCAGAGGGAGAAGCAGACTCCCTGCTGAGCAGGGAGCCCGATGTGGGACTCGATCCCGGGACTCGATCCCGGGACTCCAGGATCATGACCTGAGCCGAAGGCAGTTGCTTAACCAACTGAGCCACCCAGGCGCCCCTACCTTCTGGTTATTTTTCTAAATTTAACCTTGATATAAAATTATTTGAAAAACAGCTTGGTTAAAGTAACCTCATTTAACATGCTATTGCTCTACTTAGTATTTTCATTAGCATTTATGTCAAAAAGAGGTAATCTACTTTTAATTCAAAAACTGCCCCCTTCTGTTTATATTAAGAAAAATTACATTCTCTCATTAAGAAGAAGTTTTTAAAATGCAGCCTACATATGACCCATCTAACACTGATACTAAGGTTCAAGACCCACACACTTATTCCCATACACTGACAAACCAAGTCCTTCAATAAATCTCTTTGTGTTAAAAAAAAAATAAATTATATGTGAACAGTTTTTCTAAAAAGAAACAAGCTGTTTTATTCCAAGAAGATGCTTTTTTCTATTACAGATATATGAATAATATCAAGAAGAAATGTCTAAAATGTATACTCACATGCTTAAGCAGTCATATAAAAATCATTTAGCAAAAAAAGACCTCTGTAGTCAAATCATATAAGTGGTTCAAAATTTACTATCAATATTTCTTTTGAAAAGTACTAAATAGGGCGCCTGGGTGGCTCAGTCGTCAAGCGTCTGCCTTCGGCTCAGGTCATGATCCCGGGATGCTGGGATCGAGTCCCGCATCGGGCCCCCTGCTCCGTGGGAAGCCTGCTTCTCCCTCTCCCACTCCCCCTGCTTGTGTTCCCTCTCTCGCTGTGTCTCTGTCAAATAAATAAATAAAATCTTTTAAAAAAAATAGTAAATAACACAGAAAGAAATCTGCTCATTTTCAGTTATCAATCTAAGCACAAAAGAGTGAATTAGCAATATTACATGTACAGAAAAGGCTGCCACAGAGCAGGTCATCAAAACTGTTGGATAGGATTATGCGTGTTATGAAATACTGATAACTGCTGTAGGAAGAAATAACCGTTATTCTGACTCAGTCCACTAGGAGGCCAGGACAGTTATGTTTTTCTTTTAATTGTATTCTTTTTTTTTTTAATTAAACGAGACAAAAATCAGCCCAACTTGAAATCAGTGAAGTGTCACATTTATGAGCTTTAGCAACACCAATAGAAAAATATAAATTTTTTCATTAAATGCGACGTGGCAGCTTTTTTTTATCCTCAACAACTTTAGGACAGAGAGAAGAGGGGTAATGGGGCTGTAAATAACCAGAGACTTCATCTGTTAATTCAGAATTGACTGGCTCCTGCAAGTGCCAAAAATACATAAACTATGGTTACTACCTTTCCTGAGACCATAAAAGTATGACAAAGCCTAAAAAGTACAGGCTTTGTGGCATGGAATATGTGAGATTTTTAAACTTTTGTACGTGATTCTGCCTGCAAAAGTAATGAAAGCATTGAGAGAGCTTTTATCGCTACCACTAATCACCAGCAGGACAGCATATAAGCAAAAAATATGCCTACTGCTCATTTTTCCATTAAGAGTCAGAATGAGGAGCTAGGATCCCCAAGGGGAAGGTTCCTATCAACTCTATTCTCGCATATGCTGAGCTGAAAGATGTGCCAGATGTCAGAATAACTGACTGAAATACCCTGCAAATAAAGTGGCAAAACATTGTCAGAGGGGAAAAGGTTTCCCTGTTTATCTTAAAAAGTAAGGAAAGTCTCCTGAATATAATAAGATCACAAACTATAAGAACTTGAACTTAAACAGTTGTACTTCTTTCAAGTACTTTTGAATGCTTATCCTCTATCATATATTACTAAGATTTCAAGAACTCCATAACATTTTTATCCCCAGTATAAATACTGGGATAATCCCTCCCAAAAACCATGAACCTAAGTTACTTTAATGAAACTCCACCCCTTTTATTAAAATCATAGTTCAATAAGCACTCAATGTACTAGTTAAAAACAGCATCGAAACTAAGTACTTCTTTCTGCTAACACTTTCTGAAACACTACATTGTTTTTAAGAAAAGCAAGCTACATAATTACACTAGTTTCATATCAATATTATTTTGAAAAATTACAACCATCACAACATAGTAACAGGTTAAATTAAGTAGGCTAATAAAGACGAAATACATGTAAACAGAGATTTATTTTTACATTTAAATAAGCACTGAATGGGTAAAAGTCTAAAACATTAAAATAGTTATTGCTTTTTGAACTTTTCGTGCTGGTCAATTACACATTTAATTGCTTTGTGCTGAAGATCAATGAAGTGACAATTACAACGTATACACAAAAGCTCTAACAATAAGCTGACATGTTTCTGTGGTGATGAACATTTAAACAAGATTTTGCCTGGACATCTTGACCTCTCAGAAGGTATGTAAACACCATATTATATACTATGGCTCCACCCATCAGGAAAGCCTGGTAAAAATTTCTACAATTATAGAACATTTAAAATATGTATCAAGCCACTGTTCATTTAACAAAAAGAGTCTCTTAGTAACACTAAGATACGGTTTGCTCAGCATGCCATCAAGACTGCACCAAACAGGCTCAGTCGTTAGGTGTCTGCCTTCGGCTCAGGTCATGATCCCAGGGTCCTGGGATCGAGCCCCACATCGGGATCCCTGCTTGTCAAGAAGCCTGCTTCTCCCTCTCCCACTCCTCCTGCTTGTGTTCCCTCTCTCGCTGTTTCTCTCTCTGTCAAATACATAAATAAAATCTTTAAAAAATAATAAATTAATTAAAAAAAAAAAAGACTGCACCAAACATATATGCTGTCATCTGGGGAAGATTGACAGAAACACTAATAAGGAACAGAAAATAAAGGCAGGTCTTAATTATTTTAAACCATGAAAATAGCTACAAACAAGCATCAGTAGAGTGTCACACATTTCCCCCCTTTGCTCCCAAGGTGATCATTAAGAATTTGGACAAAAAAAAGTTTTGGTCCCAGGGCAAAGAAAACAGCTTTACAGAAAGCTTTGTTAAGCTACAGTGAAATATTTTTAATATTAATATTTTCTGCATTTAATCTATTTAAGATGGAAAGATTAAAACTATAAGATGTTCAAGCTATTAAAATTTGACAGAGAGAATATATTTTAGGATAAGATAAAATAAAAACACTATGATTGCCAGTTTATTTAACTAAGATGTTCACTGTATTCAAATTTATAAGAAACTTCCCATGATGTTAGACAAACAAAAATCCTCAAGATTGCAAGTAAATAAATTAATACGGCAAGTAAATGAAACAAGTAAATAAAAGAACTGAACCATAAAAAGATTGCAAAGAATTTATGTTAAAATTTTAAAACGGAATTCTAAATTTGGAAAAAAAGTATTTCTCGGTATACTACATCATATCAAAATAACTTAATGGACAGCCAGTAAAGACCTTTCCTTCTACTTCTTTTCCAATAATCTTTAGTTATCAATTTCACAGAAAAGAGATGGGAAATGACATTTGCCAAGCTCCTACCAGTTGTTTTATATGTGCTCACTGAACCTTCATGATAAATTAGAAGGTAAGTTGTATTATAAATGAGAAAGCTCACACCCCAAAAAGTTAAATAATCTGCCTACAGTCACCCTGTTCAAGGTTTGCCTGCACTCACAGTAAACACAGGTCTGTCAGCTTTCAAAGCCTGTGCTTTCCACCTCCTCACACAACAGAAATAAGACACCAAAGACAAACTGACATGGAAATAGGGAGGTGGGGGAGAATGCTTAAAACATATTTAAGACAAACCTCTAATTTAGTAAAAGAAATAAAGCAAAATACATAAAAGCTTCTTTTACTAGAACATTAATTTTCAATCCCATAATAGTAAACTCATGCTGAGGTCAAATCCTCAGTCCCGTAAGACACTTAATAAAAAAGAAGTCAATACCTTACTATTGGTTTCATAAAACACCCAAGCATAAACTCCAATAAAGACACAACAAAACAGAGATTAGGGTTTTTATCACATTACTAGAGCAAAATGTACAAAATACTAAAGTGTAGAATATAATAGAAAATACTGCCACATGATTTAGATGTAGCGTCACATCGCTTATATGGCAAACAGTACATTCACACAAAAAGCACTAGGAATTCCAAAATACTACATAAACCTTAGGGCTATCTGCCCTCACTCCATTATCTGAGTTGGGCCCATCTCTCCCTGATTTCCACATTCCCTCCAGCTCTCAATAAAAGCTGCTTTGGGTGGATAGGTGTGCACGCATGTGTATTTTACAGTTTCCCACTGAAAACCAATAAATTGGCATTTTAGTTTTACCTATCAGCTTCAATTTGGGTAATGTGAGCCCATCACCAAGACATAAAGAGCCTTTTGTTCCTTCCTATTTTTAAATAATGACAGGATACTGTTTAGCTCTGTATGTCTATTAAATACTTGTGGATTTACCACCCAACTTAAAGGAACATCATCACAACCACTGCGGCACCCATGTGGCCCTCCCAACTGCACCAAACTTCCATACCAAAGTGGCCAAATGGAACCACTAATTTGAACTGCCATCTTTGTCATTTATTTACTTTTATTTTTGATTGTGGTAACATACACAGAACATAAAGTTTACCATTTTGAACATTTTTAAATGTACAGTTCTAGAGCATTAAATACATTCATTCACACTGTTCTGCCATCACCATCACCATCCATCCCCAGAACTTTTTCACATTCTCCAACTGAAACTCTGCACCCATTATAACAATGACTCCTCATTCCTTCCTGCTCCTACCCCCAGCCCCTAGCACTTACCATCCTATTTCTGTCTCAATGAATTTGACCATTCTAGGGACCTCATATAAGTGGCATCACAGTATTTACCTTGTTGTGTCAGCCTTACCTCACTCAGCATAATGCTCTCAAGGCTCACCCGTGTTGCAGCATGTGTCAGAAGATTTCTTTACTTTTTAAGGTGAAATAATATTCCATTGTAGATGCAAACTACATTTTGTTTATCTATTAATCCATTGGTGGATACTTAGGTTGTTTTCACCTTTTGGCCATTATAAATAATGCTGCCAGGAAAATAAGCATAGAAAGGTCTGTGAAGGAAAGAGAGGAAGATGGCGGTGGAGAAGGAGGACCTTAGGCTCACTGGTTACCAGAGGGCAGGTGGGCGAGAGGACGGGGGAAATAGGTGATGGGGGTGAAGGAGTGCACTTGCGATGAGCACCAGGAGGTATATGCAAGTGCTTCACTGTGTTGTACACCTGAAACTAACATTACTCTGTATGTTAACTGGAATTTGAATAAAAACTTTCATAAATAAATAAAGGAATATCTGTGGAGTTCTTGCTTTCAATTCTTTTGTGTATATACCCAGAAGTGGAATTGCTGGATCATATATAGTAGTTCTATGTTAATTTTTTGAGCAACCACCATGCTGTTTTCCGCAGCATCCACACAATCTTACATGCCCACCAACAGTGTACAAGAGTCCCGTTCTCTCTACATGCTCACCATGACTTGTTATTGTTTTGGGGGTTTTGGCAGTTGTTAGCAGCCATCCTAGTGGGTGTGAAGAAGTACCTCACTGCGGTTTTGATTTACGTTTCCCCAAAGACTAGTGCTGCTGAGGTCTTTCATGTGCTTATTGGTCACACATATGTTTTCTTTGGAGACATGTCTATTCCAGTCCTCTGTTCCTTTTTTATTTGATAGAACAGGTACCATCACCATGTTCTTCAAAATTGCTTTGGCTATTCTTGGCTCTCTGTTCCTCCATAAGAATTTTACTATCTGCTTATTACATTCTTTAAGATAATTTGCTGGAACTCTTTTTAGAATTGCATAAACTCTAAAAAATAATTTGAGAACTGTTATTTTTACCGTATAAAGAAAGTCATAAACACAGAATAACCTATCCATTTGTTTAAGTCTCCTGTAACATCCTTCAATGAGATTTTTTGTTTCCATATATTATTTCCATAAAGATTCTGCATATCATTTGTCTAATTTATTTCAAAATACCTTAAGGCTATCTTGCTACTATAAAAATATTTTTATTTAGATTTTCTTTGTTATTTGATTTTTCTATATTAATTTTCTATTTTAATCTATATTAATTTTTTCTATGTTAATCTTTTTTTTTTAAAGATTTTATTTATTTATTTGAGAGAGAGAATGAGATAGAGAGAGACCATGAGAGGGGGGAGGGTCCGAGGGAGAAGCAGACTCACTGCTGAGCAGGGAGCCCGATGCGGGACTCGATCCCGGGACTCCAGGATCATGACCTGAGCCGAAGGCAGTCGCTCAACCAACTGAGCCACCCAGGCGCCCTTTCTATGTTAATCTTATATCCAGGTTCCTTGCTAAATTTTTTTTTACTTGAATAATTTATCTTTAGATTCTACGGGATTTTTCAATAGACAATATCATCTAACAAATAAAATAATGACTATTTTATTTGTTCCTTTCAAGTTTTCCTTTTCTTGTCTAAATTGTACTACTAGTAACTCCATTACAGTGTTATTATTAGAAATAAAGGATTTAAGACGGCATCCCAATTTTAAAGTAAATACTATTTACATTTTTACCATTAAGTACAATGTCAGTTACAGACTTAGAGTAGATATCCATTATCAAGTTAAGAAAGTTCACTCAAGTTCTTAGTTTGCTTTTTAATCATGAATGGTTACTGATTTTGCTAAATGTGTTTTGTGTCTCTTTGGAGGTGCTCGCTTGACTTTTTTTTTCCTCATTTACTTTCCTAATATGAATTACAGCCATTGATTTTCTAATGTGAAACCAATCTTACATACCTGAAATAAAATTTTCTTTGATGATGATTTTTTGCATACATGGCTGAATTCAGCTTAATATTTTCTGATTCACAAGTATTCGCAAATAAGAATGGCCTATAATGATCCTTTCTTATACTGTCCTTGTCTACTTTCAGTATCGAGATTATATTAGTCCCATAAAACTCTGAGTGTTCGTTCCATCTTCAAATCTCTGAACAAATTTGTATGAAACTGAAGTCATCTAGGGGCGCCTGGGTGGCTCAGTCGTTAAGCATCTGCCTTCAGCTCAGGTCATGATCCCAGGGTCCTGGGATCGAGCACCACATCGGGCTCCCTGCTCAGCGGGAAGCCTGCTTCTCCCTCTCCCACTCCCCCTGCTTGTGTTCCCTCTCTCGCTGTCTCTCTCTCTCTGTCAAAAAATAAATTTAAAAATCTTAAAAAAAAAAAAAGAAAGAAACTGAAGTCACCTATTCTTTGAAGTCTGGTCAAAATATCTTGCAAACTGTCTGGACTTGATTTTTTTTAAATCTAATGACTATAGAACTTTCATTTCTGGCAATATTGAGAATAAGATATCCTTAATTCCCTCCGCCAAAAAATGTCTAAAATGCTAGATCAAATATTTTTAAATCTCCCTGAAATCTTCTCTTTGTCTATTTATTCTGAGCAATACATTGAGTTCGGTACCTCTCACAGTGTTGGCTTTTCCCAATGTCAGGTCATCTTCTGAGTCCCTACTCATCCTTATATTTAAGAGTTTTTGTCCCTCCCAGTTCTCTTTATCACCTCCTGACTCTGGTGACGGTAGAACTAGTAAGTGAATCTAGAAAATAGATCTAGATAGGCAGGATCTGATTCTGAGTGACATGTCTTGGTAGCTTGTATCCTGGTGGACACTTTTGAGTATTTACCAGACGCTCTACCACCAGAACCCCCATTTTCTATGTCGTCTACAGTATTACTGCTGCTTGCTAACTGCAGCTCCCCTCTGAGTACCCTGATCCTTTCTGTTCCTCACATCCTTTACCAGCAGAGCCAGATGGTTTTAATTTTTGTTAAGACCAGGTCAAACAAAAATGTGAAAAACAGGGCGCCTGGGTGGCTCAGTTGGTTAAGCAACTGCCTTCAGCTCAGGTCATGATCCTGGAGTCCCGGGATCGAGTCCCACATCAGGCTCCCTGCTCTGCGGGGAGTCTGCTTCTCCCTCTGACCCTCTTCCCTCTCGTGCTCTCTATCTCTCATTCTCTCTCTCTCAAATAAATAATAAAATAAAATCTTTTAAAAAAAATGTGAAAAACACAGATATACTTAGGTAACTGGAAATGCTAAAATCAATTTGCTAATAGATGCAAAACTGGATAGTATCCTATGGGACAACATAATTAAATGTTTGGGGTTATCTTTTGTATAGAAAAGGAATCAATTCTATCAGACAGAATCATTTTCATTGCTCTTACTTTCGTACAAGTTAATTCTAATCCTAAAGAGATGTAAAATAGTCAAGTCAATAGAAAATCAGCCAAAGATACACACCCCTACAAAATCGGATGACCACCACGGTCTACTACACAATGCCTAGGACTCCACTGACAGAACACCCAGGATCTCCTCTGCCCATTTCCAAGTCTTGGACAACTCTTCCTGCCACCAGAAAATTTATGTATGCAAAATAAATTATTAAAATAAAAAGGATATAAACTATATGTACACACTAATTATAATTACACAATACTCCAAACACAAATACTGACAGGTAATCTGGAATGATATAAAGTATAATGACAGATTAATTGGCTTTCTATGAAATTGTCTAAAATTAAAATATTAATGAAAAAGCAACAGAAGTCAAGATACATAGGACAATCAAACAAAATCATCAGCCTCATAAGTATGCTTCATGCAAGCCCAATATGACATAGGAAAAGTAAACATTAAGGATCCTACAATACAGATGCATTCAGGAAGGATGTGTACATTTGTAGAAACCATCTTGGAATCTTGAGGATTTCTGAACATTAGATTGAAAAAGATCTTCTTTGAACAGTAAGGCCATGAGAGGCCAAAACAGTTTACAAAGCTAAAGAGGAAAGGCCAAAAGAAAAGACTGGACCCCCATATTTGCTGACAAAATCAGAGACAATTCGAACAGAGACCACAAAATCTCCCAATCTGGAAAAAGACCCAAGAATGTCCCCAAATTAACAATTAGCAAATTAACACTGTATTCCAGATAAAGGGCCAGTAAAGTTAACAGGTAGAGAGAAAAGAGGAATCAGGGAGATTGGTTCAAGATGATGAATTATCATAGAAGACAGGAAAAATATATAATAATCAATCAATCAATTAATCCGCACCATCCCTAGCAGCTGTAATAATACCAAGCATACAATAAATGGCCAACAGGAATTAACTGAATGAACTATGCTAGAAGACAAGACTGCCATCAGTAGACTAATAATGTTAAGAAATCCCTAAATGATAGAAAGTAGATGGGATCAAATCTATAGAGAAATTATAGTCTTAAAAAAAAGGGGGAAATAAGAAAAGAGCAGTGATTCTAAGAGCTATAAGCTTCTAGTCAAAAAATCCAAAAATTATAGATAAATATAGAAAAGATCAGAACACAATAAAATATTTAAAATAATAGATAAGAGTAATATTCTTATATAAATTGCCTTAGAGTTGAATAATACAGAGAAAAAAAATTTAGATTCATTCTTTTTAATCACCTCACAAAATTAACTACATAGATTAAAATACTAGATCTTTGTAAAAACTCACAGAAAAGGGTAGCTAAAATAAAAGAGACTACGTTATTCATTCTTGACTTTGAGGGATGATAACACTTAACAAACTAAACCAATATCAAATTACTAAGAAAGAGTAAAAGTTTAAAGTGTACAAAAGCTAGGATAAAATGAAACCAGGTTTTATTTAGGCCTGCTTATGTAACATTTATTGTCAGGCCTGAGTTTTCTCACACAATTAATTTAAAGGCAATTAAACAACACATGTCATAGTTAAATAGGACCAGGTCAAAAACATATATGGATTATGAATCTTGAATTATAGTAAATGAACTTTCTAAAACCAACTTTAATTACATATTTATATAAACCATTTTTAACTAAAATTTACTTAAAAGTATTACACACGAGGTTAAAATGACAAAATGATGCATAATGCTTTGAAACAACTTTTATGCTAATTTCTTGTCTTGGGATTTCCCAGCAGTTGTTAAATACTGAACCCCAACTCCTAGGAGGTAAAGGCCTGTGCGGTAACTCTCTACCCAGAACTAAGGCTGACAGTACAGTCTTCCCCTATCAGTGGGCAAAGGGTGTGAGTGTGTGTGTATGTGTCTGTGTGTCTGTGTTAAACAAGGAGGCCCTTTTGCTGAAGGTTTTCAGAGGGGCCTCAGTTCCATCTCCTTGCCTCTATGCGCCTGTGATCCTCTGTCACCATATAACCACCTCGCTGTCCTGACCAACGCAGCCAGGGCATCACCTACTCACTATTCATGTTTTTGGTGCCTTTTCAGTTTTGTCTTTGGAGATCTTCTTGCTTTCCTGGAACTTATCTATGCATTTAATCATACAGGGATTTGGTTATACAATTAAATTTTTGACTTGGTTCTATTTAACAATGATAGATGCTATTTAACTTCCTTTAAACTAACTATGTAAGAAAACTCATGAGTTGGGGCGCCTGGGTGGCTCAGTCATTAAGCATCTGCCTTCGGCTCAGGTCATGATCGCAGGGTTCTGGGATCGAGCCCCGCATCGGGCTCCCTGCTCAGCGGAAAGCCGGCTTCTCCCTCTCCCACTCCCCCTGTTTGTGTTCCCTCTCTCACTGTGTCTCTCTGTCAAACAAATAAGTAAAATCTTTAAAAAAAAAGTCATGAGTTGGCATCAAACATCATATAAGCAGACCTAAACAAAGCCTTATGTATAAAATATATAGACTAAATTTTCTCTATGTATTACATCTTACAGTATTTTTTTAAACTCTAACGTCTCAAACTTTTAAAAAACTATTTCTTATAACCTTCATATTTTATTTCTACATATTGAAGTAAGAGAAGATTTCAAGCAGTTATTTGCAAATGTTCCTCAATAAATAACACTCCAGGCCCAAGTTGTCTATTTTTAATACATAAAAAGCCAAATTAGATAAAATTATTATTCAATTTTCTCTGGTTAGCATTAATTTTGAAGCTCCAGGGCCATCTTAATGTGCAGTACAGAATTTTTAATGAGGCAAATACCTTCACCACAACCCGGTGAGGAGTTACTGGGTGGGTCTGCAGAATCATGATTTGTCTCATTATTAGTTGCATGTTCTCTATCCACATTGCACTTAAACCTCAGTGCCCCTTAGATTCATGGTATTTAAACAATCATTCATTGTAGCACTAAATGACTAAGAATTTTTAAAAAAGAAAACACACAATGCTCAAAACCACTACTGTGGCTTGTGGGGTTCACCTGAGCGATCAATCAGTGGAGTACTGCAACCATGAGCATGCTCCCTGAATCTCCACTAAAACCTGGCAATCTCACCAAATACACATTCACAAGCTCTCAAGATATTTTCTTTTAAGGAAAAAATATACATTTATTGATTTTTTAAAAATAGAAATAGTATGAGATCTCTTTTTAGAATTGCACTGCAGTAACCCTTCTCTAATCTTTAGAAGGTTTGAGAATTATTTGATTAGTAAATACTAACACAGGGAAAACACACTCTTCGGAGTCTATTACGAGCTTTGCCATGGACCATGTCCTGGAAGTTTCCCAAGAAACCTGGGCTTCAAGACATTATCTATAAGAAATGTGCAATATAACTTGCCTTGGTTACTTCTCAGATATTTAACAAATCAAATGAAATATATGAAAGCAGTTTAAAAACAATAAAATACAAAGCAAGCATGAACCTTCAATAATACCTGGCTGCAGGGAAAAAAGAGGCTAGTGCCTATTCTATGTGAGAATCAGATTTGGCATAGAAGACATTAGGTTAACAATATTAACACTATTTTCAAAGTTTAACTTTTCATCAATTTCTATCACAAGTAAACACTAGCACCTGTCTTCCTGCCTCTCAGGCACTCCAACGCAGGAGGCATGCTAGTCCTCCACTGACAGGCCAGGCAGAGAAGGAAACTGGGAATGGAGCACTATGGACAGAGGAAAGCTCCACTGCTGAACACGTGGCCCTTGAAAGGCATGGCCAGGAGAAGGAAGACCTCACACCCTGGCAGGTGGTCAACATCCTGCCAGGCAGGCTACAGTCAGGCTGAGCTCTAGCACAACAAGAGAGCTAGAACTACCAGTCTCACCCAACAGGCAAACACGGTGGTGACTGTGGGGCTCATTCCTAACAGCCAGCTAAAGAACCAGGATGGGGTGGGGGAGATACGGTTTTGTAAACCAAGCCAAGGATGGTAAAGATCCTGTAAAGACTCACTTCATTAGTGAAGAGCCTCATTATAATTTAACCTGGAGGTTCTGGACTAAAAGCCTAAGCTGTACTAAAACAATGCAAACTCTCATGTCTTCATTTGTGTTGAGGTTCTAAAATGATTCTAAAAATAACACACCCTGAAAGATAACCATGCAGGAACCCATAACCAGCCCCCTCCAGAAAGGGGAGCATTGATGCATTTTTAGATCCTTCCTCTGACAAACCAATGGAACCTAAGACCTACTCAGCTTTTATGCTTTATTTTTCCTGTACAAAAGCTTTGTCTGCAGTAGGCTAAGTATATATATTTGGGAATACCATGGTAAATAAGAGAAAAAGACACACCTACAAACAATCACAATAGAATTACAATCCCTAACTGCAGGGGGAGGAAGCAGGTCACCACAAAGGAGGCCCACCGGAAAGACTTAAGGAGCACCAGGAGGTAGCACTAAAAGACAGATTCCACTGGGAAGTGAGTAGAGGGCTTCCTGGCAGAACAGCACATGAAGACAAGAGGCCATGAAAGCACCTGGAAAGTCCTGGGCAAGGTGAGGAGCTCAAGGGGATACAGCTTGGGGAACAGGGGAGCCTCCTGAAAAATGTGGCCAAAATGACAGATGGAAGCCAAATTTCCAGAGTTGTAGATATAATGTTACAGATTTTAGACTTCATTTTGTTGGCAGTTAAAAACTATCAAAAGATTTTATGGAGGTTAGTTACACAATATCATTAAGAAAACAATGCTGGAAGGCAGTGTGGAGAGTACACTGTATAGGAAGGAAACTGGAAGCAGAAAAAACAGTAGGACAGTGGTTTAAATAAATCCAAGCAAAAAATGATGAAGCCTGAACTAAGGTAACAGCAAAAAGAAAAGAGGAACATTCAGAACACTTATTCAGAAGTTATTCATAGTAGTGAATCCAGTACTTTTAAGCTATCTAATGCACTAAGTTCTTACTACAAGGTAAGGTACTTTATTACATCTCTTCTAAAAAAAATAAATCAGAAGTATAATTTAATTCTGGGCATTTAAGAAGGAAACAAAAGTCATCATGAGATCAGACAAATCTTTATGATAACTCAAAAAAGCTTTAAAAAATTTTAAGCCCTTCCCACACCTGTTTAAAAAACAAATCCCACACTTATAATAAAAATTAATACTCATTAATTAATGTGTAAAGAGAAACATTAAATATCAAGTAATCCCAACTAAAATATGAAAGTATACAAGTATTTAAATCTAGCATTCTGAACAACTTCAAATTTCTTCTTTGTGTTCTAAAAAAAAGATAACAGGAAATGTTTTCTAAGAACTGGTCATTTCAGTACTTAATTCTAACTTTTTCTTCTGTTGATATAGCCTTATTTTTTCAGTTTTTGCCTGCTAATCTTATTTTTAATAACTAAAAGAACATACATTCATATATATACTTCTGACAATTCAGTGCTTTAAAATTCAATCATTCTAGAACAGTAAGAACTTGTCTTTTTTAGATAAGAACTTCCTTTGCTTACCAGATGTGCAAACCAGTAAATTTGTAAGTAATGAAACTGCTAATAACTTCAGTTTTTTAAAAAAGTAGGTATATCACAACCTAAAATATTCCCTAATGTCAAAACTATCAGGGGCGCCTAGGTGGCTCAGTCGTTAAGCGTCTGCCTTCGGCTCAGATCACGATCCCAGGGTCCTGGGATCGAGCCCCGCATCGGGCTCCCTGCTCACTGGGAAGCCTGCTTCTTCCTCTCCCTCTCCCACTCCCCCTGCTTGTGTTCCTGCTCTCGCTGTCTCTCTCTCTCTGTCAAATAAATAAAATCTTTAAAAAAAAAAAACTATCAAACAATCCAATCGCCTTTGATTTATCTGCTTATGCAACATTTATTTCCCATACAAATGGGCCAAATAAATGGGTTGGTAAAGTAATATACCAAGTTTCAACTATACACTGGCAAACATTTCATAGAGATCAGAAGATTAACACTGTACCATGCTGAATAAATTATTTTATAGACAAATAAATATGTTTAAATGCCAAACAGATTTTAACAGCCCAAACTCCAGCCGTCCTGTGGACCTGTGGGCATGTGCCATAACGTGCCATAACCAGGTAAGCAGCTCTCTAGTCAGCATGAAATTAGACATTAATTTTACTTTCAAATAAAGTTTATTCCAGCCAAGGGTAGATAGTTTTCAAGTCCCCTCCCAAGAAAAGTT
The DNA here is from genome assembly GCF_037043125.1 of Eumetopias jubatus. Taxonomy (NCBI): domain Eukaryota; kingdom Metazoa; phylum Chordata; class Mammalia; order Carnivora; family Otariidae; genus Eumetopias; species Eumetopias jubatus. Next base: position 1,804,296 of record NW_028274842.1, on the reverse strand, counting down.
TTGGAAAAGAGACTCTAATCGACAATGATTATTTCCATAAAATTGTTTCATGAATGTTGGAAGTAGCAGGGCCAATTTAATTACGAGTATAATTACTTTAAAATCTGAACCTATTTTTTATTTCCTCCATACTAAAACTCTTCATTTAACAAAGAGCCCCAAATTGTGAGACTTTTAGTTAATAATTTATTCATCATATAAAATAAAGTTTGAAGTCTAGTTACCTATTAAACATAATACCTATTTTTTTACAACTTATACTGTTACAAGATAAGGCAGTTCCTATTTCAAAAAGTAAATAAATAAAGCTATGTTGACACCACAATAATATCTTATATGTAGCTTTGCTATCATATGTAAAAAATAATCCTACACAAATCTTCCTGATGTTTCATATCAACTTCCACATAGCCAATACATTTAAGCACTTACTAAGAGTGGCTGCTCCTACTGCATCTCATATGGTAGGTGAGACAAACAAGACCCTCAGCAACTCCACACCGAGATAAGTACTGCCAGCCCATTTTACAGATGCAGACACTAAGAAACATGCCTGAAGTCCCACGTCAGTAAGGAGAAGAGTCAGGATTTAAGTCAGTCTAAATGCCAAAGCTCACAATTTGTGCACTATACTATTATGCAAATAAAGAGAAAATTTAGCCTTAGAGTAGAAATCTCTCATTTTCTGATAGGACAGAAAGATGAAAGTGCTATATATTGGTCCAATTCAACACTCATACCATCTCAAAGTATATGGGTATACCAGTGATAACTTTTAGAAACACAGCTGCTATTTAACAGTAACAGTTACTGTTACTGAAATTATAATTTAGTTCCCTCCAATATGCCGTTATACTAAGAACAGTGACAAAATTAAGATCATTTCATGAAGTAAATGATTTTTAGTTCAAAATCTTTATAAACTCAAATAATTTTAAATGAAACAAATGTATTCTTTTCCTCACAGTAGTACTTTTATACATCTTTCTCTGAGATCCCATATGCCAAGCTTCAATAAATCATTATAACCACGCCTTTTACAGTAGATTAACAATTCCGAAAAGAACCCTGAGCATAACAACACTACCAGAATCAAACGTTTTAAAAATAATCATCTTTATCCATGTTGTTTCTATGGAAAACAGGGAGTGCTCCCAAGTGGGGGAGGGCAGAGGAATTCTATTAATAAATTACTGAATGATTTTTTTTTTCTTGAAGGTGTTGGGAAAATCAAATTAACACATAACAACAGTTAGTGAGATATGACTCCATTTTCTGTAATAAACACCAAGATCAAAACGCACCCAAGGTAAATTTCCTTGCAAGTTCCCCAGCAGGAGTTTTCCTTTTTGTATGCGATTTCCTCTCACCCACAAAAACCAGGCCAAACACGCGCATGTGCCGCTAACACTAAGCAGCACTTCCTTATTCACTCATGTCCAACAATTTATGGATGATCAGTGGCAAAAATGAGCAAAAATAATGAAAGAATGCCATGAAAGCTCCCTGAGACCAAGCTGGACTTCCCACTCATTTCTGTGTCTCTTTCAGATGGAGGCCTGATACAAATTAGCCACTGGGGGGAAAAGTCATCTGGTCATAAAATACAGTACAAGGTCACTTTTATGTAAGTTTGCCAAAAGGGACATAAACCAGGACAATTTCACACTGTGACACAGGATAGAAACATATTCAAACAATCTCTGTTCCTCCTCCATTGTGCTGTCACAGTGCTCAGCTTTATAGGCCTTCCCGGCACCGGCACCGGGCTCTTTGCTTCCACCTGGTCAGTCTAATTAATTAAGAAAGGAAGTTACCTCAAATTCTGTGCTTTTTGCTTTTATTATCAAGCACTTCATTTGAAGTTATAGGAGTTAACCTCTTAATGCTACAGACCGTGTGCTATGTTCTGGACATTTGGGGATGTCTGCATATAGCTGGATAATTGGTCAGGATGTTGCTGTCGCTTATGTTAAATTTTATGCCAAGGCTTCAAATCAAAGATAGGCACTAAGGTGAGGCACAATATAAAGTTACTCCCAGAAACATCTTTGGTTTGCGAATTAATCTGTCACTGATTATATTTTTTTCACTTTCATTAAATTGTTGAATTTTTACTTCGTAACATCTGAACTCAAAGTAAGATGTTAAAATATAATATGAAATAAATATATTCCTAACCCTTATTTCAACCCTGGCCGGAGGTTAGAGCCTCAGAGTTCACGATGCAATCAGCAAACATCTTCTGACATCATCCCACATAATCCAGAGGCCTCCCCGAGGCAGAATGGGAAGAGAAAACCACACAGCTGATCTGAGGTGTGACAGGAACAGCAGTGCTGTCGGCCCCAATACCCTTGTACTCTGGTATATGACTGAGTGACCAAGACAAAAACTGCAGAGAAAGGATCTCCACCACAACACACAACACTCAGCAGATGCAACCGTTTTTATCAGAACTGAAACAAACATTAAGATGCAAGCATGGGATCAGGTTCAAACACACATGAACAAATATAATGCTTGACACAATACATAAAGGTGACTAATAATATAAATTTGATAAACATTTAGGTGCTAATAATAAGTTAGAGTTCTAAGATAAAAATTACCTTCTTAATAAAAAAATGTTTTGCTTTATCCAAACCATTTACATTCTCCTACCCTTGAGAATATAAAGAATGGGAATAGTGAGGAGATGGTCCTAATAAAATAGAAACATGCACCATGGTAAGAAGAGAGAAGAAAGGCTCATTTAAGGCCCTTAAAAGGGTATGGTCAACCCCCCAGGCCTAAAATGTCCTGTTTGATTTAACATAGTGGTTTAATTAAAAACTAAGTAGAGAATTCTGTTTAATTTGATTTTCAATTCAAGCTCTGCATCCGCCCGTGGCTAGTGGCCAATTTCCGCGTCTCGGCACAATATGCAAGGGGCTGTTTTAAAATCGATTGCCCGGGGGAATCAATGGGAGTATGGTGGAGCCATATGCCATTTAGGGACTCCACCAGACTTAGACATAGTAAAACAGCACCAGGAGGGTGGCCAAAGGAATAAAAAAGAAATTTAACTTAACCATATTTCAAGTTTGTCATTACTCAAATCATTGTGCGGAATCTACTAATTAGAAGTGTTTTCTAAGCCCTCTTCAATATCCCTTCAGACTAGATGTGTCTAATGCCAATGAGCAAAAAGCTTTAAAGGATATACACAAAGGAATATCCTTGCTAGCCAGCTGTGTTAAAAGTCAATGTCTGTGATACATTCGCTTCAGTGAGGCAGCAGTACAAGTCTGGGATACAGTCTACAACACCGTGTAAAGAACTACAGATCTTAACAAACACGATGTAAAACCTGCACAACTCAACTCCTAGGATCGTGTATTAGAGCAAGGCCTAACAATGAAAGGCTCAAACATAGTTTACACATTTAAGACTTAACCATGCAATGCTAATAAGCCCTGCAACTTTCACGTAATTGATTTTAAAACTGAAAAATATGAATATTTAAAATAATATGTCACAATTACCTCAATTTTAAAGCTTTCCAAACAATTCTAATAGGGTCTAGAATGCACCTTATCTTCAAGCAGGTTTGATTTTGCTTCAGTCCATGTCATTTCAAAATGGGAAAAATAATTTGTAACCTTAAAATTGCCCAAGATAATATGTGAATAATTAAGAACTGACTGTACTGTACTCCGTTGCTTTCTGATGGCCCCATAGAACACTTACTGGTGAAATGCATTAAGCTCTAGAATGACAGCACTAATAGCTACCATACCCTGGGCTGTGTGTTCTACATGAATAATCTCCTCTCATTTAATCCTTAAATAATACAGTAAGGTAACAATCATTACTATACTCATTTTACAGAAAGAGAACGTGAGGTCCAGATGAAAAAACCAGCCCAGGCTGTGAGACTCAAAGGGCAGATTTCCTCACCTGAGCACCCTCACCCTCCATCTCTCTGCCACAGGCCCCTCAGTGCAAAAAGAGCAGAATCATTCTGCCTCTTCTGCCTCCAGGCTACAGCCCCATTTTCCCTTCCCTCCTCTAAGAGTTTTAAAGACCAAGTTCTTTCATTTGGTTCCTACAACGCCCAATCATTGTCCAGAGATGCAAGTTGGACAAATGGTAACCACCCATCCTGAGCTCTGTCTCCTTGCCCTCCTTTAGATCCTTCGCTGAGTTGGGGAATCACCTGGACTGGTCATGTCGACTGTACCCTACAGTCATCCAACACATCAGTCCCCTCTGAGATCACGAAATGGGGCTGGTGATGTTGAGGGATTCTGAGGAGACTAACAAAGATGTGCTTAGAAAAGAATAGTCTTTTAAGTGCGTATAGAGAGACTAGACGTAAAAAACTTAGAGGAAAGAATGCTCTACAGTGGTAGGTATGAAATATCTTCAAGTACCTTCTTGTGTCCTTCCTCAAGCTGCTTCTCCCCTTGGACCTTAGTCTACAAGGGGGAACAAGAGAACAGTGACGTGTCACTGGGGTTTTTGTCAGTTTTTTTTTTTATTCTAGAGATGGTAATTCTACTCCAATAAATGTAGCCAAGTCCCTCTTCTAGTTGGTTAGTTCACAACAAGGGAGGAAGACAATTTGGAGACAAGAGGTCTGTCCACATTACACACTGTTTTTTAAAATAACCTATTTAACTAAAAACTAGAATTTTATAAAGAGTATAAATTAGGTAGAGAAGCGTATACTACCAAATATGAAATTACACTTAACACTGAGCTTTACCAATTGTTTTTGTACTTGGCAAGATTACACACAAGGCAGAGATAGGACAAAAGAACAATCTGCATATTTAACGCAAACATCAGCACAACAATGTTGGGGACCTATGCTGCAACGCTGTTTAGCAGGACAAGGTGCGTGACCGATTCAGTATGGTGGTGTCTCCACATGTACTCCTTCCCTTAGTGACGTATGTTTAAACTCTGACATGTGCATTTATCTCCATACTCAAATAAAACAGTAGATGCAAAAATCTTTTTCAAAATTCTGTTGCCAACTCCATTATCTATAGATAATGGAGCACAAAATCCAAACTAACTGGCAGAGGATTCAAGGCCTCCAGGATGTGACCCCAACAAGATTCCACGCACCCTGATCTCTCACCAATTCTCCGTTCTGTAGCTAAGGGTCAGCCATTCCCGCAATCCAGTCAGAACCCTTGCCTTCCCCCAATTCCCTAGGCAAATCAAGCTCTTCGCTCCGCAGTGCCCCCCACCGCAGCGGTATGAAAGTCCATCACACTCCGTCCTGGCAGACTGCACCTCTTCTTTCTCCTTCCGCCTACCCCTGGGAGGCAGAAGCCCTGACTTCATTTCTGTCCCCAGCAAGGTCCTACAGTAGCATAATAATTACTTTCTAGTAGGTGCTTAGTAAAACTCTGTTGAATGAATGAATATCCATCAAAAGCTTTGGCTCTAAAATTATACAGAAATCGCTTTCTCAAGTGTCTCCTATGCTCTCACTTCTTCTTGATGTTCTTTCCAGCCCTCTTTAACACAGTATTTTACATTCCATTCTTCTAGAAACTCTGTCTTCTGGCTCCCAGAAAACCACACCTCTCTTGCTCCCCTGCCTTCTGGCAGGATCTGCTCAGCAGTCCCCTCCGCTTCCTCCCCCCGCAGCAGGCCCTGTAGCCCTCTTCTCTGCTCCAGCCTCACTTGTCCTCGGCCACCTCATCCCCTTGGGCGGCCCCAGTACACTCCACAGTGTTGACGTGTGAAGATCACAACCACTTTGGGGTGGTTAAAAGTGACCCTAGGTTTTAGTACCAGTTCTGGAATTGTACATACAAGGCCCTTAGACAATTTAATAATATTTAATATATTTGGACCTCAGTTTTCTCCTTACAAAAGGAAGGTTTGTATTAAATCCCATTCAGCAAAACTCCTATAATTTCTTCAAGAAGTCATAAACACTCAAAGAGCTTTTTAAACTGAAACTACACAATTCTTTCACATTATACAGATGACTTAAATAATTCAAATACATCATGATAAAAAACAATTCCAATATACCAAAGCCAGTTTTCTCAATGTCAGGGTTGACTACCAAATACAACCATCCATTCTGATCTCAGTACATTTACTATATATGAAATCAACGCTGAGTTTTTCAGCTTCAAACTATTCAAGTATGGAATAATATCTAGAAAGCAAAAAGGTGCATCCACTAAAACAATACTTTATCACCTCTGTGACTCTTTCCCAGCATCCTTCAACACACAGACCTAAAAAGTGCTGCACTTAAGGTTTAAAATCAGAAGACTTATCAAAATGTGAAACTAAACAATTTCATTCCTAAGTACCTACAAAAAGTTATATGAAATAAAAAGTCATATAAATTCACAGTTTATGGCTTCCCTTGCCAAATTTATGGAACTGGCATTATAGTATTATTCAACAATAACATACATAGGCATACTTTCACTTCATGTATCACAATATGAATAGAACTAACAACTAAAAAGGTGTAATGTGTCTATAAATAAACTGTAACCTAGAACTCATTTTTGCCAAAAAGTATTAACTACTTAAATCTTTGCATTATATTCCAAATGTTTATAGCAAAGACCTCCACAAGCTATAAACAGAAACATTGTTCATTTCACTTTAAAATGTCATATTCAAAGACAGATGAAGTTATTACCACTGATACAGTCTGGACTGATTGTTTAAGATGCCCTTGCAAAGTCTCCTGTTTTGCTCACTTCTAACCTCCCACATTCACTAAGATCAGTAACTCACAGTATCTTGAGAATTTGACTATCTCCAGGGCATGTTTGATTTTATAAAATGCTACTCTTCTGAAAATACTAGATATAAAATAACTTTTACATCAAGATATGTTTTACTATTTTGAGAATTTCATGTCATGCTTTAAACTAAATGCGAGAGAGCCTAGGAAAGGAAGAATGGCTATTTTATCAGTTTTATTCTCTACAAACATTCCACCAAGTAAACATTCAAAGGCCAAAAGATGACTTCCTCCCTGTGGGCACACAAAATCATTCAATATGCACTATTATTAATAGTATTGTCAACATGATTAATATTAATAAGATGTTATTATTACTAATTAAACTTTTGTATTTCAAATGGTGGCTCAAGCCTGCTTTTACTAGTTCAACATGAATGACGTATACTTCTTAATTTGACAAGTTTAATTCCAAAATATGATTCCCTTACCTTTTTCAGGCCAGCAAAACCTTCTGATTCCAGAAAGAAAAAGGCAAAGGGCATCAACACAAATAAACAAAGGCTGGAAAAGAGAGAAGCAAGATTCCACAAGCCTATAAGGAGATAGCAAAAAAAACAATAAAGATTAGAGACAAGCCTTGTAAAAAAAATTACTATGCTAAATTATGGTATTAGTCGAAGATCTATACTTTTTACTAATAAAAATAAACATAAACTTGAGGACAGTGGACTAACGAATCACCTAAACTTAGAAATGAGAAAATAATTACACATCCAAATTTCTGTAACTTTGTAACTTGTAACCTATTAGGAAAAGCCAATATAGAAACTAGAAATATTTTTCCTCATGTCCTAAAACAAATTCACTAAAGATATGACAAATGCAGAGATCCAAAGACACAGTCTCTTTAGACATACTGGCAACTGAATATTTAAATTAGATCCACTAGCATTTACTGAGCACTTAATAAATGCCAGATACTCTACTAGACATTGTACATGCATAATATCATTTAACTTAAGCCTAGTAAAAACACTAAAGGTAATAATTAGCATCTATTGAGCCCTTCTGTGCCAAGCACTATTCTGAGTGATTTACCAATATTATACAAACTCACATACTCTTCATAGGAATCCCCCAACAAGACAGAGGAACAGGCTGGTTATATAACTTAGCCAAGGTTGCAGAGCCAGTGGCAGAACTAACTCCTGGGATTTTTAAAAACCACTATATCATAGAAATTTAAGTAAGCAATTCTAAGTGGGAAGGAAAATGTAAGAGAGGCAGGCAAATTCATATTACCTTTTCCCTTTTTGACACATTCTGTACTCTTGTCAAACCACAATAAAAAGGTACTAAGATGACAATAAAAATAGATTTAGAAAAAGAAGACTAAGTCTGTCTTTGGGATTATGTTTGGCCAAACATCTTATACCTTTTATAGGTATAACACTCAAATTTAAAACAATTTTCAAAATAATGCCTACTTTTTTTTTAGATTTTTATTTATTTGAGAGAGAATGAGAGAGAGAGAGAGAGAGAGAGAGAGAGAACATGAGAGGGGGGAGGATCAGAGGGAGAAGTACACTTCCCACTGAGCAGGGAGCCCAACGTGGGACTCAATCCCAGGACTCCAGGACCATGACCTGAGCTGAAGGCAGTCGCTTAACCAACTGAGCCACCCAGGCGTGCCAAAATAATGCCTATAATACTTATAAAATCAAAAGTTAAAGATAAAATTATGCTAAGCATAAATTCAATCTATCACATGCACTTATCATTCAGTGCTTTGGAAAATGGGAAACCAACGTTCTTTCAACACCCTTATTTAGAAGGCACCGTTCCAAGCACAGGAGACACAGGAACAAACAAAACACAAAACCTTTGTTTTCACCAAAATATGCTATGAGGAATCTTTTCAGTTTTAGCCATTCTAACAAGTATAAAGTGGTATCTCCTTACTGTTTTAATTTACATTTCCCTAATCAATAAAGAATAACATGAACATCTTCATTAACTTATCTGCCACCCATGTATATCTTCTTTGGTGAAGAGTCTCTTCAAGTCTGTTGCCCATTGTTTCATTAGATTGTTTACTTATTGTTGAGTCTGTCAAGTTCTTTATATATGCTGAATACAAGTCCTTTATCAGGTATATAATTTGCAGATATTTTCTCCCCATCTGTAGATTGTCTTTTCATTTTTTTAACAAGTATCTTTCAAAGAACAAAATTTCTTCATTTTGACAAAGTCCAATTTACCAATTTTTTCTTTTACAGACCATCTTACCCAAGAAATTATATGGTCTAGCCCAGTAACACTGAGACTTTCTCCTATGGTTCCTTCTACAAGGGTTACAGTTTTAAGATTTACATTTAGATCTATGATCCCTCTGAGTCACTTTTGTATATGGTGCCAGGTATGGACTGAAGTTCATTTTTTTCCCTATGATTATCCAATTGCTCCAACACCATTTGTAGAAAAGAATACCCTTTTTCCACCAAATTGCCTTTGCACCTTCTTTGAAAGTAAATTGACAATATATGTGTAGATATATTCCTGGATCCTCTATTCCATCGAGTCGATCTATTTATCTTTATGCCAATACCACACCATCAATGATTACTATGGCCTTAATATAGTCTTCGAGTTGGGTAGTAAGTCCTCCAATTTTGTTCTCTCTCAAAGTTGTTTTGACTATTCTAAGTCCTTTGAAGTCCTATCTGAATTTCAGATCAGATTTTAAATTTCTACAAAAAAAAAAAAAAAGCCTGCTGGGATTTTGAATGAGGTTGCATTTAATTGGGAGACCCATCTGGGGAAAACTGACATCTTAACATTGTCTTCTTATCCATGAACATGGTATATCTCTCCATTTATTGTGGCATTCTTTAATTTTTGTCAGCAGTGTTTTATAGTTTATGGTATACAGGTCCCACACATTCCTAAGTATATCAGGTTTATGATGCTACTGTACACAAGTGGGCTTGTTTTTTTTAATCAATATCCAATTATTCATTGCGAGAATATAGAAATGCAATTGAGTTTTGTATATTTACTGTGTATCCTGCAACCCTGCAAATTCATTTATTGGTTCTAATAGCTTTTTAATAACAGATTCCATCACAATTTCTATATAGACAACCCTATCATCTGTTAATAGAAACAGTTTCACTTTTTCCTTTCCAACCTCAATGTCCTTTACTTTCTAAAAATCACCAGAACAATGTTGAATAGAAGTGGTGAGAGGGGACATCCTTGCCTTATTTCTATTCGCAGGGAAAAGAGCATTCAGTCTTTATTAAGCATGATGTTATCTGTAGGGTTTTTACAGATGCTCTTTATTAGGATGAAGAAATTCCTTTTCATGCCTAGTTTGCTGATTTTATCAAGAATGGATGTTGAGGGGCCTGGGTGGCTCAGTCATTAATCGTCTGCCTTCGGCTTAGGTCATTATCCCGGGATCCTGGGATAGAGTCCTGCATCGGGCTCCCTGCTCTGCAGGAGACCTGCTTCTCCCTCTCCCACTCGCCCTGCTTGTGTTCCTGCTCTTGCTATGTCTCTGTCAAATAAATAAATAAAATCTTTAAAAAAAAAAAAAAATGAATGTTGAATTTTTTTTCTGCTTTTTCTGCATGTATTGTGGTGACTTTTCCTTTTTAGGGTTTGAATATAGTAATTACATTCATTGATTTTTCAAAAGTCATACTGTATTATCCTTTTTATATATTGCTGTATTTGATTTGCTAAATTTTGTTTAGAATTTATGCATATATGTTCATGAGGGATATTAGTCTGTAATTTTCTTTTCATGTAATGTCTGTCTGGTTCTGGAATCAGGGTAATGCTAGGCACCATGAATTAGGAAGTGTTCCTTCATTTCTAATTTTCTAAAAGAGTCTGTGTAGAACTGGTATTGCTTCTTCCTTAAATATTTGATAGAATTGACAGTGAAGTCTTCTTGGCCTACAGTTTTATTTGTGAGAACATTTGTAACATTTTACAATGTCTGAGAGACTTTAGTAGTTTTTGCCTTCCAAATTTTTCCATTTCTCTAAGGTGTTGTATTGGCATAAAGGTTTTCACAATGTGCACTAATTATCCTTTTAATACCTGTAGAATCCACATGTATCATATGACCTCACTGATATGAGGAATTCTTAATCTCAGGAAACAAACTGAGGCTTCCTGGAGTAGTGGGGGGGGGTGGGAGGGATGGGGTGGCTGGGTGAGAGACATTGGGGAGGGTATGTGCTATGGTGAGCACTGTGAATTGTATAAGACTGTTGAATCACAGACCTGTATCCCTGAAACAAATAATACATTTTATGTTTTAAAAAAAAGAAGATAGTAGGAAGGGAGAAATGAAGGGGGGGAAATAGGTGGGGGAGACGAACCATGAGAGACTATGGACTCTGAGAAAGAAACTGAGGGTTCTAGAGGGGAGAGGGGTGGGGGGATGGGTTAGCCTGGTGATGGGTATTAAAGAGGGCATGTACTGAATGGAGCACTGGGTGTTAAACGCACACAATGAATCATGGAACACTACATCAAAAACTAATGATGTAATGTATGGTGATTAACATAACATAATAATAAAAAAAAATACCTGTAGAATCCATAGTGATGTCATCTATTTCATTCCTGATATTGGTAATTGGTGTCTTCTCTTTTTTTTGCTAATCAACCTTGCTGCAGCTTTATCAATTTTATCGATCTCACTTTCTCTGTATTTTCTGTTTTCTATTTCACTGATTTCTCCCCTTATCCTTTTTTTATTTCCAATTTTCCTTTTTTTTTAAGACTTATTTATTTATTTGAGAGAGCGAGAATGAGAAAGAGAGAGAGTACATGAGAGGGGGAGGGTTAGAGGGAGAAGCAGGCTCCTCACTGAGCAGGGAGCCCGATGCGGGACTCGATCCCGGGACTCCAGGATCATGACCTGAGCCGAAGGCAGCCACTTAACCAACTGAGCCACCCAGGCGCCCTCCAATTTTCTTAATTCGGTATTCATTTGTTCCCCTCTTCCTGTTTTCTTAAGGTGGAAATTGTGGGCACTGATTTGAGACCTTTTTTCTTTTCTAAAATAGACATTTTAGTGCTATAAATTTTCAAATGTTTTATTTTTGTTTTCATTAAGTTCAAAGAACTTCCAAACTTCCCTTCTAATTTCTTCTTTGACCTATTATTTAGTTACCAAATAATTGAGTGATTTTCTAAATATGTTTCTTTTACTGGTTTCCCATTTAATTTCATTACAGAACCTATCTTGTATGACTTAAATTCTTCTAAAAGTACTGAGATTTATTTTATGGCACAGAATATGGTCTCTCTTGGTAAATGTGCCTACTGTACTAAAAGAATGTATACTCTACAACTGTTGGGCAGAGTGGTCTATAAATGCAAATTAGGCCAAATTAGTTAAGAATGTTATTCAAATCTTCTGTGTTGTCTTCTTAATTTGTTCTATCAATTATTAAAAAGAAGATATTGATAAATCTGAATAGAACTGTGATTTTGACCATTAATCCTCTCATTTCTATTAAGTTTTTGCTTTATGTATTTAATAGCTACTTATTAGGTAGATAAATGTTTATTATGTTTTCATGAATTTCGTCATTATGAAATGATCTTATTTATGCCTGGTAAAATCTATACCCTTTTCTAATAATAATAATATACCTACTCCAGCTTTCTTTTTATTAGAATTAGCATGGTATACCTTTTTTCTTCTATTGCTCTAAACCTATTTGTGTCTGTATATTTAAAATGGGTTTACTGTAGGCAGCATATACTTGAGTCCTTCCTTTTTATTCAGTCTGATAATCTCTGCCTTTTTTTTTAAGTTTATTTATTTGTTTATTTTTAAGTAATGTCTACACCCAACGTGGGGCTCGAACTCACAACCCCAAGATCAAGAGTTACATGCTCTTCCGACTGACCCAACCAGGTGTCCCCAATCTCTGTCTTTTAATTGGAATGTTTAGACCACTAATGTTTACTGATATGGTCAGGTTTAAGTCTATTGATTTGCTCTTTGTTTTCTATTTGTCCCATTTATCTTCCCTTTTTCTTCTTTTTCTGTGCTCCTTTGGATTAATTTTTATGATTCCATTTTATTTCTTACAGTTGCTTATTGACTGTATCTCCTTGTTGAGCTATTTTACGGTTATCTGCAGGTTTATCACATACACCCTAACTCATCACAATCTGCTTTCAAGTGATCTAATACTTCATGTACAGCATAATAACCTTCCAATAGTATATTTCCATTTCTTTCCTTCTGCCTCTGTGCTATTGTTGTCATGAATTTTGCCTGTATATACTATAAAATCACAATACATTGTTACTACTTTTTAAGCAGCCAATTATCTTTTTATTTTTTTTAAAGATTTTATTTATTCGAGAGAAAGAATGAGAGATAGAGAGCATGAAAGGGAAGAGGGTCAGAGGGAGAGGCAGACTCCCTGCTGAGCAGGGAGCCCGATGTGGGACTCGATCCCGGGACTCCAGGATCATGACATGAGCCGAAGGCAGTCGCTCAACCAACTGAGCCACCCAGGCGCCCCTCTTTTTATTTTTTTAAAGATTTTATTTATTTATTTGAGAGAGCACAACCAGGGGGGAGGGAGAGGCAGGCTCCCCACTAAGCAGGGAGCCCGATGCAGGGGCTCAATCCCAGGACCCTGGCATCATGACCTGAGCCGAAGTCAGACGCTAACCAACTGAACCACCCAGGTGCCCCCAATTATCTTTTTAAAAGACATATAATAAAAACTTTTATATTTTGCCACAAAATTCAGCCAATAACCTGAATGAGCCTGGAAGCAAATTCTTACCAAGAGCCTTCAATAAGGAATGCAACCTCATGAAAACGTTGTCTACCAATTCTGAATCTGTGTCAATTGTAAGTCAGTTTTGACTTATTTTTCTCTTTGTTATGAGTTTTCCTTTCCTGCTTTGTACTCAGTTGTAGACTCAAGGTAGGCAGAGTGAACCTCCAAAGATGTCCATATCTTAATCCCTGGAATCTGTGAATATGTTACATTACATGGTATATTAGTTTTCTAGGGCTGCTCTAACAAAGTACCACAAACTGGATGGCTTCCAACAACAGAAATTTGTTCTTTCACAGTTCTGGAGGCTGTAAGTCCAAAATCAAGGTATCAGTAGGGCCATATCCCTTCTGAAGGCTCTAGACAAGAATCCTTCCTTATCTCTGGTAGAGACAAGGTAGCTGCATTCCTAGTTCTTATAGAAGTATCTCTCCAAATCTACCTGTCTTCACATGGCCTTTTTCAGGTGTGTCTGTGTCTCTGTTTTATCTTCTTATAAGGATACTAGTAATTAAATTAGGGCCCACCCTAACCCAGTGTGACCTTATCTTAACTAATTACAACTTCAAAGACATTATTTCCAAATAAGGCCACATTCTGAGGTTCTAGGTGGACCTGGTGGGGGAAAGAAGGGTGGGCAGGAAAGAGGACCATTATTCAATCCAGTATACATGCCAAAAAGACTGCAGGTATAATTATTAAGGCTATAGACCTTAATATAGGGAGACAGATCATCTTAGATTAGCCAGGTGGGTGAAACCTACCCAATGAACCTTTAAAAGCAGAGAACTTTCTCCAGCTGAAGTCAGAGAGAAGCAGTAGAAGGGTAAATCAGGGAGGAACTCAAGCCACTTTTTCTGGAGGGGGTCACATGAAAAACATAAGAGGTGGGCAGCCTCTAGGGCAAAGACCAGCACCTGGCAAGGAAATGGAGGACTTCAGTCTTACAACCACAAAGAACCAAATTCAGCCAATAACCTGAATGAGCCCGGAAGCAAATTCTTCCCCAGAGCCTCCAATAAGGAATGCAACCTCACGAAAACCTTCATTTCAGCTTCCCCCCACAAAAGAACATCCATTTCATAAGATCTTACAAAGAGAAATGTTTAAACTGAGATTATGATAGTCCATTAATTCTATTCATCTGTAAAACAAGATGTTTCTCTGTGCAACTCTCACCTGTCTAGTACTCTGCCCAGAACCTCCAGCCACCTGCCCCCCAACTATAGCCTGCACCCCCATTCTCTCGGCAGCACCCTCCAGCAGTTGAATGTATTTATTTATATGCTGAATTGCTATTCTTCAGTGCCTAGGTTTTCTTGAAAACTTAGTTGTTTTAGGTGACAGGGTATATACAGTCTCTCTTACTTCATCTTGGCCAGACTATATGTAGCTTTTAAACTTGAATGCTGATTTTAATTTTTCTTACTTCATACCTGAGCCTTAGTTTTTGATAAAACAATAAACACAGGGAATGTTCTGGGCATAAAATACCATAGCAGATCACTCATTCTTTACTCACTGTCCTCATGGATTTGTTAATCTTTAAAAAGCTGTTTTTAACGGGTAGTTACCCACTGTTTGAAGTTGACTTCCCAAATACTTACTGAGGTCCTTGACCCTTTTTTAAATTGTTTCAACACACAACTCAATAAAGCCTAAGCCTCAACTCCTATGTCTTAGACAAAATTGTTCCCTATTACCCTATTGTAAAATATCCATTCTCTTTACTCTCTTGCCCTAAATTCCTAAAATATAACTGCTCCAGTACACATTCTATAGTGGGCCTCTAGGATAGTTCACAAAACCATCATGCTTATTCTTTTTTCTCCCTTTTCTATACCCTGCCCATTATATTCTTTGATACATTTAGAAAGTGCACTCTAATCAAATAGGATAGTATCTTAGGGGCGCCTGGGTGGCTCAGTCAGTAAGCATCTGCCTTCAGCTCAGGTCATGATCCCAGGGTCCTGGGATCGAGTCCCGCATCGCATCGGGCTCTCTGCTCAGCAGGGAGTCTGCTTCTCCCTCGGCCTGCCACTCCCCCTGCTTGTCTCTCTCTCTCTCTCTCTCTCTCTCTCTCGCTGTCAACAAATAAAATCTTTTTTAAAAAAACATAGTGTCCTAAAAACATATTAAACATAATGAAATCATTGCAAAGCCTCACTTTGTTAAGCTCCTATTATACTATTCAATACCTGCTACTTTCAATTTACACTCTGAAAGGAAAAAAAAAAATCACTTAGGAAAAAAAGTACCAGTTTTATATCTTCTCAAAGAATTGTGTTAAATTAAAAGGACCTCTCTTCCTGTTTCTACTGGTCTAAATAAAGATCTCTTTAACAAAATACTTAAGCAGGGTAGACATACATTTGTAAGATTCTGAAATTAAGATTTATTCAAAATAAGCAAAAGTGTACTTTTAATGCACCAAGAATAACAAGTAAACACAGAATTTTGGAGCAGAAAAGAACTTTGAGATCCCTTGTTTAATTCACTCAGAAACCAAATTCTTTTTTTAAAATTTTTAAAAGTGGTTAAATAAATGCCACACAAATTCCAAAACTTACAAATAATGGACAAAGGATTAGATCCAAGATCTCTTGCTCTTTCTACACTACTGTATGGATCTCACACTTACCATTCTGGATGAAAAAAGCACAATATTTTGAATTTTGTTAATATTATCTGCTGAAAAAAGCAATCAGTTTAATAAGATTTTACTAAAGGAAATGTTTAAACTGAGAATATGACAGCTTATTAATTCTATCCATCGGTGTAAAACAAAATTAGTGGAGCTTCTGATCAGTTTGAAAGACACTGAAACAGAATTCAGCACTAGTTTGAAAGACACTGAAACAGAATTCAGCACTTCTACATGTAGCACTTCTACATTATATGTGAGCACATGTACACCCAAGCCTCTGAAAACATCAAACACAGAAAGGTTTTAACAAATCCAACTCTGATAAAACACTGACTGTACTATATGTACTCTGTGTGCTATAATGTCCTCTAACAAAACAAGGCATTCACACTATTCATGATTTAAAAAGCCTAAAAGTCCTGAGGCCAGATGTCTGAGTAAGTGGCACTTTATGTCTGACTAGCCTAAGATTGCATCTATCAACTATACATGAGCTGGAAAAGGAACTTCAACTCTGTGTCCTCATAAAATAGGCTACAACTTAACTCATAGGGCTCTCATAAAGAAGAGAAATAACATACCAAATACTAAACCAATGTCAGTGCCTCCCGCCAGCCATCTCAAAATAATGTAAATGTTCCAAACAACTGAAAAATTCTAATGCACACCAGCTTTGACCTGATAAAGACAAGACAGTGATTTACAGCTAAAATCAGCTCTCAACCTTTGCCTAAGGAATTATTCTCATTAGGGGCTTCCTGGGTGGCTCAGTCAGTTAAGCATCTGCCTTCAGCTCTGGTCATGATCCTGGGGTCCTGGGATGGAGCCCCGAGTCTCTTCGAGTCTCTTCGGGCTCCCTGCTCAGCAGGGAGTCTGCTTCTCCCTCTCTCTCTGCCAATTCCCCAGCTCATGGTCTCTCACACTTGCTCTCTCAAATAAAATCTTTTAAAAAATTTTTTAAAAAGCATGATTCTCATTAATTATACCCCAAAAAGCTTACAAAACAAAAACCTGTATACACACATTAAAAATATATAAAAACAGGGGCACCTGGGTGGCTCAGTCGTTAAGTGTCTGCCTTCGGCTCAGGTCATGATCCCAAGGTCCTGGGATCGAGCCCCGCATCGGGCTCCCTGCTCAGCGGGGAGTCTGCTTCCCCTCTCACACTCCCCCTGCTTGTCTTCCCTCTCTCGCTGTCTCTCTCTTCATCACATATATAAATAAAATCTTTAAAAATATATATATATAAACATATATATATATATATATATAAACAACGACCAAAAACAGGAACAGAAAATAAGCTGCAAAGAAATACACCAAATTACTAACAATGTGAATGTACTAAAATTATGGATGATTTGCTTCCTACTTTTCTACATATTATTAGTTTTCTATAAGGAGCAAATAAAGACCCTTAAAAAAAATGAAATATATTTAAACCTTGTTGTGAAACTCACAATTCTCCAAATCCCTGTTAGGTAATCTCCCAACAAAATGCTGGGCTTCCCGTCAGCCATGCCATTCACTCTATTTACCAGCCTCACTGACAACACAGTTCAAATCCAAGCTTCAGCCAAGTCACAGATTACCACTTAGGAGGGAGCTCAAAGCTTGCTCTCAAATAGTTGCCACCATGAATATAAACCCCTGAATGCTTAAAATCCACTATACTTTTATAATAAGGGGTAAAACTTTATTAGTTTTTGTAATTTGAAACAACATTCGTAGCACAGAAAGGAACTTTTTTATTGTTATTGAACTATAAATACACGTACTCCCAGAATTCATCCTTCTGATCATATATGTCTCCTTTCATGCAGGGAAAACTACAAATTGTTCTCTGAAAATCAAAAGTTAAGAAATAAAACTCTGGGGGCGCCTGGGTGGCTCAGTCGTTGAGCATCTGCCTTCGGCTCAGGTCATGACCCCAGGGTCCTGGGATCAAGCCCCGCATCGGGCTCCCTGCTCCGCGGGAAGCCTGCTTCTCCCTCTCCCACTCCCCCTGCTTGTGTTCCCTCTTCGCTGTGTCTCTCTCTGTCAAATAAATAAATAAAATCTTGAAAAAAAGAAAAAAGAAATAAAACTCTGCCTTGGGCAAAAGCTCACAAATCAGAAAAAGTATCTGCTCTGACTAACCTACACACTTAAAATGAAGAAAAGCTAAATAAAGAAACCTGTATCAACAGATATCAACAAGCAGCAATGTCTGCAGAACAAGTGGAGAAAATGATGAGTATGATCACAAAGATTCTGAATACCAACTCATTTAGTTTGACAGGAAATTAGATGCCTACATTTTTACATACTGAACTTTATATATAAGTAATATATGTGTGTACTATATATGTGTGCATATATAATACATAAGTGTGTGTATATATATACATATATCATTTAAAATTTTTTTTTATTTTCCCCCAATTGCCCCTTTTCCAGGAGACTCAACATTACTACTAATGGTTTTGACAACCACAATTGTAGGAAGGGATATGTGATACAGAACCTCCACTGTATTTATTTTTGCAAGAAATATTCACTTAACACAAAGAATTTGAGAGCTGAGGTCTTATCTTAACAGAAAAATCATCTACACAAATAACCAGTTTTTATTCAAAGTCTAAATAATTAAATGCAAAGAATTAAGTTTATTTACCAGAGTAAGTAAATGTGAAAGTTTCAGGCTTAGCTTATGCTAATTTAATTATTAAATCTACAACATATAAGTTAAAGTTACTATGAGAAAAACATCTAATATAGAGAAATATATCTAACATACATTCCTAAGTAGTAATTATATTCTTGACAATTAAGACTTAATTAGTTTCCAACAGTTTACAAACATACATCAGACATATATACATAAATATCCCTTAAGAATTATTCTGTAATTTTGATGAAACTTTCCTAATTTTAAATTAGGACTAATATTTATAATATAACTTATTTATATGACTACATATTAATTTATAAAATAAAAATAATCAAATTTCTCTACTTCAAAAGGCTAAAATTACTTCATATAGCTAAAATCCTTCAATATAACCCCAAAAATTCAAAAACCTTGTAGTTTGTCTAAATCGGTATCAGTGACAACCTTTCTGAAAGATGTCCTATGCCTATCTCCCAAAGATGTATCTGAACTTAAACAAAGGTTATTTACTAATCCTAGAATACTTCATTTCAAACCAAACCAAACTGAATTGCCAGATCACCATAGGATGCATTAACTTCTAGCTCCATCTGCTGGAGTCACAAAATATTCCAAAATCTGACATAAAATACTATGAAACAAATGATCTACAATTTATCATATAGACCAAACACTTCATGAATTTAAAACAGAAAATTAATCAGAGTTCAGCCATATTCAATAATTTCTAAAATGATAAATCTAAGTTAAAATCCGTATTGCAGTGGAATTGAGGATCTAACGCTATTGTCAAAAAGTGAGTTATATAATAAAAAAATTCTACCAAGAAAGCAGAAGCCTTAGAGAAAGACAAGTTTGCTTTTGAACAGTAAGTATTGTGTGAACCTCAGAATTAGAAGAGCTTCCGTCATTAGAAGAAAAACAAAAATTAAAAAACAACTTTAGCAATGAGTTGTGAAACTTTTTACCTTAATACAACTTTTTTCTTGTAACAAAAAAGCAATACATGTCCATTGCAGAAATATTATACAATACAAGCACCAAAAAAATGTTTATATCCTGTAATTAATCCTACCACCCAGGGAAAAACATGTTTTTCAACATCTTTCTCTATCAACAAATACTCTTCTACATCATCATCTATAATGGCCAAGAAAGCACTCCACTGTTAGGATTTACCAAAATTCAATTAAGCAAATTTCTTACTTTGACACTTAGATTGTTTCATTTTTAAAATTTTTATAAACAATACCTCCATTAATATCCAGTAACTACGGTGATGCATACTATGACAAATGACTATTAAGACCAATTAATTAGAAACTACTAGTAACATTTAACTAATAATGGTATATTAAACTTTATGAAGGACTGACTTTGATTTAATATCTATACATAAGTAGATGTAATACTTATTTTTAAGTTTAATTGCTTATAATCTAGAAGTCTGATTTTTTTAATCTTCTGTGGGACTTGAAAATGGCTAAATTAAAGATGGATTTTGCATTGTTCCTTCATGATATCCACAATAGCATATTGTCTATTCCTGTTGAAAAATCAAAATAAAACACCCATACCTTGAAAAGACTAGTCAGGTTCATGGTGGTTATCTTTTAACAGACCTAAATGTCAACTAGGCAATCATGTTATAAACGTGTGTCTCTGTCTCTTTCATAAATAAGTATGAACGGCTTAGCAAAAATTGGCCCCCAATGGGGGATACCTCAAAAAACTGAAGAATTATTTCTTGACTTTATTTAAGGCTACAACTTAACTCCATCATTCTCCTACCTTCCAAAGATTTATTCCTGTTTATTTTTTAACTTTAATCTCACATTACATAAAATTACCATTTAAATAAGGAAGTAATTCAATGCATTTAGTGCATTCACAAATCATGCTACCACTACCACCATCTCACCCCAAAACATGTCTATCACCCCGAAAGAAAAACCCATTAAGCATTTGTATCAGTTTTTCAATTTATGGAACTGAAAAGTTTCCTATTTTTCTGCTAAGTTTTTAACAAGATACAAAGAAAGTGAATACAAATAGATGCTTTCTTTTTCTGTCCATTTTTTACCCTTTTTCAATTTTAACAATTAAAGTGACAATACAAATTTTAGCTACCATTTTGTCATCTCTGCTCTCTTTGTACCATCCTATAATAACTATAGTTGCTGGCATGTCATACCCACACTAAGTGAATGATGGGACACACCTCACAACATC
This sequence comes from Eumetopias jubatus, assembly GCF_037043125.1. NCBI lineage: Eukaryota > Metazoa > Chordata > Mammalia > Carnivora > Otariidae > Eumetopias > Eumetopias jubatus. The sequence goes on along the minus strand of NW_028274842.1, from coordinate 1,783,201 downwards.
CAGCTGACAAGCAAAAAAGACCCTGGGCTAAAACTGCCAATGACCAGATTACCATTCTGCCCCATTCTAGCTCCAATATCATTTTTGTATATCACATTTTCCAAGCTATTTTAATCATTTTCCCCTTGTAGACAGAGATACATCTTGCTACACGATACAGATTTAAAACTAAGGGTAATATTTCATTTATTTATGTTATTAAATTCTGGCCCACAGAAGTGAAGTGGCATTCTAACGTAATCTGGTTAACATGTAACATCTCAAACCCAAGTGGCCCAAATCCAGACACTATATTTAATTCAAACTAAATATTTTTATACATACTAAAGCATTATCAACACATACAGTGGCCTAATCCATATGATTTACACACTAAAGGCACAAGTGATCAAAACCATCCATACTGACAATTTTACAGGATAAGCCATTACATTTGTTTTCAAATTAAGTTCCTTTTTACCAAGGTATTCCTAATGACACAATAAATAACTTTTATTCACTCAACGATGAATCTTTATTGGACAATTTCAGTGTGAAAGTACTGGAGCAGTGATCCGTGGGAGATTAAGAGAATTTCAGACATATTCTGAGACCTCAAAGAATTTGGCATAAATTCACAAAAGCTTAACACAAAAAGACAACTAACAACTTAAGAAAATCTCGTTAAGTGTTACAAGATGGTAAATGATTGACAAATGAATATGGATGATATAACTGCACTGGGGTTAAGGAAATCATCAGACTTTTCAGGGACTGCTTTTGGGAGACCCAAAACATCACTGCGGCCCACCAGTCAGAGCAAAGGCTTATGGAGGTCAGCTGGTCAACTGAGTGTTAGCTCAGGTCTCACATGTGTCACAGTGGGTCTGCAAACCAGGTCTGTGGTCATATCCCCAGTGCCAGAATGCATAAGGAATAGATATACTTCACAGCTAACAGAACCCCTACTCTGGTCCCCTGACCTGTGTAGTAAGGGCTATTACAATGGGAAACGCCAAGTGGAAGCCCCCAGAATTGCCTCTAACTAGGAAAACAGTAAACCAAAAGTCATGCCACATCCCCAAAGGAAATGCAGAGATTAATGCCACCATCAAGGGTTTGAAAGACGCAGAAGTAGTGACTCCCACATCCCCAAAACAGACAGACCTTAGGACAATGACAGTGGATTACTGTAAGCCTCACTAGGTGGTGGCTCCCACTGTAGCTGCTGTTCCAGATGTGGTTTCACTGCTTAAGTAAATTAACACATACCGTGGTACCTGGTGTATGACTCCTGATGTGACAGAGGCCTCTGTCTCCATCTCTGTCCATAAGACCCACCAGAGGAAGTTTACTTTCAGCTGCAAGGCCAGCAAAGCACCCTCACTGTCTTACCTCAGGGACACCCCAACTCCTCAGCCCTGTTACAATTTAATTTGCAGGAATTTTGATCGCCTTTCCCTTCCACCAAATGTCACAGTGGCCCATACTAATGATGACACTGTGCCGACTGGATGTAGTGAGCGAGAAGTAGCAAGTACTCTAGACTTATTGGTAAGACATTTTCATGTCAGAAGGTGGAGAATACATCCAAAAATAATTCAGGGGCCTTCTATGTCAGTGAAATTTCTAGGGGTCTAGTGGTGTGTGGACGTGGGGATCTCTGTTCTCAGGCGAAGGATGAGTTGTTGAATCTGGCTCTTCCTACAACCAAGAAAGGCACAAAGTCCATGGGCTTCTTGGGATTTTGAAGGTAACATATACCCCCTATTCCTCCTCTGGGTGTGTTACTGCAGCTCACTTACCGAGTGACGCCCAGAGCTGCCAGTTTACAGTGGGGTCCGGAATAAGAGAAGGTTCTGCAACAAGTATAGGCCGCTGCACAAGTTGCTCTGTTATGTAGGCCATCTGATCCGCAAACCCAGCGATGCCTGAAGTGTCCACGGCAGGCAGGAATGCTGCGTGGAGCCTTTGGCAGGCGCTATAGATGGATCACAGCACAGGCCTGTAGGACTTTAGAGCAAAGCCCTACAGCACTACAGCCCCTCTGGGATATACCTGAAGGACAGCCCTGCACAGATAACCATTCTCGTTTAAGTAACACTTGTAATTTAATTTAATTAACACAGTAAATCTTGGCCGGTTACCGGGCCTTAGAAGAGACTGAACACTTGACCATGAGCCACCAAGTTACCATGTGACTGGAGCTGCCCATGATGAACAGGGTGTTTGTTATGTGACCCACCGACCTGTAACATCAGACATGCAACAGCAATACTCCATCATCAAACAGAAGTGGTATACATAAGATCAGGCCCAAGCAGGCCCTGAAGGTACAAGTAAGTTACGTGAACAAGTGGCCCAAATGCCCATGGTCTCCACTCCTGCTCTACTACTTCTCTTCCCCAACTTGCGCTAGGGCCTCATAGGGAGTTCCCTACAATCAGTTGACAGAGGGAAGAAAAGACTCAGGCCTGGTCTACAGATGGTTCTGCACGACACCACCCAGAGTGGACAGCTGCAGCACCAGAGCCCTCTGAGACAGCAGTGAAGGGAAATCCTCCCGATGCCCCTGGCTGTTCACTTTGCTTGGGAGGAGAAATGACCAGACACATAATTATAAATTCATGGGTTGTGTCCAGTGATCTGGCTAGAAGGTCAGCAAGAAACATGACTAGAAAACTGGTAACAAGGAAATTGAAATTTGGGGCAGAGGTAGTACAGACAGTGCTCTCTGAATGTGGAAAAAGAACATGAAGATATTCATGTCCCATGTGACTGCTCATCAAAAGGGGACCCTGGCAAAGGAGGAGTTTAATAATCAAGTGGATGGGACTCCCTGTTCTGCAGATACCAGTCAGCCTCTTTCCCCGTCACCCGTCATGATCCAATGGGCTCATAAGCAAAGTGGCCACGATGGCAGGGTAGAGATTAGGCACGGGCTCAGCAGTGTGCACGTCTACTCATCACACTCACCTGGCTATGGCTACCAACTGCATGCCTAATCACCAGCAGCAAAAACCAACACTGAGACCTCAATATGGCACCACACCCAGGGGAGATTAGCCAGCTACCTGGTGGTGGGTTCACTGAAATGGGCCACTCCCATCATGGAGAGGGCAGCAATTTGTCCTTATTGGAACAGACACTTAACTCTGGGTACAGATATGCCTTGAACTTCGCGCAAAGCTGCTGCCAAAACTACTATCTGTGGACTTTCAGAATGCCTTGCCCACCATCATCACAGCAGTGCTTCTGATCTAGGAAATACTTCACAGCAGAAGAACAACAATGGGCCCATGCCCTCGGAATTCACTGGTCATGCATGTTTCCCACGATCCTGAAGCAGCTGGTTCGACAGAATGGTGGAATGTCCTTCTGAAGACTGTTACGGTGCCCGCTAGGTGGCAATACCTCGCAGGGCTGAAGAAAGGTACTCTAGGAGGTTGTATTCGCCCTGAATCTGTATTCAATATATGGTGGTACTTCTCCCATCGCTGGGGTTCACAGGTAGAATCGAGGAGTAGAATCGGGAGTGGTAGCACTCACCATTATCCGTAATGACCCACTAGCAAACTTTCTGTCTCCTGTTCCTGTAACCTTAGGAACCAGTGCTGCTAGACTAGAGTTCTAGCTCCAAAGGGAGGAACGTTTCCACCAGGAGACACAACAATGATTCCACTGAAATGGAAGTTCAGACTACTGTCCAGCACTTTGCGGTCCTCATGCCTCTCAATCAACCAGCAAGGAAGGGAGTTCTGACCCCCAGGGGGAACCTGGACGCCTCCTCCACAATAGAAGTGAGGAAGAGCGTGTCTTGAACACAGAACACGCCTCAGGGCATGTCTTAGTATTACCATAATTTGGCCCCATTAATGATTTTTTAAAAGCCAAGAAGCAAGTATGTCTAAGGTTGACAAATCTTCAACCCCAAGACAATCTAAGGGACTAATAATAAGCACTCCCTTGAATGTCATCGACAAGGTTAAAGAAAGCTATGAATTTAGAAGAGAAAGATGAATTTAAAAGATTTACGAAATTCACTACATGCAGCAAAGGATACAGACCTACCAAAGATTTAGCAGAAACAAAGCCAGGGGTCATAAAACCCTCAAGGAAAATTTCCAGGGCTTACATCCCAGGCCTCCTGAAACCTATTCCTAAAGGTACATTTAGAAGCAGTGACATCATTTAGAAGGTTCTTCCTCTAGTTCCCCAACTTTCAGATGATGTGGTTTATTGGAGTTCAAAATTATTGTCTATCACATATTCATTCAATAGGTTTATTAGGCAATCACTATGTGGGAATCATTGTTCTAAGCCCTAATTTATAAACAAAATATTTGAGCTTACACACCTTACATTATAATGAGAAAGACTACCAATAAAACAAATATATTTACTTCCAGAGTTAAGGCCTCCAAATATATGGCATGTCATGTGTTAGTAGCTCTTACTTACAGTCCATAAACAGAATAAAAGAAATAGCCTTGATTTAGAGTATGTGAAGGTCACTAAGTATAGCATGCAATTTCTACTCAGTAAAACTGGAAACAAAGGCCAGTTCACCTGTCATACTGGTTAGCCCAGCTTGAGACCACCTGCACTGCTGGTAAGAACACCTGGAGCCCAATCCTGAAAAATGTATGTGCTATAGTACCTATAGCTTTACAGAAACCTAGGGCCAAGGGGAACCATGCCAAACAGTCTTCCTCAAACATTTTAGACAATACATATAAAAACTATTTTCTAAATTATATATTATCCAAGTATTTTTAATAACTAAAAACATGTCATCTAAAAAAAACTCACCAAAACATTCATAGCCATTACTTTCCAGGTTGCCTCATGCCTTTCATAATAATAGCTGACTTTTCAGTAGAGGATTTATTTTTTGTATCAATTTCAGTTTGCTTATTCAGTTTTTTTCAATTGCTAAGCAAAAAAATGGAGTAATTTCTTTTTATTCAGTTAATAATTAGTCCTCATTTTACTGAATTCATTTGGTCTTCAGAGCATCATGACTCCATTTGTTTCTACTTTCAAGCATGACAGAAACCACAAAGGCCAGATTCAAATATATGATTAAACTAAAATGTTAAAATTTTTCATGTTAAAAAACAGTTTAAGCAGTATTAAAGGACAAATGGGAGGAAAATGTTTGCAATTAACCTCTGAGAGACAACTAATTACTTAAAAACTGCAAGTGTAAAAAGGAATGAAATCTTGCCATTTGCAACAACATGGATGGAGTGAGAGTATAATGCAGGAGAAATAAGTCAGTCAGAGAAATACCCTATGATTTCACTCATATGGGGAATTTAAGAAACAAAACAAATGAGCAAACGGACAAAAGAGGGGGGGGGGCAAGCCAGGAAACAGACTCTTCACTATAGAGAACAAACTGATGGTTACCAGAGGGGAGGGAGTCGTGGGGGGATGAATGAAATAGGTGATAGCGATTAAGGAGAGCACTTGGGATGAGCACGGGGCAGTGTATGGAGTGCTGAAGGACTGCACTGTACACCTGAAACTAATATTACACTGTATGTTAACTAACAGGAAGTAAAATTTTAATTAAAAAAAAAAGGAGGGGAAAACACTGTAAAAATGGGCAAAGGAAACATAGGTAGGCAATTTACTAAAAAATAACTGTGAATGACCTCTGAGTATGTTTTGTAAATGTCTATCCTTACTAGTAATTAAAGGAAAGTACATTTAAGAGGGGAAATGTTTCATATTTCTGACCTGGAACTTTTTTTTTTTTTAAGATTTATTGCAGGGGGTGGGGGGTGGGCAGAGAGAGAGAATTCAAGTAGACTGCACTGAGCATGGAACCTGATGCAGGACTCAATCTCATGACCCTGAGCAGAAACCATGAGTTGGACACTTAACCAACTGTGACACCCAAGCACTCCTTGAATTGGCAGGTTTTAAGTACCACCCACAGTTGATGAAGATACATTCTGGGAAGAGGAGCCCCTCAGTGAAAGTGAAACCACTAGTGGAATTCACACAGCTTTTCGGAATCAGGAAACATCTTCTCAAAACTTTTAAAGTGTGCTTACCTAGAAAGTGAATTGCAGAAATTATCCTAAGGACAAATATTTGTAAAGATGTACACTGGAGCTCTTTTAGTTAAAAAAAACTGGGAACAATCCATGCTTATAACAACTCCAGGCACTACTATAAATTGCACAGAAAAGTAGTTAATGGCATGGAAACCTCCCACTTACATGTTGATTTAGGAAAACATAAATCATCAGTGAGTCCGTGAAGGTTGCCATCTGGTTATGTATTCACAGGAAGACACCTTACTGAAGATTACAGACCACAGTATTCACAATAGCTCTGTGGGTTGTAGGATTGTGGGTAACATTAATTTTCTTCACCATATATTGTTTTCCAAATATTCTCCAGCAAATGAAGCATTTTTTTTAAACACAAAGGAGTGAGAGAAATGGTAGTTGTCTGTATAAATTCCAGACGAATTAAACAGTTATGCACAAAAAAAGTCATCTTTAGAAAATGAGGGGGAAAAAGAGAGTATTTGTCACATATCAGGAAGGGAAAGGATCTTCTAAACACAAAACAATTAGAGAAACCAAAGGAAGAAAAAAGACTGGACACTGGACAATATACAAATGTTAAAAATTCTGTCAATAAAAAGCAAGTAAAGGGCGCCTGGGTGGCTCAGTTGGTTGAGCGACTGCCTTCGGCTCAGATCATGATCCTGGAGTCCCAGGATCGAGTCCCACATCGGGCTCCCTGCTCAGCAGGGAGTCTGCTTCTCCCTCTGACCCTCTTCCCTCTCGTGCTCTCTATCTCTCATTCTCTCTCTCAAATAAATAAATAAAATCTTTAAAAAAAAATAAATAAAAATAAAAATAAAAATAAAAAGCAAGTAAAGTTAAAAAGAAAAATAACTAGAACATATTTACAAAAATCTAATAAAAAGCTGATGTGCTTTCCATATAAAGATATTACAATTCAAAAAGAATAAAAGGGGGAAGGACAATGAAACATATAAAAAAGATCTATGTATTAGATCTTGTAATATATTTTATATATTTTATAAATTAAAATTAAAATGTCATACACCTCACTAAAAATTTCCAGGAAATGGCAGAGTCAAGATTGGAATGCAGGTCTATTGGCCTCCAAGCAATATACCATGTTGCCCACAGTAAGTAAGTCACTTTTTTAACCACATTAATTTTAAAGTTTGTACTTGACAAAAGAGTTTTTCCCCCTTCAATTATACATTCTTAAATAACAAAAGTAACAGAAAATAAATTAAGTAGAAAACTATGGCTAGTATTCTTAGGTCTTAAATGGAGGCTGAGTTCTTTTGACATATCCAGATAAACCAAAATTCTCTTGCTAAATATTTAAATGAGAACTTACCAAATCATTAAGTATAAAGACTGCTTCTTGATTAAGTAAAACAGAAAAGACTTTCACAACTAAGAATAGGAATAGTAAGTAAAAATCTGGTTTTCTGATTTTATGAAGGACTCATGGTTTATTGGAGGAAGATGCAAATTATGAAGGAAATTAAGAAAAGGCAAATCTAAAAATACAGTGCAGTAAAAAATGAAAACATTCATTGTGATATTAAGCAATATATACTAACCATGAATCAGGGAGCCATTTAGCCATTGAATATAGTAGTTTTGAGGAAAAGAAAGCAGGATTTCATTGCTGATTATTGAAAAGGGTAAAAGCAAAACAGCCCCAGCTGAAACTGCCAGAGTGAACATGCTCAAAAACAACCTGGAAGAGAAGAGATCATTGTCACCAGCAATTGAAAAAAGCGAGGAATACGGTAGGAATTTAAAAAGGATAAAAACTCTTAAATCTTTTAATCCAAAAAGTTACATAAGATTTTCATTAAATATGTGTAGTTGGGAGACAAATGATATATATATGGTACTAGAAGTTCAATTAGGTATACTCTAAAACTACTCACTCTGTGAAAAGGGTCATTAACTTGTTGAACGAGCAGGCCCTAGAAGAATCACATACAGAAGACAGAGTACTTTGCACATTTTACAAAGAATAAGCCATAGTCTCTTTCCTCTTTTAAGTTTAAATATTTATTTCACAATTGCATTTAATTAACTACATTGGCAAATACATCCTAACAGCAATGCAAAAGCTGATTTCAGATGAAAAAAAAAACAAAAACTTGTGAAAACAGTATGAAAAACAAATCAATTCAAAATGGTTATTTCAAGAGAAAAAAACTTAACAAAGCCATTGGTCAGCTACCTCTTAAAATGGGTAAAGGCAAAATAAATTATACTAAGAAACCGTAGAGAACTATTAAACAATATTCTACTATTAAACAGTATTTAAAACACTATTTGTCATTTTTAAAAATAAGATATTGCTAATAAATACTGATACAGAGAAATGTCTAAGATAAATTAAGTTAAAAAAACTGAAAAGGCACGGACAATAAATAGAAAACATGCTCCCCCCCACAAAAAAATGCATTTATACACACAGGAAAATAGAGGTACACACACACACACACACACACACACACACACACACACACACACACCTAGCACAATATATAACAATCCCACAGGAGAGTGGAATTCTAAAGGGCTTTCACTTTCTCAGTTATATATATGTCTGAAATGTTTAAAATTTTTTATCTAATTTTTAAAAGATTTTTTTAAGACTTAAAAGGCAAAGGAAAAGAAAACCTCACCAACATTAGAGATGGAATCTTAATTTAATATCCATCCCATTAAAGTCAATATAGGAAGAACGTGAAAATAAATGTAACACATAAGAAAAAAAAAAACACGTAATAAACGCTTGAAATACACATCCACTAGAGTAACTTTGAGACCAATGCCATCTTGTGGCAACCAACAGAAGTGTTTTCCTACTTAAAAGCCAAAACAACCACGAAACCTCTGTTCAGTAAATCATCGATAATGTTTAAATGTAGACCATATCATACATACCAAAACTACAGCTCAAATCAGACACAGAAGAAGGCTTAGAAGCTGTTTTGCTGAGTGGGCATGTTTCCTGGGAAACGCACTAGGAAAAATGTCCAGCCAGGTCCACTGCCAACTCTGGCAACTACCAGCCAGTGGCCTGAAGCGTGCTTCTCTGGTTTTGTCCTTGCAAGTCAAGGGAGGAAGTTATCCCAATCGCTACCATTGCTTCCTTCCAATGCCAAAAATAGGATCAAACCCACAAGTTCACCATTCCAGGTCCTGAACAGCTATTCCAGTATGTGTGCCAGGCTCCTCTTGCCACGACAGACTCCCACATACAGTGTGATGTACCCACCTGCTCACACACCAAACCTCAATGCGTCTCACGGTTCTGTGCTCTGGGGCACAGTCAGCTCTGCCCCTAGGGTCGCTTTATGTCATCTGCCCTGTGAAGCAGCCTCAGCACCATTCTCCACACTCCTCTCAACAGTCAATGCTTCTCCTCTCAGCTCACACGACACTGACCACATAACCAGCAAGACCAACCAGAGTTTCCAAATCAAAAACCGGGACCAGTAATCTGACAAAAAACTAAGCTTATGAGGGCGAATAGGTAAAGTATTTGAAATCATAAACGATCCAGAAAAGCCTAACTATAAACAAACACTTGCAGAATCTACTGCATCTCAGGTACTGTGCCTGGGCTCTGGATACAGAGCGCCGCTGCCACCCTCTCACCCTGCCTGTGAGCACCTAGCATGAAAGCTACTCAGAAAAGGCCGATGCAGGTCAGGTCAATGCTGGCAAGGGGTCCCCAAGGGAAGGCCAGATCGAAAAAGAGCAGTAGTGGTCATAGCTTGCAGACCTCCTGAAGTGCCCTTCAGATTAAAGTGCCGTTTCACAAAAGTCACCTTCCGAAGCGGAGCAGATTCTGAGGACAGCACCCACAGGACTTCCTGGGGTCGGGGCAGCCAGGGCTCAAGGCTGACGCTGAGCCTTCAGCCTGAGAACGGGAAGGGTAGAGCTGGTATCGCCCGTGACGGAGAAGGCCACAGCTGGAGTGGGCCGGCGGGGAAACACGGGACTCAGCTTTGGCCCGGCCTCGTCTGTCATGTCCACAAGGCAGGAGCATCACGGAGGCCACGCTTCACACCTCTCCGCAGGCTACCAGGTGGCCTAGAACTTCTGTCTGCCCCATTGCTGGCTACGTTCTGACTGACCACTGGGCAGGACGGTGTCTGCCAGGGCTCTCTGACTCTAACATCACTCTCCCACTTTTAATTAGTAAGTATTTTGTGGGAAGCTAAGTTTGAAACTAGGAAAAATACCCTGTTCCTTGCCAAAAAGTTTATTCATTTACTGATACCTATCAGTATGGACTCAAGATTGTTCTATTTTATTCTGTGCAGGATCCATTACAATCGTTCTCCGGACACTCAGATTGTCCCTGATTGATGTGAAAGCCCTTCAAGGCTCTTGGGTCTTTTAGACATGCACCCCATCGTTCTTGGAGCACTTCCTTGCATTGTGGCAGTACCATATGTACAAAATGAGCCTGGAACTTCCCCTCTCCTACCCCTGCAGTCAGCTTCTTCCCCAAGGAGCCCTGGTTCCTATCAGTGGAAAGTTGTATTTAGAAGCACAGATCTAGTGCTAAGTATATTCACTGCTCCTGGGGTGTCATGCTCCCAATGGACAGGCAAGGAATGCAAGTATGCACTACGCCTGCATGTACATATACACACTAACACGCACCCACCTTCACATCTAGATCTGGTGCAACAACTCTGTATTGAAAACCGTTGAGTCCACACTGATAGTTCACTTGCAAGTCCAACTGCAATGCAACAACCCTGTTCATTTTCATTTTTCTCCCTTTCCCTTAACTACAGAATGGTTCCCCTCACCTTTAATGGACCAACCCCCTGGAAATGATCTGACACCCCGCCCCCTGCGGAGGCGCCCTCCTGCTCAGGTGACGCCCCATTCTGGACCGTCCCACCTCCCTCCCCACGGACCTCTGATGCCTAGGCCAGGCCATCCCTCTGGGGACACCCTCCTCAGCCTGCTTGGGCTCTGTCATCCTGCCTGGATGCCCTCCCCAACCTCTGACTCCCTGTAACAGAGCACCCCTGAACACACGCGAGTGCCCCTCATCACCGCTCAAGCTGACACTCCACCAAGGATTTCCCTCTGCAGGGAAAATTCCCTCCCTGCTCCTGGATCCTGAGAGCCCACACCAGGTCACCCCCGGGCTCTGATACCTCATGCCAGGCCTACTTCCTGCAATGGAGACTCTCCTCTCACCTGCAAGGGCTCCCAAAAGTTTCACCAGTTAGCATTCCATTTTTGTATCAATAACTTAAATCCAAATCAAATCAACTAACTAGCCAACAGTAGCTCTCATAAAATGTAGTTTTTGGTTGCAAAGTTAATTTGGGGGCACAAGTAGATACAAACAGAGAACAGAACAAAGGAGCAAAGGAGAAAGCAAACGTGGATCTAACGGGAGGTGAGAACGGCCAAGGGACAGGCTTTCCATTTTGACATGGGTGCTGAACCAGCTGCAGAGATCCCTGTTTCAAGTGGCCAGGTAGTGCTGCCAATCATTACACTTAAAAACTTGTCTGAGGGCGCTGGGTGGCTCAGTGTGTTGGGCGGCTGCCTTCGGCTCGGGTCATGATCCTGGAGTCCTGGGATCGAGTCCCGCATTGGGCTCCCTGTTTGGCGGGGAGTCTGCTTCTCCCTCTGACCCTCTTCCCTCTCATGCTCTCTATCTCTCATTCTCTCTCTCTCTCAAATGGATAAATAAAATCTTAAAAAAAAAAAAAAAACTTATCGGAGCTCTTCCCCTTTTTTCTCTTTGTTCAGCAGGACTCTCCTTCCATTTCCTCCTTTTTGGTGGAGGGGGCAAGGCAAGGAAAGACGGTGGAGAGAAGGGAGGCAACCCCAAATTCCCACATACTGTGCACGAGCACCAACCCTGGATTGTTTTGCAGATGTGATTGAATCCACACAACAGCATGACAGAGTAAGTGGCAGCTCTCCTTCACACACGGAGAAAACAAATCTTTCTCAATCTCTTCTGATCTTAAGTTAATCTTGAGTTCGGAATTTGAACCCAGATCTACCTTCCTCTTCCATTCTCACTCATTCTGTCACACAAGGGGGAAAACAGGCGGTGAAAGCCAAAAGGATTACTGGGCAAGGGGGGGGAACAGAGCAGCCCTGATTCTCTCAGGTGCCCCCTGCCCCCCCGCCGCCCCGCGCCCTCTCCTGTCTTTATTGTAAGTACACCCGTCGGCCTGCAGGAAAGGGATGCCAGCTCCAGGCACGTGATGCAGGAGCCACCTGCCAGGAGAACCCTCAGACCCGCCACAACAGCGATGGCAGCAGAACTGATGAAAGCAGAAGAGGAGGTCAGGGCTCCTGAGCCTCCTCACAAGGAAACGAGGCACAGCCACTGTTTCACAGAATACACTGCAAGGTAAAGTCTAAGTGATGTGTTCTGGTCTGTTGTGCAAACACCACCACTTTCTAGTTCCAGAACATTCCATCACCCCAAAATAAACCCTTGTATTCATTAAGCAGTTGCTCCCCATTTTGCCCTCCCCTCAGTCCCTGGTAACCATCAATATGTCACTGATGGGTTTACCTATTTTGGATATTTCTCATAAATGGAATCCTACACTACATGGCCTTTCATGTCTGGCTTCTTTCACTTAGCATGATGTTTTCAAGGTTCCTACATGCTGTAGTGTGTCAGTACCTTATTGCTTTTTATGGCTGAATAATATCCCCGGGGACATGAGAGTATCCGTGAATGTGTGCGTAAGTGCAGGCAGCCTTTCTCCCTTTCCCTCACCTCCTCCCCACCCCAGGCAAAAGGTGAATAATCTGATACTAATCGCGAAGAAACAAATCCAAATAACTGGCCTGTCATCTTCAGAAGTATCAAGGTAAGGGAAGTCAAGAAAATACTGAAGGGTTTCAGTCTGAAGGCAACTAAAGGGGCATGACAACTACAAGCAGTGTGTGATTCTGAGTGGGATCTTTTTGCAACAAAGGACATGAACGGGACAACTGGTAAATCTGAATGGGGAGGAGCGGTACAGCATCAGTTTCATTACCTTGATGTTTGTATGGTAGCTACACAGGAGAATGCACTGTTTATAGGCATTATATACAAAAGTATCCTGAGGAAATGGAGAACCAGGTCAGCAACTTCTCAAACAGTTCTGGGGCAAAAAGGCTCTTTTTTGTTATATTTCTAACTTTTGTCTAAATTCAGGACTACGCCAAAAATTTTTCAAGAATCAAAAGAATCCTGGAATAATAATCTCTCCAATGTAGTTACATCTGTGTGATTTCAAACTTTAGTCAAGCAAAATATGATAGAAAGAAACTCACTGCTTCCCATCCGGTTTGATACCTCAAAAAAAAAAATTAAAGGGTACATCAATCATATATCAGCATATATAAGCAGAAAAAGAGCTATCGGGAACCTAAAGAACCATCTGCGTCCGTCTCCCTGCTCACAGCAGGTAGATGTTCAATTAACTAGAAGAGATGTCTGTTCCCTATTCCAAGACTGTCACAGCCTTCTCAGCAGACCATTAAACAGCCAAGAGTTTTCTTTCTTATGGCCCAGCAACTTCCTCAACCATAAGCCCACTTCCTGGTTAAAACCTCTGAAGGTAAAATTGTCAGCTCCTCAAACAAGCAAATTTTAACAGGAGACAATCAATCCTCATTTTTCCATGTACAGTTGATCCTTGAACAATATGGCTTAGAAATGCACAGGTCCACTTACAAGTGAATTTTTTTAATAAATATAGTACAGTAATATAAATGTATTTTCTCTCCCTTATGATTTTCTTAATAGTTTTCTTTTCTCTAGCTACTTTATTGGGAGAATACAGTATATAATACATATAACATATAAAATATGTGTTAATCAGCTGTTTATGTCATCAGTAAGACTTCCAGTCAATAGTAAGCTATTAGTAGTTAAGTTTTGGATAAGTCAAAAATTATACACAATTTCCAACTGCACAGGGCCAGCGTCCCTCACCCCCACGGTGTTCAAGAGTCAACTGGGTATCTGTTTCTATGTGTTTCTAAGGATAGGGTTAATATCGATAAAAGCATTGTAATACTTCAGGTGAATTTTTTCCACATTTATGCCCAAAGGTGTGAATTAAATTTGAAGAATTTATGACATCAAAATTTGAAACAGAACAAATGAATTTTAAAATACATACGAAATCCTGTTGACTATGGCATCTTCGTCTTCTTGTTCATCTGTAAAAATGGTTAAGGTATTAATTTTTTTATCTTCAATAAAATGTTTCATTAATTTATTAGGAAATTAAACAAAAATAGAAACTTAATTATTTTGAAAAGAACTGATTTTCAAAACGCACTGTATTTATTTCAACATGGATCCAAATTTAAATCTCATTAAATCACGTAAGATAGAATGTAGTTAGGTAAGAGTGTTGTGATTAACCAAAATCGTGATTAACAAAACTACCATATGTAAATTGAAATTTTCCAAATATTTATTGCTCAAGAAAATAAAACTTAGTAGAACCTTAGGACCACTATCAAGTTTACTGTCATACGATATAAGTAAAATTATAATTGCTACTGAATGAAATTTTTTAGTTGATAGTATCCAACAAAAATCTTTACTATAAAATTAGAAGTCAGAATCTTAAAACTCATGTAGTTTTCTATGATTTGAGTTTGTCATTATTAATGGTAATAAGGAAGATTCTCTTCGACCAGTCTAAACCATTTAGATACCACTGCCTCAATACTTCATAATTACTGTGCAAGTTATAGAGTGGAAAGTATCAAGTTCTGTATCTCTTACAAGTAGCAGATACCCTCTGCCCCAATGCTCGCTCACCTCCTCTACCTCTCCCTCATGGCTGCTCGCCTTCTCTCTGTCCTCCCACATAAATTTACCAGCTAAAGAAAGTCTGATCCAATTACAAGAATATTGCACAGCACCCCCTGGCCCCTCCTTCTCCTCAATACCTAACTGGGGTTGTCCTCAAAGGCTCTCTCTCTAAGTCTCTGTAATTATGAGTGTCCACCTGCTTCCGTGTCAATGGTTTATTTGAGCCATTCTCTTACTCCAATCTCCATTCTTAATTATGAGCTGCCCAAAATAGCTTTACAACCAAAAGGACCATAAAATAACAGTCACAATTTTTATACTGTTGTACACACCCCCAATTAACCATCCACTACTGAAGAACGTTTTAATAGCTTCATATAAATTTCAATTCTTCTCCCTACACTCTACTAAAGTCCAGGGTATTCATCACCTCTCCCTGCCATTACTTTAAAAATCATCTGATAAGGGTGCCCAGGTGGCTCAGTCAGTTGAGTATCCAGGTCTTGATTTCCACTGGGGTCATGTCTCGGGATCATGGATCAGGCCCTGCGTCAGGCTCCGGGCTGACTGAAGGGGTCAGGGGAGTCTGCTTGGGGCTCTCTCTCCTCCTCTGTCTCTGCCCCCCACCCCTGCTCACTCTCTCTCAAAATAAATAAATACTTAAAAATCATCTAAATCATCTAATAAATCTCTAATTTTCCTGCTCATCATCCCCTAATTTCCCCTAAAATGATGCATTTATATTCGTTAATTCTCCCCCCACCTTCTATGTCCATAATCATTAAAACCTGATGCCAAAACAACTTTAAAAATAGCTAAGATACTGTGTTGAATCTGCAGGTCTTCAAATTTTTGAGAGATTATAGATTCTAGGAAGTATTTTAGTGTAATCATAGAGCAAAACTAAAACACTAGAGAGCAAGCATTTACTGACTGCTTTCAAAAGTCTAACAAGTTTAATATTATGACATAAAGAGTCCCTATTATATGGAATCCTTAACTATTCATATGGTACCTACTATTAGCCCAGCATCACAGGTAGAAAATCCTGTGATTTATAGAAAATAGCTCAGATTTAACAGAAGGCAGTAAGGCAACTCTTTAGGTCCTTACAAAGCCCTGGCACAAAAATCTGTGAATGAATTAGCACAAAGTTCATTTTTAAAAAAAGAATAGGGGATGGGATGCATGGGCGGCTCAGTCAGTTAAGAACGTGCCTTCAGCTCAGATCACGATCCCAGGGTCCTGGGATCAAGTCTCACATCAGGCTCCCTGCTCAGTGGGGAGCCTGCTTCTCCCTCTGACTGCCGCTCCCCCTGCTTGGACTCACTCTCTCTCCCTCTCTCTACAAATAAATAAAATCTTAAAAAAAAAAAAAAAGAACAGGTGCCTGGGTGGCTCAGTCAGTTAAGTGTCTGCCTTCAGCTCAGGTCATGATCTCAGGGTCCTGGGATCAAGCCCCACACCAGGCTCCCTGCTCAGCAGGAAGTCTGCTTGTCCCCCTCCCTGTCCCTCTGCTCCTCCCCCTGCTCGTGCACATGCACATTCGCTCCCTCTCTCTCTCAAAAATATAAAATCTTTAAAAATAATAATAACAATGCTGGAGTGGTGGGGGGTGGGAGGGAGGGGGTGGCTGGGTGAAAGACATCGGGGAGGGTATGTGCTATGGTGAGTGCTGTGAATTGTGCAAGACTGTTGAATCACAGACCTGTACCTCTGAAACAAATAATGCAATATATGTTAAAAAAAAAAAAAAGAAGATCATAGGAAGGGAAAAATGAAGGGGGGGATTCAGAGGGGGAGACGAACCATGAGAGACGATGGACTCTGAGAAACAAACTGAGGTTCTAGAGGGGAGGGGGTGGGGGGACAGGTGAGCCTGGTGATGGGTATTAAAGAGGGCATGTTCTGCATGGAGCACTGGGTGTTAAACGCACACAATGAATCACGGAACACTAGATCAAAAACTGATGATGTAATGCATGGTGATTAACATAACATAATAATAAAAAATATGAATAAAAAATAAAAATAATTTTTTAAATAAAAAAAGAACAAAGATTTAGTGGTCCCTCTGGTAGACACGATATATATGAAATAATAAAAAGAATAATATACGATTGAATCCTAAATTGATACTAAATGGTATCATGGAGACTCTACATTCTGTATTACTTTAGAGAAAGAAAAGATAGTCTAGTAGTCAGAGAAAAGATGGGATAGGGTATGCATGTTCAAACTCAGAGCCAGTCACAAGAACTCATATATCCTTATAAACTCTAGAATTTCCCAGATACTGAGCAGCCCCACACTGTTCTTGGTTGGACATAAGAACGGTAGTAAACGAGGGCTCAGGTCTGAGAATGACGACCCTGCAAGCAGTCAGATTCCCTGAAGGTTACTGTTTACTCTTAGTACCAGGCTATCGTGTCCTTCAATCATGGCCATACTGAATATATATACTACCACACTGACAGGCACAGTATACAGCCCAAATACCACAGACCAGCGGACATGATGATCTAAGTTTTAACTACAATGTTTCTACTTGCCTGATTTTCTCTTGTATCTTGTGATGATGAAGTAGGAAACAATGTAGAGAATGGCAAAAAGAAGGAAACATATCTGGAAAAAAAAATTAACAGTTCATTTACATTTGTGGCATTTTTTTTTAATAAATTATAGAAGATACATCTTTGGTATTTATATGCAAGAAGGATTTGATCTATTAAAAAAGTAAAAATTTTTAGGTATTTTGCTAATATAAAGTTTTGATAAAATACTAACTTATATGAACTAATAACTCAAATAGCCCAGTGTTTAATATCATTGCAGAAGAAAAAGCCCAAGGAAGATCTTTCTTTTCATAACTTAACCGAATTGTTTTCAAAATCATATGGAAGTGTAAAGAGCAAGACCAACACCAACAATTCTGAAAACCAAAGTCAATGAGACGCTACTATCCCTTCCAAATATCAAACACACTATAAAGCTTCAGTAACATTTAAAGAGTGTGATGGCACCAAAACTTGACAGACAAATGAAACATCTACTACACAAAATTTATATAATTTGGTTCTACATATAGAAAGCATCACAAATCAATGTGGGGGGAATAATCATTCAATAAATAAACCACATATCAAAATAAACAGCAGTTGAATGAGAAACTTCTTAAATATTAAATTCAAATTAAATTCCATTTAATTTCATGGGAACGATAGGTAAAAGAGGGTGGGTCAAAGAACGGGAGACCTCGTCCCTGTCAAAGACCAAGTGTGCAGAAATACAGTCTCACTAGAGCTATGAACCAGGGTAAAAATAATGTGAAGACTCTCAAATGAAACAATTCAAAGTGACGATAGTCTAGGGAGCACCCCTATGCATAGATTTCTGAAGGACTGTTGGCCACATGACTAAAAAGGACCTTAGATCTAGGTGTGAACAGCCACTGTGAAATGTCATCTAGGAAATGACAAACTAAGAGTGGACAGGAAGACCACGAGCCTCATGTTCTTCCAATACCAGTGGAGTGGGAAAGTGACAATGGACCATAATGACAGTGACCAAAAAGGAGCCAAGAGTCAAAAGCATCAAACTGGCCTACTGCTGGGAGCCCACTAAGAACTCCAGATGGATAAGAGAATGTTAGCACCATCACTACTTCCTCCCAATATCCTATGAGTAGGGAAAATGGGTCAAAAAAGGAAACCAGTTATTGGTGAAGAAATGTAAACGGAGGGGGTCTCCTAAGAAGATGTTGAGGGCGCCTGGGTGGCTCAGTCGGTTAAGTGACTGCCTTCGGCTCAGGTCATGATCCTGGAGTCCCGGGATCGAGTCCCACATTGGGCTCCCTGCTCAGCGAGGAGCCTGCTTCTCCCTCTAACCCTCCCCCATTTCATGTACTCTCTCTCTCTCTCATTCTCACTCTCTCAAAATAAATAAATAAATCTTAAAAAAAAAAAAAGAAGATGTTGAGTGTCGGGGGAGACTGTTTATAATGGAATGGTGAAGTCTGAGTAGGGCTGCAAGAGCACTAGAAACAGGGTAACTGGGCAGAAACTCCGTGACTTACAAGGTTAAAGTCAGAGGGATCGAATGACCAAGGCAATTAATATTTATTACAGAAGCTAAATGAAATTCAATTCATTCAACAATTACTTGTCATGAGCTTACTGTACACCAGGCATTCTTTTCAGAACTGAGAACACAGCAGTGAACAAAACAAAACTCGCACCCTCACTGAGCTTACACTCCACTAAGAAAACAGCCCATCAATAAACAGGCAACGGGGCAAATGACAATTGGTGCAGGATTACGGGAACAGGGAGTGCGAGCTCAGGTGAGGGGGCACGCTTCACTAATAAGGTGACATCTGAGGAAAGACTTATGGGAGAAGAGAGAGCAAGACATGCAGAAATCTGGAGGGAGGGTATTCTGTTCTCAAGGCACAGAGAACAGTCACACCAAGGGTCTGAGACAGGAAAAGCTCTGGTGTGTTCAAACAGCAAGAGAGAAGTAAGAGATGAGGTCATACAGGAGTTCGTACTAAGCGTCAGTTCTCACAAACAGTGAAGAGTTGGTTTTTACCCTGAGTGAGACAGGAATCCGTGCGACGAGACTCTGAGCAGAAGGGTGACAGGATCTGACAGAGGGCAAAAGGCTCACTCTAGGTACAATGTGGAAAGTAACTTAGAAGGGACAGGTCAGAAGCAGAGAGACCAGTTAGGAGTGCCCTGCAATCATCCAGAAGACAGGTCACTTGGACCTGTGTAGTAGAAATATCAAAAATTATTAAGTTCTAGGTATGTTTTGAAAACAGACTTGAGAGGGCTTGCAGGCATTAAGGCTTGGCCGAAGACACTGGAAAGAGAGAGTGGCCATTTCCTGAGTCAGGAAAGATTATGAGTAAAGTTATTTTGTGCTGGAAATAAAAAGTACAGTTTACACTGATGAATGTGAAATACTTATTATTCACTCAGGTGGAGAGGGTGGATGAGCTGTTGGATATACAAATCTGTACAGTCCAAGGAAAGGAGCCTGGCTAGAATTTTTTTTTAAGCTGAGGAGCAGGGGGGACATAAGCAGATAGATAGCTAAATCCCTGAGACCAGATGAGATTTCCACCCCAGGGAGTGAGTACAACCAGAGAAGTCGGAGAACCAAGCCCCGGAGCTCTCAAATATTTAGAAGTCAACTTGACAGAAGGAACCAGGAAGAGCTAACTGAGAAGCAGCAGTCAGCAGGTAGGAGGCAAACAACAGACTGTGATGTCCCAAAAGTCAAATGAAGACAGTTCATGTAGGAAAAGGGAATTATCAGCTGTGTCAAATGCTGCTGACAGGCCAAGTTAGACGAGCACTGAGAATTGACAACTGGATTTAGCAACATGGAGGTCATCGGTGACCTTGACCAGAGCTGTTTTTCTGAAGCAGTGAACGTAAAACCCTGACTGAAGTAAATTAAGACAGAAGAAGCACTGAAAATAAAATGTACATAGACAGTTCTTTCCAGGAATTTTAAGGTAAAGGGAAACAAAAGAAATGGGATGGGAACTATGAAGAGGGCTTTTTTTTTTTTAAGATGAGAAAAGTTACACATTGCAATAATAATCAGGTAGAGAGAAAAATTATTGATGCAAGAAAGAAAAAGGAGAAGTGCTAAAGCAATGCATTCAAGGTGAGGAGCTAGAAATAAATGTATCCCTAGTCAGAAGGAGGAGGAGCAGAGGACAGAACATTTGAGTTCCACTGCAGCTAGGTAAACAGATGCGTGGTAAAAGCACAAAAACATTCTCTTTAGATGGTTTCTATTTTCTTAGTAAAATAGAAGCCAAGTTCCTCAAATAAGAGTTACACATGGAGACAGAATGCACACAGGAGGAGGACACCGTAAATGGAGTAGAGAATATGAGGGAATCCTGAGAGCCACGGCAAGATGAAATGGACTTCACAGCTCCAGGCAAGCCCAAGCTGAACCTCCGAGCCAGGCAGGAGGCCTACTGCTGCTCTACAACACGACGGCCTAGCTCTTAGGTGCTGGGGAAGCTGCAGGTAAACCAAGCAGAGCTTTGAGGATTCTAACAACGACCCTATTCTCTCCTCCCCTGTACAGCCTACACTGGCAGACTTGTGCTAGGTACCGCTCACTCACTCCTCCAATCACAGATCTGACTTCATGTCCACTGACCAACTCCAAGTGCTCTGGCAGTGGTCAGTCGAGACCCAGCATCCGAATTCCACTCTCACAATTTCACCTGATCTCTGAGCAGCCCCTCCTATTTCAGCAATCATCCTCCTTCTCTGATTATTCACCCATTTTCCATCACTAGCTTCCCTTTTCCTGCCAGTCTTTAAACATTATTCTTCTAAAACAAACAAAACAAAACACAGCACACTATTTTTCTTCTCCATGATTTCAGGGCTGAGCCAGAAATCTGTTCTCAATCCACAAACTCTTCACAGGTAACCTAATCTGCTCCCAGGGTTTTAACCATCAACCCCAGAAATCCCTGGAAAACAGTGTGAAAACCACTGGATTAGGGTATTAGCAAAAGTAAGTAAAGGGCACCTGGGTGGCTCAGTCGGTTGGGTGTTTCCCTTAGGCTCAGGTTGCAATACGCTGGGATTGATCCCTGCGTCAGGCTCCCTGTTCATAAGGGAGTCTGCTTCTCCCTTTCCCTCTGCCCCTCCCCCACACAGCTTGTGCTCGCTCTCTCGCACGCTCTCTCTAAAACATAAATAAAATCTTTAAAAAAAAAAAAGAGTGAAATGAATGGCCATAAATCCTAAGTAGATTGGGGAGGAGAAAAAGAAACCAAGTACAGAGTGATGGATAAGTGGAGATGTCTATCAACTGAGGCTTCCAGTAGAACTGCAGGAGACCAAGGAACGTAGAAGAAGGAAAGGTTATGATTAAAGAATGTTTATAGATTTTTAAACTTAGTATTTGAATTTAGAGAACAGTGTCAGGAATTCCAGAAAGTACATGCAGAAGCAGAAGATGAGAAGGCATGAGAGGTAATGAACAAAATGAAATTAAGAAACCAAAATGCATGGCATAAAATGAAAAGACTAATGGAAAGCGATTCATTTAAGAACGGAAATAAGGCTAACAATTATAAAAACAAATATAAGTATTACTAATTTAAATATAAAAGCCACACATTAGGAAAATAAAAATACAACTATAACGGATTAGAAAACTCACAGAATGGGTTAGACTATTTTTCTAGTTCCAAAAGTGAGACTAGGAGCAAATGCCTCCCCTAAATGAGGGCATCTTCAACAGAAAGCAACCCAGAGATGAGTGAAATGAAAGCAAGCTGTCGTATGCCTTTTATTGTCCCTATATCTGGTGGGAACAAAAGGAAATTCCTAACCAAAAAAGGAGAAAGGCGGGGGCACCCTGGGTGGCTTAGCTGGTTCCGCACCTGCCTTTGGCTCAGGTCATGATCCCAGGGTCCTGGGATCTAGCCCCGCATGGGGCTCCCTGCTCAGTGGGGAGTCAGCTTCTCCCTCTCCCTCTGCCACTCCCCCTGCTTATGCTCTCTCTCTCTCTAATAAATAAATAAAATCTTAAAAAAAAAAAAAGAAGAAGAAAGTCATTACAGCTCCTCGCCATTAACAGTGAGTAAGATACAGCTGATAAAAAGGGAGAGGAACAGGCTCTCATGGTTCTCTAAGAAGACTGAGCTCTTCCCTCCTGGTCAGGGAGGAAGAGCAAGGTTACTGAAACTCAAGCAGAAACAATACCAGTTGCATGTCTTCTATGCCAGCTAAACTAGACAGCAGAAAATTCAGCCCTCTCGGGGGCCACATGGCTTTAGTCCTGATGATGATCAAGGATGGCTATCCTAGAAACATACACTCTTCCAAAACTGAAACAAGAAGAAATAGAAAATTTGAACAGACCGATTTCTAGTAATAAAATTGAATGGGTAATGAAAAACCACCAACAAACAAAAGTCCAGGACCTGATGGCTTCACAGGTGAATCTACCAAACATTTAAAGAATGGTTAATACCTATTCTTCTCAAACTATTCCAAAAAGATAGAAGATGGAGAAAAGCTTCCAAATTCATCTTATAAGACCAGCATTACCCTGATACCAAAACCAGACAAAAACCTGAGGGGAAAAAAAAACAAGCTGATATCTCTGCTGAACATAGAGGCAAAAACTCTTCAACAAAATACTAGCAAACCCAATCCAACAATACATGAAAAAAATCATTCACCACAATCAAGTGGGATTTATTCCAGGGATTCAAACATGGTTCAATAGTCACAAACCAATCAATGTGATACATCATACTAACAAGAGGCAGGATAAAAACCATATGATCATTTCAGAGATGCAGAAAAAGCAACTGACAACATCCATTCATGATAAAAACACTCAACAAAGTGAGTTTAGAGGGAGTAATACCTCAACATAATAAAGGTCATATATGAAAAATCTACAGTTAACATCATACTCAATGATGTAAAACTGAAAGCTTTTTCTCTATGATCAGGAACAAGGCAAGGATGTTCACTCTCACCACTTTTATTCAACAAAGTACTAGAAGTCCTAGCTGCAGCAATCAGGCAAGAAAAAGAAATAAAAGACATATATTGCTGAGGAAGTGGGGTGCCTGGGTGGCTCACTTGATAAGTGTCCAGCTCTTGATCTCAGATCAGGTCTTGATCTCAGGGTCGTGAGTTCAAGCCCCACACTGGACTCCATGCTAGGCATGGAGCCTACATTTAAAAAAAAAAAAAATTGCTAAGGAAGAAGTAAAACTACTACTGTTTGCAGATGACATGACACAATATATAGAAAACACTAGAGACTCCACCAAAAAACTATTAGAACTGATACTGAATTCAGTAAAGTTGCAGGACACAAAATTAATATTCAGAAACCTTGCATTTCTATACACTGATAACAAAGTAGCAGAAAGAGAAATGAAAGTATCAATCCCATTTATGATTGTACCAAAAATAATAAAATACCTAGGAATAAACTCATCAAAAAGGTAAAACACCCATATTCTGAAAACTATAAGACATTCATGAAATAAAGATGACACAAACAAACAGAAAGATACACCATGCTCATGGACTGGAAGAATATTATTAAAATGTCCATACTAAAGCTATCTACAGATGCACTGCAATCCCTACCAAAATACCAATAGCATTTTTCCCAGAACTAGAACAAATAATCCTAAAATTTGTAGAGAACCACAAAAGACCTTGAATAACCAAAGCAATCTTGAGAAAGAAGAACAAAACTGGAGGTATCACAATCCCAGATTTAAAAATATACTACAAAGATAAAGTAATCAAAATAGTACAGTACTGGCACAAAAACAAGAAACACGAGTCAACAGAACAGGACAGAGAGACCAGAAACAAACCCATATCTATATGGTTAATTAATCTACAACAAAGGAGGCAAGAATATACAATGGGGAAAAGACAGTCTTCTCAATAAATGGTGCTGGGAAAACTGGACAGCTACATGCACAAGAAAGAAACTGGACCATTTTCTTACAACATACCCCAAAATAAATTCAAAACAGATCAAAGACCTAAATATGAGACCTGAAATCATAAAACTCCAGAAGCAAACAGAGCTAGTAACCTCTTGGAAATCACCTTAGCAACATAGTTGTGGATATGTCTCCTGAAGCAAGAGATACAAAAGTAAAAATAAACCATTGGGACTACACCGAAACAAAAAGCTTTTTGCACAGCAAAGAAAACCATCCACAAAACAAACAGTCAACTTAATGACTGGGAGAAGATATTTGGAGCAAATATCCAAAATACATAAAGAACTTACACAACTCAATACCAAAAAAACAAACACTCCAATTTAAAAATGGGCAGAGGACCTGAATAGACATTTTTCCAAAAAACACATACAGATAAGCCTATGTGAAAAGATGCGCAACATCAGGGAAATGCAAATCAGAACCACCTTACACCAAAAACAAACAAACAAATAAATACGACCTCACACCAGTCAGAATGGTTAGTATCAAAAAGACAAAAAATAACAAGTGTTGGTGAAGATGTGGAGAAAGAGGACCCCTTGTGCACTGTTAGTGGGAATGCAAATCAGTGCAGCCACTCTGTGAAACAGTATAGACGATCCTCAAAACATTAAAAAAAGAAATACCATATGATCCAATATTTGCACTACGGGGTATTTACCCAAAGAAAACAAAAACATTAATTTGAAAAGATGTATATACTCATGTGTATTGCAGCATTTTCTACAACAGCCAAGATACAGAGACAACCCAAGTGTCTACCAATAGATGAATGAGTAAAAAATATGTGGCACATATATATAAATAAAATAGAGTATTACTCAGCCATAAAAGAGAATGATATCTTGCCATTTGCAACAACACGGATGGACCTAAGGGTATTATGCGGAGTGAAATAAGTCAGACAAAGAAAGACAAAATACCGTATGATTTCACTTACATGTGGAATCTAAAAAAAATGAAAAGCAAACAACCAAACAAAATGGACTCTTAAATACAGAAAATAAACTGGTGGTTGCCAGAGGGAAGGTGGGTAGGAGGATGGGTGAAACAGATAAAGGGCATTAAGAGGTACAAACTTCCAGTTATAAAGTAAGTCAGTCACTGAGATGAAAAGTACAGCATAGGAAATATAGTCAATAATATTGTAAAAATGTTATATGGTGACAAATGGTGACTACATTTATTGTCGTGAGCACTGGGTAATGTACAAAATTGTTGAATCAATAGGTTGTACACCTAAAACTAATATAACATTGTATGTTAACTATACTTAAATTATAATTTTTTAATTAAAAAAAGGGCTAGGCATTTGGGAACTGAATTACCCGGTCACAAATAATCTAATAATGCTTTCAAAATACAATGTTAAAAGCTAAAATTCTTAAATTCCAGGTATAAGATTTGAACCTAAATTCAAACTGGTACATTATAATCAAATGGTACTACCTAGTAGCTTTTCATTCAAGGCTGATAGGCTTCAACTATTTTAGGGTAACCAGAAGGAATGAGTATCATAAAAGAGTCATGGGTGCAAAGACGCTCAAGGACTGTTACCGTGAACACATTTCTGACAAAATCTTGGCAGAGAAATGAGGAAACTATAATTGAGCCAATAATCTCATACCACAGCTGAGAGCCAATAGACACTGCTTTATTTTAAGGTCACTAAATCAAAAATAGAGATGTTAAGTATCCTTTAACATTACAAGCTAACCACTAAAATAAAATTAAAATTCTTCAAGTTACCCTAAGAGCCAGGAAAACAACAATAAAACAAAGAAAAATCCAGACTATGTAGTAAAAGACAGGAAGACACCAACATTATGAAAATAATAATACAACAGATTAAAGATGAAACACTAAAACCAAAATTGTAAATGAGACAAATGATTAAAAGAAAACTCTCACAGATACAGACATATCTAAAATAAAGTGACTCATGCGCTTGGGTGGCTCAGCTGGTTGAGCGCCTGCCTTCAGCTCAGGTCCCTGACCCCAGACTTCTGGGGTGGAGCCCCGCACCGGGCTCCCTGCTCCGCGGGAAGCCTGCTTCTCCCTCTCTTCCTTGCTCTCGCTCTCACTCTTCCTCTCAAAAAATCTTTTAAAAAAATGAAATAAAATAAAGTGACTCAAAAAGATTGAAAACAAAAGGATAAACAGAGACAAACCAGGCAGATGCTAACAAAGAAGCTGTCGTTTTTTTTTTTTTAATAAGGTGTGAAGACAAAATAGGGTACTTTATGAACAACAGTATCGCCCACAATGAAGAAAGAATCCTCATGTACCAAAAACACCAAGATAATTTTTCAAAACTGAGTATGAAAGGGAAAATGTAAACCACTACTTTAGTTGGGAGTCTTCAACTCACCATCAAAGAAAAAGCAAATGCAAACCAAATACATAATAATAAAAATGAATTTTTTTAAAGTAATAATATTGCTCCAGTAAATAAATGGCTTTATCATACTCAATGCTATATATCTATAAATCCATGTCCTGCCACCCCAATGTCCTAGCCCCTCACAACTACTGTTTTCTGTTTCTATGGATTTGCCTATTCCGGATATTTCATATAAATGAAGACATAATATGCGCCTTTTTGTGTCTGTCTTCTTTCCCTTAGCGTAATGTTTTCAAGGTTCATCCATGCTATAGCATGTACCAATACATCGTTCTTCCAGACTTTTTACAAGAAAAATAAAACACTATGTAATTAAAAACACAGTGAATATTTTGTTGCTAGCAGCTGCAAGCATTCCTTTCAGATACATTTGCATATGTTCATTGTTTATAACTGCAACAAACCACCTTTTAAAGAGATAAGAAAACAAAATTAGCAATATTCTATCTCCCAAACAATTAACATGACTTTGAAACACAAGCTGATATCCAATTTTCTGTTATCGGCACCATCATAATAAATTGCCCTGTGTCCATCAACTTGCGCTTCAATAAAGGTAAAACAGTATTTCCTCATAAACATCTAATAGAGACCTTTAACAAGGAGTAAATATTCTGTTTTTCAAGATTATCACAGTAAATGTCAAATTCAGTAATGTCATCTACAATATTACACCTTATTACTTATTGAGATTTTTCAGATTCTGTCTAATCTTACATTGTATGTCACCAGCCAAAAGTTCTCTAAAAGAACTTTTAGAGACCCAGAGCATTTGACAAAATCCAATACCCATTTATGATAAAAGCTTCTGAGACCCAGACTCCAGCAAAACGTAAACGAAAGACAGCTCTACCTGAGAGAAGCTGCCACCAGAGCCAGCTGTCACTCACTTTGTCCTTCGTGTTCTACATCCCAAGCACAGCTATTCTACCCACAAAGCCCCCCCTTCTGAACCCTCACAATACTCTTAGTTCACAGTATTTCAGCACAACCACTGATTTCCATTAAATGTTTCATGTAAATAAAATGTGTCTCCTAAAATTCTTATTATATATAGTTTAGGCACATTAAAGGTACTAATACAAACAGGAACTACATTATACATCTCTTGAATCTTCCTGAGTGCCTAGATAAATAATTTTAAAATAAACAGAGTAAATTACAATCCTTCCCACTTCTGGTTCCTTAACCTCCATGAGGCCCAGTCACGGCGAAGGGGAGACACTTTGAATAGGATGAAAGACAGAAGTTTAAAATCGACTGGACTTGATTTTTCAATATGTGAGAGTGACCATAAAACTATTAGATGAGCCAAAGTTGTCACCAAAGGAAGGGAACAGAGACCCAACAAAGGATCCTTGCAAGCAGCAGTGGGAGAAAATGAAACTGCTTTACAACTATTTCCTACCAAGTTTACCCACACAATAACCAGTTAAGTACGACCTCTGAACGATACTAAGTCTTCCTTCCAGGAGAGGAACAGCTCTCCACTAATTATCTTCTTTGATTTTTTTAAATCAGAGTAGTTTTCCTCATATAGATCAGGTACATGTTTTGTTAGCTTTATACCTAAGCACTTTTTTCTTCATGCTAATGTTAATGGTGTATTTTTAATTTCAAATTCCAATTTTTCATCCCGGTATACAGGACAGCAACGGACTTTTGTGTATTAACGTTGTATCTTAATGTCTTGCTATAATCTATTAGTCCCAGGAGTTCTATTGTTGTTATTAACTTTCTGGGATTGTCTACCTAGACTATCATGTCATCTCTGAATGAAGACAGTTTGCTTTTTCTCTCCCCAATTTGTAAACCTATCAGTTCCTTTCCTTTTCTCACTGCATTAGCTAGGACTTCCACAAAAAAGCAGTGATAAAAGGGGACATCCTTGCCTTGTTTCGGATCTTAGTTGGAAAGCTTTTGGTTTCTTCATTAGTGTGATATTAGCTGTAGATATTTTGTGGATGTTCTTTATCAAGCTGAGGAAGTTCCCCTCTATTCTTGGTTTACTGAGAGCTTTTATCATAAATGGGTATTGGATTTTGTCAAATGCTCTCTCCGATAGGATATTAATAGGATTATATGCTATTTCTTCTTGAGTCTGTTGATGTGATGGATTACACCAAGTGATTTCTGAATGTAGAACCAGCCTTGCATACTTGGAATAAATCCCACTTGGTCGTGGTGTATAATAATTCTTTTGATATGCTACTGGATTTAGTTTGCTAATATTTTCTTGCAGAACTGTGCATTTATGCTCACAACAGATACTGGTCTGTAGTTTTCCTTTATTGAAATGTTTTTGTCCAATTTTAGTATTAAGGTAATGCTGGCGTCCTAGAATGAGCTAGAAGTGTTCGCTGTGCTTCTATTTTCTGTTCGAGATTACAGAGAATTGGTATCACATCTTCCTTAACCATTTGGTAGAATTCACCGGTGAAACCATCTAGGACTGTTTGGAAGGTCAATTGCTGATTCAATTTCTTTAAAAGATACAGGCCTACTCAGATTATCTGTTTCTCATTCTATTACACTTTATTTGATTTCTACCATTCCTTCGTTCTTAAAGTTTCCATCTCTTTGCTTACATTATCCATCTGTTCTTGCATATTGTGCACTATTTCCATTACCACCCTTGGCATATTAATTAGTTATTTCAAATTCGGGCTTTATAAACCCCAAGTCTCTGTCATATCTAAATCTGCTTCTGATGCTTGCTTTGTATCTTTCAACTGTATATTTTGCCTTTTGGTTTTTAAATTTTTTCATTAAAAGTCAAGGCATTATAGGGGCACCTGGGTGACTCAGTCAGTTAAGCATGTGCCTTTGGCTCAGGTAAGATCCCAGGGTTCTGGGATCGAGCCCCACATCGGGCTACCAGCTCAGCGGGGAGCCTGCTTCTCCCTCTCCCTCTGGTGCTCCCCCTGCTTGTACTTTCTCTAACTGCCAAATAAATAAATAAACTCTTTTTTAAAAAAGACATTATACTAGAGGAGCTAGGGAAAAAACAGCAAATAAAGCCTAAACCCAGCAGGAGAAGAGAAATAATAAAGATCAGAGCAGAAATCAATGAAATAGAAACCAAAAGAACAGTAGAACACATCAACGAAACTAGGAGCTGGTTCTTTGAAAGAATTAACAAGATTGATAAACCCCAGGCCAGACTTATCCAAAAGAAAAGAGAAATGACCCAAATCAACAAAATCATGAATGAAAGAGAAGAGATCACAACCAACACCAAAGAAATACAAACAATTATAAGAACATATTATGAGCAACTATACGACAGCAAATTAGATAACCTGGAAGAAATGGATGCATTCCTAGAGATGTATCAACTACCAAAACTGAACCAGGAAGAAATAGAAAACCTGAACAGACCTATAACCACTACAGAAATTGAAGTAGTCATCAAATATCTCCCAACAAACAAAAGCCCAGAGCCAGATGGCTTCCCAGGGGAATTTACCAAACATTTAAAGAAGAATTAATACCTATTCTCCTGAAACTGTTCCAAAAAATAGAAATGGAAGGAAAACTTCCAAACCCATTTTATCTGACCACCATTACCTTGATCCCAAAACCAAAGACCCCATCAGAAAGGAGAATTACAGACCAATATCCTTGATGAACACAGATGCAAAAATTCTCACCAAAATACTAGCCAATAGGATCCAACAGTACATTAAAAGGATTATTCACCATGACCAAGAGGGATTTATCCCTGGGCTGCAAGGTTGGTTCAACATCCACAAACCAATCAATGTGATATAACATATTAACAAAAGAAAGAACAAGAATCATTTGATCCTCTCAATAGGTGCAGAGAAAGTATTTCACAAAGTACAGCATCCCTTCTCGATCAAAACTCTTCAGAGTATAGGGATAAAGGGTACATACCTCAATATCATAAAAGCCATCTATGAAAAACCTACAGCGAATATCATTCTCAATGGGGAAAAACTGAGAGCTTTCCCCGTAAGGTCAGGAACGTGGCAGGGATGTCCACTATCACCACTGCTATTCAACATATTACTAGAAGTCCTAAACACGGCAATCAGACAACAAAATCAAAGGCATCCAAAACAGCAAAGAGGAAGTCAAACTCTCACTCTTTGCAGATGATATGATACTGTATGTGGAAAACCCAAAAGACTCCACCCCAACACTGCTAGAACTCATACAGGAATTCAGGAAAGTGGCAGGATATAAAATCAATGCACAGAAATCAGTGGCATTCCTACACACCAACAAAACAGAAGAGAGACAAATCAAGGAGTCGATCCCATTTACAATTGCACCCAAAACCATAAGATACCCAGGAATAAATTTAACCAAAGAGGCAAAGGATCTGTACTCAGAAAACTATAAAATACTCGTGAAAGAAATTGAAGAAGACACAAAGAAATGGAAAAACTTTCCATGCTCATGGATTGGAAGAACAAATGTTGTGAAGATGTCAATGCTACCTAGAGCAATCTACACATTCAATGCAATCCCCATCAAAATACCATCCACTTTTTTCAAAGAAATGGAACAAATAATCCTAAAATTTGTATGGAACCAGAAGAGACCCCGAACAGCCAGAGGAATATTGAAAAAGAAAAGCAAAGCTGGCGGCATCACAATTCCGGACTTCCAGCTCTATTACAAAGCTGCCATCATCAAGACAGTATGGTCCTGGCACAAAAACAGACACATAGATCAATGGAACAGCATCGAGAGCCCAGAAATGGACCCTCAACTCTATAGTCAGCTAATCTTTGACAAAGCAGGAAAGAATGTCCAATGGAAAAAAGACAGTCTCTTCAACAAATGGTGTTGGGAAAATTGGACAACTGCATGCAGAAGAATGAAACTGGACCATTTCCTTACACCACACACAAAAATAGATTCCAAATGGTTGAAAGACCTAAATGTGAGACAGGAGTCCATCAATATCCTAAAGGAGAACACAGGTAGCAACCTCTTCGACCTCAGCTTCTTCCTAGCAACATCGCCAAAGGCAAGGGAAGCAAGGGCAAAAATGAACTATTGGGATTTCATCAAGATAAAAAGCTTTGCACAGCAAAAGAAACAGTCCACAAAACCAAAAGACAACCGACAGAATGGGAGAAAATATTTGCAAATGACATATCAGATAAAGGGCTAGTATCCAAAATCTATAAAGAACTCATCAAACTCAACACCCAAAGAACAAATAATCCAATCAAGAAATGGGCAGAAGACATGAACAGACATTTTTCCAAAGAAGCCATCCAAATGGCCAACAGACACATGAAAAAGTGCTCAACATCGCTCAGCATCAGGGAAATCCAAATCAAAACCTCAATGAGATACCACCTCACACCAGTCAGAATGGCTAAAATTAACAAGTCAGGAAACGACAGATGTTGGAGGGGATGCAGAGAAAGGGGAACCCTCCTACACTGTTGGTGGGAATGCAAGCTGGTGCAACCACCCTGGGAAACAGTGTGGAGGTTCCTAAAAAAGTTGAAAATGGAGCTACCATACGATCCAGCAATTGCACTACTGGGTATTTACCCCAAGGCTACAAATGGAGGGATCCGAAGGGGTACGTGCACCCCGATGTGTATAGCAGCAATGTCCACAATAGCCAAACTGTGGAAAGAGCCAAGATGTCCATCGACAGATGAATGGATAAAGAAGATGTGGTATATATACACGATGGAATATTATGCAGCCATCAAAAGGAATGAGATCTTGCCATTTGCAACGACGTGGATGGAACCGGAGGTTGTTATGCTGAGTGAAATAAGTCAATCAGAGAAAGACATGTATCATATGACCTCACTGATATGAGGAATTCTTAATCTCAGGAAACAAACTGAGGGTTGCTGGAGTGGTGGGGGGTGGGAGGGGTGGGGTGGCTGGGTGATAGGCATTGGGGAGGGTACGTTCTATGGTGAGCGCTGTGAATTGTGCAAGACTGTTGAATCACAGATCTGTACCTCTGAAACAAATAATGCAATATATGTTAAGAAAAAAAAAAGAAGATAGCAGGAGGGGAAGAATGAAGGGGAGTAAATCGGGGGAGACGAACCATGAGAGATGATGGACTCTGAAAAACAAATTGGGGGTTCTAGAGGGGAGGGAGGTGGGGGAATGGGTTAGCCTGGTGATGGGTATTAAAGAGGGCACATTCTGTGTGGAGCACTGGGTGTTATATGCAAACAATGAATCATGGAACACTACATCAAAAACTAATGATGTAATATATGGTGATTAACATAACAAAACTAATGATGTAATGTATGGTGATTAACATAACAAAATTTAAAGAAAAAAAAGACATTATATAGAGGGTAAGAGGAACTAGGGTAAATAGGTCTTCAGTGAGGTTTATGTTTATCTGGCTGTGAGCTGGGCTGTTTACTGTTTGATGAAGCTGTAGGAGCCAGAGGCTAGAATGTCCTCTAGGGTGCTTGGTTTTGTCTCCCCTGTTGCCTCTGGTTTTCTATAGAGACTTCCTCTTAAAGAGAGTCTGAGCCTTGCAGTTCTTTTAGCTGTAATCCCCTGTTATTATACAGAAGCCTGACTGATATGGTAGAAAGGGGTGGTTCTGGTAAAAACAATTTCCCTCGAGAGCAGGCCTTTTGTCAAGGTGAACAAAATGTTCTGGTTATTTTCCAGAATGGTTACTTTCCTTCCCCCCTGCCAGAAGCACTAGGGGACTTTTTTTTTTTTTTTTTTTTTTTACCTGAGAACCCAATAGAGCTCTTAGAAGTAAAACTCATTAAAGTGTAGAAGCACCCCCTATGAAGACTAGACCTCTGGAGGTTCAAACTCTGGTTAGTCCACACTAAACCTCCATCAATTAATTAATTACAGCTTAAGCGTTCCTACCAGTACTAGATACTTAGCAGGCTTCTGCTATATAGGCTTTTGTTCTGGGTAAGCTATGATTCTAGGTACCCACCTCTCTTTCCAGTTTTCAAGGCAGCAATGTGCCCTATGATCTCAATTCTCTGACGAATCTAAGAAGAGCTGCTGATTTTCCAGTTCTTCAGCTTTTCTCACCATTGGGAGTTTGGGAATGATGACTCCAAGCTCTTTTCAAATTGGACTGGAAACCAAAAGTCACCTATATGTTTTATTGTTTCAGCTCTTAGCTTTAGGTCTTTGATTTATTTGGAAATTATTTTTTGTGTATGGTGTATATGATGTAAAATACTGTTTTAAAAATACTTATTCTCTTGGAGAACTCTCTTGGATTCATCATTTGGCAGCTGCTTGGGATCTTCCTCTGATATGCAGTCTCTGCATAGACTTAATCCAGATGAGTTATGCCAGGGCTTCTTTCTAACTTATTCTGTTTTACTTTTAATTTTAAATATAAGTTTCTGGTTGGCAGAGTAAACATTATTTTAATCATTTTTTAAAAAAACACAAGGTGTAAGATCATAATGGAAAGTGCTTTCTCCCCCATTTTAATACTAAGTAGTTTGGAATGATCTATCCTTTAATCTCTTAATGTGCCTATTTTTTTTTAAAGAGAAAGGAATTCAGTTATTACAATGTTCCAATTAAATTAATATAAGCATTCCCTACTAAGGCAACTTATAATAGAAAACAAGCATTACTTGTAAGAGGCTATTCAAATTGTGTTGATTATGTAATTATTTCTGTGCTTATGTATTTTTTGGCAGTTAGTCTAAAAGAGAGTTCCTCCACCCTGGCACTCTTAACATTTTAGGCCAAATAATTCCTTGTTGCTGTGAGGGTCCTTGCAATGTAGGAGTTTAGTATCATCTTGGTCCTCTACCCACAAGATGCCAACACATAATCCACCCCTCAAGTTGTTACACTACTACATGTTTTCTGGGGGGTGGGGAGGGGACCCAGTTGAGAACCAGTGGTCTAAGAAATGAATGCTAAATGTGGAAAAAAGAAATAATGTAAAAATTATATTACTTGGTTTTAATTTTTTCAAATAATGTAAATTTTCAAGTGAAGGAATGGAAGCTAAATCTCTAAGGAATGACTTAAAAATTGTTGTGTCATTGTGCAAGACTGTTGAATCACAGATCTGTACTTCTGAAACAAATAATGCAAGATATGTTAAGAAAAAAGAAAAAGAAGAAGATAGCAGGAGGGGAAGAATGAAGGGGAGTAAGTCAGAGGGGGAGACGAACCATGAGAGACGATGGACTCTGAAAAACAAACTGAGGGTTCTAGAGGGGAGGGGGGTGGGGGGATGGGTTAGCCTGGTGATGGGTATTAAGGAGGGCACGTTCTGCATGGAGCACTGGGTGTTATGCACAAACAATGAATCATGGAACCCTACATCAAGAACTAATGATGTAATGTATGGTGATTAACATAACAATAATATATATATATATATATAAATTGTTGTGTCAGAGATATACATGCATGTGATATACAGACCTCAAGAAAAGACTGCCAGGGGCGCCCCGGTGCCTCGGTTGGTTAAGTGGCCGACTCTTCGTTTCTGCTCAGGTCATGATCTTGGGGTTGTGAGATCAAGCCCCACATCAGGCTCCGCATTCAGCGTGGATTCTACTTGAGATCCTCTCTCTCACTCTCCCTCTGCCCCTCCCCCTGCTCACACAAACTCTCTCTCAGGAGAAAAAGTATTAAAAAAAAAAAAAAAGACTTCCATCCAACTCTCCTCCATAGGCAATCTGTTGTTTTCCTAAGCCATTTCCGTAATACTAGGAAATGTTTCAGTTTACTGACATTAACAATATATACTGACTACCCAATACAGAAGTTCAGAATTTACCGATTAGCTTTCTGATACTGAGGATTTACGCCAATCAATGACTATTACCACTACTACCTGTCTTCCACTTCCTCCTCTGGCATTTATTATATTATTACTCTTTGTTATTCTCTTGGGTAACCCGCTAAGGACTTAAATCTTTACTTCTTGTCTTACCAGTTTATTCCCAAAGGTGTAGCTGACAGATGTCTTCCTGCTCCTAAATTCTCTAGTAGCTGCTATTACAGTATTGTGATTATTAACATCATCCTAAGTAGTAAAAAAAAAAACAAAAAACTAATTATCTAACAATAGATGAATGGTTCTCTTTAGTTTTTCATGGTTTAAGATAATGAGACAAAGAAAATTTTAATGCATACAAGCCACATTTTTACATAAATGCAATATAAATTCCCAGGAATAAGGTTATTGAATCATAGTGTATAAATACTCCATCATATTGCTTTCCAGCATGGTTATTAGAATCCATTTTATTTTGTTCATATTGAAAATAGTGTTATTTTTTTCCCAATTACATAAATAAAAATCCTTATTAAAAATTCAATCAATTCAGGGGCACTTGGCTGGCTCAGTGGGTAGAACACGCAACTCTTCATCTCAGGGTTGTAAGTTCAAGCCCCACAGTGGGTATGGAGATTACCTAAAAATAAAATTTTTTTTAAAAATCTAATGTATTCAAAGAAGTATAAGGAAGAAAGTAAAGATATGAAATTCCACATTTAGTATAATCCTTCCTGTTTTTTTTTTTAAGATTTTATTTATTTGAGAGAGAGAGAATGAGAGATAGAAAGCACGCGAGGGAAGAGGGTCAGAGGGAGAAGCAGACTCCCCGCTGAGCTGGGAGCCCGATGTGGGACTCGATCCCAGGACTCCAGGATCATGACCTGAGCCGAAGGCAGTTGCTCAACCAACTGAGCCACCCAGGTGCCCCTTCCTGTTCTTTTTAAAAAATATTTAAGTAATGGGCGCCTGGGTGGCTCAGTTGGTTAGGCGACGGCCTTCGGCTCAGGTCATGATCCTGGAGTCCCGGGATCGAGTCCCACATCGGGCCCCCAGCTCAGCGGGGAGTCTGCTTCTCCCTCTGACCCTCTTCCCTCGCGTGCTTTCTATCTCTCGTTCTCTCTCTCTCTCAAATAAACAAATAAAATCTTTAAAAAAAATATTTAAGTAATTGTCATTAATTTCCATCTTATTTGGCACTTTTGTTAGGAATGGTTGCTTAATTTTATCAACATTTACTGGAATAATCAATTTTTCTTTTAAATTCTTGAGATGATAGAGGCGCCTGAGTGGCTCAGTTGATTAAGCATCCAACTCCTGATTTCAGCTCAGGTCATGATCTCAGGATTGTGAAATCAAGCCTCATGTGGAGCCTGCTTTAAGATTCTCTCTCTGCCTCTCTCTCTGCCCGTAGCCCCTCCCTCTCTTGAAAAATAAATAAATAAATAAATTCTTGAGATGATAAATTATGTTAGTATGTTTCACGGTCCTAAGCCATCCTGATACTGACCCATTCCCCTGGAATAAATCCATTTTATTTACTGTGTATTAATCCTTTCATACATTATTATATTGTACTATATTTAATTTTTTTTATAATTCTTTTTTATTCAGATTTTGAGGTTATGGTGGTATGACACTATGGTGGTGGAAGTTATGAGGTAACTTCATAAAATGAAATTGGGAGCTTTCCTCCTTTTTGTGTGAGTTACATCAAATAATAATAATCATTATTATCTTGAAGGGTGATACAGAATTCGGCTATGAAGTCATCAGGTCCCAATATTTTATGTGATAGAGAGTATTAAACACATCTCCAATGTCTTCTATGATATATAAATAACTCAAGTTTTTAGATTTTACCTTGGTTAAAGAAAATGAATCTAGGAGGGAGGCAAGATGGGCAGAAGAGTAGGGGACCTCGTTTCATCTGGTCCCTTGAATTTAGCTAAATAACTATGAAATCATTCTGAACACCTATGAATTCAACCTGAGATATAAGAAAAGAATTGCTGCAATTCTACAAATAGAAAAGCGACCACATTTTGCAAGGTAGGAGGTACAGAGAAGTGAATCTGAGGGGATACATCGGAAGATAAACAGCAGGAGGGAGGGAGCCAACTACAGGAAAGTGATATAGCAGTGGACTGCAAAATCTGAACTTTTAGCAGTCTGCTCCGCTGAGAGACGTCCCTGCCTGAAAGGTGCTCAGGTGGCAAAGCAAGGCAGAATCCTAGGTGGGACAGTGTGGTCTCAGGCTGCCCCAGGTCACAGAAAGAACAGGGCTGCCTGAGCCAGCAGAGTTCCCAAGCACTGGAGCAGGGAAACCAGTTACAGTCAGTGAGCCCACGCTCTCAGCTCGGTTTGCCATGAACTGCAAACCACAGTACCATTTGGCGACCACTCTCTGTGCAGGGGCCCTGCAAAGGGCAGAAATGCAGCAAACTTCTCCCTCCCCCCTCCCCCGGGGAGGAGGGGCGCGGGTGGGCACTGCGGGAGTCTGCAGAGTTTAGCACACACAAAAGTGAAGACTGCTCTTCCTTGAGGGTTTACTGAAGAGAGGGGCCATGGTCTCTCAGCTCTGGGGCTGGAGATCAGGGCATAGTCATTTTTATTTTCATCCTCAAAGCAGCACGCAAAGCCTCCAGGGAATAAAAGCCACATAGAACAACCCCAAGCAGCTTACACTGAGCCCAGCCCCCTGGCAAGGGCCAGTTCAACTCCACCCAAGCAAAGACACCTAAGAATCAGTGCAGCAGGCCCCTCCCCCAGAAGACCAGCTGGAACATCAGGTGAATACCAAGTTTACTGAGCTCACAGAACTGCAAAACTCCAGCACTAGGGGAAAATAGTATATACAATTCAAGGGTTTTTTTTCATGATTCTTTTATCTTTCAGTTTAAAATTTTCCTTTTTTTTCCTTTTTTCCTTTTCAACTAGTTTCTTATTTTATCAACCCTGTGTAGTCTTTAACTTTCATTTTTACATTTACGTTTTATAGATATATTCATTTTTCGCTTCCTTTCACTGTATTCAACTTTATTTTTGTGTAGACATAAGTTTTGCTTTCTTTACAATTTGGGGATTTAGTGCCTTCTAACAAACAAACCAGATACACCCAGGACCAAGTGGATCACCCTGTTTTGTCCACCTGGGAGATTATATTCTCCCTTTTTCCCATTTTTTTTTCTTTTCTTTTTTGGTTTCCAACTTCTTCGGATTTCTCTAGTGTGTATTTCACTTGGGTTGTGGTTAATATTTTTTTTAAAGATTTTATTTATTTGAGAGTGAGAGCAAGCACCAGTGGGGGAGGGGCAGAAGGAGAAGCAGACTCCCCACCCAGCAGGGAGCCCAACACAGGGCTCGATCCCAAGACCCTGAGATCATGACCTGAGCCAAAGACAGATGCTTAACCGACTGAGCCATTTTTTTTGTTCTCTCATTCATCTATTCTTCTCTGGGCAAAATTACTAGGAGGAGGAATTCACAACCAAAGAAAGAACCAGAGGTAATACTCTCTGCCAGAGATCTAATCGATATGGATTTAAGTAAAATGTTAGAGCTGGAATTCAGAATAACGATTATAATGTTACTGGCTGGGCTTGAAAAGGCATAAAAGACACTAGAGAATCTCTTGGTGCAGAAATAAAATCTAATCAGGCCGAAATTAAAAATGCTTTTACTGAGATGCAGTCTAAGTTGGATGCTCTAACAGCTAAGGTAAATGAGGCAGAGGACAGAATAAGTAACATAGAAGAAAGTTGATGGAAAGGAAGGAAGCTGAGGAAATGAGAAAAAAAACACTAATGGACCATGAGAGGAGGTTTCGAGAAATCAGCGATACCATAAAGTGAAACAATATTAGAATTACTGGGGTCCCTGAAGAAGAAGAAAGAGAGAGGGACAGAAGGTATATTTGACCAAATCATACCTGAGAACTTCCCTAATCTGGGGAAGGACACAGACATTCAAGTCCAAGAGGTAGAGAGGACCACTCTCAAAATCAAAAAAAAAGATCAACAACCCAACATAATAGTGAAGCTAGAAACGAAAAAAAACCACTAATGGACCATGAGAGGAGGCTTCAAGAAATCAGCGATACCATGAAGTGAAACAATATTAGAATTACTGGGGTCCCTGAAGAAGAAGAAAGAGAGAGGAACAGAAGGTATATTTGAGCAAATCATACCTGAGAACTTCCCTAATCTGGGGAAGGACACAGACATTCAAGTCCAAGAGGTAGAGAGGACCACTCTCAAAATCAAAAAAAAAAGATCAACAACCCAACCTAAAAGTGAAGCTAGCAAATTTCAGAAATACAGAGAAAATCTTGAAAGCAGCTCAAACGATGGACTCTGAAAAACAAACTGAGGGTTCTAGAGGGGAGGGGGGGATGGGTTAACCTGGTGATGGGTATTAAAGAGGGCACGTTCTGCGTGGAGCACTGGGTGTTATGCACAAACAATGAATCATGGAACACTACATCAAAAACTAATGATGTAATGTATGGTAATTAACATAACAATAAAAAATTTAAAGGAAAAAAAACCAAAGAAAGCAGCTCAAGACAAGAGGTTCTTAACCTACAGGGGTAGAAACATCAGGCTGGCAGCAGACCTATCCACAGAGAGCCGGCAGGCCAGAATGGGCTGGCATGATATATTCAGGGTACTAAATGAGAAAAACATGCAGCCAAGAATACTTCATCCAGCAAGGCTGTCATTCAGAATGGAAGGAGAGATAAAGAGCTTCCAGGACAAACAGAAAATAAAAGAATTTGTGACCACTAAACCAGCCCTGCAAGAAATATTAAAGGGGATTCTCTAAGCAAAGACAGAGCCCAAAAGTAACACAGACCAGACAGAAACAATCTACAGAAACAGAGACTTTACAGGTAATACAGTGGCACTAAATTCATATCTTTCAATAATTACTGACTGTAAATGGGCTAAGTGCTCCAATCAAAAGACATAGGGTATCAGATTGGATTTAAAAAAAGCAAGACCCATGCATATGCTGTCTACAAGAGACACATTTTAGACCTAAAGACACCTCCACATTGAAGGTGAGGGGGTGGAGAACCATTTATCATGCCAATGGATATCAAAAGAAAGCTAGGGTAGCAATCTTCACATTAGACAAATTAAACTAAAGACCATAGTAAGGGATGAAGAGGGACCCTATTATCATACTTAAAGGGTCTATCCAACAAGAAGATCTAATGATTATAAATATTTATTGCCTAATTTGGGAGTAGCCAATTATATAAACCAATAAATAACCAAATTAAAGAAACACTTTGATAATAATACAGTAATAGTAGGGAACTTCAACCCCACTCACAGTAATGCACAGATCATCTAAGCAGAGGATCAACATGGAAACAAGGGCTTTGAATGACACACTAGACCAGATGGACTTCACAGATATATACAGAACATTCCATCCTAAAGCAACAGAACACATTCTTCCCAAGTGCACATGGAACATTCTCCATAACAGATCACATACTGGGTCACAAATCAGGTCTCAACCGGTACAAAAAGATTGGGATTATCCCCTGCATATTTTCAGACCACAATGTTATGAAACTTGAACTCAATCACAGGAGGAAATTTGGAAAGAACTGAAATACATGGAGGTTAAAGCGCATCCTACTAAAGAATGAATGGGTCAAACAGGAAATTAAAGAATTTTAAATTCATGGAAACAAATGAAAAGGAAAACACAACTATTCAAAAACTTTCGGATACAGCAAAGGCGGTCATAAGAGGGAAGTACATAACAATACAAGCCTTTCTCAAAAAATCAGAAAAGTCTTGGGGTGCCCGGGTGGCTCAGTCATTAAGTGTCTGCCTTTGGCTCAGGTCATGATCCCAGGGTCCTGGGATTGAGCCCCGCATTGGGATTCCCTGCTCGGCGGGAAGCCTTCTTCTCCCTCTCCCACTCCCCTTGCTTGTGTTCCCTCTCTCACTGTGTCTCTCTCTGTCAAATAAATAAATAAAATCTTTTTAAAAAATTTAGAAAAGTCTCAAATACACAAGCTAATCTCACACCTAAAAGAGCTGGAGAAAGAATAGCAAATGAAGCCTAAACCAAGCAGAAGAGAAATAATAAAGACTAGAGCAGCAATCAGTGAACGAGAAGCCAAAAGAATAGAACAGATCAATGAAACTAGAAGCTGGTTCTTTTAAAAAATTAATAAGACTGATAAACTCCTGGCCAGACTTATCAAAAAGAAAAGAGAAAGGACACAAATAAATAAAATCATGAATGAAAGAGGAGAGATCACAACCAACACTGAAGAAATATAAACAATTATAAGAACATATTATGAGCAACTATATGCCAACAAACTAGGCAATCTGGAAGAAATGGATGCATTCCTAGAGACATGTAAACTACCAAAACTGAAACAGGGAGAAATTGAAAGCCTGAACAGACCCATAACCAGCACGGAAATTGAAGCAGTAATCAAAAATCTCCCAACAAACAAAAGCCCAGGGCTGGATGGCTTCCCAGGGGAATTCTACCGAACATTTAAAGAAGAATTAATACCTATTGTTCTGAAGCTGTTTCAAAAAATAGAAATGCAAGGAAAACTTTCAAACTCTATGAGGCCAGCATTACCTTGATCCTAAAACCAGAAAAAGACCCCACCAAAAAGGAGAATTAAAGACCAATTTCCCTGATGAACATGGATGCAAAAATTCTCACCAAAATACTAGCCAATAGGATCCAACAGTACATTAAAAAGATTATTCACCACGACCAAGCGGGATTTATTCCTGGGCTGCAAAGATGGTTCAACATCCTCAAATCAATCAATGTGATACACCACATAAATAAAAGAAAGGGCAAGAACCGAATAATACTCTCAATAGATGCAGAAAAAGCATCTGACAAAGTACAGCATCCTTTCTTGATTAAAACTTTTCACAGTGTAGGGATAGAGGGAACATACCTCAACATCATAAAAGCCATATATGAAAAGCCCACAGAGAATATCATTCTCAATGGGGAAAAACTGAGAGCTTTTCCCCTAAGGTCAGGAACAT
This sequence comes from Eumetopias jubatus, assembly GCF_037043125.1. Taxonomy (NCBI): domain Eukaryota; kingdom Metazoa; phylum Chordata; class Mammalia; order Carnivora; family Otariidae; genus Eumetopias; species Eumetopias jubatus. The sequence goes on along the minus strand of NW_028274842.1, from coordinate 1,740,569 downwards.
GGCAGGGATGTTCACTCTCACCATTGCTGTTCAACATAGTACTGGAAGACCTAGCCTCCTCAATCAGACAACAAAAAGAAATAAAAGGCATCCAAATTGGCAAAGAAGAAGTCAAACTCCCACTCTTTGCAGAGGACATGATACTCTACATGGAAAACCCAAAAGAATCCACGCCAAAATTGCTAGAACTCATAAACGAATTCAGGGAAGTTGGCAGGATATAAAACCATTGCTCAGAAATCAGTTACATTTCTAAACACTAACAATGAGATAGAAGAAAGAGAAATTAAGGAGTCAATCCCATTTAAAATTGCACCCAAAACCGCAAGATACCTAGGAGTAAACCTAACCAAAGTGGCAAAGGATCTGCACTCAGAAAACCATAGAACACTCATGAAACAAATTGAGGAAGACACAAAGAAATGGAAACATTCCATGCTCATGGATTGAAAGAACAAATACTGTTAAAATGTCTACGCTACCTAGAGCAATCTACACATTCAATGCAATCCCTATCTAAATACCATCAACTTTTTTCACAGAACTGGAGCAAATAATCCTAAAATTTGTATGGAACCAGAAAAGACCCCGAATAGCCAAAGGAATATTGAAAAAGAAACCAAACCTTGTGGCATCACAATTCTGGACTTCAAGCTCTATTACAAAGCTGTAGTCATCAAGACAGTATGGTACCAGCACAAAAACAGACACACAGATCAATGGAATAGAATAAAGAACCCAGAAAAAGTCCTTCAACTCTATGGTCAATTAATCTTCGACAAAGCAGGGAAGAATATCCAATGGAAAAAGGGTGGTCTCTTCAACAAATGGTGATGGGAAAATTGGACAGCCACTGCAGAAAATGAAACTGGACCATTTCCTTAAACCATACACAAAAATAGACTCAAAATGGATGAAAGACCTAAATGTGAGACAGGAATCCATCGAAATCCTAGAGGAGAACACAGGCAGCAGCCTCGTCGACCTCAGCCACAGCAACTTCTTCCAAGAAACATCGCCAAAGGCAAGGGAAGCAAGGGCAAAAATGAAATATTGGGACTTCATCAAGATAAAAAGCTTCTGCACAGCAAAGGAAACAGTTGACAAAACCAAAAAAACCAACAGAATGGGAGAAGATATTTGCAAATGACATATCAGATAAAAGGCTAGTATCCAAAATCTATAAAGAACTTACCAACTCAACACCCAAAGAACAAATAATCCAATCAAGAAATGGGCAGAAGACATGAACAGACATTTCTCCAAAGAAAACATCCAAATGGCCAAGAGACACATAAAAAAATGCTCCCCATCACTCAGCATCAGGGAAATACAAATCAAAACCACAATGAGATACCACCTCACACCAGTCAGAATGGCTAAAATTAACAAGTCAGGAAATGACAAATGTTGGTGAGGATGCAGAGAAAAGGGAACCCTCCTACGCTGTTGGTGGGAATGCAAGCTGGTGCAGCCACTCTGGAAAACAGTATGGAGTTTCCTCAGAAACTGAAAATAGAGCTACCCTAGGACCCAGAAATTGCACTACTTGGTATTTACCCCAAAGATACAAATGTAGTGATCCGAAGGGGGACCTACACCCCAATGTTTATAGCAGCAATGTCCACAACAGCCAAACTATGGAAAGAGCCGAGATGTCCACCGACAGATGAATGGATAAAGAAGATGTGGTGTATATACATAGAATGGAATATTACTCAGCCATTAGACAGGGTGAATACTTACCATTTACATCAACGTGGATGGAACTGGAGGATATTATGCTGAGCGAAGTAAGTCAATCACAGAAAGACAATTATATGGTTTCACTCATATGTGGAATATAAGAAATAGCACAGAGAATCAAAAACTAACGATGTAATGTATGGTGATTAACATAACATAATTAAAAAAGAGAGAAAGAAATAGCAAAGAGGATCATAGGGGAAGGGAGGGAAAACTGAATGAGAAGTCATCAGAGAAGGAGAAAAACCATGAGAGACTCTTAACTCTAGGAAACAAACTGAGGGTTGCGGGAGGGGTCATGGGTGGAGGGATGGGCATTAAGGAGGGCATGTGATGTGATGAGCACTGGGTGTTATACATAACTGATAAATTATTGAACACCACATCTGAAACTAATGACATACTATATATGTTGGCTAACTGCATTTAAATATATATATATATATAAAGAAAATGAATCTAGATGCAGATATATCTTTCACAAAAATTAACTCAAAATAGATCAGTCTTTTTTTTTAAAGATTTTATTTATTTATTTGAGAGAGAGAATGAGAGAGAGAGAGAGCACATGAGAGGGGGGAGGGTCAGAGGGAGAAGCAGACTCCCTGCTGAGCAGGGAGCCCGATGCGGGACTCGATCCCGGGACTCCGGGATCATGACCTGAGCCGAAGGCAGTCGCCTAACCGACTGAGCCACCCAGGCGCCCGGAAAATAGATCAGTCTTAAATGCAAAACATGAAACTGCAAAAAATGCAGGTAATCTTAGGTTTGGCAATGACTTTTTAGATATGACTTGAGAAGCATAATCCATGGAAAAACATGATAAGTTGGACAGGATTATAATTAAAAACTTCTGCTCTGGGGGCGCCTGGGTGGCTCAGTCGTTAAGCGTCTGCCTTCGGCTCAGGTCACACTCCCAGGGTCCTGGGATCGAGCCCCGCATCGGGCTCCCTGCTCCGCGGGAAGCCTGCTGCTTGCTCCCTCTCCCACTCCCCCTGCTTGTGTTCCCTCTCTCGCTGTGTCTCTCTCTGTCAAATGAACAAACAAAATCTTAAGATAGATATATAAATAAATAGATAGATAGATAAATAAATAAATAAATAAATAAATAAATAAATAAAAACTTCTGCTCTGTGAAAGACACTGCTAAGAGAAGACAAGACACAGGCTGGTGGAAATTTGTACAAAACACATAGCCAGTAAAGAAGTTGAACCCAAAATACAGAAAGAACTCTTAAAACTCAAAAAACAACACAAATTAAAAAGTGAGCTAGAGATCTGAAGACACAGCTCACCAAAAAAGATATGCCCCTTTCTTTACCATACACAAGAATTAACTCAAAGTGGATCAGATATAAATGTGACAGCTAAAATGGTAAAATTCTTGGGAAAAAGTACAAGAGTCTTTATGACCTTTGATTGGCAAGGCCTTCTAGAATATGACATAAATACAAAAGTGACCAAAAAAATTTTATAGGTGAATTGTATTTCAACAAGATTAAAAACTTCTGTGGCGCAATCAAGAAAGTGAAAAGATGACCCACAGAATAGAAGAAAATATATGCAAGTCATATGTTTGATAAGGGCATTATATCGAAAATATACAACTCAATAATGAGAAAAAAATGAAACCCAATCTGAAAAAGGACAAAGGCTGAATAGACACTCTTCCAAAGAAGATACACAAATGACCAATAAACACACGGGAAGATGTTCAACATCATTAGTCATTAGGGAAATGCAAATCAAAACCACAATGAGGGATGCTTGGTTGTCTCAGTCAGAAGAGAGTGCGACTCTTGATCTTGGGGTTGTGAGTTCAAGCCCCACGTGGGGTGCAGAGATCGATTACTTAAATAAATAAAACTTTAAAATACACACACACACACACACACAATGAGATAACACTTCATATTCACTAGGATGACCACAGTTAGAACTCAAGGAGCGCCTAGGTACTCAGTCAGTTAAGTGTCTGCCTTCCGCTCAGGTCATGATCCCAGGGTCCTGGGATTGAGCCCTATGTCAGGCTCTACGCTCAGCGGGGAGCCTGCTTTTCCCTCTCCCTCTGTCTCCCTCTCCCTCTGCCTGCCGCTCCATCTGCTTGTGCTCTCTTTCTGTCAAATGAATAAAGTCATTTTAAAAAAGAATTAAAATGACAGTTAACAAGTGTTAAAGAAGATGTAGAAAAATTGAAATGTGGTAGAAATGGGAAATCGTGCTCGAACTTTGGAAAACAGTTTGACGGTTCCTCAAAATATTAAACACAGAGGTATCATACGACCCAGAAATTCCATCCAAGAAAAATGAAAACATACATCCACACAAAAACTTGTACATGAATATTCACAGCAGCATTTTTTATAAGAGCCAAAAAGTGGAAAAAAATCTAAAGTTCCATCAACTAAAGAATGAATAAACAAAATGTGGCACATCCCTATAATGAAATATTATTTGACCACAAAAAAATGAAGTATTGATGCATGCTACAATGTGGATGAATCCTGAAAACATCATGCTAACTGAAAGAAGCTAGACACACCAAAAAACACATATTGCATGATTCAATTTATATGAAATATATAGAATGGGCAAATCCATGAAGAAAGTAGATTAGCAGTTGCCTAGGACTGGAGGGAAGAGAATTCAGGAGGAAATGGGGAATGACTGCTATAGTGTATGGTAGTCATTCTGGGTGTAGGGTTTCTTCTGGAGATAAATAAAAATATTCTGGGTATAGGGTTTCTTCTGGAGATAAATAAAAATATTCTAGGATTAAATTGTGGTGATGGTTACACAACTCTTGAATATACTAAAAACCACTAAATTGGGTGAATTATATGGTAGGTGAATCACATCTCAATAAAACTTAAAAAAAAAGTTGAGTTTGTTTTTGTGCAGCATTTCCACTGTTCTGGTGAGAAGAAAACACATACACATATATTAACTGTTAAATATAAATTGCGTAATTTCAGTGTTTGAACGAGTTCAATGCTCTTACATTTGCATTTAAAACTAACGCTGCATTATTTCTATACACTAATAATGAAGCAGCAAAAAGAAATTAAGAAAACAATTCAATTTATAATTGCACCAAAAATAATAAAATACCTAGGAATAAGCTTAACCAAGGAGTCGAAAGACCTGTACTCTGAAGACTATAAATCAATGATGAAAGAAACTGAAAATGACACAAATGGAAAGACGTTCTATGCTCATCGATTAGACCAAATATTGTTAAAATGTCTGTACTACTAAAGCAATCTACAGATATAATGTAATCCATATCAAAATACCAACAGCATTTTTCACAGAACTAAAATGAGCAATCCCAAAATTTGTATGAAACCACAAAAGACCCTGAATAAACAAAGTAATCCTGAAAAAGAAAAACAAAACTAGAGGAATCACAATTCCAGATTTCAAGTGAACATTCATGTACAGGTTCCACTATTAAGCTATAGTAATCAGAACAGTATGGTACTGGCACAAAAACAGATATACAGACCAAGGGAACTGAATAGAAAACCCAGAAATAAACCCCCAATTATATGGTCAACTAATGTTCAACAAAGGACGCAGGAATATACAATGGGAAAAACAGTCTCTTCAACAAATGATCTTGGGAAAACTGGACAGCTACATGTACAAGAATGAAATCACACCACTTTCTTCACCACATATAAAAATAAACTCAAAGTGGATTAAGGACCTAAATGTGAGACCCAAAACCATTAAAAGCCTAGAAGAGATCACAAGCAGTAATTTCTCTGACACTAGCCATAACAACATTTTTCTAGATGTCTCCTAAGGCAAGGGAAGTAGAATAAACTACTGGGGCTACACCAAAATAAAAAGTTTCTGCACAGCAAAGGAAACAATCAACAAAACTAAAAGAAAACCTATGATATGGGAGAAGATATTTGCAAATGGCATATCCAATAAAGGGTGAGTATCCAAAATATATTTAAAAAAAATTTATGCAACACCCAAAAACCAAAAACCCAATTAAAAAATGGGTAGAAGACATTAACAAACATTTCTCCAAAAAAGACATCAAGATGGCCAACAGACATATGAAAAGATGCTCAACATCACTCATCACAAGGAAATATAAATCAAAATCACAGTAAGGTATCACCTCACACCTGTCAGAATGGCTAAAATCAAAAACACAAGAAACAACAAGTGTTGGAGAGGATGTGGAGGAAAAAAACCCTTGGGCACTGTTGGTGGGAATGCAAACTGGTGCAGCCATTGTGGAAAACTGTACTGAGGTTCCTCAAATAATTAAAAATAGAACTACCCTATGATCCAGTAATCACACTACTAGATATTTACCCAAAGAATATAAAAACACTAGGGGTGCCTGGGTGGCTCAGTCATTAAGCGTCTGCCTTCAGCTCAGGTCATGATCCCACAGTCCTGGGATCGAGGCCCGCATCGGGCTCCCTGCTCAGCAGGAAGCCTGCTTCTCCCTCTCCCACTCCCCCTGCTTGTGTTCCCTCTCTTGCTGTCTCTCTGTCAAATAAATAAAATCTTAAAAAATAAAAATAAAAACGCTAATTCAAAAGGATATATGCACCCCTATGTTTATTACAGCATTGTTTACAATAGCCAAAATATGGAAGCAGCCCAAGTGTCCAGGAACTGACGAATGGAGAAAGAAGATGTGGTATGTATATACAACGGAATATTACTCAGCCATAAAAAAGAATGAAATCTTGCCATGGCAACATGTATGTATCTAGAGATTATAATGCAAAGCAAATTAAGTCAGAGAAAACAAATACCATGAGTTCACTCATGTGTGGAATTTAAGAAACAAAAGAAACAGAGGAAGGGGGAAAAAAGAAACAAACCAAGAAACAGACTCAACTACAGAGAACAAGCAGGGATGGTTACTAGGGGGGAGGTTGGTGGGGAGATGGGCCAAATAGGTGAAGGGGATTAAGAAGAGTACACTAAACTTGATGAGTACTGAGTAATACATGGAACTGGTGAATTACTGTATTGTATACCCGAAACTAATATAATAACACAGTATGTTAACTATACCGGAATTAAAAGTAAAAAATTTTTATTTAGAACATTGGATATCAAACAAAAAAACACCATGGCGATTTAGAAAAAAAAAAAACCACATAATAAAAGGAAAAGCTTTATATTTTAGTACCTCTAACAGCACTTCTTTCCCTGCTTTTTGAAAAAAGCATCCATATTTTCACTTTGAACTGGACCCAAAAACTTATGAAGCCAGCCCCGGAACATATTTAAAAGTTACTGCATGTAATTTCCTAGAGAGTAAGTACAAAAGCATGAACATGAAGAAAAAATTTCCCATCACCTTGCTTTCATTATCTAGATGTCCCTCAAGTTAACAAAGTTACATCAAGTGCTCTTGATAACTAGAACTCTGAAACACATTCAAAAATCATCTATTCTTAAAGAAGCTTAATTGAATACAGCAAAGTCAACAGAAATAATAAATCCCAATGTACTAAGTAATGGTCATGTTTCCAGTACCATACCAAGCACTCTCCTAGCATTATCTCACTCAATTGTCACACCTTTAAGGTAGGTGTTATTTTTTTTTTAAGATTTTATTTATTGGGGGGGGAGGAGCAAGAGAGCAGAGGAGGAGAAGACCTAAATTTCATCTGGTCCCATGAATTCAGCTGAATAGGGATCAAACCATTCTGAACACCTACGAACTCAACAGGAGATCGAAGAAAAGAATAGCAGCAACTCTCTGAACAGAAAAGCAACCACTTTCTGGAAGGCAGGACATGCGAGAAGTGAACCCGAGGCAACATTCGGGAAGATAGATGGCGGGGGAGGGGGCCTCCGTCCACCGTCACTGGCAAGTGATAGAGCAGCAGAGCACAAAATCAGAAATTTTAGAAGGCGGCTCTGCTGAGGGACGTCGCTCCAGTGGCTAAGCTGGGGCGGGGGGGGGGGGGGGGTGTGGAACCCTCGCTGGGACAGTGTGGTCTCAGGACCCTCGGGGTCACAGAAACACCGGGGGTGCCTGAGTGCGGCAGAGCTCCCAGGTATCGGAGTGGGGAAGCCGGCTGCAGAGACAGAGCCAAGGAGTGGGCTCTCAGCTCGGGGTGGCCATAAACTGTGATCCGCGGCCCAGTCGGGCCACTGCTCCTCCAGCAGGGACCCAACAAGCGGCAGATCCGGGGAGACTCCCCTTCCTCCCCCGGGAGGAGCGGCGCGGGAGCGCACCGCAGGGATCTGCTGGGTTTGGAGACACCACACGGGGTCCTAAGCCAGAGATAGAAACCCTTGGTCACAGGCCAGGTGAGCACAGAGTGCGGCAGGAGACCGGGGAGACGGGAGTGACTGACTGCTTTTCTCTGGGGGCGCACTGAGGAGCGGGGCCCCGAGTTCTCGGCTCCTCAGGGGCAGAGATTGGGAGGCTGCCATTTTCACTTCCATCCTCCAAAGCTGCACGGAAAGCTTGCAGGGAACAAAAGCTCCCGAGAGCAAACCCGAGCAGATTACTTAGCCTGACCTGGCAAGGGTGGGGCAATTCGGCCTCCGGCAAAGACATTTAGGAACCACGGCAACAGGCCCCACCCCCAGAAGATCAGCACGAACAGCCAGCCAAGACCAAGTTTACCGATCAAGGAGAACAGGAGAACTCCAGCGCTAGGGGAATATCACATAGAATTCATGGCTTTTTTCCCATGATTCTTTAGTCGTTCAAAGTTAATTTTTTTTAACTTTCTTTTTTTCTCTTTTTGAATTTTTCTTTTTCCCTTTTTCAACATCTTATCAATCCCTTTTTTTAAAAAATCTTTTTTATATTTCATTTTTAGAGTCATATTCTAACCTTTCAGAGTAGTTAACCTTATTTTTGGTATGTATATATATAAGTTGTTCTCTCTTTAAAATTTTGGGATACAGTTTCTTCTAACAGACCAAAATATACCCTAAATCACTAGTGTATGGCTTTGTTCTAGTCTCCTGCCTGATCACATTCTCTCCCTTTTTTTTAATCCTCTCCTTTCTTTTTTCAACCAACTTCTTATCAATTCCTTTTATAAAATCTTTTATAATTTTCACCTCTAGTCATATTCCCTCCCTTCATCCTATTTACCCTTATTTTTGTACATATGTAAGTTTTTCTTTAATATTTTAGGAGACACTTTCTTCTAACAGACCAAAATATGACCAAAATCTAGTGTGTGGCACTGATCTATGCACCAGCCTGATCATATTTGATCATATTCTGTTCTTTGGTTTGTTTGTTTTTATCTTTTTCTTTCCCTTTCTCCCCCCCCCCCCCCCCCCCCGTTTCAGGTCTCTTCTGATTTGTTTAGTGTATATTTTTCTGGGGTTGTTGTTACCCTGTTAGCATTTTGTTCTCTCATTCATCTATTCTCCTCTGGACAAAATGACAAGATGGAACAAATCACCTCAAAAAAAAGAACAAGAGGCAGTACCAACTGTCAGGGACCTAATCAATACGGACATTAGTAAGATGTCGGAACTAGAGTTCAGAATGATGATTTTAAAGATACTAGCTGGGCCTGAAAAACGCATGGAAGATATTAGAGAAACCCTTTCTGGAGAAATAAAATAACTAAAATCTAACCAAGTCGAAATCAAAAAGGCTATTAATGAGGTGCAATCAAAAATGGAGGCCCTAACTGCTAGGATAAATGAGGCAGAAAGAATCAGCGATATAGAAGACCAAATGATGGAAAATAAAGAAGCTGAGAAAAAGAGAGATAAACAACTACTGGATCACGAGGGCAGAATTCAAGAGATAAGTGATACCGTAAGATGAAACAATATTAGAATAATTGGGATCCCAGAAGAAAAAGAAAGAGAGAGAGGGGCAGAAGGTATATTGGAGCAAATTAAAGCAGAGAACTTCCCTAATTTCGGGAAGGAAACAGGCATCAAAATCCAAGAGGCACAGAAAAACCCCCTCAAAATCAATAAAAATAGGTCAACACCCCGACAACTAATAGGAAAACTTATGAGTCTCAGAGACAAAGAGAAAATCCTGAAAGCAGCTCGGGAGAAGAGATATGTAACCTACAATGGTAGAAACATTAGATTGGCAACAGACCTATCCACAGAGACCTGGCAGGCCAGAAAGGATTGGCATGATATATTCAGAGCACTAAATGAGAAAAATATGCAGCCAAGAATCCTATATCCAGCTAGGCTGTCATTGAAAATAGAAGGAGAGATAAAAAGCTTCCAGGACAAACAAAAACTAAAGGAATTTGCAAACACGAAACCAGCCCTACAAGAAATATTGAAAGGGGTCCCCTAAGCAAAGAGAGAGCCTCAAAGTAACATAGACCAGAAAGGAACAGACAATATACAGTAACAGTCACCTTACTGGCAATACAATGGCACTAAATTCCTATCTTTCAATAGTTACCCTGAATGTAAATGGGCTAAATGCCCCAATCAAAAGACACAGGCTATCAGATTGGATTAAAAAACAAGACCCATCGATATGCTGTCTGCAAGAGACTCATTTTGGACCCAAAGACACTCCCAGATTGAAAGTGAGGTGGTGAAAAACCATTTGCCACGCTAATGGACACCAAAAGAAAGCTGGGGTGGCAATCCTTATATCAGACAAATTAGATTTTAAACCAAAGACTATAATAAGAGAGGAGCAAGGACACTATATCATATTTAAAGGGACTATCCAACAAGAAGATCTAACAATTGTAAATATCTATACCCCGAACATGGGAGCAGCCAATTATATAAGCCAATTAATAACAAAAGCAAAGAAACACATCAACAACAATACAATAATAGTGGGGGACTTTAACACCCCCCTGACTGAAATGGACAGATCCTCTAAGCAAAACATCAACAAGGAAATAAAGACTTTAAATGACACACTGGACCAAATGGACTTTACAGACATATTCAGAACATTCCATCCCAAAGCAACGGAATACACATTCTTCTCTAGTGCCCATGGAACATTCTCCAGAATTGATCACATCCTAGGTCACAAATCAGGGATCAACCGGTACCAAAAGATTGGGATCATTCCCTGCATATTTTCAGACCACAATGCTTTGAAACTAGAACTCAATCACAAGAGGAAAGTCAGAAAGAACTCAAATACATGGAGGCTAAAAAGCATCCTACTAAATAATGAATGGGTCAACCAGGAAATTAAAGAAGAATTAAAAAAATTCATGGAGGGCGCCTGGGTGGCTCAGGCGTTAAGCGTCTGCCTTCAGCTCAGATCATGATCCCAGGGTCCTGGGATCAAGTCCCACATCGGGCTCCCTCCTCGGGGGGAAGCCTGCTTCTCCCTCTCCCACTCCCACTGCTTGTATTCCTGCTCTTGCAATCTCTGTCTCTGTCAAATAAATAAATAAAATCTTTAAAAAAACAAAAATTAAAAAAAATTTTTTTAAATAAAAAAATTCATGGAAACCAATGAAAATGAAAACACATGTTCAAAATCTTTGGGATGCAGCAAAGGCAGTCCTGAGAGGAAAGTATATAGCAATACAAGCCTTTCTCAAGAAACAAGAAAGGTCTCAAATACACAACCTGACCCTACAACTAAAGGAGCTGGAGAAAGAACAGCAAATAAAGCCTAAACCCAGCAGTAGAAGAGAAATAATAAAGATCAGGGCAGAAAGCAATGAAATAGAAACTAAAAGAACAGTAGAACAGATCAAGGAAACTAGGAGCTGGTTCTCTGAAAGAATTAACAAGATTGATAAACCCCTAGCCAGACTTATCAAAAAGAAAAGAGAAATGACCCAAATAAATAAAATCATGAATGAAAGAAGAGAGATCACATCTAACACCAAAGAAATACAAACAATTATAAGAACATATTATGGGGCGCCTGAGTTGGCTCAATTGGTTAAGCGACTGCCTTCGGCTCAGGTCATGATCCCGGAGTCCCGGGATCAAGTCCCACATCGGGGCTCCCTGCTCAGCAGGGAGTCTGCTTCTCCCTCTGACCCTCTTCCCTCTCGTGCTCTCTATCTCTCATTCTCTCTCTCTCAAATAAATAAATAAAATCTTTAAAAAAAAAAAACATTATGAGCAAGTATACGCCAGCAAATTAGATAATCTGGAAGAAATGGATGCATTCCTAGAGATGTATCAACTACCAAAACTGAACCAGGAAGAAATAGAAAGCCTGAACAGACCTATAACCACTACAGAAATTGAAGCAGTCATCAACAATCTCCCAATAAGCAAGAGCCCAGGGCCAGATGGCTTCCCACGGAAATTCTACCGAACATTTAAAGAAGAATTAATACCTACTCTTCTGAAACTGTTCCAAAAAATAGAAATGGAAGGAAAACTTCCAAACTTGTTTTATGAGGCCACCATTACCTTGATCCCAAAACCAGACAAAGACCCCATCAAAAAGGAGAATTACAGACCAATATCCTTGATAAACATGGATACAAAAATTCTCACCAGAATACTAGCCAATAGGATCCAACAGTACATTAAAAGGATTATTCACCACGACCAAGTGGGATTTATCCCTGGGCTGCAAGGTTGCTTCAACATCCGCGAATCAATCAATGTGATGCAATACATTGATAAAAGAAAGAACAAGAACCATATGATCCTCTCAATAGATGCAGAGAAAGCATTTGACAAAGTACAGCATCCTTTCTTGATCAAAACTCTTCAGAGTATAGGGATAAAGGGTACATGCCTCAATATCATAAAAGCCATCTACGAAAAACCTACAGCGAGTATCATTCTCAATGGGGAAAAACTGGGAGCTTTCCCCCTAAGGTCAGGAACGTGGCAGGGATGTCCACTATCACCACTGCTATTCAACATAGTACTAGAAGTCCTAGCCACGGCAATCACACAACAAAAAGAAATAAAAGGCATCCGAACCAGCAAAGAAGAACTCAAACTCTCACTCTTTGCAGATGATATGATACGGTATGTGGAAAACCCAAAAGACTCCACCCCAAAACTGCTAGAACTCATACAGGAATTCAGTAAAGTGGCAGGATATAAAATCAATGCACAGAAATCAGTGGCACTCCTATACACCAACAACAAGACAGAAGAGAGAGAAATTAAGGAGTCGATCCCATTTACAATTGCACCCAAAACCATAAGATACCTAGGAATAAATCTAACCAAAGAGGCAAAGGATCTGTACTCAGAAAACTATAAAATACTCATAAAAGAAATTGAGGAAGACACAAAGAAATGGAAAAACGTTCCATGCTCATGGATTGGAAGAACAAATACTGTGAAGATGTCAATGCTACCTAGAGCAATCTACACATTCAATGCAATCCCTATCAAAATACCATCCACTTTTTTCAAAGAAATGGAGCAAATAATCCTAAAATTTGTATGGAACCAGAAAAGACCCTAAATAGCCAGAGGAATGTTGAAAAAGAAAAGCAAAGCTGGTGGCATCACAATTCTGGACTTCCAGCTCTATTACGAAGCTGTTATCATCAAGATAGTATGGTACTGGCACAAAAACAGACACATAGATCAATGGAACAGAATCGAGAGCCCAGAAATGGACCCTCAACTCTATGGTCAACTCATCTTTGACAAAGCAGGAAAGACTGTCCAATGGAGAAAAGACAGTCTCTTCAACAAATGGTGTTGGGAAAACTGGACAGCCATATGCAGAAGAAGGAAACTGGACCATTTCCTTACATCACACACAAAAATAGACTCCAAATGGCTGAAAGACCCAAATGTGAGACAGGATTCCAACAAAATCCTAAAGGAGAACACAGGCAGCAACCTCTTCGACCTCAGCTGCAGCAACTTCTTCCCAGAGACATCGCCAAAGGCAAGGGAAGCAAGGACAAAAATGAACTATTGGGACTTCATCAAGATAAAAAGCTTCTGCACGGCAAAAGAAAGAGTCAACAAAACCAAAAGACAACCGACAGAATGGGAGAAGATATTTGCAAATGACATATCAGATAAAGGGCTAGTATCCAAAATCTATAAAGAACTTACCAAACTCAACACACAAAGAACAATGATTCAATCAAGAAATGGGCAGAAGACATGAATAGACATTTTTCCAAAGAAGACATCCAAATGGCCAACAGACACAAGAAAAAGTGCTCAACATCGCTCGGCATCAGGGAAATCCAAATCAAAACCTCAATGAGATACCACCTCACACCGCACAGAATGGCTAAAAGTAACAATTCAGAAAACAACTGATGTTGGCGGGATGTGGAGAAAGGAGAACCCTCCTACACTGTTGGTGGGAATGCAAGCTGGTGCAACCACTCTGGAAAACAGTATAGAGGTTCCTCAAAAAGTTGAAAATAGAGCTACCCTACAACCCAGCAATTGCACTACTGGGTATTTACCCCAAAGATACAAATGGAGGGATCCGAAGGTGTATGTGCACCCCGATATTTATAGCAGCAATGTCCACAATAGCCAAACTATGGAAAGAGCCAAGATGTCCACTGACAGATGAATGGATAAAGAAGATATGGTGTATATACACAATGGAAAATTATACAGCCATCAAAAGGAATGAAATCTTGCCATTTGCAACAACGTGGATGGAACTGGAGGGTATTATGCTGAGCGAAATAAGTCAATCAGAGAAAGACATGTATTATATGACCTCACTGATATGAGGAATTCTTAATCTCAGGAAACAAACTGAGTGTTGCTGGAGTGGTGGGGGGTGGGAGGGATGGGGTGGCTGGGTGAAAGACAGTGGGGGAGGGTACGTGCTATGGTGAATGCTGTGAATTGTCTAAGACTGTTGAATCACAGACCTGTACCTCTGAAACAAATAATACATTATATTATACATATAATACATTATATGTTAAAAAAAAAAAGAAGATAGCAGGAAGGGAAAAATGAAGGGGGGGAATTGGAGGGGGAGACAAACCATGAGAAACTATGGACTCTGAGAAAGAAACTGAGGGTTCTAGAGGGGAGGGGGGTGGGGGGATGGGTTAGCCTGGTGATGGGTACTAAAGAGGGCACGTTCTGCGTGGAGCACTGGGTGTTATGCACAAACAATGAGTCATGGAACACTACATCAAAAGCTAATGATGTGATGTATGGTGATTAACATGATAAAAAAAAAAGAGTATATGAGGATTCACCATGCTATTTTTGCAATGTATCTATCACTCTGAATTAATTTTAAAAAATCAAAAAAAAGATTTTATTTATTTGTCAGAAAGAGAGAGAGCACACAAGCAGGGGGAGCAGCAGGCTCCCCGCTGAGCAGGGAGCCCAATGCAGGACTCGATCCCAGGACCCTGGGATCATGATCTGAGCCAACAGCAGATGCTTAACCAACTGAGCCACCCAGGCATCCCTAAGGTAGGTGTTATAATTCCTATTTTCACAGACAAGAAAAGAAACATTAAGGTTCCAAGAGATTAAGGAATTCACCCAGTAGCACACAGCTAGTAAAGAGCAAATATATGACTGGAACCTACACTGCCCCAATCCAAACCCAACAAATCTACCTCCTTGTTCAGCTTTCAGCACTGTTGTGCAATAAAGAGAAGCTCAGGCTCTCAATAAAATAGTTAAAATTTGGAGTTTTGAAAGAAAGTATTACACTATGAATAACAACGGTATAGGCCTCAATAATACATCTGATATTCAAATATACAACATCAATAAACTCATCCATGAATCCCATAGAATCACTATAGAATCATGAATTAGCATGCTAGTGAAACAATCCTGCTTGCAGTCCTGGATGGCCAGCTTTTTGTCAAATTCCATATTTAGTTATGGTGCTCTTTGAAAAATACACAGATTTGAGAAAAATTAAAATACTGTTAGATGAATGACTTCTAAAGGCCAAAAACTGTACTTTAAAGACTATGTGGGGCAGGTGGCACCTAGGTGGCTCAATCGGTTAAGCATCTGACTCTTGGTTTCGGGTAAGGTCATGATATCAGGGTCATGAGATCAAGCCCTGTATCAGGCTCTGTGCTGGGAGCCTGCTTAAGATTCTTTCCCTCTGCCTCTGCCCCTCCCCCCCCACTCTCTCCTTCTCTCTCTAAAAAAAATTAATTTATTAAAGGATATGTGGAATGTTCCTGAAGCCTAAGCCCCGAAGACATGTGAAAAACTGATATTAAGTATCAGAATACTTTAACAATTTTATCTAGAGAATCTATGGCCTACGCAACTGAAACACAAGTTTTATTATGAGTACTGCCACAAAAAGACCCACAAAGAAAAGAAAATGATATTTTATTCCCTCTCCAACTTCAAGTTCCCCTCACACAATTTGAAGTCCATGCAAATTTAATTATACAAAGCTTTTAAAAAAAAAAAAAATTTCTGGCACCACCAAATTTCAAGTCACTCCTGGTGGCGATGGGTCAGCAATGGAAAGACAAGTAAAGTGGGATGACAGAGAAGTAGTTTTTACAATGTCACCTCGGGAAGGCAAATCCGAGCTGCAGAAGGGACCCCACTACCATCTGTGGGGGCAGGAGAAAAACAGGAACATAAAAGATAACAAGTGCTCTGACACAGAGCTAGGGTTCTCCACGCAGCAATCGGGAAAAGTCACCCAAAGCATCCCCCACCTCCAGCACACAAGTTCTTCTGTGCCAGTGGAATGATAGTGAGGAGTTGGGTCCCAGGAGTCAACAACTCTGAGCCAAAAATCAGAAAGACATCTGGATGAAAGAACAGACATAAGGAAATACTTCTCATAATGCATATTATTCAAAACAATCCAAAATGCATCACAAGGATCCCACTGAAATTCTAGGGAAGGGGATTCTGAAAATTCTAACATACAACAGATAACAGATATTAACTGTAAAATTAGAATTTATTGTCTTTATTGTGTACCCTTTTTGAACTGTTTCATCTTAAGTGTTAAAACATTTACAAGGCCTTTCAAAGATAAATTCTGAACTTTATCACCTCATGTGTGTTTTTTCTTATGATGTCTTAAGTTCTTTGAATTATCTTACCACCAAGGTTTTCAGAAAATTAACCTATATTACTATATTTGTATATAATCTTCAAAACCATATCATGAGTAAATATCTACAATTACCTTCTACAAATACAGTGCAGAATAAAACAAGAGCATACAGCTCTCAGAGTATATTCTATCCTACTGTATAAAATTAGCTTGGAAACAAAAGGAAAACTAACACTAGAAATCGTCCTGAAATGATACGGCATTCTTTGGATGCCTATACCTCTCAGGAAATGTACTTCCAACCATCACTTAAGATGGAAAGAATAAAAAGGAAAAAGAAAATCTTACACGCAATCAGAAATGCCTCAGTCTCCTTCAACCCCAAGTAAAAAACTAGAGAGAAGTGAAGTATACTCACAAGGAGAGCGGTGAAGGTCAAAGCCTCCTGATAAAGGATTCTGAGTGGCTGCTGTAACCAACTACCGCAACTGAGCACCTAACATAAATTTATTACCTCATAGTTCTAAAGGTCACAAATCCAACATGGGTATCACTGGCTAAAATCAAGATGTCAGCAAGGCTAGTTCCTTCCGTGATGTGGACTCTAGGGAGAATCCATTTTCTTGACTTTTCCAGCTTCTAGAGGCTATTCAATCTCCTTACCTTCAGAGTGCTTCACTCCACCCTCCACTTGTTGTCACATCTCCTTCTCTGACTCTGACTCTCCCACCTCCCTCTTAAAGGACCCTTGCGATTACACTGCATTCACCCAGATAACCTAGGACCATCTCTCCCTTAACACAATCACAGCTGCAAAGCCCTTCTGCCATTTATGGTAACATACAGGTTCCAGAGATTCCCACACGAACATCTTCATGGGCTACTGTGCCACCTCCCGGAAGTTCATTTAAGCCAGTTTAGCAAAATCAAATACGAAGAATCCTCTATACCTCTATCCCGTTCCTTTTTGCTCACCTATGTTATAAAATCAATATATGTCAGCTATTGGATTTGTATCTACTATGCCGTTCAACTGTAAGACTTTATGGAACACACTGAGAAAGAGAAAAGCAGCCCCTGACATCTGGAAGCCCTGCTACTATCAGCTAGGCCTTGTTGCTGCTACAAACTGGCTAGCAGCTCAGAGTGAGGCACTCACAGCTAGGTCTTGATGATTCTCCTCTTGAAAATAAACAACTTCAGAGAACATCAACATCAGAGAAGGGCACTCTGTGACCATAATGGACAAAGAATAAACATCACTCTGTAATCATGCCTGAACAAAGCCAAAAACATGAATACCATCCAAATCATAAAAATGACTAAATATCTCCCCACCATGGCTTACATGAATGACGTGCTTCTTATTAACAATAAGTTTTAAGTTCAACCCACCCAGTCTTCTTTCCTTCTATATAAGATTAAGATACTCAATCATAGAATTATCTCTGCTTCCTAACAGCATCCAATACAAATCAAAGCCCCATTTCTTTAAACTCTTTCCAAATCACCCCACACAAGCCCAAATCCTATTTTTAAAAGTTCCTTTCAAATGCTCTCTTATTGAAACACCCCACAATTCCCAATGGTGTGCATTTTCCCTTACTGCAACATGCAATCAACCCAACTTGTCCAACTACAGGTATATTCCTGGTGGTCTTTGCTGGAGAGCAGTGACAAAGCTCAGAAAAAACTTACAGACCTCCAGACACCTGCATTTCATATTTAGATACAAGACTGATGACTGGCTCCCATCTTCTGCCCAACCTCTATTCTCAAGAGGGAAGGGCTAAAGTTTTTATCTGCAGTACATGGAGTGAGCCATGGAGATGAAGGCAAGACCCTGGTAGAAAAAGGCAGGTAAACTGACCTAGGGAAGCAGTAGAGAGAGCATGATTCCTGGCATCTCCATTATATCCCCACTCTATGTGGCCAAAAGGAAGCCAAGAAAATTAGAGGGTCCTAAAATCTCCCCTGTTGTAAAAGTCCTAGTGAACCCCAGAACTGCACCAAAAATACTACAGCCAAGTTAGGGAGCTTAAACCATAGCCAGAATAAGGAAGAATTTAAATTGTGCAGCTAGACCCCAAAATTCCCTGCCAGCTAGTTTCACCAGTTCTCCTTGGTCCTTTCATTAGCCTTACAACAAGCATTTTATGTAACCAATCTAGCTGGATCCGACATAACCCTGTTATGGTGGAGGTTTAAACTTTATAAGACTGTAAATATAGTACAGGCTATGAAATCAGCCTGCCTGGATTCAAACTCTCATTCCATCACACACTGACTATGCCACCTTGGCTACATGCTGCGAAATACCTACTTCATATGCTTGTTGTGAAACTCAAATGAGATACCTAGTAAGCACTCAATAAATGTTATTTATTATTAATTTAATGAAGGGATTATGAGGCTATTTTGGTACTGTTATGTATTACTCTGTGACCATTTTAAAGTAACAGCTATATCAGTGAAAGTGGCAACATAAGAAAACCATTTGGAACGTACCATCTAAGTAAATGCACTTGAAGAATAGAGTACTGGGGTGCCTGGGAGGCTCAGTCAGTTAAGCGACCAGCTCTTGATCTCAGCTCAGGTTTTGATCGCAGGGTTGTGAGTTCAAGCCCCCTGCTGGGCTCCGTGCTAGGTGTGGAGCCTACTTAAAGAAGAGATGGACCAAAAGACAAGTGATGCTGTGCAACTATGGCAGGTATAAAGAACAGGAACATATAAATTACTGTCCATATTTCAGTTCTCCTGCTGGACACTTAACAAGCTCGAGTCAGTGGTTTAGTATCCTGGGTAACAGTTCATGTGTGCATACTATTTAAAAATAGGTTAATCAAAAGCAGGTCACACATGAACCAATGAAAAATTTGTGTATGAACCAAGGATTATAATTAATCCAATTCTGTGCACCTGAAGTTCAAAATAAAAAGGAAAAAAAAAAAGCCAGCAACAGGAAGAAAGAAAATAGATCATTGCCACCTGGTTAATAGATTTTAGCTACGTAATCATTTAAGTAATTGACAAGAGAACTCAGATATTCATAATACTAAAGACAAAAAAGGATTATTACATGAGTATTTATAAGTTAAACACTACACAATATACAAAAATTAACTCAAAATGGATCAAAGACCCCAAATGTAAGAGTTAAAACTCTTAAAAAGAAAACATAGATAGAAATCTTCATGACATTAGATTTGGTGATGATTTCTTTAATATAACACCAAAAACACAGGCAAAAAAAGAAAAAAAGATGTATAAAATGAACTTCATCAAAATTAACAACTGCTGTGTATGAAAGAACATCATCAATAGAATAAAAAGGCAACCCACAGAATGGGAGAAAATATTTGCAAATTTGATATTTAATAAAGGATTAATATCCAGAATATATAAAGAACTCCTGAAAGTCAACAACAAAACAACCCAATTCAAAACGGGCAAAGGATTCAAATAGATATTTCTCCAAAGAAGATATACAAATGGCCAGGAAGATCATAAAACAGTGCTCAACATCACTAACCATCAGGGAAATGCAAATAAAAGCCACAATGAGATACCACTGCACACCCGTTAGGATAACAATTATATTTTAAAACAACACGTGTTAGTGGAGAAACTGGAATCCTGGAGCGCTGCTGGTGGGACTGTGAAATGGTACAGCCACTGCAGCAATTTTTCCCAAAAAAATTAAACGTAGAATTTTTTTATATGATGCCACAATTCCACTTCTCGGTATACACATACCTAAAAGAACTGAAAACAAGATTTCCAAGAGGTATTTGTATTTGTACACCTGTGTTCATAGCAGCACTATTTACAAAGGCCAGGAAACAACCCAAATGTCCAGTGATGAATGAATGGGTAAACAAAATAGGGTTATGTCCATACAAGTGAATATCATCCAATGTTAAAAAGGAAAAAAATTCGGACACATGCTACGAGATGCATGAAACCTGAAAACCTTATGCTGATTGAAATAAGCCAGACATGAGAGGACAAATACTGTACGAGTCCACTTATATGATAACTGGAACAGTCAGATTCATAGAGACATAAGTAGAATGGTGGTTACCAAAAGCCGGAAGAAGAAAGGAATGGTAAGTTAATGACTCATGGGGACAGTTTCAGCTTGGAATAACAGCAAAGTTCTAGAGATGTGCAGTGGTGACGGTTGCACAAGATGTGACTGTACTTAATGCCACTGAATTGTACACTTAAAAATGTTAACCACATGCGATGTATACTGTATCAGAAAGGTAAAACTTACAGCATTACATGGCAAAACCAAAAAAGAGTTAACTAAGAATTGGCAGCATGTCCTAGAAAAAACTCAAGTATCTATGTTCACTCTAAATATGAATAATTTGAGAAAAGAATGCCAAAGACGGGAAACCCAGTGAACGTGCTCACTTCTGCACAGCTTCTGTAGAGGGTGGAGTACGTTCACCACCCAGAGGTGCTGGCTCAGAGGAAGCTGGGGTGACAAGGGGCAGAACTAAGGAACTTTAAAATCAGTGCCAAAACTAAGTCGTTTTCAGAGTGGCAAAGGTAATAAAGCTCCTGGCTACTATGAGTCTTTTTCTCAATCCAAATGACAGAATATCTAATTAATTAAAAAGTAAAGCCGAAAACAAATAGCTCAATGGAACAGCATGGATTACAAAATTAAACCCCACGATTACAGTTACCTAAGTCATGACAAAGGTCCTAAATGGTGCTAAAGCGACTGGACATCCAGGTGGGGGGAAAAAAAGACTCCTACCTCAAAACATACAGAAAAAATAAATTCCAGATGAACTGCAGATCTAAATGGGTGGAGAGGATCAATAAAGCATTTAAAGAAAACACAGAGAATACCTTCATAATTTTGGAATAGGCAAAGATTTCTTAAACAAGACACAGAAAGAACTGACCATAAAACAA
Source organism: Eumetopias jubatus (assembly GCF_037043125.1). Taxonomy (NCBI): domain Eukaryota; kingdom Metazoa; phylum Chordata; class Mammalia; order Carnivora; family Otariidae; genus Eumetopias; species Eumetopias jubatus. The sequence goes on along the minus strand of NW_028274842.1, from coordinate 1,718,962 downwards.
TTTCTGTTAAAGTGAACTATATGAAAATTAAGAATTTCTCCTCAGAAGATATATCACTGAGTGTTAAAGCATCCACAAAATGGAAAAAAAATTGCAATACCTATATTCGACCAAACTATCCTATTCGGAGAACATAAAAGTTGCAAATCAATATTTAAGAGATTAAAGGACTAATTTAAAAATGGGGACAAGACTTGAAGATGCTTCTTCACAAGAGTGGCAAATGACCGTAAGTATATGAAAAGGTACTCAAATTCGTTAATCGTCAGGGAAGTGCGAACACAGTTTTTGTGCAGTAAATATGAGACGCTTACTGCAATGGCTTACATTAGAAGAACGTGCTGAGCGTCGGTAAAGAGCAGCCAGCGGGCCCGGCGCGGAGCTGCGGGAGGGCACCGCGGCCGCGCACCCGGGAACCGGCAGGCAGGGGTCCCTCTCCGAGGCACAGCCCCGACCAGAGGCGCACACGGCCGGGCACCAGAAAACACGACGCGCTGCAGCCCAGGCCGGGGACTGCCGGAGCGCCCGTCGCGAGGGCGGAGAGCGGCTACAGCCACACGGCCACTCGCTCAGAGCGCTCTCTACCGCAAGCTACGACTGCGGCGGTCCCCCGGCTGCAGGGTCCAGAAGGGCCCGAAGGCGGCAACGCCACGGCAGAGCTTTCCCAGCCGCGGCCATCGGGGCTGACGGCCGAGCGCGGGGCTGACGGGCGGGCCGGCCGCTGGGCGAGGGGACGCGAACACGTACAACGGGCCCCGGGCCCGTACGAGACACAGAGCCGAGCACACTCCGCGCCGCGCGGCGGAAGGCAACCACAGCGGACGTCCCGGCGGAGCCGCAGCGACGGAACAGGGAGCCCCCGCGCCGCCGCCCGCGCCGCCGGGCTCCCCACGCAAACCCGCAGGGCTGAGCCAACGGCGCTCGGCAGTCCGCACAGCCCGCGCCGCGGCCGGGCCGGGCCGGCCCCCGGGTCCCGACGCGCGCTCCGAGAAGGGCGCCGAGGGGACCACGCAGGTGCTCCCCGCCGGGAGGTCCGCCCGCCCGACCGCACGGCGCTGCGCCCCCCGGAGCTCCGGCGCGGGGGGCCCGTGGAGGAGGCGGGGGGCGCGGGGGCTCAGGGGCAGGGGGCACCCCGCACCGAGGGCGGGGGCGCCGGGCGCGGCGGGGGGAGGGGCGGGAGGGGCGGGGGGCCCGGGCCGACTCACCGTGGTCTCCCGCACTTGGCTCTGGAGGTGCTGTTCCCGCGCCGACACCTCGTCCTGCCCCTCCATCCTCCCTCATGCCTGCCGCCGCGCCGTCCGCATCCGCGCGCTCCGCCGCACCATCGCCCGCCGGTCCGGGACGGGAGCGGACTGACAGCGGGCCGCCGTCCGCAGGGTCGGCTACCGCGACCCCCGCCGCCGCCGCCTCGGCCCCCTCGACCGCCTCAGCCGCCTCAGCCGCCTCAGCTGCCGCCCAGCCGCCGCCTCAGGCGAAGCCGCTCTAGCTGCGGAGGCCGGGCGCGGGGCGGGGCTGGGGCGGGACCTGACGTCAGAGGAAGGCGCTTTTGCGTCAGAGAAGCGCGCCGTGACGTCTGCGAACGGGAGCCGCCGAGGGGCGTGGCCTACTGGGGAGAGGAGGCGGGGCCACGCCCCCAGGAAGTGGAGGCCGGAGCCAGGCTGTCAGGACCAGCACCCGGCCCGGTGGGGACGGGGCGCGGGTCGGTTTGCTGGAACGGGTTCTTCCCTCTGTCGCAGTGGCAGGTGGGCGGCCGGCCACAGTCTCGGTGCAGTTGTTCCCGGCAGAAGGGAATCATCGTGGCCCGGCGCCCGGCCCCGCCGGCAGAGCACTGCGCAGGGTCAAGCCGGTCTCCCACGAAAACCTGGGCTCGGCCAAAGCAGGTCAAAGGCCAGGAAGGACTGGCTTCGGACACGTTTTGGGCGGACCCCTGGAACCCTGGCTTCTGTGGCTCTGCTAACGGGTTTGCCCGCTCGGGAAGCGTAGATAGCCCTGAATGTGAGGCCCTTGCCAACTCGGTAGAGTCGCCTCCCTGCCCCCCGGGGTGTTTTACGACCCCCCGGAGACCCTCAGCAGACGTTGATATTAGGGACCTCCAGACCTACCGAACACAGTCATTCATCCCCATGGTACGTTCAGTATCTTTTTTGGATTTTGTGGATTCTTGCCATGAAAAAAGTTTGAAGGAATATTTATCATTTTCCTTTTGGATTTATTTGACTATAAAGAAGTCATTTAAATTGCTATTGGCTGTGTGATTTTGGGGGCCATCTCTAATCGAAAATTCTAAGGAAGTAAAAATACCTAGAAATTGCCTTCAAATTATTTTAATGATATATGTGCATTTAGATTTTTCAGTATCTTTTGCAATTTTGAATTAAAAATGTTTTCATGACTCAAAAAAAAAATGTTTTTAAGGTCTCCAAAAATCGTGTCAACCCCATATACTGTGCTTATGATGCAGTAGGCTGTAAACTGTTGGTAGTGGGAGGACTCAGAACATGAGGTTTGTTCTGAGGGAGTGCCCCTGCAGCCATAGGCTGATTAGAAACCAGGAATGCTTCCAACTGCTTAAATGCAGTGTTCACTTTTATTTTTAAAATGTCTCAGAATCCAAAAGAACCAGGGAAAGACAAAGTATCTGAGTCTGTTTTTCGAGACACCCGGATTCTGAGAGCTGGGTTAAATACTTGTCCAAAATGCTCTGCATGACTTCTGGGTTAATCGCTCCAGATCAGAGGGTAAGCAGATCAGATTTTAAGATGTAAGGTATTTAGGCGCATTCCACAAAGTGGGTGCATGTATTTCTGCTCTTTCTAACCCAACCTCCAAGCATGTAGAACTTTATGTTTTCTTCATCCCTTAGCCCAGGGTAGGAGGCTTCAAAAATGGCCAGAACCTCACCCCTCCCTATACGCCTCCTGTTTGCCTTGCCGTGTTGCCCCTCCTTCCATCAAGAAGTGGTGTTGGGGCGCCTGGGTGGCTCAGTCATTAAGCATCTGCGTTCGGCTCAGGTCATGATCCCAGGGTCCTGAGATAGAGCCCTGCATCAGCAGAAAGCCTGCTTCTCCCTCTTCCCTTCCCCCCGCTTGTGTTCCCTCTCTAGCTGTCTCTCTCTGTCAAATAAATAAAATCTTTTTAAAAGGAAGGGAGGGAGAAAGGAAGGAAGGAAAGAAAGAAAGAAAGAAAGGGAAGGAAATGGAAGGGAAGAAGGGAAGGGAGAGGAGAAATGGTGTTTATTTTCCACCCCCTTGAATCTGGGCCTGAACAGGTGACTTGCTTTGGCCAGAAGGACAGCAGAAGCTATGAAGCTACTTTGAAAAGTGCTTGTGCATCAGGGCTGGTCCCTTCTTACCACCCCTGGGCATCCTCCAACCGCTACTGTGCAAGTAAGCCCCAACCAAGCTAGAGATAGGGATCCCAGTTTTCTCTGGCACCTATCTAACACACTCTTTTTTGCATCCCTCTAAAACATAAATCTTCCCAAAACAGTTTTTCTCCCCTGCTAAATGTACTGCAATGCAGTTATTCTCACTAACTGTAGAATTAAATTAAACTCCTTAACTTGGCATTCAGGAGCTGGACTTTGGGGCCCCACCCCACCCTTCCAGACATCCCCCCACTTCATTCCCTGAAGAGCTCTTGGCTACAGCCTGGGTTTCCTCCCCTCTCCAATCCCCAATTCCAAGGGCCAGCCCCTTTACTTACTCCATATCCTCTTTCCTACTATTCAGAGTCAGTGCTTCCCTTCAGCGTTCCCACCAAGACCTTCCTTCTCCAAAAAGGGAACCCTCTTACACTGCTGGTGGGAATGCAAGCTGGTATAGCCACTCTGGAAAACTGTATGGAGTTTCCTCAAAAACTGAAAATAGATCTACCCTACGACCCAGCAATTGCACTACTAGGTATTTACCCAAAGGATACAAACGTTCTTTCATCTCCAATCTCCTGTTAAGTTCGTCCAATAAGTTTACTTCAGATATTGTATTTTTTTAATGCTAGAATTTCCATTTGGTTCTTTTCCTTAAATATATATTTTTTTCTGTACTGTGGTTTCCCATTGCTTTAGGAGAAGATTTTCCTTTAATTCTTTGAGAATGTTGAAATTGCTTTGAAAATCTCATCTCTTAATTCTGATATCTGCTCATCTCAGAATTCGTCTTTATTGATGGAATTCTTTCCTGAATATGGATCTTGTGTTCTTATGTCTTCATACGTCTAGAAGTTTGTTTGGATGGTGTCTTCAGCATTTCTAATGATACATTATAGACACTCTGGATTGCCTTATGGTCTTCTAAAGGGTACTGTTTTTTGAATTTGGTTTTGTTCTACTTGGTAGTTCACTGGGCTGAAGTCGAACTCTGAGCTCTAGCTTCCCTGCAATTGGGGGTCTTTGTTCACTTCTTTCAGCTGGACTGCTGGAAAGCCGCCCCGCATGTGGGTCATGTGGGGTCGGGGTGAGAGGATGCCAGAGTTAGGGCCCCTCCGAGGCACTCTCCCACCTCAGGTCTCCACGTCCCCCGTAGCTCCTCAGCCGCTGTGGTTACCCCCATCTTTGGCCTCTGAGTCTTCATGCCTTCAAGTCTGTGATTTTTCTAAGTGCAGAAGCCACGCTAAAACATTTATTCTGAGGCAAACCCAAAATATAACAAATAACAAAAAATGAAAATGAGAACTATAAAAATGGTCAACTCTCTGTTTTGGGGGACCTTCAAGACCACCCCCAGTTTTAATGATTACCTGGGAGAATCCCCCAGGACTCAGCACATAGTCCTCCTCATGACCATGATTGATTTTAGCAACTGGACCCAGGGCACAGACAGCCCAGTGAAAGGCCCTGGGGTGAATCTGGAGGAAGCATGGTGCACGGTTCCGGAGCGCCTCCCAGTGGACCCTCACAGGACGCGCTGCACACCCCCGGCAGCATGTTACGAGAACACAAGTGAGATGGTGCCTACCAAGGAAACACAGGAGAGACTCATGGAGGCATTCCTCTGTCTGGCACTTGTCAAGGTGCCAGACTCCCAGAAGGAAGCCTATGTTCGGTATAAACCACGCTGCTTGAATAAATCATTCAGGCACAGGGAGTCTTTCTTATCTGGGAATGGTGGGAATGCTCCTGAAATCCACATCTCTAGACCTCAGTCAAGGGCCAGCCTTGCTTGTGAGCAGGCCTTTCTCAAGTCTGCGTTCCTTTTTCTGCACAGCCTACTGCCTCAGCCAAGGTGTCTTCACAGGAGAAGTGCTAGCAGTATTGTTCTGGGACCTCACGCAGCCGGGTGAGACCAGTCTGCATGCCTGCTGCCAGGTCTGCCTCGTATAGGCCCTGGCCAGAGCCCGTTAAAACAGTACCGTTCACCTTTTACCACCATGTGCAAGTGAGAAATCCCAGCTGCCAGACGTGCTGTAGGCCTGGCAGCCCCTTTGAATCTCAGATGCCAATCACTGGCAGCAGGAGGGTTTCCTGCTGGACTGGAGAGCCTGCCGACAGTTGTGAGAAGCAAAAGTGCCCTCTTTCCTCTGCTCCTCCCCAGTGTTGTGCCACCAGGGGTCTTCATGTTGTCTTCCCAGACTTTCAGCTGAAAGGGTTTTATGCAAGAAGCACAAAATATTTGGGGAGCCTGGGTGGCTCATTTTGTTGAGTGTCTGACTCTTGGTTTTGGCTCACGTCATGAGATTGAGGGATCGAGGGACCTCAGGGTCATGAGATTGAGGCTCCGTGCTTGGCGGTGAGTCGACTTGAGATTCTTTCTCTGCCTCTCCCCCCACCCCCGCTCGCTCTTTCTCCTGCTCTCTCTCAAATAAATCTTAAAAAACAAAAAGAAGAAGAAGCACAAAGCATTTTTTACATGAAATTATTTTTTTCTTTAGAGAAAGAGAGATAGTGTGGGGGGGGTGGAGGCAGAGGGGCAGAGGGAGAAGGAGAGAGAATCTTAAGCAGGCTCATGACCCTGAGATCATGACCTGAGCCAAAATCAAGAGTCAGACTCTTAAGAGATTGAGCCACCCAGGTTCCCCATACAGGAAAATACTTTTATACAACTTAATCCTGAAGACACATCATGTTTAGGAATTGGTCAAGAGGAAATCTGAATCTTCAGACCATTTCAAAATGGCTTTACATACCCCACCACCGCTTTTGTCCCCATCATTTATCTGGGGAATGGCCCACAGACATCATGTACTTTCTGGGGCAGCGGCACTTACTAATCAAACTACCTTACTCTCAGGTGCATACAGGGGGAGGTGAGGGAAGTGGGTTCAGGCTCGTGGTCCACTGTTGCAAACTGCAGCTGATCTGGAATGCCAAGCACAAGTTAACAGCAGCCAGACACTCCCGAGACAGATGGGGCTGTGGAGGGTCACCAGCATGGGATGGACCTCCCTCTTGCAGCTTTGGGCAGGGGTCACAAGTTGGTGCCCCTAGCATCTTGATTTCAGATGGCCCATCAGAGCATGGGCCCTGGAGCGTGGGCAGCTCAGGGAAACCAGATGGCCCAGCCAGCATCCGGGTTGTTTTAATGGTTAATTTCCCTCCAGGGGTTGGGAATTCTTGGCACCTGTTGCAGGTCCCAGCTCTGTTTGCGAGCCTGTTCCTCGATTCAGCTTGGCGCTGATCGTGCCATGCTTGAAACGGCCCTGGCAGACCACGTAGGGTCCAGCTTAGAGTCAAGTGCAGGCATTTGGGGTCTGTTGAGTCCAGGGTTCCAGATGATGGGACTTCCAGGCCATGCTGGGAGAGCTGTGCTAAGACGCAGCATCAGCCCTGCTCCAAGGAGGGCTTGAGGGGACGGTGGAGATGGGGGAGGGGGGTGCCTCGTTCTCAGGACACATTGGGAAGCCCACCCTGTTCAGACACCAGCTTGGCCCTCCATCCACAGCTTTTACCTTGCTGTGCAGTGAGCTTGAGTCTGACGAGTTCTTGTGTGAGTGGCTCGTTTTCTCTTTTTCCATTAGGTTTTTCAGTAGTCACTAGATTGTTGTATCAAACCTGCATTTGTATTACAGAATTTACCTTAAACTTAGAAGTCTCTTTTCACTTTCCAGTTGAGCACCTTCAGGTATCTTCAGGTGTATGTGATGCCCGTTGTTAACGCGTAGATTATTAATGAAACGGAAAAGGAATCCTAGTCTTCCTTCAGAGGGCAGCAGAGAGACTGGCAATGCGGGCAGCGCATGGGCCAGGGCACTGTGGCTTCAGGGTCCTGAGGGCAGGCAGGCAGCAGCCCTGGCGAGGAGCATGGGGACACAGCGGGCTGGGGTTCTTTCCCTCCTAGCTGATGTGGGTCTTGTTTAAATTTCAGGCCTGTAATAAGGACAGATTTCTTAAACTTCCGTATAGCATTGTACTTGTCCAGCTTTCTGATAGCCAGTTAAGAATAGATATATATATTTTAAAACAACTGAAATACCAAGAACTAAAAGACTTCTGATAGTTTACTCTGAAAGGCTCCAGTATCATCTCCATTTGTGGATGTAACTCACCCACTAAGAATATTACTTGTGTCCACATGAATCAGTTTGAAAAATACAGGAGCATGTTTAGATTATAACAAATTCAGTAGGTCACTCTACATCCACATGATCATTTGCATCCTCCCTCTGTGAACTCAGGGATGCTTCCTACCTGTGTGCTTTGGAGTTTTGTCTCCTAATGTCAGTTACACGCCGGTCACGTTAGGATGTGTGGGATCACCACACAGAAGAAATGGGAAGTCACTCGCCCTTGGGCTGTCTAGTAGGCAGTACAGTCAGAATCCTGTGTGGGTGTTGGTGGTTAAAGTCCATACAGGCAAGGAACTTTTTGGTACTATAAATTCTTTGTGATCTCCTGGTAAACATAATCATGCACCATTAAAAAAGTAAAATTTGTTATCAATACATTTTCACCTATTATAACATTATTTTAATAAAATTATATAGAGTTTTAAAAACTAAAATTTATAAATCAACAGATGTACTTTTATAAATTGCCTTAAAATAAGGTGCTTCAGTGTCATGTCCAGAGACTTACTGTTTAAGCATTTACCTGTTGCCTGTGAGTCGGGTAATCTAAACGACTTTTTTCTACTTCAGAGCTAGTTCTGGGAAAGTTGCTGTGATGTGTGAATAGTTAAAGCCTTCCCATACAATTTTATAAATATAGGTCGTGGGGATGTGCTTCAGGCACATGGGAGAAATGCAGTATGTTCATAGCTTCAAGGAAGTCACCTGTTTATGGCAAATGCAGTAGCTGTTAGAAGAAAAACATGCAAGTAAATTTAGGAATTTGCTAAATTGTTTTATAGAACTTATGCAGAATTGTGAGGATTATTTAAATCCCACTAAATTCTTGGGTACCCATGTAACTCCTGAGTACTCATACACAGTATGACAGAACTCCACGAAGTATATTTCCACCTTTAAACTTGGAATCTGGGACAGCCCCAGGCAACATGGAGCTTTTGAGCAACTCCCAAGTGCTCGACATACACCTATCATTAAGTAGTAGTCTTTTAGAATCAAGAGAAATTGCCACACCTCTGTTGAGCTTAAAAATTATTTCCCTTAGTTATCCTCCATCCTAACCTAGTGTTGGCACACAAAGTATAGGAAAACCGACCATCACTTTTGGTACATAACATATGAAAAATATTAGTTGGTGATTGAAAAATTTCCAAGTAATTTTGTCTAATTATAATGTAATGAATTCAGATATTCTGTATTCCAGGACCTTTTTTCAGTCAGTGCTTATGTGTATGCCCAGAAGCCACAACTGGATATTCATAGTTTTGAAGGCACATTTACCAGGGTAAGTTAAATCTTGTGTTAAATACAAATATATTCATTGTGTATATAAGTTAAAAACAGCAAACCTTAAATTTGAATAAATGAGAACAGAAGCTTTGAACTGAAAAGGGAAAGCCTAGAGAATGTTTCAAGTTCTTAAATTTTCCCACATCCAGTCTCTGTGGGATATACTCAGTACAGTGTTTTTGTTCAGCATATTTACTCTGGAGAAAGTCCTTCTCCCTGAAAATATTACGAGCCAGTAAGATGAAGTACTTTCACTAGTTCAGTGTGAGTTTGGATAGGATTTAATAGACTGTGATACCCACATTGTTTCCTGGTTTGTATTGACTGGATGGCTGTGCATCTGCTCATGTACACGTGTGTGCTTCATTGGATTCTTTGCACGATCATGGTGTTTTGCTATAGCTTGAAGTCCCTTCTCCCCAGTGACTCCCCAATCAGATTTGGAGGACTCAGTAACTTTTGATTTTAACAGCTGATATTATAAATGCTTCATAATACTTAAGGGGTTTGTGGGGGCACCTGGATGGCTCAGTCGTTAAGCGTCTGCCTTCGGCTCAGGTCACGGTCCCAGGGTCCTGGGATCGAGCCCCACATCGGGCTCCCCGCTCAGCAGGAGGCCTGCTTCTCCCTCTCCCACTCCCCCTGCTTATGTTCCCTCTCTCACTGTGTCTCTCTCTGTCAAATAAATAAATAAAATCTTTTAAAAATATATATATAATCCTTAAGGGGTTTTAGGATATGTCTATAGTTTAATTTTAATTGCTGCAGATTTCTGTTGGTATAGTCTGCTTCGTTTCCCTCTTGTTCACGTACCAGGATTAGTGAGCAGTTGTCATCATTTGAGAAAGCACTTGCTAATGCCAGGTAATGAGGAAATTATGGGGATGTAAAAATGAGGATGCCTGTGGAGGAGATAGTCATTGGCCATTGCTTTGTAACTTTATTTTTACGAGTGCTTCGGTAACAGTATGTTCAAGGTGTTCATGGAAACAGATGAGGGAGACGAGGCAGTGCATAATGAGGTCTGGAGAGAATACCGAGATCTTTATGTGTTTTTGTAAAAATATTTATGAAGAAAGCATCTTCTAATTAAAGACAATTTAGCATTATTTGAGAAAAAGCCTTTCCAAAGGGCTTCCTTAGTACGATAAGAGTTATTAACTTAGGGGGCGCCTGGGTGGCTCAGTCAGTTGAGTGTCTGCTTTTGGCTCAGGCCATGATCCCAGGGTCCTGGGATTGAGCCTCACATCAGGCTCCCTGCTCAGCTTCTCCTTCTGCCTCTGCCACTCCCCCTGCTTGTGTGCTCTCAAATCTTTCTTCTGTCAAAAAAATGGATAAAATTAAAAAAAAAGTTATTAACTTAGCCACTATTAATATTTTGGAATAATATTTGCTTACTTCCTTTCTGTTTCACAGATTTATATTGCTTATCACTTGGTAAGAGTTGGAAATGTCTGCTAGACAATGTGTGGAATCCCCTTGAAATCAGTGCGAGGGAGCGAGAGTTTGGCTGAACACAGCCAGGCTGCAAAGCGCAGTTCACACAGTGCGTGACTGAGCATGGGACGGTGCGTGACCTGTGTGCATGGCCGAGCGTGTGAGACTGTATGTGAGTGAGCGTGCAGATGTGGGGGAAGGGTAGCCAGGCTCCTTCCTGAAGGTCTTGTCAGAAGAAGGATGAGGCCATTTAAGGATTTTCAGCTTAGAAGAGAGATTGTAATATTGGTGTACGTAAAAGAGTCCTCTAGACTTCCGGTTTGCTTGGGATGAAGGCAGTCACCTGAATTTGCTCCCATCCCACTGCGTCCCCAAACCGTACGGGTCAGGTGCAGGTAGCTCGGGCTGCCTGTAGCTCGTGCACGCAGCACACAGGGGAGAAAGAAAACACTGTGAGCTCCAGTTTCTGTGGTGAGGAAAAGGACCCCACATGGCACAGTCACCTCCAGAGCCAGGAGAGGGCACAAGGATTTTCTCTCAGGATTTGGATCTGATGGCAGCTTTGTAGTTCTCTGTAGAGTTTTTTTTTTTTAATTTTTTATTGTTATGTTAATCACCATACATTACATCATTAGTTTTTGATGTAGTGTTCCATGATTCATTGTTTGTGCATAACACCCAGTGCTCCACGCAGAACGTGCCCTCTTTAGTACCCACCACCAGGCTAACCCATCCCCGCACCCCCCTCCCCTCTAGAACCCTCAGTTTGTTTTTCAGAGTCCATCGTCTCTCATGGTTTGTCTCCCCCTCCAACTTACTCCCCTTCATTCTTCCCCTCCTGCTATCTTCTTCTTTTTTTTTTCTTAACATATATTGCATTATTTGTTTCAGAAGTACAGATCTGTGATTCAACAGTCTTGCACAATTCACAGCGCTCACCGTAGCACATACCCTCCCCAATTATCACCCAGCCACCCCATCCCTCCCACCCCCCACCACTCCAGCAACCCTCAGTTTGTTTCCTGAGATTAAGAATTCCTCATGTCAGTGAGATCATATGATACAGGTCTTTCTCTGATTAACTTATAAGTTTCTTTTCTTTTTTTTTTTAAAGATTTTATTTATTTATTTGAGAGAGAGAGAATGAGAGATAGAGAGCACAAGAGGGAAGAGGGTCAGAGGGAGAAGCAGACTCCCTGCTGAGCAGGGAGCCCGACGCGGGACTTGATCCCAGGCCTCCAGGATCATGACCTGAGCCGAAGGCAGTCGCTTAACCAACTGAGCCACCCAGGCACCCTCTCTGATTGCCTTAGTTCACTCAGCATAACACCCTCCAGTTCCATCCACGCCATTGCAAAGGGCAAGATCTCATTCCTTTTGATGGCTGCATAATATTCCATTGTGTATATATACCACATCTTCTTTATCCATTCATCTGTTGATGGACGTCTTGGCTCTTTCCACAGTTTGGCTATTGTGGACATTGCTGCTATAAACATTGGGGTGCACGTACCCCTTCGGATCCCTACATTTGTATCTTTGTGGTAAATACCCAGTAGTTCTCTGTAGAGTTTTGTACACCTTTTGTTTGATTTATTTTTAGGTAGTTAGATTTTGTTGATGCTGTTTCATTTGTTACCTTCTTAAAATTTCATTTTCTATTTATTGCCATATAAAAATATAGTTGCAGTGAAGCCTTTTATTCCCAAATTGGTTTCCCATTAAAAATATTAAATGCATACTTTGCATTTTAATTACAGATCCCAGTCAGATGTTGAGCACTGTCGTCTCAAGAATTTACCCTGTCTTGGGGCGCCTGGGGGGCTCAGTCAGTCAAGCGACCGCCTCTTGATTTTGGCTCAGGTCATGATCTCAGGTTGTCCCGTTTAACACTCTCTCTCTCTGCCCCACCCCTCTAAGAAAAATTATTTACCCTGTTTGGCCAGCTGATAGTTTTTTAAATGAGAAACTTGGTGACTTGTAGCACAAGACTTCACTGCTGTTGGTCAGGTGCTGAGGCCGCCTCAGGGCCCTGGGGAAGCTATTTCCTGTCTGTGTGAGGGAGGCAGATGGTGGGTCCCTGATGTGTAGGTGCAGAGGCTCACAGAAACACTGGAAAAGAAAGCACAGTGACTTGTCAGTTTGGGCTGCTGATGTGCAAGACCATAGTGCAGGATGACCCTGAACACGTCGGCCCCGCCCTTTTTATTCCAACTCCATACACTCCCATGTGTGTTCGGAGCGATGGGGTGTCGCTTTGAAGATGCTTGCCAAAGTCCAGATCTTACTCTTCACTCATGGAATCGGCCAGACCAGAGCCAGCTCCGTAGTAGTTGTGGGCGCAGCCTGCCCCTGACCGTCCTGACCGGTCCTGAGTCACTCTTCTGCCCCTACCCCACTCACGAGCTCTGTGTGGACAGGCTGTGAAATTCACTTCTGCCTTCTTCCTCCGCTGTTGAGATGGTGATCTGTGTGACCAGTGGCTGAGGGGCCAGGAGCCGACATGACCTCCTGTTGGAGAAAGCTGTTCCAATGATTGGATTTCAAAAGGGGGAAAGATCTGCAGCCTCCAAGTCAGCTATTCTGTAACAGTGTTTTTGCTTGGATTTGAAAGAAATGAGACCAAATGAGAAGTAGATGCTTCATCATGACATGAGAACAAGAATGATGGTGGTTGGCTGCCATGAGCGGTTCTCCTGTTCCAGCTGTGGGCCAGACTGCAGAGGTTCCAGGGCCGCACCCCAGGCCGGCAGCCTCAGTCGTTCATGCAGAGGGCTCACCGTGGAGAGGGTGCCTTTCAGCCAGAGACCCCAGCGGGCCCAGATGTATCTCGCCTTGAAAGAGCTTCCAAGGGCCACACTGGGGGGTGCGTGGGGCCAGCGGCCTGGCGGTGCTGAGTTGGCCTGGCTGAGAGGCGAGGCTCTGCCCGCGTGCCCGCCAGTACTCCGTGTGTCTCCTGCCCACAGTCCGTCACTAGTTGTGCATCTAGAGAGGAAACAAAGATGGTGAATTTGCACACAGGCCAGATGACATCGTGGCACTTCACGCAGACGTTGTGCACGCAGCCCTGTGCACGTGGACCATTCTCGTGGAGTGGGGCCCCAGGATGAAGCGTGAGCCCCTGAGCTCTGGGAAGACACGTGAGCTAAAGCCTGCCTGAGGCCTGTTGTCGTCGTGACAGGCAGATGGGAAGATGGGCTGTGCCGCCGTGGATTATAGGTACTTAACAATAGTCTGGGAAGAATTAATTCATTTAAATTCTAGTCATTATGGTGCCATTTCCTACCATCATGTCATACTTATTTTGAAAGGAAATTGAAGAAAAATTAGGTTACCTGCGGTGGATCATTGTTTAAGGGAAATCTGATGACCAACACTCACTTCAGGCAATTCACAGCAGCTTCTTCTATAGTTTAAAATGCTCTTCATGTAAGTTATAGGATTATCCTTTGGGAGGAATATGTGTCTCACCTTGCTGTTTTCTTGAGAGCATTGTTTTGTAAGGACAGTTAATCATCCGTCAAGTATCAAGGCTCTGAGAGATGCTGAAGGACACAGAGGAGTGTAGAGTGCATCCCTGGGAGTCCTTCAGGACTGCATTTCCACGTGCCCCCACCCTGGCTCTTTGAGGACACCTTCCTGCCCGACCCAGAACCTCAGGGCTCCACACACACCGCCCCGTCCCTGCTTGGAACTCAGTAGAACCCACTTAGAGTGTGGGAAGGAAGGCTTGAGGTAGAACAGGCAGGTACCGTGGGGTTATTTGTCCTTTGATGACTTTGCTGGATAAAAGACTTGCCTTTGTTGACTGTTTACTTTCTTGGTCGTTGGTTTTGGTCAGTCGTTTGATTTAGTCTGTTCTGCTTTCCCCAAAGTAGTTGGTGCCATGTCAGCAAGTTTTACCACATTTAGATAAAAACAGTGGAGAAAAACATTTTGATAAGCAAAATTTGACCAGTCTTTATTTTATGGACCTTGTGGAAGTATGTGTAGTTAAAGGGAAGTGCTACCAGAGATCTGATTATGGGGATGAGTAGTCCCAGGGAGCATCCACAGCTGGGCTGTGTCTGGCCCAGGAGGCCAGACTGGAGGAGGAGACCGAAGCTCCCGGGAGGTCAGCCACAAGTGCTGACCTCTGATGGAGTTAGGAAGATCCACCAACGGGAATCACGCAGCAGCACTTGGGGAAGGCCGTTGGGTGGGAAATGGCTAAGGTCATAAGAGGTCTGAAAATAATCAGACCAGAAATGAAAACTCTTTTATGTTAATTATTAGTGTGGAATTACTCTTGTCAAAGTAAATCAGTTACTTATGCATTTATGTTTTGTTTGCCTGGAGCACTTTTGCCTGCGTCTTTTTTCATGTAGAATGTAGCCTGACGGACTCCAGTATTGAACTAGCTCACGGTGGGTCCATCCCCCAGTCAAAATGCACAGCCTCTCGGAAATCATACTGCCCCTTGTCTCCTCACATCTGGCCTGGGTGTTCTGTCATATTTTTGAGCACCAAGGCTTGATAGACGACGATCTCTTGAGATTCTGAGACTCTTCTCAGATCGCCAAGGAGCCACAACCCCGTACCCTCTTTGTGATCCGTGGCGTGTGTTCTCCAGGAGCAGCCGAGGTGCCGAGGAGCTTTCAGTGCAGATCCACTCGGCCATGGCTGTTCCCGGCTTCAGCCATAAACAGCCCTCATCCAGAGTGAGAACATGTTGAGTGAACCTGATTTCTTACGTAGGATACCAAAAGCACAAACAATAAAAGAAAAACTAATGTAGCTCCCCATTCATATCTCTCAGGTCACCTCCTCACCTGGTGTCCACCCAGCACCAGGCCTCCTGGTACTTATCAAATCTTTAAAAATATCGGTGGAATGAATAAATAAACAGATGAAGGGATGTAGGGAATCTGAGAATGGGGACTGTTTGCCAGGTTTCTCAAAAGCCCTGAACTCTATGTTCAGGTCTGCATGGGGTCAGTCATGGGCTAGATGTTGCTGGAACCACAGTGTATGGAGACCAAGGACAGAGCCCCTGCTCCTCAAGAGTCCCAGAGCAGGTAGAGCACTGGTCCCCGTAGCCTGAGGTCAACCTAGACAGCAGAGTACGCTGGGAAATGGGGTCCGGGAGAAAACGATCAAGAAAGAATTCTTGAGATGTGTTTAGCTCAAAAAGGGTAGTTTTATTAAAGCACGGGGGTAGGACCCGAGGGTAGAAAGAGCTGCACTGGGGTCATGAGGAGACACTGATCCTATACTTTCAAGTTAGGGGGTGTAATGGATACTGCTAAGTCTCCAAGGAATTTGGAAGCAAGGTTTCCAGGACCCCAAGGGGCTAGCTGCGGTTAGGAAAACGTCACTTACTCCCGCCCAGTAAAACCTCAGTCGTGAGACTCTCCAGAGGTGTATCAACGGTCATATGCTTGGGGGATGATGGCTAACACATATTGTGGGGGCGCAGAGATAAAGGAAGTTTCCAAGGGGATTTTTACAGGATCCTGGAGGTCAGGCTAATGTCAAACTAAGGCTGTCTTCTGCCTCCAGCAAGTGTGAACATTGGGGCAGTTAAACTCCCAGGGGAAGGTCACGCTGCCTGTCTCAAGGACTTGTCGATGGGCTGTGAACTGTAAGGAAGTTTGATTTTTCTTTTCTCTATTTCTTTTGCCTTTGTGTTCCACAGCAAGTACCAGAGGCCTGAGGGACAGCCCGTGGGGGGACACGTGCGTTGTCTTGACAGGAGCGCCGGATCCGCAGGTGTCTACATGGGTCACAACTTACTAAGCTGCACGCTTCGTGTGTGGTTTATTGTATCAATGCTGTGAAAGAATTTTTCAAGGAAAAAAGGAACAAACTATGATAAAGGAGGCTGAGAGCAGAACCAGGAAGGACGGGCTGCTGCTGAAGAGACCTGGATCCCAGGCTCCGGTCTGGCCCTTCCTGCCTTATGACCCGGGAGGGCGACCCTGATCTCCCTAAGCCAGTTTTGCACCAGTGAAATGAGAAGCACACTCACCACCCGGCTTTCCTGAAGGTCAGTGACAGGAGCAGAGCCCGGGCTGACAGTAAGCAGGGACGACTCGGGAGTGATTTGGGGGACAGCGAGCCTGAGCACACATCCCACAACAGCTCTTTCCAGAGACTCCAGGCCGCGGCCTCCTCCCCCAACCTCGGTGACGCCTCTGTTCTACCTTAACCCCCCAAACACTTGCCTGCCCTAGGACGCAGGTGCACGCAGTCTGGAAGTTAGCGCACCGCGAGCCCCGGGGCCCCTGCGCCTGGGCCACAGGAGGGCTGTCCCCACCTGAGCCCGCGTTCTCCCGTGTTCTGCGCCCAGGGTTGAGTCCTGGGGGCGGCCCCCACTGCGCCCGCTCGCCGGCTCCCCACCCCAGCCCAGGCCGCACAGCCCTTCGCCCAGCCCCGAGCACCCCAGTGCAGAGAGAGCCCGAAGCGGGTGCACAGGGGGCGTTGGCAGGACCGGGGAACTCCGCGGGACCAGGACTGCTGACCCCAGGGGCGCCCGCGGCTTCCCGGTCTCCTGGCTCCCAGCACACCGGTCCCAGGAAGCTCCGGACCTCCCGTTGCACCCTGCGGATGGGGGCGCCCCCTGCAGGCCCTCGGGCGCGCTGTTCGTCGTCCCTGCCGCGGCCCCTCCTGCCAGGGGACCCGGGGACCGCCCCTCAGCGGCCTGACTCTGGGGCAGTTCAGCCATGGCCCCGGGTCCCGCGGAGACCTCCTCCCCTACTCTTGGCGCTGCCTGCACCCCAGCCCCTCCGCGACCTTGCGACCTTGCGCCCCGGCTTCCCGGGGTCGGACTGGGACGACTCCGGGGGACCTGACTCCCCAACGCCCGACTGAGCGAGGGGAGTGAGAACCAGGGTCCGGAGAGGAAATCTCTGGGTGCCTGAGGACCCCGCCGGTTGGAGAGACGGGGTTTCCAGGACCTGCCCGTGAGCACCAGCCTGGGTCCCCAGTCCCGCTCCCCACGCCGGGTCCCCTGCTCGGCCAGCCCAACGTCCGGACGGAACCCGGGCCCGGACAGACCCGCGCGCCCCGCCCGGAGCAGCAGGAGGCCCTGGCAGCCTGGCCATCTCGCCCAAGGTGGAGCACCTCATTCACCGCCTTGGCCCCGGGGCCCCTTCGCCCCCTGCTGGAAGCTGGCTGAGCGCTCCTTGGTGCCACCAGGGCTGTGCCCTAGGATGGCTGGGCCGCCACACTGCGTCCCCGCCAGGGCGGCTGGAAGGGACATTCTGAGGGCCGGCGGGATGCCCGCGATCGCCCCCTCCTCTCCAGCTAGTACATGGCCGGCCACGTGGCAGAGGTTTCTTTCTAGTCAGGGCACCTGCGGTAGGTGCTAGGGTGCTCCTCCTTCCACGGGTGAGGAAGCTGAGACTCAGGGAGGGAAGCACCCCTGAGGGTGGACTCGCCTGCCCTCCTGCCTCGCTCAGTCCTGGAATTCCTATTCCTTACTACCCCCCCCCCCCTCAGTTCACCCAGGTTCTTTCCGCTCAGAATGTCACCTCCCCTCCGCTCCATCAGGGAGCAGTGTCCCCCAGAAGCCCAGTATCCTCGGCTCGATGCTCCTCTTGCTCACTCTTAGGGTCCTCCATCAGCCCCTCACCCCTTCCCGTCTCCAGGCAGATGATGACATTTCCCCTGGCTTTGGCCCCACTGACCTCAGGGTGGCACATCTCTAAAGCGCTCAGATTCTGTAGAGACACCTGCACACAGCCTCAGCTGATCTGCGCTGTGTCCTCAGCCCCACCCCACCTTCCCAGGCTCCGAGGTGAGAAGGGGAAATACAAATGCAGCCCTCCAGCGCTGGCTCACGAGGGAAGCTGGGACACCAACATGACTCAGACACAGTGGGACAGGGTCGCTGGTCATCTGGAGGGTGTGGTGGCAAGCAGAAGCTGAGGACACTGTGCTCCAAGACGGATGGCCGCCTTGCACACACCAGCCCAGGCTCGAGAAGACTGCTGAAGAGCTCGCTCAGCGTGGACACCTCAGAGGGAATTAAAGGACATTCCGCACCCGTGTCTCCGACGAGGATTTAAGAAGAGTCCACTACAATGAGGGCTCCTAGACGAGACGCTAAAATATCTGGACGACACCCAAGAGTGATCCCAGACTTGGAAACAAAGACCCCAAAGTCTCATTGCACGAGGAATAAACAAAGGAGTTTTCATCAGAATTGTGCTGAGCTGAACAGCGGTGCACAGTGGCAGCCGGAGGTGGCCACAGGAGTGCCGCTCCCGTCCATCCGAAGGCTCACGAGCCAGGGCTGGTTCTTCTGAGGCTGGGATGGAGACTGCCGCTTCCTCTGCCCCAGCACCTGGGGGTTTGCTGGTGGCCATGGGTGCTCCTCGAGGGCTGGTGCGTCCCCCAAAACTGCCCCCATCTCTGCAGGCCATCCTCCCTGTGTGCCCGTCTGGCCCTTCCTGAGCAGGTGAGAGATCCCAGAACAGAACACACAAGATCGGGGAAGAGTGTCTGGAGAGAGTGCAAAACGACGGCAGGTCTGACTCACGCCGGGTGGAGCAGGAGGGGTCAGGGAGGGCTTCTCGGAGGAAGGGACATTCGGAAGAGAGCTGAGGCACAGAGGTAGTTAGGGAAGTTGGGTGGGCTTCCGCGGAAGAGGAGACCACTTGTGAAAAACCCCAGAGTGGTGGAAGCGGAGGGAAGGGTGAGGGGGGGGAGAGCACAGGCCGTGGAGGGAGGTTCAGTCCGAGGACAGGGAGCCCCGGGCAGGCTCGGGGGCTGAGCTTGGAGTCCAGGACCCCCAAACGGAGATGCCACGTGAGGGGCTGGAGTTCAGAGGACAGAGAGATGTGGGAGCCGGACTCGTGGAGTCACCAGTATGTAGTTGGCGATGCAATTCGCTGGTGCGGTTAGGGCCACCCGAGGAGAACACAGTAGAATGGCATCAGTCAGCTACTGCCACGTAAGGACCACCCACAGGATCTCTGTGCTATGAACCGACACGAATGGACTTAGCTTTCCCGTCTGGGCAGCGTGGGGTCAGGTGGCTCAGGCCGGCCCTGCTGGGCGGCGGGGGTCTCCGCAGCTTGCGCCCGCCTTGGGGGGTGACTGTCCGTGACTGGTTCGCGCCGGCTCTGCTGCCATTGTCCCCCTCCCACCGAGGGCGGCCGCGTCCTGCTCGTCTCACGGCCACGCCGAGGCCACAGCAGGCGAGGCCACAGCAGGCTGGGAGGAAGGGCTCAGCACAGGACTGCATTTCTGCCTCAGCGGCTAAGTGAAGCATGTCAAGGGGCCAAACCCCAAGTGCAGAAGGGCCTGCACAGGGTCTGTCGAGGGTCACAGCCCTGGGCACGCGCAGGAGCCCAGGGTGAACCCAGCTCTGTGTCCTCACACAAGGGCTGCACCCAGGCCTTGCGTGGGCTGTGGGTGGGGTGGGGTGGGAGGGTGTCACTGTATAGATGGGGCATGGGGGGGGTCAGCATTGAACAGCTGGGGGAGGGGCCCTCGCGGGTGGGGCTCTTGTCTGAGGAGGAAGTTGGGTGAGGGGACCCCGGCCATGGTGACCTCACTTCCCTGACAACAGAGCCCATCAGAATTTGGAACCCAGGTATCCAGGAACCCACATTCCAGAGACAGCCCCCGGCCCAGCTCATTACATTGCAGATAGTGAAACCAGGATGTTCACGTGCTGTGTTCCCAGATCCGGAGGTTGCCGACGGAAGAAAGCGCGCCCAGCAAATGCTGTCTCAAGATGTCCGTTCAGGGCTCCCCACCGCCTCTGGCCGTTTGGTCGGAAAGACCACAAGGTGACACCAGGAGTCCCAGGGCCGGCCACCCAGCCCCACAGGGTCTAATCCACCTGTGCAGCCCCAGGTCCCTACCTGTGTGTGTGTGTGTGTGTGTGTGTGTGTGTGTGTGTGTGTGAAGAGGGGTCATGTAGGGTGGGCCAACCCCATTCAAGAGCAGGCTGATGAGGGGTCAGATACCCAGTGGGCATGTCTTGTTCAAGGTCAAGGGTGGCTGGGTGGGACGGGGTGTGTGCGGATGCGAGCTTCTGCCCTGGGTTTATCCCAATTGCCCTGGAGCGGGGGTCACTGTACCGCGTGCAGGGCTGGGCACGCACAGGTGTGTCTGATCTGGGAGCAGGAGGGGGACAGGGCAGGGGGACAGGGAGGCTGGCTGGGCAGGGCTGTGATGCCTCTGGGCCGGCTACCCGTCCCTGTCTTTGCAGACCACGGATGAAATCGGGAGGAGGCTGGTGGACAGCCATGACAATTCCGGGACCTGGGGCATGACCCCACAGGGGTCCCCAGGAGCAGGTGCTGGGGATTGCGGGGGAAGGCCTCCGACACCACCCAGACCACTGTCCCTGGTGGTCATTGACTGGATTGTGCTCCAGGAATGGAGCCCACGGAGACCGAGCTCGAGGCTGAGAAGCCTGGGGCGGGGTGCCTGTGGGTGTGTGGGGACGGGTCGGGGCCGGCCCCACAGGGAGGAGCCCCGAGAGGCTGGTGTGGGGCCAGGAGCAAAGACTGTGTGCAGAGCACCCAGCGGGTGGACTGCAGTCGGGGAGACGTCCCGGGGAGGGCACCTTCCTGGCTGCGGCTTCTCTGGGAGGCTCTGGGCTGGGCTCTGTCTTGCAAATACCCAAGGAGAGCAGGCACAGGGGTGAGCTTTTCTCCTCTCACAGATGTTCCACGACCTAAGGAGCTAGAGCCGGCTCCAACTCCATCAGCAGCTCTCCAGGGAGGGGTGGTGCCTGCAGAGACTTCAGCAGGAGCCGAGGAGCCGGCAGTTGACCCGGCACCTGCCCACGGAGAGCCGGACGCCGACCAGGAAGGGCCTGCTCGAGAACCTGTGCCCAGAGAGCCTGCCCCTGTTCCTGCCACTGTTCCTGCCAGAGCCAGTGCCCCTGGGCCTGCCCCGAACTGTGGCCCTGCTCCTTCCCCAGACCCCGCTCCTGCCCTGGATCCTGACCGGTCCGTACCCCTGCCAGTGCCCCTGTCCCTGCCCCTGACCCAGATACTGCCTTGGTTCCTGTATGTGCCATTGCTGCAGACCCTGTCCCTCCCCTTGCACCTGCCCCTTCCCCTTCCCCTGTTTGTGCTCCTGTTCTGGCCCCTGACCCAAGTCCTGCCCCTTCCCCTGCCCATGCCTGTGTCCCTGTTTTCGCCTCTGACCCAAATCTTGCCCCCACTCATGTCCCTGCCCCTGCCCGTGCCCCTGCAGCTGCCACTTCCCCAGCACCTGCCTGTGCACATGTTCTTGCCCCTGCTCCGGATCCTGACCCAGCTCCTGGCCTGGATCCTGCCCCTTCCCTTGCCCCTGCCTCTGCTCCGATTCTTGCCCCTGACCCGGGTTCTGCCCCTGCACCTGCCCCTTCCCCGACGTGTGCAACTGTTCTTGCCCCTGACCCAGCTCCTGCCCTGGATCCTGCCCCTTCCCCTGCCCCTGCCTGTATTCCTGTTCTTGCCCCTGTCCCGGGTTCTGCCCCTGCAACTGTCCATTCCCCTGCTCCTCCCTGTGCTCCGGTGCTTGCCTCTGACCCAGCTCCTTCCCCTTTCCCTACCCGTTTCCCTGCCCCTGCATGTGCACCCATTCCTGCCCATGACCCACCTCCTGCCCCTGCACCTGTCCGTTCCTCTACCTGTGTCCCTGTCCGTGCCCCTGCCAGAGCCTATGCCCTTTCCCCTGCCTGTGTCCCCGTTCCTCCCCCTGCCCCTGCCAGAGCCAATGCCCTTTCCCCTGCCTGTGTCCCCGTTCCTCCCCCTGCCCCTGCCAGAGCCAATGCCCTTTCCCCTACCTGGGTCCCTGTCCCTGTCCCTGTCCCTGCAAGAGCCTATGCCCCTTCCCCTACCTGGGTCCCTGTTCCTGCCCCTGCCCCTGCCAGAGCCGATGCCCTTTCCCCTGCTTTCCAGCACCGCGGGCCCTTCCCTTGGCCCTGCCTGTGCTCCTGTACTTGCCCATGACCCAGCTCCTACTGTGCATCCGGCCCCTGTCCCTGCTCTTGCATCTGACCCTGCCCCTCCTCCTGTTCCTGCAGGGCTCCCAGAACCACAGCCAGAGCACACATCCTCGTGGGGAGAGCCCCTTGTACAATTCCCCTTATTTCCATCACCCAACCCTGATGCCCCGCCAGATTGTTTCATCCCCTCCCCCTGTGTTCTTTCTCTCTGGTACATATTAACTGTTATATTATCTTTCCTTATCCTCTACGCTGTTTATTATTTATTTTAAATAAAATTAATTGTTTTCTGTTGGACAAGTCTGCAGCATTAATTATATTCCCAATGCTGTGCCACCGCACCCCAGAACATTGCTGCACAATATCTGCTTCCGCAAAGGACACCCTGAACCAGAAGGCCTTCCTGCCCGTTCCTCCCCGAGCCCAGCCCCTGGCGACCCATAAGCTGCTTTCTCTCTCTGTTCCTTTCCTGGGTGTTTCCTGTACGTGGAATCACGCAATAGGGGCCTTTGTGTCTGCCCCCCTATTTTCAAAGGGAACTCGTTTCCTTCTGTGTTTATTGGACACAGAATTTCCCTTATTCGATATTGAAATGCCTGGGGCTTACAGATCAGACGTAATCAGAGAGGCCACTTTAGGAATTATGGGCACAATCTTGGGGCCGAGACCCCTGTTCCTGCTGGGACACCTCAGCCTGACCCCAGACAGGACAGGGCTGGTTCCTCCTGTGGCCCACACAGAAACCAGGGAAATGCAGAAAGCTGGAAGACACACCCCAAAAGGCAATGCATTGCTCACAACCCAAGGCCAGAGAAAGGTTTCAGCGGACTCTGGTCCAAACCATGCTCCAAGTCACTGGGTTCCACAGGGAGAGACCACACGCATGCAAGTCCAAGTGGGGACAGGCACGGGGGGAATCAGAGAAGCGGAGCTACCAGGTAAGGACTCTGGGAAAACAAAAAACCCTATGGAGGCAGCGCTGGTCACCCTCAGACCGGCAGGTGTCTGGTCTGGGGACCAGCAGCCCTGGGGAGAACGTGAGGAAGCGGAGGTCCCCTGGAGGAAAGGGTGACGGCACCCCTGTCTGGGAGGACAGTGCGCAGCACCCATCCCAGGCTGCAGGTGCACCCATCACCTACTGTGGGCAGCTCAATCCCAGCCTGTTGAAGGGAAGACCCGTGTCCATAATCCCCTATTTGCAACAGTATCCATAAAGGGGAGTTTGTGGGTCAACACGTATACAGTGTTTAAGGTACAAGTCTCGAATTCCAACATCCATGGTCTGCATGTCCACCTTGAGCCTTGTTTGGGAAGCAGGGGTGGGGACGCCCGGGGCTGTGACCTGTGGGAGGGGTGGGGAGGGGGAGCTCTGAATGGAGTGACCAAAGCACACAGGGTGACCTGCCCAGGAGGGACCCTCTTGGTCCCCAGCCCCTCTCCTGACCTCGCGCACGATGGCGAGGGTGCGATGATGAAGGTGTTGGCCCTTGGCTGGCGAGTTCCGTAGCTGGTGTCGGAGCTGCTCAGGATCCACACCGGGCTCTGATCCCAGAGCTGGAGCAAGAGCTGAAGCTGCAGCTGCCCCAGTCTCGGGAGCTGCAGCTCGCATCGCTGTTGGACCTGGCTCGAGCTCTGGGGCAGGTACTAGAGCTGAATCCCCCTCCAGAGATGATCTAGTTCCGGTTCCGCACTTGGATAAGGCTCTTGAACCCACAAACGGCTTTCCTCCCCTGCCCATTTCATGGATGACAAAACTCGGGGCGGTGACGGGACCGGCTACCTTGGGGTAATGGCTACGGGGGGATTCAGCCCAAGGATCCTGCATGTCCTTCACCTCGTGCCTCATACAGGTCGGTCCTGAGCTGCCCGACAGGGGCAAGGGCCTGAACCGCTGCTCCCGGCACCTGATCCCACCTGATCAGAGACACTCCCCTGGGTCGTGAAGTCCTCGTTTGACCTCTACTCCGGCCAGCCCCACGCGAGCAGGGACCGTGCTTCCTCACCGCTGGGTCCCCAACCCCAGAACAGTGCCTGGTAGTGGTATCAGTTCACATTGTAGTGAATCACAGGGATCCCCCAGCAGCCCCTTGATGTGGGGGATGTTGCTTACAGAAGAGAGATCTGGGCCACAGACTTGTGTTCACTCTCATCCACTCGTGCAGCATCCCCACCTGTGTCTGTTTGCTGGAATGCAGAGGGGACCCCCAGACACCCTCCCTGCCCTCGGAGCTCCCAGCCCAACCAGTAGGTCAGCATCTCACCTACAGTCCGCAAGGGGGCGATACAGAGCTAGAGCATCTCTAGCACCAGACCTTGCAGGAGGCATGGGGCCGGGCACGCCCTGGTGGCAGGTAAGATCTAGAACCATCTGACGCACTAGAACCTGTCCCAGTGCTGACTCGAGCCAGCCGTGGAAGGAGCTCGAGAGCCTGAGCCAGTGCCCCCACAGACTAGAGCCCGTCCAGCTCCGACCCGTGGACCCCGTCCACAGGCAAAACCCGCTCCGGCATGAGGTCCAGAGCAAAGCCATCTCCACACCAGTTCTCCCACCCGATCCGGCACCATTCCCAGAGTGAGAGCCAGCCCGAGATCGAGAGCCCCTTCTCGAGACAGCTCAGCGCTGCTGTGGGAGGCTGTGGGGGGTTTCCTGTGAGATGGCACAGGGACAGGCTGTGGGGATCAGCAGAGGGTGACCACACTGGCAGGGTGGTGATCTGCTCTCCTCCTGCTGCTTGGGCACCATCTCCAGATGGAGGACTGGCCACTGCAGCGGGGTTGGTGACCACCATACCGTCGACGTGGATGCAGGAGCAGCTACAGGCCGAAAGCCCGCTCCGCAGCTCGAGGCATTTGATCTTCTGTTGCGGTGCCACTGCTGGGAGCTTGGGAGCCCGGGAGCTGGAGCCAAGTGCGCCCCAGTGTGAGTAAGCCCGCTGGAACTACGGCTCCATCACCAACTCCAGAGCTAGAGCCACTGCAAAATCCGAGCTGGCCCAGCTCCACAGTCAGCTGCGGGTGTTCCCCGGACACGGAGCAGGCGCTCGCTCCCCCTGCAGAGCTAGAGCCAGTGGGCTCCGCGCAGCAAGCCCCAACCCAGGACCCGCTGGGTTCCCTCTTCCCTCACAGACTTCTGCAGTTCCTCTGTGATTCCCCAGCGCTGGGACAGAGCAGACACTGCACCCACACCACCCCTTCCTTGGGTTTCCAGTTCAACAGGAGGGACCACAGACAGATTGAGGCATGGGGCACGCTCCCCTGAGGAAGGCAGGGGTGCTCACACCCGTGATGGAGGGCTCCCTCTCATGCAGATTGCCGGCCCCCCGCACCTGCTGGCCACACCTGCCCCTGCCTGGATGGCCAGTGTGGGTGGGCTGGGGGGGCCTGACCTGTGGATGGAGCATCCCCAAGGCTGCCCCAGGGGGTGTGTGGAAGGGCAGGCCCGGCCACTGACTTTGTTTCTTGCCCACCTACCTCCAGGGCCATCTCCTCTGTTCTGGGCACATGGCTGGACTAGACTCGGAGGACTTGTGTCAGCCAAAGACGTTCCCTGCCTCAAGCAGCTGGTGGCCCATGTGCAGCTCAACATGCCCTGTTCCGACCTGGAGCGCCATGCCCACCTTCTGCTGACCCGGCTGGAGCACACAGAACCCACAGTGGCCGAGCCCGAGGGTGAGAACACCGGGGCTGGGTGCCTGAGTGTGTGGGGGGAAGGGTCAGGGCTGGTCCCACAGAGAGGAGCCCCGGAGGCTGGTGTGGGGCCTGGAGGAAAGACTGGGCTCCGAGCGTCCAGTGGGTGGACTGCAGTCCGGGAGACGTCCCAGGGAGGTCTCCTTCCTACCTGGGGCATCTCTGGGAGACCCTGGGCTGTGCACGCACAGGTGTGTGTCTGATCTGGGAGCAGCAGGGGGGCTGGGCAGGGGGACAGTGAGGACATCGGGCAGGGCTGTGATGCCTCCGAGCTGAGTGACAGTTCCTGTGTTTCCAGAGCCCCATGGAAGCTGGCTTGGATTCTGCCCCTGCACCTGGCTCCTCACACGAGTTAGGGACAGAGGTGGAGCCTGGCTCTAGCTCCTGAGATGGTGGAGCAGCTGAGAGAGGAGAAGAAAAGCTCAACCCATGGCTCCTCTCCATGGGCCTTTGCAAGACAGAGCCCAGCCCAGGGCCTCCCAGAGAAGCCGCAGCCAGGGAGGAGCCCTCTATGGGGCGTCTCCCCGCCTGCCATCCACCCGCTGGGCCCTCTGAGCCCAGTCTTTTCTCCTGGCCCCTCACCAGCCTCTGGGGCTCCTCCCTGTGGGGCCAGCCCCGACCCGTCCCCACACACCCACAGGCACCCAGCCCCAAGCTTCCCAGCCTCGGGCTTGACCTCCGTGGGCTCCGGCTCCTGGAGCACAATCCAGTCAATGACCACCAGGGACAGTGGTCTGGGTGGTTTCGGAGGCCTTCCCCCACAATCCCCAGCCCCTGCTCCTGGGGACCCCTGTGGGGTCATGCCCCAGCTCATGGAGTAGGAGGAGGTGTCCGCCAGCCTCGTCCCCATTTCATCTGTGGCCTGCAAAGACAGGGACGGGTAGCCGGCCCAGAGCCATCACAGCCCTGCCCCGCCAACCTCCCTGTCCCCCTGCCCCGTCCCCCTGTTGCTCCCAGATGTGACACACACACCTGTGCGTGCACAGCCCTGCACGCGGGACACTGACCCATCCCCGCAGGGCCAGCGGGATAAACCCTGAGGCAGAAGCGCGCAGCCCCCCACACCCCGTCCCACCCACCCAGCCTTCACCTTGAACATGACCTGTCCACTGGGTATCTGACCCCTCATCAGCCTGCTCTTGAACGGCTTGGCCCGCCCTACATGACCCCTGTTCACACACACACACGCACACACGGGGAGGGGACCTGGGGCTGCATACATCGATTAGACCCTGTGGGGCTGGGTGGCTGGCTCTGGGCCTCCTAGTGTCTCCTTTCGGTCTTTCCAGCCAAATGGACAGAGACGTCGGGGAGCCCTGACATGACATCCCCAGCGAGGGAGTGTTTGCACAGTTTGCTTTCCTCAGCCTGTAGCCTCCGGTCTTTGGGATGCAACATGCAAACATGTTTTTGGTTCGAGGATCTCCAACGAAATGAGCTGGGCGGGGGACTGTTTCTGGAATGTGGGTTCCCGTGGCAGTACTTTGTGCATCACGGGGACCCCTGGCATTCAGCCCGGCAAGTTACCCCTCCCCACGCCATGGCCGCGCGCATGATTCCAAGAGTTCGCATAGGAGCTTGCCTGTCACAGGGCTGTGACATGGCTCCGCTGTGGCTTTGAACCCAGGTCAATCTGACCCAAGCCTGAGCTCATGCAGGAGCCTAAGGAAGTAGCCTTGAATGGTACAGCTGAAAGTGACGGAAGGTTAACTTTTACTGAATCTAAATATTAACTGTTAAATGTAAAAATCATAAAACCTGTAACAGAAAAGGGTGAAGGGTGGGGACTCCTGGGTGGCTCAGTCGGTTAAAGCGTCTGCCTTCGGCTCAGGTCAGGACCTCAGGGTAGTGGGATCGAGTCCTGGTGCGGGCTCCCTGCTCAGCGGGGGGATCTCTTTCTCTCTCTCCCTCTGCTGCACCCCCTGCTTCTGCGCTCTCTCCCTCTCTCTAACAAATAAAATGCTAAAAAAAAGTTTCTCTTGAAAAAAATAAAAAGATTCGGTGACAGGTGGACCTCGGCAGAGTGGCTCGAGCCATGGGCCGGAGCTACGGCCGATGCCAGGGATGCCCCCGGCTCCTGCCGTGGAACCAGCCCAGGACCTGAGCTGGAGCTGCAGCTGGAGCTGGCTCCGTCCCCGATGGTGGGGCTCAAGCTGATTCTGGAATGGACTCCAGGGCTCAGTGAACTCTCAGGCTGGCATTGTTGCCAAATTTGGTGGAGGAACCGGCAGCAGAGAGGACTGCTGCACTGAAGCTGGTCCAGGCGAGCAGGTAGAGGGGCCTCTAGCCCGGGAGCTGCCGCCGGGGGGGGCCGTCGTCCGCAGTCGGTGCGGGGGCTGCTGTGTGCGGTGGCTCTGGCTTTGTGGGTGGAGGTAATGCTCGCTTGGCGCACGTCTGAGCGTCTGCTCTAGCTCGCCAGGTGGTAAGCACCCCTGTGTTTGTGCAGCGGGGGCACGAGCTGGCTGCAGGGGCAGGGGGCTTACCCACACTGGGGCGCACTTGGCTCCAGCTCCCGAGCTCCCGACAAAGGCACCGCAGCAGAAGATGGAAATGCCTCGAGCTCTGGAGCGGGCTTTGGGTCTGTAGCTGCTTCTGAGCCCCGTCAACCCTGCAGTGGTGACCAGCCCTGCTGCAGTGGCCAGTCCTCCATCTGCAGATGGTGCCGAAGCGGCAGGAGGAGAGAAGACCACCACCCTGCCAGGGTGATCACCCTGTGCTGATCCCCACCGCCTGTCCCTGTGCCTTTCACAGGAAACCCCGCACAGCCTCCCACAGCAGCACTGAGCTGCCTTGAGAAGTGGCTCTCGATCTCGGGCTGGCTCTCACTCTGGCAATGATGCTGGATCGGATGAGAGAACTGGTGTGCAGTTGGCTTTGCTCCGGACCTCATGCCGGAGCGGGTTTTGCCTGTGGACGGGGTCCACGGGTCGGAGCAGAGGGGCTCTAGTCTGTGGGGGCACTGGCTCAGGCTCTCGAGCTGCTTCCATGGCTGGCTCGAGTCAACACGGGGGTACGTTCTAGTGCATCAGATGGTTCTAGATCTTAGCTGCCGCCAGGGCTGACTCTGCCCCATGCCTCCTGCAAGGTCTCCTGTTAGAGATGCTCTAGCTCTGTATCGCCCGCTAGCTGACTGTGGGTGAGTAGGACCTTAAGACAGCCGGGGAGAGTTTTTCAGGACCTAGAATTCATAGCTGTTAGGATCAGGTCACTTAGTTAGACACAAAAGTGGTTAATATCCTAAAGGACAATAAACTATATCCTTTGATGTTCTATTTTCTTCCCGGACCGAAATTATTTGCTTCTCTACCGGCAAAAACCTTCACGCAAATGTCTAATTTCACTAAGTTGGGGACCTCTACTAAATAGCAGTCAGTTGAACAAAGTCCATTTTCCCAGTCTTCGGGTGGCCTGTACCCTTACGTGAGAAGAAATGACATGCCAGCCTCCTTTCGCCTTATGTCCAAGCTCGGGCGGTCAGTATTCTCTTTATTCTCGCTCAGCTGGCAACTCTGGTTCAGAGGCTAAACATGGCCTTTGGAGCCTGGGTTCGAGTTCTGGCTGTGACCCAGGTCAGCCGCGTACCCATGGTGTGCATCGGGGTCCTCCTCTGCGGAGGTGAGGGATACTCACGACGCGTCATTATGGCCAGTGATCACATGGTCTTCTATCCTTTCACTTTCTGCTTCTCCATATGAGGCCTCTTAGACCTCAGGCATATATCTGGATTTGGTTTGTAGTCCAATCTGACAATTTGACTTTTTATTGGTGTACTTAGTCGGCTTACATTTAATGTACATGAAGTGACATTCAGGTGTAACTCTACCATCTTATTGGTTTGCTCTTTCCTCCATCTGTTCTTTTTTTGAAAACTCGTTCCATGCCTTCCTCAAGATTATGCAAGTATTCTCTGTCACTCCAGTCCCCTCCATTAACGTGTTATTATGCCTTCTCTCATTATTCCTTCAGGGACTGCTCAAGGGAAGTGCTGTCCCCATAGAAACAGTCCATCCCTGCGCTGTCAGGGCATGCCCCCCTGCCGTTCCCAGATATTAGCAAGGCCCTGGGCCTCTGTAACAGGGGTTGCAAGCTTTCCCTGTAAAGGGCCACATAGGCTTTGTAGGGCCTCCTCAACTCCACCATTATAGCTTGAAAGCGGCCATAGATGATATGTTGATAAAATAGCATGGTTATGTCTAAACAAACTATCTTTACCAAACAGATGACAGGTAGACTTTACCTGTGAGCAGTGTGCTGTGACCCCGGCTTTATAGCCTCAGCATCTCTGGGTAGGGGTTGGGGGGGGCATCTGGCTCCTGGGCTCCCCTTGGCTCCAGTACTACTCTTCCTCTTCCGGTCTCTTTGAGCCTGGAGGTGAGAACGGTTTCCCATCTACCTGTCCCTGGAAGTCCCTCCAACTGCTTTGGTTTTTATTCCCACCCACACATCTGTAAACAGTTCCTCCACTAAACTCTTCAACTGAATGCTGCAGCAGGCCATGCAGCTCCTGCAAAGACCCTAACGGAACTTTAGGCTTACAGCACGCACGTATTCATTCCACTGTGGCCCAAGTTGCAGCCAGCAGTTTGCAGATTGGCCTCCCTGCCCAGGAAGAGCCTCCTGCAGGGCAGACGCCATGTCTTAGTTATATTTGCATCCCCACCACACCCATCCCTCACCTGGGCACAAAATGGGACTGAAGAATCTTGGCTAAACTGACCTAAATTAGCAATGCAGAAATGGAGCCAGGAGAGGTCAGCATGTAGAAAAAAGACTGGAGGGGTTCTTATTTAAAGTGGGTAGGTTGTGAAAGAGAACTATCCAGGAGAGAGTGAGTTAATCGAGGAGAGCCAGAGGATTTGTCTCAAAGTTATCACAGAAGGGAAATATGTAAGGACCTGGTGTTACAATGTTAAGTCTTCAGTGTGGTTGAGCTGTTGTGTTAACAGTGTCCTCTGTGGAGTGTGGTCGAGCACTTGGTGTAACAAATGTCAGCTGTTGAAAGAGGTGAATGTCAGCTGCCGCAGTGAGTCGGAGTAAGGAAAAGAATGAGCACAAGTTCATTTTGCACATAGGAGGCCACGGCGTCATTTGAGAGGGGTGTCCACAAAGTGGCCTATATTCAAGCCACATAAAAAGCAGCGAAATAGCAAACTGGAACCAGAAAGTTGGAGCAACTACTCAAGAATATTAACTTTTTTAAAAATAAGTTTTTAAATGGAGAAGGTAATACATGAAAATAGTCAAGATGAGACTAGAATTTAGAAGTTTATGTTGAACACATTGCTTCAAACACATAGTCATAATGGATTTATAAATTATGGAAACAGAAAACAAAAAGACACAGCAGGGCTCGAAAACACCAAAGTTATTGGACCAGAAACAGAGGTGAGAGTGGCTCCTGTCGGCTGGTTTCTGGGGCTGGAAGTTGGCCACCGGAGAGGGCAAGGGGCTCACCCCACAGGCTTGGGTGAGGCTGTCCTACGTGGTGTAGGAAACTAAACCAAACAACCAACAAAACCCTGTTGCTGACAGCTGCCTAGGGCTTTTGAACACAGTGGGGGCTTAGGAGTACAAAGACAGAGACCCAAACTGAAGACCAAGAATGAATACCACTGCCTGCAGACCCTGCATCTGACATGCTCTCCCTGTTATTGAAAGCCTTGACATGCCACGTGGGACCCCGTTCTGGGCTGAAGGTGGAAGCGATGGCAAGGCCACTGACTAGGGAAGGGTGAGGAGCAGGAGGGGAAGGGGGAAGAGCCGCTATCTCCTGCCCGCTGCCCGCAAACCTAAATTCCAGGACATGTGAAGAAACCCAATGCTAAGAAAGTTAACAAGTCAACAGTCAAAACATTTTCTTCTCCTTAGATAATTGAAAGTAAGAAACAAAAGACAGAAATGAAATAAGAATAGATGGATAGGAAAAAGGACCAATTAAAATCTTCAAAGTAAAAAATAAAAGTCATTGAAATAAATACCTCAAACTATCACAAACAAAACGACCTCAAGACAAAATTAATAAAGGCTGTTTACCCATCAACTTGCAGCAAGGGAGCCCTTCTGATGTCACTTTCAAAGGTTTTAGAAAGGAAATTGAGTTTTATCAGGTAGAAGGGGAAAAGTCTTGGACTGGGAAGCATCCTATTAAGGTGGGATTTTGGAGTAGAAGAGACTTCAGTTTGTCTGCAGGTACTTCTGACCGTCCTTGGTTGTCTGAAGGGGGCCAGGAAGCAGTTTGGGCAACTTCCAAGAAGACGGACTGTGGGATGCTAGGAGAGACAGGTGTTCTGCAGGGGGCTGCACCTTGGAACCAGTGGGGCCGCTGGGACTCTTTAGAGTGAGTCTCCTCTTGAGAAGTGACCCCATGATAAAGGTGCCTCCAAACCGACTCTCAAGGAGCATTAAGGAAATGACCACCTACTGGGGTGGGTTAGAAGGAGGTCTCCAAGAACACCACTACTCCGGTAGCATTTCCATCTTGGAACAGAAAATCTATTTGCCAAGACACATGACCCTTGAATAACTTTTTTTTTTTTTTTGAGAGAGAGGGAGAGAGAGAATGAGAGAGAGCATGAGAGGGGGGAGGGTCAGAGAGAGAGGTCGACCCCCTGCTGAGCAGGGAGCCTGATGCGGGGCTCCATGCGGGGGGCTCGATGCGGGGGGCTCGATGCGGGGCTCGATGCGGGGGGCTCGATGCGGGGCTCGATGCGGGGCTCGATGCGGGGGGCTCGATGCGGGACTCGATGCGGGACTCCATGCGGGACTCGATGCGGGACTCGATGCGGGACTCAATGCGGGACTCGATCCCGGGACTCCGGGATCATGACCTGAGCCCAAGGCAGTCGCTTAACCAACTGAGCCACCCAGGCGCCCCTGAATAATATGGGTTTCTACGGGGGTTTTTCCCAATAAATAAACATAACAGTGCTGTAAATGCATTTTCTCTAACTCATGAGCTCCTCTCTAACATTTTCTTTTCTTTAGCTTTTTATCGTAAGAACACAGTATGTTATACACACAACATACAAAACGCGTTCATCACCGTTTACTTTACCGGTAAGGCTTCCGGCCAACAGCAGGCATTGGAAGTCAAGTTTTTTCGGTCAACAATTATGACTGAGGGGAGCAGGCACAGCTAACTCTGTCGGTCCTGGGTCAATTACATCGCGGACAGCTGGCTTTATTTTTGATCAGAAGAAAACCTCAATTTTAAAACAGGGAAAGAGTTCAGACCACACTTCCAAGCTATGAATCAGTAACAAACTTTAACAACAGGAGCGCGAAGTTGAGCACTCTCTTGGCTCGACTGTTGGCCCACTCTTTGGAGGCCACTTACGGGAATCGTATTCCGTAGGTGCGGGACAACGCCGCACACACCTGCGCGCAGGGGAAGCCCGACAAGGCGGCGAGTTAAGGGACCGGGAAGCCCCCGGCGACCGGGAAAGGCAGGACTCCGGGGGCCGCGGCCGCCGCCGTCCCCGGACACGCGCACCTGGGGCACAGCCCCGGGCCGGCCTCCGGCGCGCGCCCTCGCGCACGCGCACGCGCCCAGCCCCCAGCGCCCAGAGCCCGGGGCGGGGCCGCCGGGACACACCCCCTCCGCGCGCCGCGGGGACGCCATCGGGCCGGACGCGGGACAGAGCCTCTTAACGCCGCCGCCTTTTGTGCCCTCCCTTCGCCGCAAGCTGTCGTCATCAGGCTCCGACGCTCTGTGAAGCTCTCGGGCTCCGGCGCTCCCATTGGCAGAGCTGCTCCCGCCGGGCGACCTGACGAGACCCACAAGTGAGTCCATCCCAGGGCATGCCATGCACGTTTGGCCCGGGGACAGATGCCCTGACTTACTTCCTGAGAGGGCAGTGCAGCATGATCCTTCATGATGTTATCTAGCTGCCGTCTACTGAAAGGTTAGAACACAGGTTGTCCAGCCAAGCAGTGGTCCCTGCTACCGGCCCCACGGCTGAAATCATACTCCTTCCTCCACCCCCCTTTCGGGCTGGTCTCTCCCAGCTCGAAGCTTGGCTGGTCTGATGTGTTTGTCCCGCGGTTGCCTTGCCTCTGATGGGCCATGGGTGCTGCCACTGTCCACTTAGAGTTTACCACTTGGCATGGACGTGGAAGTGTCCCAGTGAACCTGCCAGTTCCAGACATTTCTGTCCCGTCCCCAGTGAGTATCAGCATGCCTCGCCCTTCATGGAGTTGGGGTTGACTACCTAGCAGTACAGTAAGTCGGCTCCCCGAGTGCTCGACCGCAGGCATGGGAAGCCTGACGTAGCCGAATGTAACCGTGGCTTCCAGTGTGGTGGAGACGTAGGCAGAAACGTCCCCCCAAGCAGGGACCGGGATACCCCACCCCGCAGAGCCGGTATCTGCAGTGAGAGGAAGCACCGATCGTGCTGGGGCTCACGGGAACAGCGGCGACAGGGCGAGCATGCTCTGTTCTGCGGCTCCTGGAGCTTGTATTCAAGGTGCTGGGGACCCAGGGCCACTCACGGACCATCGGTTCAGCACAAACCGTGCGTCCTGGGGGACAGTGACTGAATCCTGCGGGATTCTGGCCCAGGGTGGGCACCTTAGCTCAGCCATTAACACGCCTTCCCACCCTCCTTACTAGGTCGCTGCTTCTGGGTGATGGGGTGAGGGTAACAGCTGTGAAGCCAGGGTCATGTGCCGACGTTCATACCTTCTTTACTTTGAAATAGGTCTCTTGGTAGAAAACAATGTTGTGTGGAATCCTGTTTGATGGTCTCCTACAGCACAATACACTGCTTAAAAACGTAGCTGCTTCAAACCATGATTTATAATTTTTTTTCACCCTTTGGGGGGTGGCAGGCCCCGCGTGGCCTTCATGTGGTTGCAGTCATACGGTGGCTAAGGCTGGCACCATCTGAGCCCTCTTCCCTGGGCCGGAAGGCTGTGAGAACTGGGGCTGCAGATGCCTCTTTCTCTGTGTTCGGCCCCGACATGGGTCTAGCTTGCGGTTCCTCACAACACGGCCGTCCGGGATGGTGGGACTTCCTACATGTTGGCTGGCTTCCCGAGAGCAAGTATTCCAAGAGAGAAAAACTGGAAGCCACTTGAGGCCTAGCCCCAGAAACTAGCACAGCATCCCCTCTGTTCTATTCTGTTGGTCAAAGAACCCACCTAGTTTCAAGGAGAAGGAGCACGGATGTCACATTTTCAAAGAATTTGCAGCCATCTTTATCTTCCGCGGACAGTACGTCAATAGATTGGGAACTCCCTAAGCACTGGGGTGCTGGGAGACAAGGCAGGGAAGCCCATGCTGAAGGATCTATCAACTTCTGTAAGGACGAATAACTTTTCTTCGGAGGTGGAAGGGGTTTGAGGTCACTGGTCTGCCCCACAGCTCTTCTCCTGCCAGCCTTCCATCCACGCTCTTTCCCAGGCAGCCAGGAGGGTGCCCAGTGAACCGTAGGGGCGTCCTTTCCTCCAGGCGTGCTGCACCCTGGAAGTGTGGTCCCGCTGGTCAGCATGCTCCCGCTCGCCTCCTGCCTTCAGGGGTCTGGAGCTGAGGAGCCAGCCCTGGTCCGTGTCACGTGGCGGGGATGAGTACCCCACTCTCCTGCGGTCTCTTACCCTGTCCCACGCAGGGGGGACACTGGTGGACACTGGTGGGCACTGGCGGTTTCTGAAGTGTCAGTGTCCCTCTTGTCCGCCTGGCCCCAGTGAGTGAGTGTCTTAGAGCGTCTCCTCCATTGGGTGGAGGGGAGAGAGGTGGGGGACCTCTTCTCCCGAACAGTGTCGTCCTGATAAGGCAGAGCCTTCTAGGACTTCTGCCCACCCTGATCCTTTCCCCACATGGACAGGGGTTGGCAGGGACAGGCATCAGTTTTTAGTTTTGGCCACTGTCTTCAGAGTGTGTGTGTGCCTGTGTGGTTGGTTTGTGGGGGGAGCGGTGCATTCTCTCAGCCTGGCGTCTCAGCTGCCATCAGGCCCACAGCGCTGTTCAGCCGTGTGCTACCGTATATAAAGTGCTCTGCAAACACACTTCAAACTTCCCCAGCTTCATCCAGACTGCCACCTCCGTGCCCCTCTGTGGAAACTCGCAGCATGGAGCCGTGGGCCCACTAGCATTAGACACGGTGGCAATTTGCCTAGCTCCTGAGTTTGTCGTATTCTTAGTGCAACCAAGCACCTTTAATTTGCATTTTGGGAGGTTTGACTGCTGTGAGAGTCAGCCTGTCCAGCAGCCCAGGGCAGGCGGCTGTGGGGACGTGCTTCTTCTCCACTGCGGTTTTGTGATTTGGACCATCTGTCTATGAGTGGGTCACCAAGCACGGCGCAGAGGGACTGACCTCAGGCTGGTCTGGATGTTGGGTTGGTTGGGGGGAAGGAAGCTGCGTCTGCAACACACCTACTAGGTGCTACTGCTCTGATTTTGCTCACACTGCCTAGTGTTAGACCCCTGGCTCCCCATCTTGGTGGGGGGAGTGGCAGGTGCAGTGCACCCGAGAGCTTTCGATGATTTGCTTTGTTGCCTTGCCTTTGTTCATGGGTCTGCAAGCTCCTCAGCTCCCCACTGGCCTGGGATAGCATGTGTGAAGGACCCGACAGAGGCAGTGGTGAAGGGGGCAATTGGGAGAGGGCTACAGACAGCCCTCAGAGCCCCATAATTTACATTTTAATGGCTTCTCAACACTTACATTCTTGAATTCCACCTTAAAGTTCTCATCAGAGGTCTTTGCCAGCAAGGGACTAAACCAATAAAGCTGAAAGGCTGTGCAGTTGCTGAAGGATGCCATGGATGAAACCCTAAGAAAATTGGGGTTCTAAGGAGATAGGACCCTCCCGTGGGAAGAGCTAAGCCATGCCTGCCCCCTCACACTCTTGCTATTGCACGAATATTCTGTGTGTTTAAATCCATCTCCACTGATGTTAATTTGAGGTTATTTATGTCAACAGAAAACTTGCCCATGACCCTAATTGAAACACAGCCACTGCAGGAGTCCACTGAGGAGCATTCGATCCACTTGGCAAAGCCAGGCATCCATAAGCACCCCTGCATCCAGCCGCGTAGCCTGGCGGATCCTCCCTCAGGTCAGGGATTTAGAAGCTCTGCTTTGCCCTCCCAGCCTCTTCCTGCTGGCCAAACAGGTGTGCAGGGTGGGGAGGTGGGGAGTCACTGAAACACAGACAGCAGTTCTCACTCTAGAGCCTCCGTGGAGGCGCCGTGGGAAGAGGTGGGATTTCTGCTGCCACTTTCACTGGGAGGAGTCTTCCTGAGGTAGAAGGGCTCGCACTCCTGTGAGAGAGAAGGAAGAAGCCACACCTCTCTGCCTTACGGCAAACACTAGAGACCTTGCACGTATAAAGGTTTATGTGTGCCATGCTCTGCTGGCAGTGTGTGCGGGGGTGGTCCCAGAGATCCGGCCAGGAGCCCACACAAGGAGCAGCCTGTCTCTCTGTTTCTCTCCCCCTCTTTGTCTCTCCCTCTCAGTCTCATTCCCTTTCTCTGT
Organism: Eumetopias jubatus; assembly: GCF_037043125.1. Lineage (NCBI taxonomy): Eukaryota > Metazoa > Chordata > Mammalia > Carnivora > Otariidae > Eumetopias > Eumetopias jubatus. Next base: position 1,681,630 of record NW_028274842.1, on the reverse strand, counting down.
TCCTCCTTTTCTGTTTCTTTCCCCCCTCTCTGTCTCGGGCCCCGTCCCCCCTCTCTGTCTCGGGCCCCATCCCCCCTCTGTCTCGGGCTCTGTCCCCCTCTCTGGCTCTGGCTCCGTCCCCCTCCCTGTCTCGAGCTCTGTCCCCCTCTCCAGCTTGGGCTCTGTCACCCTCTCCATCTCGGGCCCCATCCCCCCCTCTGTCTCGGGCTCCGTCCCCCTCTCTGTCTCGAGCTCCGCTCTCTCTCCCTGTTGGCAGTGGCGCATCGGCTCCAGAGCCTGCTGTCTGAACTGGGAGATGCAGTCAAGGGCAGCTGTGACTCACTTGCTTTTTCATGTGAAGGGCCGAGAGGACATAGGTCAGTGACTCCAGTTCCCTGGGAATGATAACAACACTCTGGACGAAACCCAGGCCCCCATCCACAAGCAGACCCTGGAGTACAACCATGCCTGTAACAGACTAAAAGCAGGGAGCCCCACCAGGGAAGCCAGTGTCCCGGCGGGTGACAGCAGGACTTCTGCTCACCCCCAGCATGTTTATCCTTTGGGGTCAGAGCCACGGCTGCCATGCGTGGTTTGAGCCCAACTTCCCAGCATGGGGGTAACTTTCCGTGTCCACCATAAGGACAGCTTTTGCTGTCCCCCAGCCCCTCATACCCACAGAGCAGTCTGCTGGCTGTTGTCGGGGGTGTGCCCGGCTAAACGGGAATGCAGAGCGGGGCAGCATGCGGTTCCAGGACAGGCTCAGGACGCAGGGCAGCTGTAGAGTGTGGGTCAGTTTGCCAGCCCCACAGGAGAAAGCATCTGTGAGTCCTGGTGGGCGGCAGCGCTGTTAATGGGCATGCTTCTCTCTCTCTCCTCTTCCCGCACATCTGTCTTGGAGGCTCCATGCATGCTCACCTCTCCTTCTGGAGCACATTTCCAGCCAGGCAGGGGCACCTCAGAAGCCCAGTTGGCTAGTGCTTTGCCTCTGTGCAGGTGCAGCCTCACCTCCTCCCACCCCCGTCCCAGTCACGGGCCAGGGACGTGGCCCGTGACGGGTTAGGAGCTGCTCCTTCAGCCAGGGGGTTACGAGAGGAGCCCCCTTGATTGCCTCGCCTAATAAAATAGCAAGCAGGTAAGAAAGGTCAGGTGCACAGCTTTCGATTCCCACATCACAAGGGAGGAACCTACATCTGCAGCATTGGGTATATTTCCCTGACCAGGGCAGCTGGTGCGGGGACTGGTTTACTCACTTTCCGATTTTCACTCCACCACTCTGGCCATCATAGAATCTCCTTTGAGCTCAGCTGACCCAGCCCTGCCGCCCCCAAGGCCGTGCTTTATGACAAGACAGAGGCAGCTGTGCGGACCAGCCCCCGGCGGTCTGGTCCTGCCTCAGCATTTTGTGAAGGGGGTTTTAGCGGCAACGCTGGTTCCCTAGGCTGCCGACTTGTCCCCAGGTAGTGTCCTTGTGTTTTAGGCTGAGCGCAAGGGGTGGCTGAGATGACAATGCGAGCTTTCCCTGCAGAAAGCAGGCCCAGACTGGAGGCAAAGTCTTCCCACAGGCCTGCAGACACCCGCATGCCACACCAGACCTCTCTCCGTAGCAGGTGAGGGGGCCTCTGTAGCCACAGGTGCTGGGTGCCACGTGCGGTCACGCCTTGGAGCCTGCGCTCCTCCGGAAGACTCAGACACAGTTGGCCACTGGGACTGCTTTCTGTGCAACTCTTTTCCTGACCCTGTTAGCCACCTGATATGGAGCCGGGAAGGCTCCTTGCCCCCACCTGCCATGCTCTGGCCGGAGATAATGAGGCCACCCTCGACTCTTTGGTGGTGGGGTGTGAGTGACGATCAGGAAAGCCGGGCACTCTGAGGCTTCCCAGGGCTTGGTCTGACGTCATTCCAAGCAGATGATTATTACAAGCCTCTTCTCTCTCTGCATCCCCCAACAAGACACCATGGAGTTATTTATAAATGCGGGCCCCTGGGTGCACTCCTCACGGGAAGGACTGCAGTGACAGCGACTGAGAGGGTGGTGAACAGCGCACACACGGTGCTAATGAAGGGGGAAGTGCAGGGAGCACAGTGTGTGGGGAATTCGAGGCAGGCTGGTCCTGCTTAGGGGGAGGAGCCCAGGCCTGCTCCAGGCCCCGGCCCAGCTGCTGTGGTCTGCAGTTTGGCTCTCAGAGATCTGCTAACATATGATAATACACCAGCAGACGTGGATTGTCTTGTGTGTCAAGGGCGGAGGCACGAGATGAGCTGCTTTTTTCCTCCCAGGACTGGCAGGAACTGGAAATAATTGAAAGTTGTTAGGGTCCAACATGCTGTCCCAAAAACACTATCATTAATTCCCTAATGACTAACTGTGTCTTTCAGGAGGCAATGAAGGCAGCTGAGGGGACGAGGGCCCCTGGAGAGGATGGGGAAGTGCGAGGCTGGCAGCCTGTAATCTCGGGGGTGGACTGAAGCTGCTCTGCCTGTACCCCCACCCCCCACTCTGGCCTTGGTAGCGGAGACCCCAGGGTCCTTCCATCCTCTCTGCCCACAGAGTCAAGGTGAGGGAGATAGCCAGAGCCGTGTAGTCCGGACGTGATAAATCCTTGCAACCCCGGTCTCCGGGTCCCCGTCCTGCGGGATGCTCTGCCACTGTTCCTTCTTGCTCACTTCCCAGCACCGTGCTCCCTCACCCTGACTGTGAGATCCAGTCAGGGCTTCTGCCTCCTCCGACTTCCTACCCCCAGAGCGGTCCTCCCAGAGCACACGGTTGAGCATGTCCCTCTGCTCCAAGTGACAGCTGCTGTCCACACTGCTGCGGTGGCCCTTGCCTCTGTGACCCCTTTCTTTGGAAGGACTCGTGACCCAGATGCTGTTTGTGTTCTTGCCTCCCCAGAGCTCCCGCCCTTCTGGGTGGGTCCCACCTACACCCTCTCACCCTGAAGTCTGGGGCCCTTTCTTTTTAAAAGGCTGTCTTTGAATACACAAGTGACATGTGAAGACAAATGAGACACAGCTCTTCCCGACCCCCCCATGCTTGTACGGACTGCTGCCTTGTGTCTGAGTGTCGCCCAGCCTCGCCCGTCTCTGAACGCCCAAAGGGGCCTTTGTGTACCAGGGCGAGGATCCTACAAAAAGAAGTGGTCATGATGGTGATCTTTCAGTGGGTGGGCTTCCAGTGGCCCACGAAGGAGTAGGGTTCACAAAGGAGAAGCCTGGGAAATGCCTCCTGCCCCAGGCTAGGGGCAAACGGTACCAATACGGGCGCCCAGCGTCACAGCTGCATCCCCAGGCCCATCCCCCAGTCCCTGCCCTGGCAGCCAGCTGACCCCTCCGGGTGCTAAGGAGGCCCAAGGAGGCCTAAGGAGGCCGAGCGAGGGCGAGTTCCTTCCCGTGGCTCCCCGAGGGGTGCGGGGTAGGGAGTCCGGGACCCCTGTAGGCCTGGCTGCCCCGCGGGTCACTCCTGCGCAGTCGGAGGTCGCCGCGGTGCCTGTGACCTGGCTCGTGCTGTGCGATGCTGCACTGGAAGAAATAATCTTTGCTAAAAACAGGCCCCAAATGCACAGATGAGACACAAGGGTTCAGCTGCACGGAAGTGACCGTAATACAAATAAAGCAGAACGAAGGCCAGGAGGTAGGCAAGAAAGGATAATAAAGTAAAAACAGGAGAGGCATTGTGTCCCCTGAGGAGAGCCTAGTAGCTCTTCAGGCGGTCTTGGTCACCTTCCTGGGTCACCTGCGGGCAGGTGTGTTGAGCCACGCACCTGCGAACGTCGAGGCAGAAGCGCAGCCGCGTCCGGGGCGTCGGGACCCGCAGACTGGCACATGGATTCCAAGGCCGGCAGGAAGGCCGGGCACCTGCTGAGGGGCGGGGACAGGTGCTGGGCAGGCTCGCCCGGGGCGGGGCGACTTGGGCAAGGCCGGCGGCCCGAGAGGGGCGGGGTCTCAGGACGAGGCCCCGCAGGCCGGGAGACTGCCCGCTATGTAGACTGCTACAGGACCCCTGCCCAGCGCCTCCGAGACCTGCGGAGAGAGGAGGGGGAGGGCGCCGGCCGCGGAGGGCCCAGGTCCAGGTCCAGTGGGCCGGTCCCACGGCCGAGAGCAACCAGGCCACTCCCCGGTTAATGACCCGTCCCCGCCACAGGCCACGCCCACGGCAAGTTACCGCCCCTTACCTTCCCTCTCCCCTCCCCGCCCTCCCCATCCTCGCCTAGCCCTGGGAAGTGCCCGGCCAACGCCCCACCCCTTTCCCTCCAGGGACCCGCCCTTCCCACCCCCACCTTTGGCCCCGCCTCCGTCTTCACTGTCCCAGCCCAGGCCACGCCCCCGACGCTCCAGGGACCTGCCCTTCCCCCGCCATATCTCCTCCCCTTCCCAGGGCTTGCCTCCGCCACTCCCAGGAACCGCCCCAGGCCACGCCCCCAGTCAGTGACCCCGCTCCCCCCTCCCCCGTCCCCTCCCCGTCCTCTCCCCGCCCCACTGTGGCCCTGCTTCGCCTCCACCTACGACGGAGCCCCCCCCCCAGGCCACGCCCCCGGCTACTAGCCCGCCTCTTACCCTGCCCCATTTGTGGCCTCGCCCCATTTCTAGGACCCGCCCACTTGTGGTTCCCGCCCCTGCCCCCGCCCCAGCCAGTGACCCTTTCGCCCGAGACCCCGCCCCTTTCACTTATGGCCCCGCCCCACCCTGGGCGCTGCCTCAAGTCTGGCACCGCCCCTGCCCAGTGACAGGCTCGCGGCCCCGCCCACGACCAGTGACTCGGAGGCCCAAGACCCCGCCCTAATTTCCGTCACGCCCCCATCACCATTGGTCCTGCTTCACCACCTCCCTCCCACCCCCCGCGACGCTCATTGGTTTTTTTCCGTAGAGCTTCCCGGGTTCCGATTGGCCTCATCCGTCGCCGTTCCTCCTTTCGATTGGCCCGCCGCGCCCGCTTTCGCGAGGCCCAGTCCTTGGGCGGGGGGCGAGGCCAGCGGCGGCGGGCGGTGGGGGATTGGTCAGCAGCTCGGAGGGGGTGGGCCCGCGCCGCGCGCAGCGCCTCGGCTGGAGCGCGAGGAGCAGCTCCCGCCGCCTCAGTCGCCTCAGACTCGGTTGCCTCAGGCTCTGTCGCCGCCTCGATCGCCCCGTCGTCACCCGCTCCCCCCCCATCCCGGCCCCACCCCGGGCTCCGGCCCGGGCCGGCTGCACGCCCTCCTCCGCGGACAGGTGAGTGGTCGCGGGCGGGGCCGGGGGCGGGGGTCCTGGCCCGGGTCCAGGGGTCGAGCCGGGGTCGCGCGCAGGGACTGGGGTCGCAGCCCGGGGCCTGAGCGAGGGGCCGGCCGGGGGCCGGGGGAGCCCCGCCAACTTTGCCCGCGGGGCTCCGGGGGCTGCGCGGCGCACGTCTGGCGCCTGCCGGGCGGGAGGGCCCGAGGGCCCCGCCGGGGCCCCACCAAGTTGGTGGGCGGCCGCGGGGCGGGCGCGCGGGGCCGGGGCCGGGGGTCCGCGCGTGCGCCCCGCCGCCCCGGGGGCGCCCACGGCCTCGGCCGCGCTCCGCCCGCGGGCCGCCCCGCGGCTCCCGAAGTCAGGGGCAGGGACGGCGCTGCTGGCCGCGGGGTCCGGGCGCTGGTGCTGGGCGGCTGAGCCCTGGCCCGGACTCCGGGCAGCGTCTCCCGCGCGGCGGCGCGGGGTGGCCGTCAGGCTTGGCGCGGCGCCTCGGCGGCGAGGGGCGCGGGCGGCGGGACCTCCCGGGGCTCCCCGCGCGCGGGCGGCGGTGCGCGGCCGCGGGGGCGGCGGGGGCACGCGGCGGGGTCTGCGTGTCGCTGCTGCTGCTGCGGGGTCGGGAGCGTAGTGCCGGCTCCTCCCGAATTGGAAAGTCGGCCGAAAGTGCGCTGTCGGGCGGCCCGGGTTTGCGCGTCCTCCTCCTGCCTTTCTGGAGCGCAGCGCGGGCTTCGGAGCCTCCGCGGCTCCGCCGTGAGCTCAGCGCGGCCGGTCGCGGGCGGGGTTGGCGGCGTGCGGCGCTCCGGGAGGGGCCGTCGGGCGGCGCGGCTGGACCCTGGACGGCGACACACGCACCCTGCAGTGCCGGCCGCTCCCGTGGCGCGGGTCCTCGCCGCTCCCGCCGGACCTCGGCTGCGTCCGGGGGGGCCCTCGCCGCTCCCGCCGGACCTCGGCTGCGTCCGCGGGGAGTGGGGCCCCTGGTCCGCGCTTTGGCCTTGGCTTAGATGTTGGCCGCAGGTGTGCGTCCCCCCGACGGGAACCGATGCCCGGCCCCGCCGTGCGCAGGACGGCGCCTCGTCTTCAGGCGTCTCAGAGACACCGCTGCGGGGCGGAGAGACTGTGCGCAGCCCAGCGGCCCCCCGGAGGGGCGGCGGACGGGAAGGGGGAAGACCTCGCCCAGCCTCCCATCCCAGCAGCTGGAGAAGTTGCGGCTGGCGTTTTCAGACTCGGAGATCCACCCGCGCGGTCCCGGGGTCTTCAGAGGCGCGTGCGCTCCCTGCCGCGCCGATGCTCCAGAGCACTGCTGTTGCGAGCACTGTTACTCTTCACTCGTACGTAGATGCTGTTGTCTGTACAGTGCAAGTTCATTGCCGGTGTTTTGGAACTTACATGACTTCATTATATTCTTAGCTGATACTCAGTATTTTAAGGTTTTGAAAAAGCTTTGATGGTAAAAGGAGGAAAGTTGTGTCCCTCTCACTGGAAAGATTGGGCATCCGGTGTAGAATTCAGGGCTTTGTGACTGGTGTTGCTGTAGGTAGTGCTGATTAGTGGTGATACTGGACCTCAGAATATCACTTTTCCAGATACCTTTATTAATACTCAGCATTGGAGAAGATATACAACTTTGTGATTATATTTTTAAGGTAATTAGGTGAAAATTTCAACACATGGGTTCATTTGGCCAGATGTTTAAAAGGAAGTTATCTTTTTCCCTGTGGTTGCAGAGAGGCTGAGAGCAGGCTGTGTCGTGAGGTCCTTGAAACAATGTAGCCATTCAAGGCTGGATGTTGTGTTTCAGTTTGAACAGTTTCATTCCTGGAGGTGTAGCCAGCTCCTGGGCTGGTTGCCATGTGTCAGTGGCAAAGTCATTCCTATTTTCACAGAAACCTCAGGGCTTTGCTGTAACAGAGATCACTGAAGCAGATCTTGGTAGATGGGAATTGTACATCCCTTTGGTGAAGCCTGGTCCTTGTTGGCCAGAACAAAGAAAAATACCCTCTAATGTAGTCGAATCAGTCCCAACTTAAACATTGCAATGAATACTGTAGATTTGGGGGCGGCCAGGCTATGTCTGAGCTCTCAGCCCTGGTAGCTGGGACTGCCGCAAGGTTGTGTGCCCGCTGTCCATGGTGCTGAACACAGGTCCTCTTTTTCAGTTTCTTTGTCTTAAATTTCCTTTCCAGTGTGAGAGGGTTTTTTGGAGTATGTTCACGTGAGGTGATGAGCACTAGGTGTTATACGCAACTGATGAATTGTTGAACACTGTATCTGAAACTAATGATGTACTATGTGTTGACTAATCGCATTCAAATTAAAAAAATAAAATCATTCTCAAAATTTACACATTTAAAGAAAAGTTGAACAGTTGAGCATGTTGTCTCTTTTTTTCAAGTGGATAATTGTGTCGACTCAACATTTCCTTTCCTTCACTTAGTCTCAGCATGTGGGAATTTTCTTGCTGTAGTATGGACATCAAGTAACAAATCATTGAAATTAAATGGGATCCTGTTTCCTTAAACAACCACCCTCTTAAAAATGTGCTCTTTATTGTAATGTATACATATATTTGTACATAGAGGCAATTTGTTTTTCCCTAAACAAGGTCAGTTGTAGCACCCCTCACACTCATGTGGTGCTTTTCAGCCTTCGCAGAAAGGGACTGGAACCCTCTGCGTATGTGGTAGGGCTGTTGGGCAGTTGTCAGTTGCCAGGCATTTCTGCTGTGTTGGAGCAACATCTACTCTCTTTTCTATAATTTTGAGGAAATCTTTGTAAATCATTTTAAATTCTTTATTCTCTTGAATAAAGAGTCTTGAGGTTAATTTTTGTCAGTTCCTTTAGAATTGCCCCACAGTTTAGCAATAAGAAATAATGGGTACAGAGATTCTTCCACATGATTGTAAATTGTGCATCAAACTATGCAGTGAATTGTTAAGGTGTTTTTGCTATTAGCATCTGAACTAGTTCTTTGGCCCCATCAGCTGTGCACTTAACTCACATTACTCTGTGAAAGAGTAACCCGTTTTGTTGAGGGAAACCCAGGGCAGCTTCTTTCTGCCTCTAAACTTCAGAAATACTCTCTGAGTGCCCACTCTTTGCCTGGCCCTGTGCTGTGATTTGAAAACCCACAGGGGAAGGAGACGTAGTATTTATCATGGAAGGGCTCTACTTTGGACTGACAAAAGGACATGTAAATTGACGGTTACAGGGGGCCACACGGAGTGCTGCAATTTGGATACACAGAAAGTTGGGTTGGTGTGTTGAAGTGGGGTAATTCATTTAGGCTGGGAATCAGGGAAGGCTTCAGAAGGGAGGTGGCCTTGGGCTGAGACCTGAAGGGCGAATTGTAATTGGGCATGGATGGGTCTAAAATTGATTACAAAAAGACCAGAAGGTTGATGTAACTGGAGAACAGAATGTGTGGTGGTGAAGGTTGGATGGCATTGTGAAAGTGTTGGAACTCAGAGGTGTGGGGGAGAGTTGACTGGAGGTGGTGTGGCAGGCAGAATAATGGTCTCCCAAAGCTCTCCACATTCTAATCACCAGAACCTATGGATATGTTATGTTACATGGCAAGGAGAATTTAAGGTAATAGATGGAATGAAAGTTGCTACTCAGCTGATTTTAAAACAAGGGGATGATTATTCGGGATTTCCCTGGGTGGGCCCAAACTAATCAGAGGGTCCTTAAATATGGAAGAGGGAGGCAGAAGAGCTAGTGTCAGAGTGATGTGAAATGAGGAAGAGGACCCGTCATTGCTGGCTTAGAAGATGGAAGGGGTTACAAGACAAGGAATGTGGGCAAGCTGTAGAAGCAGGAAAACGTGGGAAAATGGATACTCACCCAGAGCCTCTTGAAGGGAACACGGCCCTGCCTACACCTTGATTCTAGCCCAGTAAGACCTTGTGTCTGACTTCTGACCTCCAGAACTGAAAGATAATTAATTTCTGTTATGTTAAGCCACTGAGTTTGTGGACGTTTGTTAGAGCAGCCATAGGAACCTGACACAAGTTGGAACTGTTCTAGAAAGTTTTAGCTGGCGGAGTTTAAAGAGGAAATTACATGATCAGATATAGGCAGTAGAACACAAAATGATGTAGCTGCTGTTGGGAAGAAGTTGCCCCAGGTGAGCTTGGTTCTGATGCTTACTTTCATCTCCTGGGCAGACTGGCATTTAATACTCTTTCCTGGCCTAACTCCCATCTGAAGTCTTTCTCCTAGCAGTCTGTCTAATCTCTACCCTTGCTTACTGCCGCTTCCTGCTGACCCACCTTTTCTCTGTGCTGGGCACTCAGGTCTACATGTACAAGTGGGATTGTAGGGGTCATAGGGTGGGTCAATTCCAGTCGCAGGCGTGTCGTCAAAGTATTTTCCAAAGGTTTATTTCTTCACAGCCTCTCTAATCCCTTGCATCTTCAGATGTTTTAATTGTTGTTAGTCAACTTGTGTGAAATATCTCACTGTTTAATTTACATTTTCTTGATTACTAGTAAGTGTGAGGATTTTTTATCCATTTAGGGGCCACTTAGGTTTCCTCTTCTATAAATTGTATTTGTGTATTGTTTGTCCATTTGTTACCTGGGTTGTCCTTTTTACTGCTTTTTAGAAGTCCTTTATATATTCTGGATTCTATTTATCCTTATTTTTTTATCCTTTTAAAAATGCTGTTTTGATGAACAGATGTTTAATTTTAATGTAGTCAGATTTATTAATCTTTTCCTTATGGTTTGTGGTTATTGAGTCTTATTTAAGAAATTCTTTGCTACCCCAAGGTCATAGGGTATTCTCATCTTTATAAAAAATTGAATGTTTGCTTTTTATATTCTACTTGGAACTTATTTTTGTGTGAGGTGTGAGGTAGAGATATAATTTTAAAACTTTTCCAAATGCATAACCAGTTGTATCAGTACTATTTATTGAATAGCATCCTTACCCCAATGATCTGCAGTGCTTCCTTTGAAACACAAAATTTTACAAACATGTGGATCTGTTTCTGATTTCTCCATGTAAATAATGATAATTTCATTTCTTCCTTCCTAGCCTTTAAGTCTTTTATTTATCTCTTGTCTTATTTCCATCGTTTGGACACTAGACAAAGTTGCGTAGAATGATAGGGCTCTGCTAATGCTGTTTTACACTTTAAAGGCAATACTTTTAGAGCCTTAAATATGAAGTTTGCTCCTGTTTTTTGGTAGATTCCTTTTATTAGGTTAAGGATGGTCTCCTCTGCTAATAGTTTGATAAAAGATTTTAAAAACACCATTAATAGATTTTGAATGTTAACAAATGATTTTCTTTACCTACTTAGATGATTTTATGTTTTTTCTTTTTTAAATTGTGACTGATGGGGCGTCTGGGTGGCTCAGTCAGTTAAATGTCTGCCTTTGGCTTGGGTCATGATCCCAGGGTCCTGGGATCACCCCGCATGGGGCTCCCTACTCAGCGGGGAGCCTGCTTCTCCCTCTCCCTCTGCCTGCTGGTGCTCTCTCTCTCTCTCTCTCTCTCTCTCTCTCTCTGTCTCTGTCAAATAAATAAATAAAATCTTTATATAAAATAAAAGAAAAAGAAAAAAATAAGTTGTGACTGAGATGAAATATTTTGATCTTTTACTTTTAAGCCATCATTGATTTCTTGGGATAAACATTACCTTGTCATGACAGACTATTTTAAAAAATTATTATTGGATCCAGTATAGTAATATTTCATTTACAGTTTTGGCATATATTTTCGTAAGAAGTATTGACCAATATTAATCTTTTCTTGTGTTGCCCTTATTCAGATTTGGTAGTGATGCTTCATCTTCCCTGTAATAGTTTCTGAAAGGGAAGGATTTTTGTTCCTTGGAAGTTTGGCAAAATTGATTCTTAAATATTCTGGATCTGGATCCTTTTAGAACATGGAGAGTCTTACACCAGCAGTTACCGCTTTAGAAGGGTTGCAGTACCGTTCTTCTCACATTTTGTTGGCCAGGAGGAATCTTTTTGGCCATACTTAGTTTCAAATGGAGCAGGGAGGTTGAGTCTTCCATGTCCCAGAAGCTCAGGACAAATATTAGTAACATTTACCAAACTCTGGAGGTTAATTGATGTCAGTACTGCACAGTTAGCCAAAACTCAAACCGCGTTCCTCTCTAGGTCTTGTTTGAAGTTTTACAAGTGTGCAAGGTCTGCAGGTATGTTGGTCATCAGGGGACTGACTAGAATGTGAAACTACCAATATGTTGGTTTATATTTGTTGTGAACAAACCATCCTACTTACTCTCTCCAGAAGCCCGCCTTGGAAATTCTGTCTCTCTAGCTCTCCTTAGTCTAGCCTCCCTTTCTTATTCTTTCCAGGGATCTAAGTCTTAACTATCCTTCAGGGCTGGCACAGTTCCCACCTCCCTGCTTAAATTCTCTGTGTTAACTCTGACTCATGATGAACTCTCCCTTCACTTCTTACAGTACCATTCTGCTCCAGCTGTGGAGAGAGAGCAGGGTTCAGTTTTGTTTATGGGTAGTCAGTTGATGAGAAGAGCCTTCAGATGCAAGCACATGTTTCCCTCCTTTGCCTGGGCTCTGCCCTGGGAGACTAGATATAGTGGACAGACTGTATGACTGTATGACGATGGCCTCACCATGATCCCCATGATTCATGCCTTTGTATAATCTTTTCCTATTGAAGTAGGACTTGCTTCTAACCAATAGAATATGGAAAAGTAATGGAATGTCACTTCCTTGATTATTTTACATTATATAAAATTCCATTTTGCTAGAAACTCATTTAGAGATTCTGTTTGGTGGCAGCTATGCTGGGGAAGCCCACATGGCAAGAACTTCAGGTGGCCTCTAGAAGTTGAGGGTGGCCTTTAGGGATAGCCAGTAAGAAGCAGGGGAGCTCAGTCCTACAGCAAAGGAAACAACCTCTACCAATAACCCAAGTGAGCTTGGAAGGGAATTCTTCCCCCCACTTGAGCCTTCTAATGAGAACATAGCCTGGTCAACACCATGATTGCAGCCTTGTGAGACCCTGGGCGGGGAACCTAGGTGAACCTGCTCAGACTCTTAACTCACAGAAACTGCGAGGTAATAAATGTAAATTTTAAGTTGCTCAGTTTGTTATACAGCTGTAGAAAACTAATGTATCAGTTCTTTATTGACCTCCCCTTTACCCTTACTAGAAGTAGATTTGGATTGATGAAGGGTACTTGAATCTAGTTGAGATAAGCAATTTTTAAAAATTATTTTTTGAAACTTTTTTCTATTTTTGAAAGTGATACAAATGTTTTGTGTAGAAAAATTGAAGCAAGCAGGAAGTATAAAGGACAAAACAAACATTCATAATCTTACTACACGACCATAGCCATTGTGTCTTTCTACCTTTATGTGTGGTATGATATGAATATCCTAAGTTGGGATTCATTCCATAGTGTTTTATGAACAGCTTTCTTTCTTTGTACTAGATAGTGAGAATTTCTTGTGTCATATCATAGTCTTATAAAACATGATTTTAAATGGCTGCATACTATTCCAGTGGATGTCCCAATTGATTGAATATAGTTGGACATTTATGCTGCTTTAAAATATTTATCATCATAAATAATGCTTTGATCAATAATCAATAACTATACCAAAATCATTGTTTGTATCACTGATAATTTATGAAGGACAAGTTTCTAAAGGCAGAATTATTGGGTCAGAGCTTGTAGATGTTTTTAAACCTTTTGATACTTAACCATCCAGCTTCCAATGTTTCTTTTTTTTTTAAGATTTTATTTATTTACTCTATTTTAGAGAGAGAGCGCAAGCGGGGCGGAGAGAAGGGGGAGAGGGAGAGAATCTCAAGCAGACTCACGGAGCCCAATGCAGGACTCAGTCTCACAACCCTGAGATCACGACCTGAGCCAAAACCAAGAGTCGGACACTTAACTGACTGAGCCACCCAGGTGCCCCCCAGCTTCCAGTGTTTCTAAAAAATGATATAAAGCTCAAACATCTGTTTGTGTAACTCACCAGGTTGGGATAGGACAGAACTATTGATTTTTGAGCATTTTAGGTTCCTGTTTTCTTAACCCTATTTGCAAAGTGCTTTTAAATTATTCATTAAAGTGCAGTATGGATTCTGTTTATAGACACATTTGTGTATGAGATCGCTCCCTTAGTGCCTGGGCAAAAAGCCTACGAATTGCTCTTATCACATCCCTACCTTTGTACATCCGTTTCTACTCCTATCCATCCTTTCTTTGTTCTCAACCAAATAGAGACACTGAGACGCAGTAGGTCTTGTAGCCTTGTGATTACTCAAATTAAGTGGCTTTTCTGAGCTACCTCTTGCTCTTTTCTTCTTGCCATTTATGAACTAGTTGGCTTCATAAGTATGAGAGATCAGCAGAAAATTATTAATTTAAAAATATTGCAAATATTTTTCCTGATTCATAAATGAGTATTTATTTAGAAAATTTGCAAAATAAAGATTAGTATCAAAAGCAAAATAAAAGTATTTCATTCTGTCACTCACAGATGACCACTGTATAAACATAACGTGTTCATATTAGCTTATTCTTAGAATATATTGATTAAATTTCAGTGACTAATGTTTTGCCTGAGATTCATGCATTCATGTCTCCGAGTGAAATTGGCCCGTAATTTTCCTTTTCCGTAGCTGTTTTCTCTCCAATTTGAGATGACTACTTGGTTTATTAATTTGCAGCTTTTTCCCCCTACTAATATGTGTATTTAAGGTGATACATTTCCTTATAAAATAATGATTCAGTTGTATCATACGGACTTTGATTTGAGGTATTTTCCTTATTGTTTAGTATATACTATACACCAAATTGTGCCCCTCTCAAATACATATGTTGAGCCCTGGCCTCCAATATGATGGTATTGGAGATGGAGCTTTTGGGAGATAATTAAGTTTAGTTGAGGTCATGAGTGTGATGGGATTAGTACTTTATTAGAAGAGACCAGAGAACTTGCTCGTTTTCTCTTTCTTGCCATGTGAGGGTACAGCAGGAAGACAACTATCCACAAGCCAGGAAGAGGCCCCTGACCAGAGCTCTCCCATGCTGGCATTCTGTCTGATCTCAGACTTCCCAGCCCCCAGAACTGTGAGAAATAAATGTCCATTGTTTAAGCCCCTCAGTCTATGGTGTTTTGGTACAGCAGCCCAAGGAGACGAAGGCAGTTATATTTTCTAATTTCCAGTATGATTTTTTAAATTTATAGGTCGTTTAGAAGAATATTTAAAATTTTCCAAACATACGCATATTTTCTTATTCTTTTCCAGCACAATTTCATTGCCCCCAAATCTTGCTCTTTATGATTTTAATTCTTTGAAATTTGCTGATGTGCCTCATGGCCCAGAATATGGACTATAAGTTTTCTCACACATTCCTGTGTGCTTGAAAAGAATTAGGTTCAATGTTCTATACATTCCATTCAGCTAACTTATAACATACTATTCACATCTTCTGTTTTCTTAGTATTTTTTTTGTCTGGTGGTTATATCCATTACTAAGATAATTACCCAGTTTCATTATGATTATGGATTTGTCTTATTTCTCTTTGAAGTTCTGTCAATTTTTATCTATATACTTTGAGTCCCTGCTATTAGGGGCATGCAAATATAAAATTGTTAGGTCTTCCTGAAGAACTGAGACTTTTAATTATTAACAGTGGTTTTCTTTATCTCTAGTAATGAATCTTTGCCTATGGTATCATATGCCAATACGAAAATGGCCATAACAGATTGCTTTAGGCTCATATTTGCATAATATCTTTGTTTTTTTATCATTTTACTTTCCAAACTGTTTTCTTAAGCTTTAAGTATGTATCTTGCAAAATAATCAGTTAGATTGTTTTTCATCCAGTCTGATAATTTTTGTCTTTTAACTAGAACATTCAACTCATTTATGTTGAATATAATTAGTAATCTATTTAAGTCTATACTCTTATTATTTATTTCTCTTGTCCCACATGTTCTGTGTTTATTTTTCTATCTTATTTTAAAACAGTATTATGATTTTTAAAAATCATTCAACTTATACTCTCTTCACTTTTTTGGAGGTTATATTTTATTTTTCTTTCTTTTCGTGGTTACTATGTAAATTAAATAATGTGTTATTAACTTATCCAGATAATGCAGTTATACCTGCCTTCTGGACCATGCAGAGATTATAGTGTCATAGAGCACTTGAACTCCATTCACCCTCTCCAGATTTATATGTGCTTATTATCGTGTGTCTTAATTCTGTAAGCTCTTTTTAAACTCTATGAAATACTAATATTAACAGTGTTGTTATTTAATGTACCATCAGTGTTCATTTACATTTATTCACAACTTTGTCCATTTTTTGCTTTTCATTATTCTCTGACATTTCTGACCTTCATTCTGGGGTTGCTTCCCTTCTGCCTGAAGAGTGAGCCTTCTTTAGAAATTTCTTTATTGCAGGTCAGCTGGTAGTAGATACGCTCCCTGTTTTTTTCTTTCTAAAACTATTTTGATTTCACTTTTATTTAAAAAGTTTTTTTAATTTATTTTTTTGTGGGGGGGGGATATAATTTGCATGCTATAAAATTCACCCTTTTAAAGTTTCTGATTCGGGTGCCTGGGTGGCTCAGTTGGTTAAACAACTGCCTTCAGCTTGGGTCATGATCCCGGGTTCCTGGGATCAAGTCCCACATCTGGCTCCCCCTGCTCTGCGGGGAGCCTGCTTCTCCCTCTCCCTCTGCTGCTCCTCCTGCTTGTGTGCTCTCCCTCTCTCTCTCTGTCAAATAAATAAATAAAATCTTAAAAAAATATAAAGTTTCTGATTCATTGGATTTTGGTATATTTACAAGGTTGTGCAACCACTAGTGCTACATAATTCCAGAACATTTTCATCACCTTAAAAAGAAACCTCATACCTATTAACAGTAACTCCCCATTCTTCCCTGTCCCAGTCCCTGGCAACCATTAATCTACTTTCTGTCTCTAAGGATTTGCCTATTAGGAACATGTCATATAAATGGAATCATAAATATGTGGCCTTTCATGTCTGGTTTCTTTTACTTAGTATACTATTTTCAAGGTTCATCCATGTTCTATTGTGTATCAGTACTTCATTTTTATGGCTGAATGGTATCACATTGTATGGATATATCACATTTTAGTTCTCCATTCATCAGTACCGTACAGATAGACATTTGGGTTGTTTCTACTTTTTTGGCTGTTAGGAATAATGTGCTATGAAAAGTCACGTGTAAGTTTTTGTATACATACATATTTTCAGTTCCTTTGTGTATATACTTAGGAGTGGAATTGCTGGGTCATATAGTAATTGTATGTTGAACTTTTTGAGTAATTGCCAAGCTGTTTTCCAAAGATGTTGCACCTTTTTATATTCTCACCAGCAATGTATGAGGGTCCCAATTTCTTCACACCTTCACTAACACTTGTCATTTTCCAGTTTTTTGATTATAGCCATCCTAGTGGGCGTGAAGTGGTATCTCATTGTGGTATTGATTAGCATTTCCTTAATCACGGATGCTGTTGGTAACCTTTTTGTGTGCTTACTGGCTGTTTGCATGTCTTCTTTGGAGAAATGTCTGTTCAAATCTTTTGACCATTTTTTTATTGGATTGTTTGTCTTATTGTTGAATTGTAAGTTTTGAAATTGGGAAGTGTGAGTCCTCCAACTTTGTTCTTCTGTTGTTTTAGCTATTCCTGGTTCCTTGCATTTCCATATGATTTTTAGGATTAGCTTGTCAATTTCTGCATGAAAGGCAGCTAGAATTTTTATAGGGATTGCATTGAATGTGTAGAAAAATTTGAGAGTATTGCCATCTTAACAATATAAGTCTTCCAGTCCATAAGTATGGAATTTATTAGCTATAATAGTTTTTTAGTGGATTCCTGAGGAGTTTCTATATATGAGATTATATAATATGCATGTATAGATAATTTTACTTCTTCCTTTCTAATCTGGATGCCTTTTATTTCTGTTTCTTTTATAATTGCCTTGGTTATAGTACAGTGTTGCATTGTCCTGGGGAGGGTGAACATCTTAATCTTGTTCCTGATCTTAGGGGGAGAGCTTTCAGTATTTCACCATTCAGTATGTTGTCAGCTGTGGGCTTTTGAGATGTCCCTTGTTAGTTTGGGAGGTTTCCTTCTATTTTTATTCTGTTAAGTGTTTTTGTCATAAAAGAGTGGTATTGTTGTCAGATGCTTTTTCTGCATCTAAGATGATCATACTTTTTTTGTCCTTCATTTTCTTAATTTTGTGCATTATACCAATTGATATTTGTATGTTGAACCAACCTTGCATTTCCTGGATAAATTCCAGTTGGTCATGGTAGATAATCCTTTTTATATATTGCTGGATTCAGTTTGTTAGTATTTTGTTGAGGATTTTTACATTTAAAATTTTTAAAGAAGTTTTTATTTAAATTCTGGTTACCTTACATACAGTATAATATCAGTTTCAGGTGTACTGTGTGGCAATTCAATACTTCCATACCTCACCTGGTAGTCACCACCACAAGTGCACTCCTAATCTCCATCACCCACCCACCTCCCCTCTGGTCACTATCAGTTTGTTCTCTATAGTTAAGAGTCTGTTTCTTGGTTTGCCTCTCTCTCTCTTTTTCTGTCCCTTTGCTTGTTTTGTTTCTTAAATTCCACATGAGTGAAGTCATATGGTATTTGTTTTTCTCTGACTTATTTTGCTTCGTATTATACTCTTTAGCTCCATCTGTGTCATTGCAAATGGCAAGATTTCATTCTTTTTTATGGCTGAGTAATATGCCATTGTATATATATCACATCTTCTTGATGCATCATCAGTCAGTGGCCACGTGAGCAGTTTCCATAATTTGTCTATTGTAGATAATGCTGCTGTAAACATTGGTGTGCATCTACCCCTTTGAATTAGTATTTTTTTTATTCTTTGGGTAAATACCTAGTAGTGCTATTGCTGGATCATAAGGTAGTTCTATTTTTAACTTTTTGAGGAACTTCCATCATACTGTGTTTTCCACAGTGGCTGCACATTTTCATTCTCATCAACAGTGTAACAGGGTTCCCCTTTCGCCACATCTTGCCAACACCTGTTTCTTGTGTTGTTGATTTTATGCATTCTGACAGGTGTGAGGTGATATCTCATTGTAGTTTTGATTTGCATTTCCCTTATGATGAGTGATGTTGATCATTTTTTGATGTGTCTGTTGGCCGTCTGTATGTCTTCTTTACCCAAAGCAGTTTACACATTTAATGCAATCCCTATAAAAATACCAACAGCATTTTTACAGAGCTAGAACAAACAATCCTAAAATTTGTATAGAACCCACAGAAGAACAGACACTTCTCCAAAGAAGACATACGAATGGCTAACAGACACATGAAAAAATGTTCAACATCATTAGCTGTCAGGGAAATTCAAATCAAAACCACATTGAGATAGAACCTTATACCAGTTAAAATGGCAAAAATTAACAAGGCAGGAAACAACAAATGTTGGAGAGGTTGTGGAGAAAGGGGAACCCTCTTACACTGTTGGTGGGAATGCAAGTTTGTACAGCCACTTTGGAAAACAGTATGGAGGTTCCTCAAAAAGTTAAAAATAGAGGTACCCTATGACCCAGCAATTGTATTACTGGGTATTTACCCCAAAGATACAGAGGTAGTGAAAAGAAGGGACACCTGCACCCCAATGTTCATAGCAGCAACGTCCACAATAGCTAAACTGTGGAAAGAGCTGAGATGCCCTTCAACAGATGAATGGATAAGGAAGATATGGTCCATATATACAATGGAATATTACTCAGCCATCAGAAAGGATGAATACCCAACTTGTACATCCACATGGATGGGACTGGAGGAGATTATGCCAAGTGAAATAAGCAGAGAAAGTCAATTATCATATGGTTTCACTTATTTGTGGAACGTAAGGAACAGCATGGAGGACATTGGGAGAAGGAAGGGAAAAATGAAGGGGCGGAATCGGAGGGGGAGACGAACCATGAGAGACTATGGACTCTGAGGAACAAACTGAGGGTTTCAGAGGGGAGGGGGGTGGGGGGATAGGGTAGCCCGGTGATGGGTATTAATGAGGGCACGTATTGCAGTGAGCACTGGGTGTTATATGCAAATAATGAGTCATGGATCACTACATCAAGAAAAAAAAAATAAAGGCCTATGGTGAGTCATCACCACAGATGATTTTAATTCTTTATGGGAAAGCTTGTTAAGGAATTTTACTAGGTGAATTTTTGAAAATTTATTCTTATTATGAGTCTGATAAATACCAAATTAGTTTTTATCAACAAATAAAAAAATAAAATAAAATGTAAAACAAAACAAAACAAAAACCCCAACCACAGAAGACCTTGAATAGCCAAAGCAATCTTGAAAAAGCAAAGCAAAGCTGGAGGCATCACAATTTCATACTTCAACTTATATTACAAAGCTGTACTAATCAAAACAGTATGGGACTGACACAAAAATGGACATGTACATAGATCAGTGGAACAGAATAGAAAACCCAGAAATGAACCCACGATTATATGGTCAATTAATCTTTGACAAAGCAGGAAAGAATATCCAATGGGAAAAAGTTTCTTAAACAAGTGGTGTTGGGAAAACTGGACAACAACAGGCAAAAGAATGAAACTGGACCACTTTCTTGCACTAAACACAAAAATAAATTCAAGATAGGTTAAAGATCTAAATGTGAGACCTGAAACCATAAAAATCCTGGAAAAAAAGCACAAGCAGTAATGTCTCTTACATCAGCTGTAGCAACTTCTTTCTAGGTATGTCTCTTAAGGCAAGGGAAACAAAAGCAAAAATAAACTACTGGGACTACAACAAAATAAAAAGTTTCTGCACAGTGAAGGAAACAATCAATAAAACTGAAAAGCAACCTGTGGAATGGGAGAAGATATTTGCAAATGATATATCTGATAAAGGGTTAGTATCCAAAATATGTGAAGAACTTATAAAACTCAACACCCCAAAATTAAATAATCTAATTAAAAAATGGGCAGAAGACATGAATAGACATTTTTCCAAAGAAGGCATTTGTATTCTTAAGGCATATTGGTCTATGTTTTTTGTTTTTTTTTTTTTTCTCTTGTGATTTCTGTGGTTTTGATATCAGGGTAATAATGACCTTATAGAATGCATTGAGAAATGTTCTTTTCTATTTTTTGGAAGAGTCTGTGAGGGATTGGTGTTAATTCTTCTTAAATGTTTGGTAGAATTCACTATTGGAACCATCTGGTCCTGCACTTTTCTTTATGGGAAGTTCCCAATTACTAACTCAACGTCTTTACTTGTTTAGGTCTATTCAGATTTTCTGTTTCTTGTTGAGTCAGTTTTGATAGTTTGTGTCTTTTCAGGAATTTGTCCACTTTACCTGGGTTATCTAATTTGATAGCAAATAATTATTCATAATATTTCTCTGTAATCCATTTTTATTTTTGTAAGGTTGGTAGTTTCATTTCTGATTTTTACTAATTTAAGTCTTCTCTTTCTTTTCCTTAATTCAGATAAAGATTTGTCAGTTTCATTGATCTTTTTGAAGAATCATCTTTTGGTTTCATTATTTTTTCTCCATTGCTTTGTATTTTCTATTTCATTTCTTTTTGTTCTAATCTTTGTTTTTTCCTTTCTTCTGTTTGCTTTGGGTTTAGTTTGCTCTAATTCCTTAAGGTGGAAGGTTAAGTTATTGATTTGAGATCTTCCTTTTTAACATAGGTGTTCATGGCTATACATTCCTAATCATTGCTTTTACTGCCTCTCATAAGTTTTGAATATGTTGTGTTTTAATTTTCAGTCAACTCAATGTATTTCCCATTTCCCTTGTGATTTCTTCTTTGATTCCTTGCTTATTTAGAAGTATGTTCTTTAATTTCCACAAATTCGTGAATTTCTTAAGTTTCTACTATTGGCTTCTAATTTCTTTTCCTTGCTGTCAGACAACATACTTATATAGATTTCAATTCTTTTAAATTTTGATGTGATTAAACATCTGATCTATCCTAAATAATGTTCCATGTGTAGTTTAAAATAATGTATCTTCTGGTTTTTTAATGGAGTGCCTTATAGATATCTGTTAGATCTAATTGTTTTATAGTGCTGTTAAAATCTTCTCTTTCCTTGCTAATCTTCTGTCTTGTTGTTCCATCCTGTATTGAACATGGGATATTGAAATCTCCAACCATTATTGTGAATTGTATAATTCTCCTTCAGTTTCTATTAATTTTTTGTTGCATACATTCTGGGGCTCAGTTTTTAGATACATATATATATATATATAATTGTTATACTTCTTGATAAATCAACCCTTTTGTCATTATAAAATGTCCTTTGTCTCTAGTCACAATTTTTGTCTTAAAGACCATTTTGTCTGATGTTAGTATAGTCACCCCATCTCTCTTTTGGTTATTGTTTAGATGGTATACATGTTTTCATCCTTTCACTTTTAACTTGTTTGTGTCTTTGAATTTAAGTGTCTCTTGTATACTGCCTATGTATAACTGGATCATGTTTTTGGTTTTGTTTTAAGCAGCATAATAGCCAAAGTATGGGAAACATCTCAAGTGACCATTGACTGATGAATAGATAAAGAAGATGTGATATATATATATATATATATACAATGGAATATTACTCAGCCATAAAAAAGAATGACATTGGGGCACCTGGGTGGCTCAGTCGTTTAAGCTTCTGCCTTTGGCTCAGGTCATGGTCTCAGGGTCCTGGGATAGAGCCCCGCATTGGGCTCCCTGCTCAGTGGGGAGCCTGCTTCTCCCTCTGCCACTCCCCCTGCTTGTGCTCTCTCTCTGTCAAATAAATAAATAAAATCTAAAAAAAAAAGAAACAAATTAAAAAAAAAAGAATGACATCTGGCATTTGCAACAATATGGATGGAGCTAGAGAGTATTATGCTAATGAAATAACTCAGTCAGGAAAGACAGATACTCTATGATTTCACTCATATGTGGAATTTAATAAACAGAACAAATGAGCAAACCAAGAAATGGACTCTTAACTATAGAGAATAAACTGATGGTGACCGGAGGGGAGAGGGGTGGGGGTATGGGAGAAATAGGTGATGGGGATTAAGGAGGGTACTTGTGATGAATTCTGGGTATTGTAAGGAAGTGTTGAATCACTACATTGTACACCTGAAACTAATATTATACTATATGTTGACTAACTGGAATTCAAATAAAAACTTAAAAAAACCCATCAACACAATTTCTGCCTTTAAGTTGGAATGTTTAATCCATTTACATTTAATGCAATTCTGGTAGGATTTATTCCTGCCATTTTGCTATTTTTTTCTATATGTCATGTCTCTTTGTTTTCTGTCCTTCATTACTACTTTTTGTATTAAATAGATATTTTTTAGTGTGCAATTTTAATTTGTTATTTATTTTGCTATTTTTTGTTAGTTATTTTCTTTGGGGTTACGTGGGGCTTCTTAGTATTAGCAACTTGTAACAGTTTCGTTTGGATTCATACTGATTTAATATCAGTGGTACATCAAAACTTTGCTTCTGTATATCTCCATTCCTCCCCCACTTTGTGCTATATTTGTGTTGTCATACAAAGTATATCTTTATACATTCTGTGCACATCAACACAGATTTATAATTATTGCCCTGTGTAGTTTTCTTTTGTTTAAGATAGGAGAAAACTTACAAATATTATATTTATGCTGTCTTTTCTACTTACTTCTGTATTTACCTTTACTGGTGTTCTTTATTTCTTCACCTGGATTTGAGGTACTGTCTAGGATCCTGTCATGTTAGCCTGGAGTCCATTTAGTATTTCCTGTAGGGCAGATTTTCTAGAAGCTTATTCTGTCAGTTTTTGTTGTCTGAAGATGTCTTAATTTCTCCTTTGCTCTTGAAGGGTAATTTTGCTGGATGTAGAATTCTTGTTTGACAGTCTTTGTCTTTTATAATTTTGAATATGTCATCCCACAACCTTCTAGTTACCACAGTTTCTGATGAGAAATCAGCTATTACTTTTATTGAGGATTTCTTTCAAATGATGAGCTGCTTTTCTTGCTGCTGTCAAGATTCTCTCTTTGTCTCTGTGTTTGAATAGCTTGATTATGATGTGTCTAGGTATGGTCATCTTGGAGTTTATTCTTAGAGTTCATTGAGTTTCTTGGATGTGTAATTTTTTTTCCCCCCAAAATCTGGGAAGTTTTTTTTAGCTGTTATCTCTTCAAATATATCTCCTTCTCTCTCTTTTCTCCTTCTGAAATTTATACCCCTTTCTCTCTTTTTTCTCCTTCTGAAACTTTTGTTATACAAATTTAGTATGCTTGATGGTGTCCCACAGGTCTCTGAGGCTCTGTTCTTTTCTCCTTTTTGTAAGGAAGACTTTATTCACTTTATACAATGGGCTGTATTATAGGGGAGAGATATTGGGCTCAATACCTGCTCTGTTCATTTTTCTTCTTACTTTTTACTTTCTGTTCCTTAGACTGGAAAATTTCAGTTGACCTATCTTCAAGTTCTCCAGTTTGTTCTTGACTGCTCAAATATGCTGTTTAATATTTCCAGTGAATTTGTCATTTCAGTTACTATACTTTTTAGTTTGGAATTTTTATTTAGCTCCTTTTTATATCCTGTCTCTTTATTAGTAGTCTCTACTTGATGAGACACCATTGTCATACTTAATCTTTCAGATGTGGTTTCCTTTAATTCTTTGAACATATTTAAAATAGGTTATATATAGTCTTTCTCTTGTAAGTCCAATGTCAGTGCTTCCTTAGGGGCAGTTTCTATTGATTGCTTTTTCCCTGTTTATGGGCCATATTGCCTGTCTCTTTCTCTGTCTCTCTGTCTCTGTCTGTCTCTCTCTGTCTTGTGTGTCTCATAATGACTTGTCAAAAACTAAACATTTTAAATAATACATGTGGCAACTCTGAAAATTTGATTCTCCTTTCTCCCCTGGGATTTTTGGTGCCTCTGCTTGTTGTAGTAGTTTTTGTTGTTTTGTTTAGTGACTTTCCTGAACTAACTCTGCAAAGTCTGTATTCTGTGACATGTATTTCCACTCATTTGTGATCAGCTAAGGATTGGACAGAGATTTCCTTAAATGCCAGGAATCAGTAAGTCTCCTGGACTTTCCCAAGGAGCTCTGTGTGTATATTGGGGTATGCTTCAACATTTAATCAGGCACTTTACAGCTCTGCCTGAGTCTTTTACTTCCCACTTGTACAGAGCCTCAAAGTCAG
Organism: Eumetopias jubatus; assembly: GCF_037043125.1. Taxonomy (NCBI): domain Eukaryota; kingdom Metazoa; phylum Chordata; class Mammalia; order Carnivora; family Otariidae; genus Eumetopias; species Eumetopias jubatus. The sequence goes on along the minus strand of NW_028274842.1, from coordinate 1,657,227 downwards.
CCCAGTGTGTGTGTTTATAGTTGTCTCAGGTCTTTCCTGGGCATTCATATAACCTTGAGTATGTGCACAGCTCTACGTATACATGTGACCTTCTAGATTTCCAGGAATATGTTGGAGTTCTTCAAATTCCCTATAGACATCTCATTTTCCACCTTTTTCTATTATGCTCTGGGTTTATTATTTGCCGCACCTGTTGTCTACTGTCTCAGGTAGTTATAAAATGAAACAGTTGATTCTAATTGTTTTACCATACACCTCTGAGGAAAATGCTTTTCTCACTGGTCTTACTCTGATTCAGGTCAAATAAAGACGTCCTTGCAAGTGGAACTTAATAGCCATGTCAAGTAATGACAGTTCTCCAGGAATAAGGCTTTTGAAAGAGTTCTAATCCTGTTCCGGCCCTTTCTGTGACTGCCAGACTGCTGGTTTTCACTATCATTGCAAGCTGTTGGGTTTTAAGACAACTATAGAACTGAGGTGGCATTGGGGGAAAATGAGAATAGGGAAAGTTAAAACACTATAAATGTGCTGTTCCTATGGAGATTCAACCGTTTTCCTTTAACAAATGCTCCCCAGATTGCTGTAAGCCTTTGGTTAAATTCCCAGATTTCTGACAAAGTTGAATCTGACAATTTTTGCTATTTTTTTTTTCATTGCTTTTATGGAAGAGGGGATTTTTGGAGGTCCTTACTTTGCTGTTGTCACTGACATCACCCTCTCACCTTTATTCTTGAAATACTAATTCCTGTATATTGAATTTCCTGTTGGCGTTATTTTCTTTCAGCCTGTTGGAGTGTCTAGCTTTTGTTTTTTCTGTTCAGATGTCAGTAGTCATTATAACTGCTGTGCCTCTGGAGGTAATCTGTGCATTTCCTATTGCTTCTTTAGGATTTTCTTACAGACCTTAGGTTTCTGTAGTTTCACTGAGTTCCATATATTCCTGCCTATGGTATGTTGGCTTCTTGTATCTGTGGTATGAGGTCTTTCATAAGTCTAGAAAATTCACTGTCATTCTCTTCAGATAATTATTTCCGCTCATCTTCTCTATTCTTTCCTGCTAGGACTCTAATGAAATGTTTATTAGATTTTTCATGATGTATTCTCATGCCCTCTCTTTTGTGTTTCCCAGATTTTGATCTCTCCATGCTTTAGTTTGAGTATTTTCTTCTGACCTAGTTTCCAGTTCATCAGTTCTCCCTTCAGTAGCACCTACTCTGCTAAAAAACCCATTCGGGATTCTTTTACTTTTTAGTTCTAGATTTTCCTTAACAAATTTAAAACTGTGTTACTTTTTATAGCTTCTTAGCTCTCATTTATGTTTTTGGCCATAGTAAGTGTCATTTTTTTTGCTTATTTGTTGTTTTTTCCAATTTTTTAATTGTAGTAAAATATGCATAACAAAATTTAACATCTTAACCATTTTTGAATGTACAGTTTAGTGGCAATGGTATTACATATATTCATAATGTTCATCCATCACCACCATCTATCTCTTTTCTTCTTGTAAAACTCAAATTCTATTCCTATTAAAGACTAACTCCCCATTCTCTCCTCCCCCTTGGCACCCACCACTCTACTTTCTGTCCCTATGATTTTGACTGAGTACTTCATATAAGTGAAATCATATAATATTTGTCCTTTTGTGACTGGCTTATTTCATTTAGTATAATGTCATCAAGGTTCATACATGTCATAACATGTGTTAGAATTTCTTCCCTTTTTAATTCTGAATAATATTCCATTTATGTGTAGACCACAATTTTCTTATTCATTCATCTGTCAGTGGACACTTGGGTTGCTTCCATGCTTTAGCCATTTTGAAATAATGCTGTTATAAATATGGGTGTACAAATATCTCTTTGAGACCCTGTTTTTAAATCTTTTGAGTTATAACCAGAAGCAGAATTGCTGGATGATATGGTAATCCTATGTTTAATTTTTTGAGGAACCACCATGGTGTTGTCTACGGTAGTGGCACCATTTTACTTACCCATCAACAGTGCACAAGGGAACCAACTTTCTCTACACCCTCGTCAGCACTTGCTAATTTCTGTTTCTTTGATACCAGCCATCCTAATGGGTATGAAGTGATATTCATTATCGTTTGGATTAGCATTTCCTTTATGATTAGTAATGTTGAGCATCTCTGTATGTACTTATTGTCCATTGATATATTTTCTTGAGAGAAACATCTATTAACGTCTTTTGCCCATTTTTTAAAGGGGTTGTTTGTTTTTGTGTTATTGCAGGTGTAGTTTTTTTAATAGTCTATATTAGGTAATTCTAACTTCTCATGTCTTTGTGGATCTGTTTTTTCTTTTTTTATTTTTTCTGTGACTTCTTTTATTTCTTACTTGTGGTGTCTTACTTCTTTGCGTGTGCTAGACATTGTATTTGCAGAGTTATTTTGAGGGATAATTTGAGACCTAGGATGATTGTATCATTTTTGGGGAGCTTTTAACTTGTTACCTCTAGGGTTCTTCAGTCTTAAAGGAGCCATCTTAATTCTAAGGCCAACATTAGATCAGTCTGTGGTTCTTGGGAGGGCTGGTTTGCTTTTCAGGACATCTTACCATTAGGGTTTAGATCTTTGTGGTTCTAACACAAGTTGAGGGCTGGTTTCTGAGAGTCCAATTCATGCTTTTACTCTGTGCCTCTAGCCCCCAATTTCTGGATTATTAAGGGTAATTTCAGCATCTCCCAAATGTTGGGACTTTGCACAGAAAATTTATTTCTCTTTAAAGTAGCAGCCCATTGTGGATGTTCCTCATCAGTGATCAGCTTTCCTCTGCATGATGATTTGGCTCTGGCTCCATATAGTTCTGGTTCTGCCATCCGCTAGGTTGGTAGCATCCTCTAGGGCCTGAACTTCCTTTGTCCAGCTGGCAGATGGGGAGTACAGCGTGGAGGAGACACACAGTTCTTACCCATGTTAGCCTGGACATGATATGTATCATAACTGTGTATATTCCACTGGTGAGATCTGGTCACATGGCCCCACCTAAATGCAAGTGTGAAATTGGCCAAGTGTAGTCAATGGCTGGCAGCTGTTTGGTGGACAGTCATTTTTGTCTCAGTCTTCTCCTTGGCCACGAAAATACCCATGCACATCCTACTTTTGTAACCATGATACACTCTCCCAGGGAGACAGTCAAGTCCAGATGTGACTCATGAGGTTTGGTGACTGAACTAACACACATATTACCTGCTGCTAACCCTGTACAGTAGTGGAGCTGAGCTGGAACAAGTGCAATTAAAACAACCTTCCATTTTGACAGGGAGGGAATAGAAGATAAATTAGTCCTTAGTCCAGAGCAAGAGTGACACCCCGTGAGCAAGTATTATGAAAGTGTCTGTCATGGGACACCTGGGTGGCTTTAGTCAGTTAAGCATCTGCTTTTGGCTCAGGTTGTGATCTCAGGGTCCTAGGAGTGAGCCCTGCGTCGGGCTCCCTGCTCAGCGGGAGTCTGCTTCTCCCTCTCCCTCTGCTCCTCCCTGCAGCTTGTGCTCTCTCTCTCTCTCTCTCTCTCTCTCTCGCTATCTCAAATAAATAAAATCTTAAAAAGAAAGAAAGGAAGAAAGGAAGAAAGGAAGAAAGAAAGAAAGAAAGAGAGGAGAGAGAGAGAGAGAGAGAGAGAGAGAGAAAGAAAGAAAAAGAAAGAAAGAAAGAAAGAAAGAAAGAAAGAAAGAAAGAAAGAAAGAAAGAAAAGAAAGAAAGAAAAGAAGAAAGAAAGAAAAGAAAGAAAGAAAGTGCTTGTCAGTGACTGGTAATCAAAGGCCACCAGGAACTCACCTTGAGCCTATGATGGGGCAGGTTGGGACCACACACCACGGGGAACCATGGGGCTTTGAGGTCAGACAGTGCTAGAAAGAACCTGTTACGGACTTTGGGTTTTGGTTGAGTGATTTGAGGGAAGGGCCAAGAAAGGTCAGTAAGTGGGAGCATTTTATGAGTATCTCAATGACTCTTATCTAGGGAGGTTGGGCTAGAATGCGGATAATTGTGATTGGTAAGAAAGCAGCTGTCACTCACACTAGCCAAGAGAGGGCCATGCCTGGTGTTTTTCGGCTTGGACAACGTTCATGCTTCGTCTGTGTTCTAATGTGATGATGGCAAGGTCTTGTCATGATCCATCTTGGTCCCACTATGTTCTGTGTCAGATTCACTCACTTCTGCTCTGGGAGTGTGGCAGGAAGAACTTCTGGCTGTTGTGTCCTTGTATTTGTCCTCCATGGACACATCTGCTGGGGCCTTGGGGAGAATGTCTAACTTGGGGGTTGGGGGCTGCACAGTAATCATAGCTTGCTTTCTGCTTGTGGAAGTTTGGAGACCTGAGGTTTGACAGTCATTGACTTTATTTTAGGCTCAATTTTCTTTGGCAGTACAATTCCCCCCAAATTCTCTTCTGTGCTTCTGAGAGTTCCATGTGTTAATAACTAGATCCAGAGTTCTGTTCAAGTCTTGATCCTCCAGCCTATTTCATATGTTTGTTTTCTTGTACCTGTGTCTCTTTCTACTTAGGGTTGTCTTGAAGGCATGGCTATGGGTGGGAAAGAAGCCCTGTAATCTGATCTGTGTATACAGCTGAGTCCTCTTTTAATTGAGGAGTCTTTGTGGGCCTTTGATTTTCAGGACATTTTCCACGTTTTATCTTACACTTGGGGTGCAGAAAGGGTGGCTTTTCCCACTAAGTGACCCCATGTTTTTGGACTGTCTCTAGATGCTTTCCTGTCTCTCTCAAGTTGGCCAGTTTTTGCCTATGGTCATCTCTTTCTCCAATGTGACATTATGACATTATGTTACCCGTAAAGTGGGTAACAGTCACTCCAACTGCTGGCACCCTCTTTTTTCTTCTCCCTGAGCTGCGATCTGCTTTCAGGTGATCATAGGAAATGCTCTGCAATCCATGAAACAGGGCTTCTTTGTTACCAGCTGCCTGACAATGGTTTTTATTATGGTATCACCCCTCTTAAGAGAACCCATTTTGGTCTTAATTCATTTCTGTTGAAATATGTATTTAATGATAGAGAATTTAAAAGAGGAAGATTTCTGATCTAAACTCTTAGTTTGGGAATTATTTGACCCCTTTTCTATTTCTCTGTTTCTTGACCGCTTGGAAATAAAGCTGTACACTTTTGGCAGCTTTCTAGGCCGACATCCTCACAAGGGCATAGTGTGGTGGTCCATCTTTCCCATGTTTAACTGTATTCACGTTGGAAAATCAAGACTTTTCTGATTTCTTACAAGATGGAAAAATAGGACATTTCAATTTTGGGGGGAATAAGGTGGTATATAAATAAGGTAAATAAAATTGATGAAGGAATGAGTTTGAATCCAAGTTGCAATGATGTGGAAGACTCACAAGGGCACCGCTCTTTGCCATGTGGTAGCTGGCACCCTGGGGCCCTCCTCTTGCTCTGAGTCTGTTTTTGCTTTGAAAGAAGGGGGATGTGAGGACCTGGCCTATATTTATTTTTCTTGGGGCCACTGTGGAAGTGAAATGAGATGATTGACATGCAGGCACATTTAATAGTAAAACTCTCTGGGTGGATAAGGCATTATTATTTCATTCTGAAGTACTTTGATGGGATTAATAATTTATGTAGCACACTAAGTTCATCCTTTGAGGCCAAGTGCTCCTAATATAACGTACCTAAGCCAACCTTGAAAATTTACAGCATTGCAGAGAGAAGAGGGTCAGTGAGCATGTTGCTGTGTGATTTTTACTGAGTTGGGTTTTTCCAGAGAGTTCTGAGCTCTTCATAATTATCCTTAAGTGATTAAGAAACAGTCCAAAGGTGCCATACTTCATAGAGAGTGCAGTTTATAGTTATCTGTAGTATGACACAGGTAATAATCATCCATAATACAATTAACTCTGAACAGCATGGGAGTTAGGGGCGCTGACTGACCTCCCTAGCAGTTGAAAATCTCTGTATAACTTTTGACTCCCCCAAAACTTAACTCCTAATAGCTCACTGGTGGCTGGAAGCCTGACCAATAACATTGCAGTCGATTTTTTTAAAAAGATTTTATTTATTTATTTGTCAGAGAGAGAGCACACAAGCAGGGAGAGGGGCAGAGGCAGAAGGAGAAGCAGGCTCCCTGCTGAACAAGGAGCCCAATATGGGACTCGATCCCAGGACACTGGGATCATGACCTGAGCCAAAGGCAGATACTTAACTGACTGAGCCACCCAGGCACTCCCAACATAGCAGTTGATTAACACATATTTTGTGTGTTATATGTATTATATGCTGCATTCTTACAGTAAGGTAATGTAGAGGAAAAAAATTATAAGATTAAGAAAATCATAAGGAAAAAGATCATAAAGAAGAGAAAATACATTTACAGTACTATATTGTATTTATAGAGAAAAATTATGTGTAAGTGGACCTGCGCAATTCAAATCCATGTTCAAGGAAAGGGTCAATAGTATTTAGTGTCCCAGACAGTTGTTTGAGTTTTCATGGAATTTTAAACATAGGATATTAAAAAAATAGGAGATTTTATAACAGAACTATGTTTCTTACCAATGTCTTTCATAACTCCTTTTGATTAAACTGTTGCTGCATTTTCTAGACTTTATTACCTCATTAATTACACAGATAATACTGAAGCAGATTGTTTTGCTAATTAAAAAATTGTTAATCTTGAGGTAGCCACACTTCTCTAGGTCCACTTAGGAATCTGAAAGTTTCGGTTTAATGGTCTTTTCAAATGCGGGTGTTAATCCATGTGGGTTAGCATGGAGGCTGATATTGAGAGAAGGTGTGTAAAGCTGCTTTTCATCTCAGGGCCTAGGAATGAGCGTCCATGTGAGCATCTGTGACCTTGTTTTGGCCACCTCCCTTCCCTACCTCCTGAAGCTCCCAAACCTGGGCTCCAGCCCCCATATGGCACTCCCCCTTTCCCCTGACACAGGTGGATCCCCAGGGGCCTCTTGCTCTTAGACACGTCCCACATGGCACCCATCATTTATTTCTCCTCCTCTGGACATGTATTTGTGGGCCAGCTTCTCCTAGGCCAACAGTGATGCCCTAGAGTTGGTAGAGTGTCCCTACTGCCTGGTGCTCTGTGCAGGGTCCCAAGAGATTCTCCCATGTTGACAACAGAGCATGGTTGAGGCGAGGCTCTATGCTTTACTGGATTTTGTGAGGCTAGCCTGGCTCTCAGGCCTCCCTTCCTTTAGGCTCAGAAGTAAGTGTGTGGGAGGAGTGGGATGTGGGGTCCGGTCAGTGGGCAGGCACTGTGGTGCCTCAGAATTCCCCCCACCTCCTCTCTGATGCTGGGGCTGAGGTGCTCGGTGGGGCCTGTCTGCCCAGTGTCAGATCGGATTCAGGTGGGCATACCCCCTCAGACAGGCCCCTGCTCTGCACTGTTCCTGCAGCACCCTCTAGACAGAACATCAGTTGGAATGTCCAGCTGTGAGGGAGTCACAGTCCCTGCTGAACAGAGGATTGAATTTTGCCCTGAAAGGGCAGGACTCTCTGATGAGTAGGCCTGGGGCTCTTGGTGATGAAGCCCCAGAATGGTCAGGCTCAGGGCCAGGTGTGGTAGATGCATTGCTTTGCCCCTGAAGGCCTGCCTGGGACTCCAGCTCAGGAATGTGTTATCCATGTAGCTCTGGAGCACTATGGGATGCCCCTGAGAGCTCTGTTCTGTGGGCCTTCGAGATGCTTGGAAGCCCTTTGAGGGGGTTGGTGAGGTCAAAACTGTTTTCATAAGGGTACTGAGCCATTATTTCCTTTCTCATTGTGTTGACATTTGAGCTGATGACACAAAGCATTAGAGGGTACAACTGCTGGCGCCTAAGCGCCATCGCGGCGGGGCTGCAAACTCTGCCAATAGTCCTAGTGTCCTTTACTGCCGCCACTAGCTCTAAAAAGCCAGCGTCATTTAACACTGTCCTGAGATCATGACCTGAGCTGAAACCAAGAGTTGGACACTTAACTGATGCTTAACTACCCCACCTAGGCGCCCCTGAAATGCAGCTGATATTTGTATGTTGACTGTGTGGCCTGCTGCTTTGCTGAATTCATTTGTTAGGTCAATCTTCTTGTGGAATCTTCAGTGTTTTTTACATACAAGATCATATCTGCAAACAAGTAATTTTACTTATTCCTTCCCAATAACGTGGCTTTTATTTCTTTTTCTTTCATAATTGCTGTAGCTAGAACTTCCAGTACTATGTTCTAAGCTGAATAGACATAGTGAAAGTGGGCATCCTGACCAAAAAAAAGGTTTCAGTCTTTCACCATCTGGTATGGTGCTCACTGTGGGCTTCTCATGTATGGCTTGTATTATGTTGATGTAGCTTCCCCCCCCCCCCGCTTTTGTTTTTAAGGTTTTATTTAAATTATTTGACAGAGCGAGCATAAGCAGGGGGAGGGGCAGTGGGAGAGGGAGCAGCAGGCTCCCCGCTGAGCAGGGAGCCCAATGTAGGACTCGATCCCAGGACCCTGGGATCATGACCTGAGCTGAAGGCAGGCGCTTAACCTACTGAGCCACCCAGGCATCCCTGCCTTCCACCTGTTCATCTGGTCTTTTTTAGCCTGGTTATAGCTTTCTTATGAATATTTTGACACAACCGCTACATGCTTAATTTGGGGTCTTATACACCTTTGCCATTCCTTTATTCTTAGACTACCAGAGACATTTCATTTTAAGGTGTATCAAATTGCATTTAATTAGTACTCTTATTTATGAACTACAGGAAGTGCTGGCCCTTTAATAGGAATATTTATCTCTTTCACGTATTGACACAAAATATTTGGCCTCACTCCTGCAGAAATATCTTTATGCTGTTGCTGTATGGTGTGTTTTACCTGTCAGTACACACACACACACACACACACACACACACACCCTCTCTCGGCTCCAGCTGGCGCATAGTGTAGTTCATGTGGTCCCCCCACGTAAACACTGAAACAACTCTGAATGGTTGGGAAGGCTAAATTACCTGTTGCCATTCACCCTGATAATCTGAGCCTATGATTAATATTTGATTGTGGGGGATGTTGAGGAGCTGGGGCTGACATCACTCTGAACAGAAGGCGAAAAGGCGAGTCTCCCTGAAGACCGTCCTTACTGTGCCCCTGTCTCCCTAAGTGTGGCACGGAGCAAGGGTGTGTTCTCGGAGCCCTCCGGGGGGCCCCAGGTCCTGGCACACTCCCGGGCATCCCGCTGCCTCGTGTGCAGCTTCTGACTCTCCTTGTGGCTCTGGCATTTTTTGCTTCACTTGATCTGGAACCTCGATGCTCCGTTTATTTCTCCTATTTCATTTCCAATCTCTAATCTTCCCACACCCATTCAACAACTTAATAATGTGATGTAGAATTTGCATATGCCAATTTAAACTACTTTCATACCTTACCAGATTTTTTGTTTCTTAGGGCTGAAGGCTGTACGTTCTTTGTGTCTGTGTGTGTAGTTGATGCGGTTCAGGTGGACTCTCGGTGGATTTAGGTGTGTACCCACCTTTGTTCCACTTACGTGCCATCGGTACCTTCCAAGCTCAGGAGGTTTGCTGACGACCCGCCTTCCCCTAGTGGTGCGCAACATGCTGCCCGCCCGGGTCCGTTCCATTTTAGCTCAGGGCTCATCTTTTCTATAAAACCTTCTCCCGACTGTTGAGACAGTGATATTCTGCTCCAGTAACATAATTCAGTAACCTGCTTTTATGCATGAGTGCCGATACCGACAGTGACCTTCCCTGTAGATGGCATTTTAGAGGTACTATGACAGGCTCAGAAAGATCAAGTGTGTCATTTGTCCAAGATCATAGAACTGGTAAATTTGGAAATTAAAAAATCAGTACAAGTCGTACCTAGCCTTAACCCTGTAAAATTCAGTTGGCCATGCCTCTTCCTGATGGAGCATAGAAAGAGGGTTCGGAGAATTGGGGAGGTTGAGTGGGCCAGAGTTGATTATTGAGATAAGGGAAATGAAAGGGAAAAGGAACCTGGAGTCCTTCGGCAGTTCTGGCTCAGGTGACAGGTGGTCCCAAGGAGTGTTTCCTCCTCCTTGAGAAAGAGTAGATTTCTCTGTTTTGTTTTGTCTGGCACCGGAAGACGAGGAAGGGGGAATGTTACCCTCCCTTGTATATATTCATGTAGAGGGGATCTGTGATGAGTCTGAGGTAGGATCGTCTGCAGGCAACAGAATACACTGGTCTCAAGCCCAGGACAGAGGTGCAGATTCCTAGAAGAGACTTGAATGTTCCCCTCCACGTGCCCAGCGTTGGGAGAGTGCAGCCAGTGAGGATCTTGGTGCCATCCCTTGCCATCCACGGTGTGTCAGGAAGAGGTGGATGGGGCGCCTGGATGGCTTCCTCAGTGGGCATCCGACTCTTTGTCTCAGCTCGGGTCTTGATTTTGGGGTCATGGGTTTAGACCCCACATTGGGCTCCGCACCCCAAAAAAGAGGTTAAAGATGTCCCAAAATGAAAAATTTGCGGGGAGATTCAGATAAAACGGTATCTGTGCCATTTCCCACAGATGACAATTTACAGGAAAAAGCTTTGATTACTTTTGATAGAACTTCTCATTAAAATGACTTTTCTTTTGCTCAGATTAAGATCTATACATACGCCTCAGTCAGGCAGGAGTGTGTGAGCCCTTTTGGGCGGCTGCGTTCCCTGGGGAGCGCTGCAGGCGCAGGGCCTGGCTCAGCCGGGAGCCCGAGTGCCGCCCAGCGCCACTGCACCGTCGTATCACAGGACAGTCTGAATGCAGCAGGCAGCGGGTGGGCTGAGTGGGGTCCTGGCCCCACCGTGGCACTGAGGGAAATAGGCCTCCTGTTTCTCCAGGGCTCGGGTTCCCTCCTCCGACATTTCCCGGTGGTGAGGTGAGGCCAGGTGGGACTGTTTGGTCAGGAAGGAGCCCCCAGGAGGCGCCTGCTCCCCGGTCAGCCTTGTGCTCGGCTGCGGCGCCCCTTCTTGACACTCCTGACGCTGCGCAGAGTCCAGGGGCTCCGTTTCGGTGTGTGTGACAGCGAGGGCCACCGTGGCCTTCTTGTTCACGTGACTGTCTAAAATGGCAGACAGCTTTTCCACTTCATTTGAAATGGATCTCTTGATCACAAAATCACAGTTGGTCAGTTAGCAATAAAATGAGCTTAAGAGAACTGGTATCCATTACCTTTTGATCTATCTCTGTAATTCTCAAAATGGTAGGCTTAATGTTTTCTTGTTCATAGGTCATGTTACTGTAAAGTACTTTACTAGACGTGCGGAGGTCTAAATTTTAAAATTCTATAAATTAGCACATTACTAAGTATAGTGATGATAATTATACTTACTCTGTCAACTTAGTGTTTGAGGTTTGAGCTTCTAGAGATTTTTAACATTAAAAAGCAAACTATATGAACATTTGACCAAAATATACAATGTGTGTAAACTCAAGCTTCTGCTTCCTGTGTGGTATTTCAGTCTTAGTTGAAGATACATTTTCTATGATAGTTTTCACCTGTAAAGTGAACTTGTGTTTTATTTTTCCTTGAAGATTATCCGCATTCTCTGTTCACTGGCCTTGAGGGTGTGTGCCGTCAGCCAAAAATAGTCCACTGACGTTTATTTGTGACTCAGTATTTCGTGAAATAACAAATTCTTACAGCTATGTGACAATAGCAGTGGTTTTATTAAGCCCTAACCGTTCATGATTTGAAGAGAGCACCGCAGATGAACCCAGAAGGTGCTCCTTGGGTTTCCACTCCGCCCCAAGCCCAGCAGCACCCTGTGAACTCTTGAAAACTTCCTGCCTGCCTGTGGAAGTCTGTGTACTTGTCAATTAAAACTCTTCTTTCTGACCCTCAGAGTTCTTAGGATTTTTAAGATGTGAGCTTTATGGACAAATAGCTCATTATGATTATTTTAATTTTCTTTAACTTACCTACAAATTGGACTCTCTCCACTGACTCTGAGTCCTCCACGTTGCTTCTCAAGGGTGCGTTTCTTAGTAGGTAGATCTGTATGAATTGCCGTGTTGGTCATAATGAGTGACTGTCAACAGCTTCCCTGCATTGTGTAGGTATATCACATACCACATCTGCTCTTTTCTTGACAAAATCCAATCAGGCACAGATTTTTTTCTAGAATTGGAAGCATATCTGAATGGTCTTGAGTCTGAATGTGAACGAGAGCAAAGCTGGTTGTGTGTGAAGTTGGGAGCAGAGTGAGCACGTCAGTAAGCCCCGCAGGGAGCTGAGTGCCGCTGGGGTCACAGAGGAGCCCTTCATCCGTTGCCCTGACTGTGAAACCCACATTCTGCACCATGGTCTGGCCCCTGCCACGTCTGATCCCACCTCCTGCCACTCTCCCCCGCTGTGCTTCTGCTCAGGCCACACCACCGCCCCAGTCCTCAGGGAGGTCCCTGCTCGGGAGCCTGGTATTGTGAGGGGCCTAGTCTTCCCAGGATGTGTTCGGTCCGGCATTCATCGTCCCAGGAGAGCATCCTGTTTGTTCTTGTAAAATGAGCGGATCAAGGTCATGATGCATTTTGAATATCTGTTCCGAGTGGGATGCTGCCTAAACCCCTTACACACGCACCATCTCTCCTTTGTGTCTGAGCGGGGGTACTTAACGCACATCCACCTTCTCCTCCCACATCTGCCTCCGCACGCCCCACTGGAGGACCAGGATGAGGAGCCTGTTTACTGTCGCCTACAAACATGATAAGGGGCCTCAAAAGGTTTGTTGGCTTAAGTGTCAACAAATTCATTTATTTTAAAGTCTGAAATACAGTATTACCTACTTAGTTCCCCTGAGGTTAAAGATAATACGCCTGTATGGAAAACGTGAGTTTGAACATATCGTGTAGGTTTGGACCCTGCTAACGATTGTAATGAACCGGTTTTGTTTGGCAGTTTGCGTGTGAACTTGGACATGGGCAAAGCCACATATGGATGGAAGATCATGAAGGACGAGAGCATCCCCGGCACGGTTGTGCGGACCAGCACCATCCCAGAGGAGCTGGGGCGCCTGGTGTACTTGCTCACGGACAAAACAGGTACTGCTCCTGGTTCATGTTTGCCTTTGCGTGCTCGCCGGCGTCCAGGGCAGGGTGACGATGGTGTGCATGTGCCTGTGTGCGCTCACCGGCATCCAGTGCAGGGTGACCCTGGCGCGTCTGTGTGTGCATGCATGTGTGCGTGCGTGCATGTGTAGCGGCGTATTGAAGTCATTCAAATTTAGGATTTTCCAGACTCCGCTGAACACTGGCACACAACTAACCTTCACCTTTGAATAAACACAGTATCATTAGAATTAGCAAAATGTTAAATCCTTAGAGATTTAAATGACATGTTTATATATTTTTGATTCTCTGCTGCCATAGCGTTCTTTGTTTTATTAGTGCGGCTTCTGGAGAGGAAATACTGCTTGCCTGTTTATTACAGGATGATACTTGTGAGCTGTTGGAAGAATGTAACACGATGTGTGTGGGTTTGGTCTTTTGACAGTAATGTTCTCCTGAAGAGCCTTCCAAGTGACTATCCCACCCTCAGGTCCCTGCCCCAAATTTTATTTGCCCTTATTCCATCAAAGAATCCTTGTCAATCCTTAACATAATAAATAAAACATAAACTGAATCCAGTGAAAATCCTAGCAACAGGTGAAATCCCTTCCTGATTTCTTCATTCATAGTTTAAATTCCTGGTAACTCTTGGGGCGCCTGGTGGCTCAGTCCCTTGCCCATTGACTCTTGATCTCAGCTCCGGTCATGGTCTTAGGGTCGTGAGATCAAGCCCCGTGTTGGGCTCTGTGCTCAGTGGGGGAATCTGCTTGAGATTCTCCCTCCCTCCGCCTCTCTCCTCAGTCACATATGCTCTCTCTTTAAAATAAATAAGTCTTAAAAAATATCTCATAGTAATTCTTAGTGAACTAGAACTAAGGATACTTGTATAATATGATAAAATGTGTCTCAAGTAAAATTCAACATTATTTTTAATAAAATACTAGAAAAAGCTTAGTCTGGAAAGAGAGAAATCTAACCGCCCTATTAACATGTTTCATTCTGGCCGTTGCAGTAAGACAAGAACTAGAAATAAGCTCTCTGCCTGAAAGATGGAGCAAATATTTGTAGATGAAATAATGAACCAAGGGAATCAACTGCTAAGAGTACGAACCAATGAAGTGTCAGGTCACAGGTCAGAATAATAAAGTAGCTCCCTGCGTGTCAAGCGGACGGAAGAGGGAAGGCCCCACTCGTGGTAGCGCAAGCACGTGTGAAACACGTGGGCATACCGACGTGAGGGGAGTGAAGGGCGTGTGTGAGGATGATCAGACCTTACAGAGAAACGTGAAGGAAGACGTAAACCAGTGAAGGGACAGACTGCAGTCTCCAGCGCAAGGTCCCCAGCGCGAAGATACGGGATTGCGTAGAGCCTGCCTTCACGATGAAGTGATAGGTTTACTGCAGTTCCAGTCAAAATCCAGTTGCCTGTGGCACGTGGTTTTGTTTTGTTTTTTAATTTAGAGTGGGTTTTTTTGTTTTTATTTAAGTAATCTCTATCCCCAGCGTGGGGCTCGAACCCACAACCCTGAGATCAGGCGTCACACACTCCACTGACTGAGCCAGCCGGGCACCCCAGCGGCATTTGGTTGTGGTCAGGGTTGGTCATTATGGCACGTCGGGGGCTGTCCCGTCAGGTGATGCTCGTAAGTCCGAAGAACTCCAAAGTAACGAGGAGCTCAGACTCAAGAAGGTAGGCTGCGAAAATGCCATCAGATTTCTCCCTTCCCATCCTCACTGAGCCGACAGGAAAAGATCCAGAGAATAAAGTGTGGGAGACACGCAGGCGTGCCTCCGCAGAGGTTGAGTTATTTCTGGGAGACAGGTGGGACTATTTTGATGGAGAAGCTGGAGTGAAGCAAACCCAAACTCAAAAAGATTCCTGAAGTGACCCCACAGAAGAGCGTCCTGGGGAATCTGTGAGTTTACAGCACACAGGTCTGTGGGGGGCGGCACGGGAGGCTGTCAGGCTGCCCACCGGCGGCAGGAAAAGCCCAGCTATGCTCAGCCCTGCACTCAGCAGCCTGGACCTTGTGCATAAATACAATCGGAAACCAGGAACAGCAGCATGCACTCGGAGTCCCGCACAAACAGGCACGCTGTGCCCCAAGTGCACAGATCTGTGCGTGTTCACAGAGAAGCCCAACGGAGCCCTGAGGCAAGGGTGCCGCATGACAGAAGGACTTAGTCACACCTGCAAATTCAGTGTCAGAATTAAACTACATTTCCACATACCAGCAACAGTGGGGGCACTTAATTCCAAAAAGGCCAATTAGAATAGCAGCAAAATGTATAAAGTAATTAGAAATAAATCCAAGCAGAACTTGTGTAAAGCCTGCATGGATATAAGTTTGAAGACCTGAGCAGGAGCTAAGCGAGAGGGTGGGCATCTCAGTGCCACACCCCGTGTGGAAAAGTCCGACCTGTCTGAGGCGCACACTGCCCCAGGACCTTGTCTGCACCATTGGTGGGAGCGTTACCTGGTGGCCACCGCTCTGTCCGAACGGACGAGCCCCGACAGCCTGCGCACCGCGGTGCCCCTCTGGCTCCTGCTCCCCAAGGAGACACGTGCGCACGCGCAGCAGGAGACAAGCCCAGGGATGTCCATGGCATCATCTTGGACAACAAAACCAGACTGAACATAACAAAAGCGGTTATCAGTACAATGCATAAATTGTGGAGTGTTTGCAGTTGAATGCTAACTAGCAATGACGGTGTCACGGTTTAATGTTGAACCCAGAAAGGTCTGGGGCCTTCCCCTCTCGGAATTCTGTGCTCCCCTCCTGCCCTGTGTGTGAGGTGCGCGGCGTGCTTATCCGGGGAGCAGGTGCGGGCTGGGCTGTCCTGTCTGCAGCCCACCTGCTCTCGTGGCCACTGAAATCTGCATGTAACACAGCTAAGTGTGGTGCCTGTGATTTCACGTCGGTTCGCAAACGAGAAGCATATGTCAGCACACAGTATGCTTGAGAGTGACTGGTTCTCTCTCCTCTTCCCGTGTCTCTGGATGTGTGATATCAGCAAGGGAAGAAGGATTTTGTGACATCATTTCTTCTTAAAATGCTAACTTTTTAGTATGCATTTTAAATGGTGATGGGGTCATCATTCTCCTTTGTTTCATCATAGCTCCTCCATTTGTCTTTGAATTCTGAGTTCCATCCAGGATAAGGAAGAGTGGTTTTGCCCAGAGTCATAAAGTAAAACCCCATTTTCCTCATGTCTCACTCTGCTGCTTTCACAAAGCAAAAATAAATAATCTGGGCTTCTGAGATTTAAAAAGAATTACAGAACATTATATAAAATATGTGAGTGAGAGAATCTTACACATTTCATTTTCCAAAAGGCCTTTTTGTTCCAGAAGTCACTGAAGGGACCCTCTTGTCACCACTTCCTAGTGTTGGAGCCACATGGAGTTTTAAACATTTTTAGTGTTTTTAAAAATTTTTGGTCTTGAGCTTTTTCAGACCCTTTCTCCGTAATCGGAAGGTGAACGCCACCCACGGCACATCAGGCGAGCCACACGCTGTGCCAGCCCTGTGCCTGTCCTCGCCCTGGGGCCATGGAGCCGCGGGCACTTGCCCTTCACGGGTCCTCCTCCCTGAGGGCACTCAGGAGGGAGTGTTGCCTTGGCTGCTTCTAAAGGCCACACGGACCAAATCGCAGGAGAAGGACATCGAGGACGAGTTGTGTAATTGTCACCACACTGCCAGCACATAGTAGGACTAGTCTAGAAACCAGCTTCTCACACAGATGGAGGCCGCCGGCACACGGGGGTTGGGCCCTCACCTCTGGGCAGCGTGCGGCCTCCGGGGACCCCCAAGCCTCCGAGCAGAGCCATGTGTTGTCTGCCGGGAGGGCTGCATGGCTCGAACTTGCGCTCACCTGCCCTGCCGGGGGGTCCGGCGCAGCTGCGTATCTGTTGTTACTGGGAAGCGTCGTCCGGCAGGGACTGAAGTAACTGTGCTCTGTGTTGTAGTAGTCTCGTCGTGTGACTGATTCAGGTCCTCTGCAGTTGGCCGGGGCCCAGTGGTCACTATGGTGGGCTCCACCATCGCAGAGGGTCTTGACGGGGGTGGTGGTTTGGCAGAGGGTAGAGAACTTGGGGTGTAAGACCGTTTGCAGACATCATCTGCTTAATCGAATGAGCTGCTGTGTGAGGAGCCTTTCGCTGCTGACCTGCCCATAAGGTGGTCCTCGGCGTGATCGTGATCGGGCTTGTGCCTCATCAATACGCTTTCTGACAAGAAGCGTCCATCACGCGGCCTCTCGTTTGCCCCAGCAGAACAGAGAACGAAGTGTCCCGCAATTGCATTACAGTTTCCTTCTTGTGGACAAGAAAGCGGTGTGGTGTAATTAGGTTTGATTGGGGTGCACGTTTCCGGTAAGATCTGAAATGAATGATGTTGCCATAGTGACGCGTGTGGCCAGCAGTGCGTGAAACATGAAGCAGTTCATTCGACAAGAGCGGACATCTGTTAGCTGCCAGGGTGCAGAGCATGTTGACACTGCCCAGAAATGGTGGACGTGCCGTGATAACTGAGCAGACGGCGCTGGCATGCTAGGGCAGGTCGTCTGCACCAAGTCCGCTGGGGAGCCCCCATCTCTACGCCGGCTGCTCCTGAGAGCGGTGCTGCGGAGGGCTCGGAAATCATAAAACTTCGCTCCGGCTGCAGCCTGTTAGAGCGAGCCGCGAATTCCTTTGTTGGGAATCTTTATGCTCCTGTATGACAGAGCATTCCCAAACCACGCCCTGAGACAGGTCGTTTAGGATGCGCACCGTGTCGATAGCACCCGTTACCTGGCTTGGCCGTGCGGTTTGCACCCGGCTCGTGTCAGCTCCCAAGGCCGCATCCTCTGCAGCGGGAAGCGCCGTGTCCACAGTGGCAGGGGCAGCGGACCATGGCGTGCGTGCCTCGCTGGGGAGACCTGGAGCTGGGGGTTATGTCCCGTAAGCCAGGGGCCCTGTAAGCTGGGGCCAGGCACAGGCTCTCTGGCCTGCAGACGACAGCTGGGGCCTCTGGCGCCAACACACCTGCAGGGTCTGGCACTGTGCATGACCGGAGCGCGCACTTGTGTGTGTGCTGGGCTGTTCACCCCAGGTGAGGCACTTGATGCAGGCAGTGGTTGAACAGAGGCCTATTGTACTGGGAACCGCGGTCTTCTGAGAAAGCCTCATTTACAGCAAATACAGATTAACAAAGAATATGGCCACAGTCTGCAGGGTATTAGAAGTTGTGTTTCCATCCCTCATTGCTTCGTCGTAAAGTCTGAGTAGCTTTGTGTTGATCTCACGTGATCATTGCTCACGGCCTGGATCCTGCGCTGGAAGTCCATGGGGTTGGGTGGGTGGCCTGTCCCCAGTGTGCCGCGGGCAGACTTCCCTTCATTTCTGTGTGGTTGCCACGCCCTGGCTGTCCCACGCACGAGCTGCGGTGTGGCCGCGCCACCCGCCAAACACTGGGTCAGAACACTTTGCAGCTGCGTCTCCAGCAACGTGTCCTCTGCCTGCCTGTGAATCGTCTCCGTCGCTGCCCTGAGACGTGTGCCTGCAGGACTTTGTCCTTAGAAATTGAGTTCCCCTCTACCTGCTTTGCTGCTCGTCCTCCAGAGCCCTCTGCCTTATTAAGGAGCTACAGCATTTTCCTTCTTCAGGAATCACAAAACACGCCTTTTGTCCAAAGACATTTTCCGTCCCTGGCGCTCTCCTAACGGCCAGGTCGCGGGGAAGCCTTCTGGTGGTGTCTGCCCATCCCTATCATGAAGCTTCAGACTTGGGACATACTAACAGTTGAATTAAGATGACAAAAATTGTATGACCTATCAATTGATTGAAATCATGAAAATTGTTTAAGATTTGAAAAGCGGTTTTGCATTACTGACTCTTTTAGTAACTGGCTTAACCTTAGACGCCCCTGCTGTACAAGAGGGTGTAGAAAGTCTCAAACTCGCCCTGACTTTCCTGCTCAGCGTTTTACAGGGTCTGCTGTGAAATAGAAACATCATTGAAAGTTAAAAAGATCCTTCCAGGATTCACCTTAGTATGTTAGAAGATACGCGCCCCTACATAAAGGAGCGTCTGCATCCATAACCCAGTCTCTCACCCAGCGAGATGCAGATGCATTCATCCAAATGGCAAAATAACTGAGCCAAAAATTTCATCGTTTATTTGATGAAATGATAGTCATTTGTTTGAATATGTCTGTTATAACCTCCATAAAACGTGATTTATCAGCAACTAGGACGAGGGTACCAGATGCAGCATTTGACTCGGACGGCAGGCCACTGGGGCAGGTCGCGCCAGCGTTGGGCACAACCACCGTGTGCTGTCAGTGCGGTCCGAGCTCCCTCACAAGGCCACCTGGTGCACAGCAGCAACCCCCTTGCTTCCCTGCCCTCGCTCAGCCCTCGGTGACCCCTGGTCGACCGTATGCCTCAGCCGGTCTGCCTGTGCTGGACTTCTCCCAGGAGTGGAAGCTCACACCGTGTGGCCTTCTGTGTTTGGCTTCATTTGCTCAGCAGACACTTTCCAGGTTCACCCGCACTGTCGCGTGTCTCAGTACCTGACTGCTTTCTATTGCAGGCGATACTCCGTCGTGTGGATAGACCACATTTCATTTCCATCTCAGTTGAGGGACATTAGTGTAGGTTTTCCTGTTTCTGTTTGGAAGAATGCTGCTATGAGCAAGGTTCTAGCCAGGGCGGGTAGGCAAGAAGAGAAAGGCATCCATGCTATAAAGGGGAGTGAAGCTAGTTGTGTGTGACATGGTCTTCAAACAGAAAATCATAAGGAGGGGTGCCTGGGTGACTCAGTCGTTAAATGTCTGCCTTTGGCTCAGGTCATGGTCCCGGGGTCCTGGGATCAAGCCCCTGCTCCCCAGGAAGCCTGCTTCTCCCTCTCCCACTCCCCCTGCTTGTGTTACCTCTCTCACTGTGTCTCTCTCTGTCAAATAAATAAAATCTTTAAAAAAAGAAAATCATAAGGAATCCCCTAAAATCTGTTAGAAGCAATAAATGAATTTAGTAAGGTTTGAGATACAAGATGAATATACAAAAGTGAATTGTATTTCTATACGCTAGCAACGAACTATCCAAAAATAGAATTAAGAACACAATTCTGTTTATGATGGCATCAAAAAAATGAAATCAGTATTTTATAGTGTTAAGATGGCAATAGGATTCCCCAAATTGATTTACAGATTCTACACGATTCCTCTCAACATCCCAGCTGCCTTCTTTGGAGAAATTGACAAGCTGATCCTAGAATTCCTGTGGAAATGCAGGGAGGGTGGGCGCCCAGAGTGGTGTAAACAATCTTGGGACAAGAGCAAATGGAAGGACTCCACAGTTCCTCATCCCAGAGCCTGCCACCAGGCTGCAGGGATCAAGACAGGATGGTGCTGGTGTGAGGACAGACCTTGAGATCGAGGGGGTGGCATCCACAGTCCGGACATCAGTCCCTAGCTGGACACTCAGACGACTTCCAATAAGGCTGCCAGGACGGTGTGCCGGGAGGAACTAAAGCCTGACGCTGCCAGTCGACTGGATTCCAGCACGGGTGCCGCCATCCTCACTGGGGAGGACCAGCCCCTTCAACTGACAGGCAGGGAGAGCAGGACGTCCACATACAGAAGAATGAAGGGGGACCCCTACCTCACACCACACACAAAAACTAGCTCCAGATGGATCACAGACCTACATTTAAGACCTAAAATGATCATTTTTTTAAACTGCTGAGTTTTCAGAAACTACTCTAAACTTGTCTTTTGTTTCATTCTCTTTGGCTCCATGAAGCACCAGAATAAAGAACTTCTAGGTATCTATCTTAATAGAAAGCTTTATAGGGCACCTGGGTGGCTCAGTTGGTTAAGCGACTGCCTTCAGCTCAGGTCATGATCCTGGAGTCCCGGGATCGAGTCCCACATCGGGCTCCCTGCTCAGCGGGGAGTCTGCTTCTCCCTCTGACCTTCCTTCCTCTCGTGCTCTCTCTCTACCATTCGCTCTCAATAAATAAATAAATAAATAAATAATCTTTATAAAAAAATAAAATAAAAATCTTTATAAACATAACCCAAAAAATAAAAAATAAATGTAAACAAAGCCCAAAAGAAGAAAGAAATAGTTTAAATCTGGATATGTTATCTTTTAATTATTTTAAACTAAATTTTTAAATGCAACAGTGTATTTACTATTTTAGTATGTGCTTGTATGTGTCTATGGGAACTCTGTGGCCTCCCATAATTTCAAGGGGTCTTTGTGCATTACTCTAGAGAGTTCTCCAAACGGCAGCAGGAAGCAAACGTAACTGCGTAGTTGGAGTTTTCATCTCAGAACTTAAAATGCTATCACCAGGCTGACTGAGGACAGTGAGCTAAAGCAGTGTATTAAGGTAGCAGTCACTCGGGGCACCTGGGTGGCTCAGTTGGTTAAGCGACTGCCTTCGGCTCAGGTCATGATCCTGGAGTCCTGGGATCGAGTCCCGCATCGGGCTCCCTGCTCAGCGAGGAGCCTGCTTCTCCCTCTAACCCTCCCCCCTCTCATGTACTCTCTCTCTCTCATTCTTGCTCTCTCAAATAAATAAATCTTTAAAAATAAATAAATAAAAAATAAAATAAAATAGCAGTCACTCTACAGCTCCAGATTTGCTGTCTAGAAACAGTCTGTGATCGGAGCAGTAATCATGATGTGCCTTTGGTTTTGGAAAATACTTGCTGTCCACATGGAGTATTGCATTTGGGAATGCCAGAATGCTCGTCTTCAGTAGTCTCGGGAGCAAGATGCTCTGAGTAAACCATCTACCATGTGACTCAGAGAGATGCCACCCTCAAGCTGTGGTGGGTTAATGGGCATAGGACCTGATCGTTGGCACAGGAAGAGGCGGGCGGATGTGCCTCTGACAGAGGGGCTCTGCCTCTGCACAGAGTGTCTGCAGAGCCCAGAGGCCCATCAGCACCCAAGTCCAGACCGTAGGGAACACACTGGAGCAAGTTCATTTACAAGGAAGAACGAGAGAGCAGAGAAGACTGTGGCCTTGGGCTCAGGAGGCTTCACCTGGACCCACACTCAAGCAAACAGTGTAGAAACACAACGGGAACCAGGCCTGGCCTTGGTATTTGATGCTGAGGAGCTCCTGCTGTTTGTTGCTGTGATAACATGGGGGTTACATTTATTGTAGCAGCCCCTTCTGTTGTTAATAGCTGACACGCTCAGGCAGGAAGTGGCAGGTCCCAGGAGCGTGGCCCTGAGGTGGTCCTTGCTGATGTGAGGCCTCCATTCGCCACTTTACATGATGCCATTCTGTCCGCTTTGGGGTACGTTGGACATTTCCCTTAAGAAACGCAGACGGGTTGGGACAGAAAACACATTGCCGGAAGTCAGTTCCTGGCACTTCTTGTTCTCACATTTGTAGTTGAAATTTCTTGCATGTTCTGCTTTATCCCCGCAGTCGGTACACCTGTGTACACGCATGTGCACATGCACACGTACGCACACACAGCACTGTGAGAGCGATGCTCCAGCACGCGCCCCGAGGGTGTCCCGGGTGCGTTTGCACACAGTCGGGCGTCTGGCCATAAGACATTCTAAGTCAGCGTTGTTCTCCTGAGGTCAGCTCCCATACTAGAGCAGCATACGTGTGCCGGCGCCTGGTTATCCTCGGGACCGCCCAGCGGGACCAGCTCCTCGTCAGCCCCTCCAGGGAAGCCGCATGAGCATGGAAGTCTGTAGACCCTCCTCTCCACAAACCCGCCCAGGTTCCCCTTGCTTCTCTCCGGCCCACCGAGGCAGAGGTGCAGAGGGGCTCACACCTGAGGGCAGGATGAGGTACGTGTCTGAAGAACCGTCAGCCGCACCTCCCACACACAACCCGGTCGTGTCTCAGGTGCTCTTCCCGCCGCAGCACGGCTTCCTGCTCGCACTCCGAGGCTGCCTCGTGGCGTTGACCGCCAGCCGTTAATAACTCCGTGCGTGGCTCCAAAAACCAGTTCAGGGGGACACGTGGTTTTTCTCTAAACATATTGTCATCTGCTTTTAAAAATATTCGCGTATTCCTAAATCCGTGTTAAGTACCACAAGTAACAATAGTCTGCAAAGTCAGGAAATTAAAAAAAGAAAAAAAAACAGTTTTTCCAACAGATCCAGTTTTCAGGACAGGAGGGTATTACGTAACAAAGTGTCTTCTGCTTTTTTGTTCAGTGCTTTCCAGCCTTGGGCTCTAGCTAGAAAATTTTTTCATCTGGTTGAGAAACAGTAATGTAATTGTTTCCGTTTCTGTCCTTTGGTGTCAGCATCCTGTATCTTTCTGCCAAACCTCCCCTTCCTCTTTATTTATTCATTTATAATTAAAATCAGTTAGCATATAACATTAGTTTCAGAAGTACAGGTCAGTGATCTGTCAGTCTCATATTACACCCAGTGCACGTTACATCACGTGCCCTCCTTACTGCCCATCACCCAGTTACCCCATCCCCCACTTACCCATCTCCCCTCCAGCAACCCTCAACTTGTTTCCTAGAGGTAAGAGGTTTGTCTTATGGTTTGTCTCCCTCTCTGGTTTCATCTTGTTTGATTTTTTCCCTCTCTTCCCCTATGATTCTCTGCCTTGTTTCTTAAGTTCCTTGTTTCAGTGAGATCATATGATAGCTGTCTTTCTCTGATTGACTTATTTCGCTCAGTATAATGCCCTCTAGTTCCAACCACATTGATGTAAATGTTCAGTATTCATCCTTTCTGATGACTGAGTCATATTCCATTGTATATATGGACCACGTCTTCTTTATCCATTCGTCTGTCGATGGACATTTGGGCTCTGTCTACAGTTTGGCTATTGTGGACATTGCTGCTATAAACATTGAGGGTCAGGTGCCCCTTCTTTTCACTACATCTGTATCTTTGGGGTAAATACCCCAAAGTATTTGGGGTATTTAGTAATTGGGTAAATACCCAATTGCTGGGTTGTAAGGTAGCTCTATTTTCAACATCTTGAACCTCCATACTGTTTTCCAGAGTGACTGCCCCAGCTTTGCATTCTCACCAACAGTGTAGGAGGGTTCCCCTTTCTCCACATCCTTGCCAACATTTGGGACGTTAAAATATGTGATATTACACTTAGCTTAATGAAGGACGAGATGTAGCTAAATCAGGTGCTTAGGCATATTTTGCC
Organism: Eumetopias jubatus; assembly: GCF_037043125.1. NCBI lineage: Eukaryota > Metazoa > Chordata > Mammalia > Carnivora > Otariidae > Eumetopias > Eumetopias jubatus. Next base: position 1,633,061 of record NW_028274842.1, on the reverse strand, counting down.
TTGATAAAACTAAACTGTCATTCAATCGTTATACTTAGTACTATATTTAATTCCATGAACCTTAGAATTACTTCCTAATCTTGCCGTTGGGAAGCAGAGGTTGATGACCTGACAGAGTCAGCACGTGCATGAAGAGCAGAGGCATCCCCAGTGTCAGGTGCCCGAGCTTACAGACGCCAGAGGCCATGCGTGCTGCCGTGCTCCACGTATCAATGTCTCCTCCGGCGTGAGGAGGAGGTCTCCTGCAGTACTGCTTTAGGAGAATCTTTGGTGCTGGAGAGGCCAGTGTGACCCCGGGTCCTGGAGAAGACGCAGGAGAACGCAGTCCGACCTGTGCCCTCTGCGCACGTCCTGTTCATTCCTGTGTCTTCGGTGAAGTGTCGTAGCAGGTTTCTTCCAGTGGCTGGTTGTCTGCTGCGTGCGGTACTGATGCAGCCAAGGGGTCTGGGTTTCTTTGTCATACTTTTTACTTCGATGCACTTTTGTATTCCTTACGTCGTGCGGACTGTGAACTCGTGGTAAGCGTGTGTTCGCCCCCGCCTTTTTTCACATGCTGTCTGGGTTTGTGAGTTGGGCGTGCCCACACCCTCTCCCAGACAGGCTGGCTGTGACTTGGGACGGCTCGCTCACGCTGGGTCATGGGGACGTGCTTGTTGGACAGCAGTATCATGTCACCGCCTTGGCAATGGAGGCAATCGTGTGTTTCAATTCCTTTTTCCATGATGAGTGGAGAGTGTGGGAGGAGGACACGCTGATACCAAGCGTGAAATAAACATAGTTCTCATACACACGGTACAGTTGAGGTGATCATGGAAGTGCGTTTGAAAGGGAGCGAGGTCAAGCAGCCATCACTGAGCTTTGTCTCTTCGGTGTCTTGGCCCTGATCCAGTTGACAGCATACTCAATGGTGAAGGGAAAGAATCAACGTGAGGGGGACCGATTGCTGGAAGCGTGGTGTCTTAACACCGAGGCACAGGAGTGTGGGGTTTACGTTCCTCTTAATTCTCTGAAGCTGATCCTTCCTTTTCCCACACTCCAGATATTGCGTGGAACCACCATTGCCTTGTGTAGAGACCAGCTCTCTCCCCGGGCACTCTGGTCCAGGTGATAAGGGGCTGTGACTTGGGTATCAGGATTTAAAATCTCCCAGGTGGTGAGTGGGCAGCAGTGCTCAGGGTCTGCTGGGATGCACACAGTCAGACACAGAGCCACTGCCCAGCCTGAACGCAGCATCCCCACCCTGTTGATCTGAGGCCGTGGAGCAGGAGACCTAATCTCATGGGCACCTTGGAGGTCCTACCCACTCTGCTGCCTTGATGTAAAATACATGCAATCTTCAAAGAAAAACTATTCATTTAAAACCAAAATGTTTTATTATAACAGTGTGTAGTCTCAAGACTTCTTAAGAACGTGAGCATTTGCAAGGTATATATGGATAGGGGCACCTGGGTGGCTCAGTTGGTTAAGCGACTGCCTTCGGCTCGGGTCATGATCGTGGAGTCCCGGGATCGAGTCCCGCATCGGGCTCCCTGCTCGGCGAGGGGACTGCTTCTCCCTCTGACCCTCCCCACTCTCCTGTACTCTCTCTCTCTCTCATTCTCACTCTCTCAAAATAAATAAGTAAATCTTTTTTAAAAAAAAGGTATATATGGATAGTAGAATTTACATAAGGAGACCAGTATAAATGTAAATTTATCACTAGGTAAGTAAATGTGTAACTGTCAAATCTTAACATAATTTAGGGCGAGTGCCTCTGAACAGTTCTGTGATTCTGAGCTGATGCCAGTCGACGGCCTTGCTGAGCACCCAATGTGGGCGGAAGGCATCCTGGTCAGTATAACGTGTGGGTCACTGGCATGGCCCTATATGTAAATTCAAACTGTACTCTCCGAAATCTCATCTTTAAGAATCTACCCCACATAAATAATGGTTTTGTAGCTGCATTTTTTGGTGATAACAAAAAATTTTAAACCATCTGAGTATCCGTGTTTGGGAGGAAGATCCAGCAGAACCTTGTGTACCATACTGGGTTTATGGTATACCCCCTAAAAATAACGTGGAATACCCCTGTGTGTAGTCATGTGAAAAAATAGTTTATAAATGCATACTTGTCTCTACCAGTGGAAAAGTTGGAAGAGGTTATATACCTAAACTAGGTGATCCCAGGGTGTGAGAAGGTACAACAAGTATTTACAACTTTTAATATAAATGAAGGCCTCCAATTCCAGAACGATGGAGTGGATGTTCTTCTCCCTGTCTGTCCTGCTGAGCACACCATGCACCTGACGTGCTACGTGCAGCGCACACAAGAAGACTGTGAGCGGGGAGGGAGGAAGGCAGGCTCGCCCCATCAGGAGGACCAGCAGTCAGTTCCCTGGTGTTCCGCTTCATGCCCAGACTGGGGCCTGGAGAAGCCAGCGATGCAGAAATGCCAGTGGCACAGACAGGCCGAGAAGAGCTGCTCTCTGTGACCGAAGGAGCAGCCTGGCAAGACGGGAACACTCACGCTTCCATTCCAGCCGTTGGAGAAAGCACAGCACACGTGGCCCTGTGATGATGTGACGGACGGAGGAGTCACCACGGCGGTGGCCATCCCATGGCCACATGTAAGTGTGTCCAGTCAGCGCATGGTGCAGCAGCAGCTTGCACAGTGTTCCCTGTCCATTTGTGCTCAGCAAAGGCCCCACCCTCTGTCTCCGAAGACCAAGTGGGGACCCTAGACTTCCAACCTCTCCTGGCTGTCCAGATGACCCAGCTCCCAGGCCAGCATGGAGTCCAAGAAGGCTAAGGGTCGGACTTTCATGTCTGCTGGGCGGGCAGCCTGGACGGCCATTGTCACAAACAGAATCAGCGCGGTGAAGAACTGATGGGTTGTGCCAGACTAGGGGTGGGCGAGGGCATGGATGTGGCCACGGATGCAGGCGAGGACCATGTTGGTGCAGATGGGACGCCTCTGCATCTTGATGGCCATGCTGGCCGTGCAGATCCACACATGACGGTGACGTGAAGCTGATATGCTGCGCGGTGCCGGGCACTGGTCTGATCCTGCGCCACTCAACACAGGGACGGCCAGTGGGGTGCCAGGCGGGGGATGCGGGCAGCCCCCTGTGCCGCTGTGGAATCCAGAATTGCTGCAGGAGAAGTCAGAAGAGAGGCCAGCAGCCCTTACTCAGGAGGCTGGCGGACACGAGAAAGGCCTGTGGTAGGCATGCCACCCAGGGGGAGGAATCACACATTTCCTTGTGAGGTAGCAGTTTTTTCTTTAAACTAGAGTTGTTTCTTATGAAATGCATATGTTTCTTATTTTTTCCTATCATTTCATTGAGATTCCTGGTAGTTGCTATTTTCTAAACTGGAGAGCTCTAATTCTGTAATCGTCTAGCATTTCAGGGGCCTGGCAGGTCCCAGCAGCCGTGAAGTGCACTGCCCAGCTGACATTTCATGTAGACGGTGGACATTGCTGGTTGTGTTTGAGGGAGGGAGGAGAATGAAGGGTCCTTATTCTAGGAAGGCGGCACCAGTCAGGAGGTCAGAAGCCATTCCCGAGTCTCGCAAGTCGGGATGAGCGGTGAGGGCCCCAGAGTACATGTAGCCGCGGCAGAGCCCCCGCACCACACCTGTGCGGCTGGTGTGAGGAGGTCTGAGGGTTGGCAGAAAGGACGGAGGATGATGAGGGCGGCGTGTGGGGCAGCTCCGTCACCCGCCTCCGCCTGCGTGCCTGTGGACCCCCTCGCCAGCCTCAGCCGGTGTTTCACGGTGAGGGGGTGGGCGGCAGGGGGGCGGCAGTGCCCGCAGTCAGGCGCTCAGGGGGCGCTCCGGCAGGGGCGGGTGCTGCTGGTCAGGAGGCGTGCGGGCCAGGTGGCGGAAGGGGAGGCCAAGGCTGTGCGTCCACAGGGTAGAACAACCATCCTAGAGGAAGAGTGGGTGGAGCTGGGCACCATGAGATCTGGGAATGGTGACACCTTAGACCCTAGAATGTCTGCAAAGCCAGAGAATCCTAACAGTGTGGCCCCAGCACGACACACACACAGACCAGGGGAACAGAAAAAAACCGCACCCGTAAATGGGCAACGAAGGCAGGACGAGGAGGGCAAGAGCGGACAGTGTCCTCGCACGTGGTGCCACAAGAGCTGGACAGCAGCGTGCAGAAGAAGGAAACCGGCCCTTTGTCCCGCACCACACAAGATGAACCCAGGACTGAAGACCAGAAACCACAGAGGTTCCAGAGGAGAACACAGGCAGTAATCTGTTTGACATCGGCCTTATCAACATTTATTTGGAACTGTCTCTCCAGGGAAGAGCAACAAAAGCTAAAAGAAACAGACAGGATTCCATCAAATGGGATTTCATCAGACTACAAAGCCTCTTCAGAGCCAAGGAAACCCATCAACAAAATGAAAAAGGAACCTATTGAATGGGAGCAGATATTTTCAAGTCATCCATCCTGTAAGGGGTTAATATCCAAAAACATATGAAGAACTTAGACAACTTAGTATCAAACAATTAAAACGCCCCAGTTTAAAAATAGGCAGAGGATCTGAAAGGACATTTTTTCAAAGAATACCTGTAGACACATGAAAAGATGCACAACATCACTAATCGTGGGAGAAATACAAATTAAAACTACGATGATACATCTCCTTCACACAGGTCACAGTGGCTAAAATCAACAGGTGTCGGCAAGGATGCAGAGAAAGGGGAACCGCCGTGCACGGCTGGTGGGAACGCAAGCGGGCGCAGCCCCTCTGGAAAACGGTGTGGAGGTTCCTCAAGACATTAAAAGGAATCACCATGTGATCCAGCAATTGCACTTCTGGGTGTTTATCCAAACAAAATGAACACTAATTCACAAAGATACACACCACCCCTATGTTTGCAGCAGCATTATTTACAATATCTGAGATCTGGAAACATCCCAAGCATCCATCCGTAGATGAATGGATACGGGAGAGGTGGTAGAGACCTATGTTACTCAGCCATAAAAATGAAATCTTGCCATTTTTGACAAAAAGGATGGACCTAGAGGGTATGGTGCTCAGTGAAATGAGTCCGAGAAAGCCAAAGTTGCAGAATCTAAATAACCAAACACAAGAGAAACAGACTCAAAGACATGGAGACAAATGGGTGGTTGCCAGAGGGGAGGGGGCGGAGGAGGGTGGAGAGCCGCAAACCTCCGGTTATCAAATGAGTCCCGGGGATGTACAGTACCGCATGGGGAGTGTGGCTGGTGATACTGTACTAGGGCTGTGCGGTGACCGATGGCGACCGCACTTAGACGGGGAGCATTTTGTATAAAAATAGCGAACCGCTGCCGTGTACACCTGAAACAGATAGTGTATGTCAGCCTTCAGTTTTCACAAAAAAGAAACACGGAAGTGATCCACCCAGTTCCAGCAACAGCACTGTGAGACGGTGGGTCTTCGCACTGGGTGAACTGGGCGCATCCCCGTTCCATCCCCGCGGATCCCGCGGTGTGAGCCAGTGAGCAGGGCAGAGCACCCTTCGCTTAGGGTCTTTTGCCACTTGCGTTCAGTGGTTTACAAACCTAAAGAAATAGTAGTTTATTCTTGGTAGGAACTGTGCAGGCGTAGTATTCTTATTTTTGCCATACGTGTAAAATTCTTAGTAATAAAAAGGTTGAAAAGTATTATTTATTGTCATCGTATTTATAAACTGCCTCATACCACAGCCCACCGTAGATTCGAAGCCTCACATTCAGTGTATGTCAGAGGAAAAAGTGTCTACAGGAAATTCTTTAATTATGTCGATCTGATGAGTAACATATTTTTTTTTAAATAATAAATTTTCAGGGAACTGCTCATTTGGGCACACGTAACAGAGGTGAGCTTGGTGCTTATTCTAATAGGAATTAATGTACAATTTCATTAGCTTTTGATGATAGGTAACTATTGTCTTCATCTCAAATCTGTGATGTAAATAATTTCTAGAACTTCCTTATTTCATTTGGAAGCTGAATTGTTTTTAATTACATTCTTTAAACTATTTTAATTAATTCTGCTTTACTTAATGAGGATGACATAACCAGGAAACCCTTTTAAACTGTACTTCTCACATAATTTTGATTTCAGGAAACTTAGGTGCCATTTAATTGAGGTACTAAACGGGCTAAATAGAATTTTGAAAAAGCAAAATTTCTAAAACTGATCAGCATCCCTGAGAAGAGCTGCTCTTTGAAATTTATGAGACCCTAATGTATGTATTCTATCCATTCTTGTAAGAAGGTTATTCAAAACAGTCTCTGAAACAGTGTTATGAAATACGGATTTTCCTTCATGTTAACGTAGCCTTCCTGTCCTGTAGTGGGAGTTCTGAGCTATTTTGTTTTGAACACCAATGTGTATGGAGTCATGGATAGATGTGAAAACACTTTTTATTATATCTTCCACATCACATGTGCCAAAGAAAACAGAAGTTAGTTAATATTTTATGGGTGCCTTGTAACCGTGTGGAAAGCCCAGCTTCTAACTGACTGGGGATAGGATTGTTCATATCCACATTGATAATTACATCAGTCAGTGGGTGACCCTTCTGTGAGCTGTGAGGTAAGTGCAGAAAAGCCCGGGGGCCTACATGACCGCACTTTTCGTTACCGTACCTGACGCCCCTGCTCACAGGTGTTCACACTTCCCCAGGTTGCTTTACTTCTAGAAAACCCAGTAAGCAAAAATCATATGTGCGTATTGTGTGTGCATTTTTATATTAAGTGATACACATACACAATGTTTAGGGTTTTCAGAGTCATGAAGATGTGTACCATTGTGAATTTATGTGTCACTTTTAATGAAAATTCACCGTTTTTGAAATAATGTTAACGTCTCGCTGCCTTTCATGATGTTACTTCACTGCATTTGGCAGACCCAAGACATCTCATAAAATTGACCTGTGCGTGCTCCTCTCTTAACTGACTTCCTTACACACCAGGGGTGAAGCACTTCCTCATGCTCAAGCACACATGAGTGCCTGGCCTACATGGACTGGCTGTCCCCAGGAGTGAGCCCTGGCCATCTGGAGGGACGTGAGCACCTCCAGGCAGCTCACCGGGCAGAAGCCCAGCTAAAGAGAACGTGCCTCCCTGCTCACTGACCTTTCTGTTGCTCCACATGATGCAAGTGGTGCTAAGGGTTAAATGCATCTGTTTCTGTTCAATGAAAAATACTTAATTTTTCAAAATTGGGTGTTTTTTTTAAAAAACTGGTAGGCACGCTAATTTGGGACTAGTTGATGTCTTTCTCAGGCAGTGTTCTAGAGTATAATTACAAAGGTAGTGACTCTGTTTTCCAGTTTCACGCCTGTCTCTTTCAGAACAGGCAGAAGTTATATTTGTACCAAACAATGCATCTGAACTGAAAGACAGAGGCCACACTTTCTTCAGGTAGTTAGAGCCCTTCACGTTATCGCGCTCTTCCGGAGGGATCTGGGAGGGACACTTGTCCTCAGTGGGGAAGGACATTCCTAGCTGCTGGAATTACAGAGCAGAGCATTCTCAATGCCGAGGGGCGCCCCGCTATGAGAGCTCGGCCCGTGGAGGTCCACGTACGGGATGGGGAGTCCTGGTCCCGTTGATGAGCTTTCCTCTGTGACCTGGTCTTTGTTGCAGGAACCCTCACCCAGAACGAGATGGTGTTTAAGAGGCTGCACCTGGGGACTGTGTCTTATGGAGCAGACACGATGGAGGAGATCCAGAGCCACCTCAGGAATCCATACTCACAGGTAAGCTCATTGGCATCCGCACGGGAGCTGCCTGCAAAAGTGCCTGGCTCTGTCGAACCAGCCTGAACCCACTGTATCCGCTGATCTGGAAATCGGCAAACATCTTTGAATGTCCTAAAACACTCAGTTTTAATTTATAAATCAAGAAGCAGTTTTTGAACCAATTTTATTTTATTTTTTTATTCTTTGTAAAGATTTTATTTATTTATTTATTTGTTTGTTTGTTTGTTTGTTTGTTTGATAGAGATAGAGGGAGAGCACAAGCAGGGGGAGGGAGAAGCAGGCTCCCCGCCGAGGAAGGAGCCCGATGTAGGGCTCGCTCCCAGGACCCTGGGATCATGACCTGAGCCGAAGGCAGCCACTTAACCGACTGAGCCACTGAACAATTTTGAATGAGCATTTCTATATTGTAAAATAATAGAAAGGATATAATGACCTTAAACCATTTATTCATATTAAATAATTTTCTTAGTGAAATATTCCAAAAGATTACTCAGGATAGGTAGTATTTTTAAGACTATTAAGTAGAATACTGCATCACAGGTGTTTCTTACCAGTTCCTCTGGGTTTCTTCATAATTAGTAAGACTTTCTCATATTTTTTTGCCTTTTCCATAAACAGAAGTAGACACACGGTATCGTGAGCCCTATGTCCCTGTCATTCGGCCTCAGCAGCTGTCCATGCACCGCAGACCTGGTTCCCTCCGTAGCCCTGCTCCTCCTTCACCATATCACTGTGAAGTGAAACTCAAATGTCATGTTATTTCATCTGCAAATACCTCGTCTGTGTCTGGATCAGATAAGGACTCCTTGGGTGGAGGCAGGGGGCGTATATCCTAAGTCTTGGCCTTTCCCTGGAGCTTCAGGACCTCTCTGAAGTTGCAGGAACAGGAAATACACAGCCTAGTAGCCACAGTGTTTGCCAGAGACTTGGTAGGCCGTGCGCTCTGCAAGTGCGTCTGTGGCCCGGGAAGGTCCTGACACGCCAGATCCTGACATGGGGCCCACAGGGCCACGTGTTCCCACAGATGACAGGGTGTGGGGCAGGCAGACACAGGCCACTCTGCAAAGGTCAGTTTAGGCCGCAGAGGTCCCCTAGCCTGTTCTCAGGTAGCGTTCGTGTTGCACTCATTTGAATTCACTGATTCTGAGTAACCAAACCTTGCAAGCCCAGGGTGTCTAAGATGCTGCACACACAAGGCTGTGGTTTGAACCCAGAGCCAGCCATCACTTCCCTAGGCTGCTTTTCTGCCTCTCTGCTGGCCTCTTGTGAGGTTCGGGCACCCCCGTTGTAACAGGCCAGCATATATCAGGTGCAAACGTGCCATCACCCGCCCCCCAGGGAAGCGGGGCCTCGCATGTACACAGACCACTGCCGCCTCGAGGCTCCCACGGGCCGTCTGGCAGCGGCGCCCCCAGAGGCTGTAGGCCCTGTGTATTGATGGTCATACTTCTGACTTGACTTCCACAGACGGGGCTGAGCCACACACGCCCTGAGCAGTTTCTGCTCTGACCGAATTCAGGTGTACTGTCTGCCTTACATTCAGTTTGTGAAAACCTTCTCTTTCTTCTGTAATGTTTACCAGAACGGCGTATACTTTACTTTTCAAGACGCTGTCAAAAGAAAAGTATCTAATGCATATGTGTTTATTGGATGTAATGATCACTTACACAAGCACACATATACTGAAAACCAAGCCCTTTCTTCAGTTGGATGTCACTCAGTGCAATACAGACATTTTGTAACCTAGAACATTTATTAACAGAAGGAAAATCTAAAAAGGAGAAGGAATAGGTCTTCCCTTCTCCTGGTAATCTAGGTCTAGGTCGAAACAGTACCAGGTAAAATCTGTTTTTAAAAAATAAATTTACATTATGCATGAATATGATTTTAATAGCTCCAAATAAGCTGTTTTCTAGAAAATTTAGAAACAGAAAGGATGAGTCAGTGTATAAAAATAGCAGATATTTAATACTTATTTCCATGGAGGAGGTCTTTTAAAAATCTTTTTTCGAAGCTGTCTGTTGGTTGGCTGGTTAGATAGTACTCTTTTGTAAAATTGATTTTATTCCTGAGATTCTGTCTTTTTATTAAGATGATAATAGTCTACCAGGTCCACTGCAATGTAACATGAATCTTTCATAATCTGATTATATTTCCCCTCCGGAAGCATTTGGTGATGGAGGGCATAATCTTTAATGGCATTTGTGTGAAATTAAATTCTACAGCCATCGATAAACAGAGTCCTAAGGGGAGTCAGCCGTGTTGCGTGCCGCTCTCCCTTTGCCGTGCAAGCAGCAGGCGGGTGGGAGGCGAGCGCAGGGGAGAGGCAGTGCCAGCTGCTGAGCTGCACGAGCAAACCCTTCATTAGACAGCACTGTGACTTCACGGGCAGAGTAGTCACGGCTCGGTGGCTCTGCATGCCCCGTCCAAAAGCGAGAGCCTGGCTTTCTCGGGAGGGCCGTCACAAGTGGCCATGAAGGTAACCGAGGAGCCTCTGTGGTCCTGCTCCACCTCCCCCCGGGAGCGGGGGGGAATGGCCACTCTACTGGCCGAGGCGAGCGCCCTCGAATGCAGCCTGGTGCAGGGGGAGCCAAATGGAGGGAGCGGGGAGTCACGTCCGGAGCGCAAGAGTCTGAAATAGGAGGTGAGGATCAGTTTTCGTCAGATGCCGGGGTTACTGTCATGCACAAAACTAGCTCTTAATACAGAGGCTGTGACAGGCTGGATTCCTTTATTGTATTAAAGGAAGATTCGTAAGTATTTTTTCCTGCTTTTAGCTTTAGTCCACTTCAGGTACAGCACTTTTTAACGAAACATGAAAGCAGTTAGGAGTATATGGCTCTGGTTTGCTCTTTAACTCACCCCATCTTTACAAGGAGAACAAACATGACTTATTACGGACTTAGCAAGCCAATGCTATGGATCAAGTGAATGTAGAAAAGGAAAACCCTCCGACTCTAAGTACTGCAACAGTTTGGTAGCCGTGCCGACCAGGAGACGCGAGTGCTTACGGCGCTAGCACGGACACGTCACGTGAGCGAGCCCGTTCCCTAAGAGCTGCTTGTCTCATCCCTCACTGATGCACTCATAAAAATCACACGTGCTGGTAACTCCAGTATCAACTACGTTGTCTCTTTAATTTTGTGACGTTCGTATTTTATCAGATGCAGTCTCAAGCTAGCGGGAATGCTACCAGTTCAACACCACCAAGAAAGGCCCAGTCCTCAGCTCCCAAAGTGAGAAAAAGTGTTAGCAGTCGAGTCCACGAAGCTGTGAAGGCCATTGCGCTGTGCCACAACGTGACCCCCGTGTATGAGCCTCGAGCCGGCGTGATCGCGGAGGCTGAGTACGCAGAGGCGGACCAGGACTTCAGCGACAGGAACCGCACCTACCAGGCCGCCAGCCCTGACGAGGTCAGTCGGGGCCTCTTAGAGGATGTCAGATACAAACCTGCATCAGAGGCACAAGAATTCGTTCTTCCAGGGGCATGAATGCAAGGGGAGCTTTATTATCGTGTCTAATGGTGCCTTAGCTCCAGGCCTGAAGGCCACATGGCTCTCTCGGATTCGTGCATTTGGTCCTGGTGTGTCCACTTACCCCAGAAAGCCTAAGAGTTGAGTTACTGGAAAACACATGAGAAAAATCAGAGTTTTACTGATTTGTAAACTGATTTGTGACCGAGTCAGATCTTAATAAAGCTGCTGGCGCCTGGACTGTTCCTCCCTCATCATCCCATCTTCTTACTTCCACATGAATTGTCAGGCTTACGTGTTAAATTTCCAGGTTTGTTCGTTTGTTTTGCCAGAATTTAGCTATAGCATATCTATTTCAAAAGAGAATTGGGCTATAAATCATTTCAAAAATCTACAGAAGACAGAAACAGTAAAATCTTCAATGTGGCAAATTAGTCATTTCTGACCTTACATCATTTTTTTACTTTTTTTTTTTAAAGATTTTATATATTTGTTTTTGTCAGAGAGAGACAGAGCACAAGCAGGGGGAGCAGCAGAGAGGAGAAGCAGACTCCCTGCTGAGCGGAGAGCTCGATCCCAGGACCCTGGGATCATGATCTGAGCCAAAGTCAGACACTTAACCGACTGAGCCACCCAGACGCCCCCATTTTTTTTATTTTTAGATTGATAAAAGTCATTGTTAAATTAATTTGCCCAATTCCTGTTCAGCCAGTATATTTTAAATAACGTTTTCTTATGCCCTCCCTTTTAGTCAAGGTTCTTGAGATGATTCTGTAATCAAACCAACCATGGAAGCAATATAAGCAAACAACCTTCTTTTTTTTTTTTTTAAATACTGTATGAAATTGGATCATGTAATAACTCCCAAAAAGTACCATCAATCACAGTTTAAAAAAGAAAAATCTGATCTAATGTTTTTTTTTTTTTAAAGATTTTATTTATTTATTTGAGAGAATGAGAGAGAGAGAGAGCATATGAGAGGAGGGAGGGTCAGAGGGAGAAGCACACTCCCTGCTGAGCAGGGAGCCCGATGCGGGACTCGATCCCGGGACTCCAGGATCATGACCTGAGCCGAAGGCAGTCACTTAACCAACTGAGCCACCCAGGCGCCCCTGATCTAATGTTTTAAAGAGAGGAGCCCAGTGATTCTCGTAAACGAGTATTTCAGAAGAGCGAGGTCCTTCTGTAATGACATCACAGCAAGGAACTTGCGCGCCGCTTTCCCCTGAGATATCTGTGTTGGGGAGGCTGAAGGGCTGGGGCCTTAGGCTGCCGCTGGGAACCACAGCATGAAACCAAGAGCGCCAAGGTGCTGGGGTGTAACGTGTACTGCAGAGTCTGGAGCGCTGACAAGAGCGTCCCTGTTGTGCTGAATAAAATTAATTAAGAGGTCAGAAGATAAATCTGTGAGTTTCCCGTGTTAGGAAAGGCGTTCTGTGAGTCATAGCTAGAGCCGGCTTGGGACCTGGGCCAGAGAGGACTGTGTAGTTGTGTGTTGTGGGTGCCGGCTTGCAGGGGCTCGTGTCCTGCTTCCCTGCAGCTGGGAGCAGCCAGTCCTGCCTGTTTATTCCTCGAAAGCTGCTTGCGACCATCCTGATGGGTTTCGTTCCCAGAGGCGCCCTCAGTCCATGTCTGCCGTCTCCTGGGAGCCACAGGGGACACACCGGCACCCTTCATCCTGTCTGCGTGGCACGGGGACTGACAATTTTGTTTTCTTCAGTCTTTTTTGTGTATCTGCCTTTTTCTGTACCTGTGCTTGGTTCCAGAAGTGCTGATTGCTGGGCCTGGTGTGGAGCCAGTGCTTCTCCATTCTAGGGACGCACTAAGTGGCCCCCATAGCTTAGAACCACTGAGTCTCGTGAGTCTTCCTGGGCGCTCCCTATGGTGTGCGGGAAGCACCTCGGCGGAGCAGGTGGGGAGTGCCGGTGTGCGTGGTCCCTCCACAGTGCCCCCCACAGGCCGCACGGTGGAGACAGACACTTGGGACCCCTTTACCTTGTTCTGACTTCATAATGACGAAGAACAGTAGCAAGAAACCCGAAGTGCACCAGCAAACGCTTGGTGTTTTACTAAGCTTTATGCACCGCTGTATGATTTGAAAACCAAATTTATTTTTGAAGAGGTAGTTACATAGGCACTGCCTTATTTATTTAGTCAGGAAATTATCCCACGGTAACCAAAACAAGCTACTTTAGAAATTATGACATGTCATTACTCAGGGGAAAAACAGCCAAAAAGATGAAAGTTCAGTTTTTCTTTAAACGTGGAAAGCTGAGACCGGTTTCACTAGCTCCAGCCTCCCCTCAGTGCTCGCTCACATGGAGACACCTCCCTGTCTTCCCCCCCCCCCCCAGCCCCCGCAGCTGCCTGCCACACCCCTGCGGCCCTGGGCCCCCTCCACTGCGGAGGGTCAGCTCAGGGGTGATTTAGCTGGAGCAGACCTGCTGATGCACCCCCAGTGTCCCAGGCACACTGCGGGTCACACAGCTTGCGTGGGGCTCAGAGTGCCTCCCAGACATGAAGCGTTCAGGGAGCTGTGCTCAAATCATTCCCATGCACCCCAACTTCTCCCCACGCCTCTGCCTGCACCCCACCCAGGATGCTCTTGTTGGTTCACAACCAGCTGACGGTGGGCTCGTCAGGGCTGGGGTAAAGGGAACTTCCACTCTTAAACACTGTTGTATTCCTATTAGACATTTTTACAGTAACTTTATTATTCCTATAATTAGTTTTTAAATTAAACTGAAAAGAATGAAAGAGGCTGAAGACAAAGAAGGATCTCAAAGCCTGTTTGATCCTGAACCATCACCTTCATAGCAGCTTGTGTGGGTCGACCTGGCACGTTTTGGGTGTGGTGTGGTGCCACAGGTGTTTGAGGGGAGGGGTAGTGCTCTTTCTCAACCTCCTCAGACTCTTGTCTTCTTTTGTGCCCTGTGAGGGTCTCACCCGGACCGCCCCCCACAAGGTGTGCAGGTCTCAGCCACCGCCCCCCCCTCCCCGCAGGTGAGCTGGTCTCACCCGGACCACCCCCCACACGGGTGTCCGGGTCTCAGCCACCGCCCTCCGCCACCCCACCCCCCCACCCCCCGGCGCGTGTGTGCAGGTCTCAGCGGGACCCTTGAGGCCCAGGCTGCAGGGAGGTGCTGGGATTGCCCTGCCTAGGGTAGAAAGGAGGGAGCTGTCCGTGGTATTTATCTAGAAACCAGTTTCCTGGGAGTATCAGGCCTTGATGTTCAAGCAGGAGCCCGAGCCCTGGAGTCCATAGCCAGGCCGAGTCTCAAGTCTCGCAGTAAAAGGTCTTTCCCCGTTCTGCTGCCTGATGACCTTGTGATGGCGAACCCCCATCACTGTGGAGTCCCAGCGTCACCCAGCTCTTCTCAGGATCACCGGCACGGCCTGTGAACACGGGGACTGGCCGCGGTGTGGCAGGTGGTTGAGGAACTGCGCAGCGCAGCCGGCTCATCACGGGGAGGCGGGCTTGGGGCACGTGGGGAGGCCCAGTTCCGCCATCTCTCCCGCTCTCCTCCTCGGTGTGCTTGGTCTGGAGTCTGCTGGCCAGGGGATGGGACTTCATTAGCACCACTGGTACACTCTGTAGATTGTGTTGACCACTAAATATGGAGACATCTGTTGTGGCCAAACTGCATGTGGCTTTGGGAATCGTGTATATAGCACATATGTTTATTTGGTAATAGGAAATCTAGGAGAAACTGCTAAGAGGAAGAGCTAAGATTCAGATGATGTATAAATTGCCATCTTAGCATTCCATTATATGCTTTGAAACAGATGTGGGCCCCTGGTCACGGCCCTTTAAAGGAAAGGGGCCATGTTCCTTTTCATACAAAGAAAGGATTGAACACATTTTTTTCTGTATTATATAACAGTCTAGAAATTCTCAAAAATTGCATGTGATTATATATTGAAAAAGGACTATTTCCCAGTCTAAAAGCATAGGAAACTGAGACCACAGATGTTTCTCAAGAAAAATCTTATTAGAAGTTGTAAAAATACTATATTCCATGTTTACCTTGTTACCTGCCAAAAGTAAATATAAATTTTATTGAAAATACATGGAATTTTTCATCTTTAGGTTTTTATATAATTCATAACACTTTTTAAATCTTAGGTATGCACAATAGAGAGGGGTCTCATCAATTCCAAGATTACCGGAATCAAATAGAAACTGCCAATCTTATAATTGAATTTGTTCCTTGTTTAAAAATTCTTTCTACTTTGGAGATTGGACAATGATTAAAAGTAGCAGCCCTTTTAAATAACCTTAAAAAAAATCCCTAACACATAGTCTAAATCTGAAAATGAAGAAAATAGAGTTCATCATAATTTTTAAAGAGCTCTATTGATGCAACGTTTGCAAATCCCTAAGGCCCAAGGAAAATAATCTAAATGGTTCATTATTTAGCTTATTGAACTTTGCTGCAGTTAGGTTGACGGATGATGGCAATGCTTCCCAATCACCAAAGCACCGTTTTAAAAGCATTTTTTATTGAATAAAGTGCTTAGAATATTGCACCCTGGAGCTTTATTCAGGGAAATGGCTCAGTTGATGTTTTCTGTTTGACCTCAGCTTTGACCTATCACAACATGGATGGTTAATAAGCAACATTATCATTTCAGAGATGTCACTGGTTTTGTCCATTCTGCATCAACACTCTGCTCTTACAATCCCTACGTGTTTATGGCTCTTGTGTTCTCTTCGTCTTTAGAAAGAATGTAATTTAAGTAGAATGTTCTTGTTTCTGAGTCCCTGGTATCACAGTTGCAATTCTTCACAACATAAGTGGCCTTCATTTTCATTTTCCTGAAAACAGAAAGGATCTCTTACCTTACCTACAGATGTGCACAAAGGAATGTTTTATACAAATAATGAAATTCTGGGGGAGTTAATGTTAAATCCTTAAAGGCTCTGTGAGGTACAGTCATGAAATACTTGCTGGGACGTGTCATCGGGGAACATCGGTGATACTTTAAGGTGTAGCAAGCGGTGATAATAGTCGAGTGTCAGTAACTCATCTTGTATTCACCACGTGGAGCCCACTGATGCCCTGTCCCTGTTTCTTATGATAAGTGATCAATATTTCATTTTCTCTGAGAGAGTAGAAAGTTTCACTTGCCTGTCGCTTTATCTCTAGAGCCTGAGCATAGCAAACTGCAGCTTAGTAAACATTAGATGTTCCCTGGAAATTCCTAGACAGAATTAAGACCCATCCTCCTTCAGTTGTGGTGTGTCCCGTGCGAGACCCCGAATGTTGTGAGCCGTCAGAGCGGATATGCGCTCCGTGGGCAGAGCCTTGGTGCTCACAGTCCCTAGCTCCAGGGATCAGGGCACACGGTGACACAAACCCTAAAGGCCTCTGGCCTCTTTGGGCCCAAAAAGACTGATTGGCCATGATTTTTAATGACCGCTTCCTTCTGAAAACTAGCTGTTTACTGGTAATATTCTTCTCCGCACTGTGGCAAGAACATTCTGTGTTTACATGTTATTTTCAGGTATAGATATCAGCTCCTCACTTGGACATTTATTTGCAAGAATCAGCTAAAATTTATGCCAAACCGCAAGTGGATTATTTAAGTATGGAAGTCTATACCGTCCTTAATGGCCTTGCTTTGGGGTTTCCCAAAGCAAGCTGTCGTGCGTGGGGTGTGTCCCGTTGTATACTCGCTGTATTGTGCACACTCACTGGCGTGGGGCTAACTGTGGTGTTGCATTAGTGCATGTGGGGGCGGGCCCCCGGCTGACGGATGCCCCCTCCCAGGAGCAGCGGACAGTGTGTGCACAGCCGACCGTGACTGCTGATCGGAAGGTTTTCCAGGTGATCAGACTGCATTTCATGTTCATAATCTGCCAAGTTATAACAATGATGGTAATACCACACTCAAGAATGAAGACAAGTCTGTGATCAGGTTATGATCTATCAAATGCCTGGTGAGACAGGCATCCCTGGCTTATACCTGGCAGGTATGTGTATGTCATTGCTAATATGATCAAAGAAAGTTCTCCCAAGCTTTTCAGTAATGGCACAGAAGCTTCTGAATAATGGAATTGTAGAGAAAGACTAACGTTAAGATCTTGCCTCATATTTTCTCTCCTACGGAAGGACCCTTGGGAACACCTTCCTATACTGGTTACTTAGCGTGGAAAAGTGTGATGTGTACATAAGTTGCCTGTGACAAAGATTGTGTGTTACTAAGTGGCCTGTGGATGAGATTTAGCCCAGGCTCCCTCTTACATATATTTTTCATATTCACATTTTAACTAATTTTACCTCTGTGTTATTGTCAGTAGTTACATTGTTAGAAATTTCTAAAAGCTCAGTAGTCATGGAAATAGTCATTTTGAAATGTATTAAGCCTTTAAGTTTAGAGTTATCTTTACATTTCAGAGAATGATCTCTCAGCATTACATGCTGTTAGAACGTCAGGCAGCAGCTTCCGGAGGAACATGGCAGCACACAAGGAGGATTTGATAAACCACTTTCCCCACGTTTTATTCCAGTACTGACAAAACTGCCAAAACAGATCAAATCAAGCAGTAGCACTGGAAACTTCCTTACTAAAGAACCCATACCTGAGCACCAGGACAATTTTGTGTTCTGTGGGCCACGGATACAGGGCGAGGGGTGCTAGATGGCCCACCATCACAGAGAGCATCCCCCGGGAGCAAGAAAAGACGTGCACCCCACCTCTGCCCTCTGCCTGAGTTAGAGGGCCTCACTGATGGAGAAGGCAGGTGGCTGTGTGTTCCCTGCTCCTGAGATAATTCTGAGCCAAAGACCTGACCGTTTCTACCCAGCCCTCAGCAGCTTTGTATGTATGTCCTGTTAGTACAGAGAAGACAACCAAAGAGAAGCCCTGGTCAGGAGAGGCCAGAGATCCAAAGCGACGTCCGTGCAAACACTGAACAACTCCCGCTCGCGCTCCAGCTCCCAGGGCACGGCCAGCAGCATGGTGGGGGGCACGGCAGACGGACCTGCGTTCCCCTTGGAGGACGTACCCGGGAGCACCTTGCAGACCAGACGAGAATGCTCCCCAATAAGAAGAACAGTAAGTGAAGTCGCATCAACTAAAACATTCAGAAGGATAAAACAAAACCAGAGGAAAGTAGGAGAAAGAAAAGGTAAGGAGAACAAAAAGTCATGATTGAGAAGCCAATAAATTCAGAAATTGTTGGCAAAAATCAAAACAAAACTAATACAAACCAGTGAGTGCAAACTAAGTGCAAAATTAACCCAACACAAAACTTTTCTGGAACAAGGAAGGCTATTCCAAAGGTTTCTAAATCATTTCATGAAGCCAACTTAATTCTAAATTCTAAAATCTGATCAAGATAACATAAATATACACACAGTAAGAAAGAGATTTACAGATGAATCTTATGACCATAGAGACAGAAATCCTGTAGTACCCACAAACCTACAGTATGTTGAAAGACCATGACCCAGGAGCATTTTTCCTAGGAATATGAGAATGATACAGGACATACATTAGCATGGCTCTGTCGGAGTCAGAAATCACTTGATAATCTCACTTCCATTAGTGAGTGCCTTAAAAAAGGCATTTAAGTTAAAATTCAGTACCCATTCCTGGATCAAAACAAACAAACTAGGCCCCTCTCCACATCTAGTAATAGTCAATGCAAAATAGAGAGGTCCTTTCCTAGCATGATTCATGATACCAGTCTTAAATCAATACTCACCATCACACCAGATAAACTCTACAACCGTCCCAAGTGAAGAATAAAACAAGGATGTCTGCTAACTGCAGTACCATTTGATACTGTCCCGGATGTTCTATCCAGACAGTGTGTCAGAAAAAAATCATTATCGTTATTACAAGGAAATAAAATTACTGCTTAGACATGACATGACTGTATATCTAGGCAACCGAAGAATCATCATTCAGGAGACCCCAATAAAAATACACAAACTCATAGTTTCTTATATATCAACAACCACCTGCTGCACTGAAGATGATGGCCCATTCACAAAGCTACAACAATAAAAATATTTAATCATGAACTTAAGTAGAAATACGTCCTATGGGGAAAAAAAACCAGCTAATTTTAAAGCTGTGCTTCAAAGCACTGTTATTAATGCTTTACCTACATCAGTCTTCTAACAGATTCTGAAAGAGGTGTCCTCATTGATTGTTCAGGTAATTGTCAGCCCTGGCTCCCGTTCAGAAACACCTGAGGAGTTTTAAACCCTCCAATGTCTAGATTTCTTCCAAACCTACTGAAACTAAATCTGCAGAATGAAACATTCTTCACCAATTCCTTATATTATTCCTGATTGATGTGTTTTAAAAACAGTTAATTTCAGTAAATGTGAGGGTTGCGGTGTACGTTGCTTAATTAGTTAAGTAGGTACACATGTTCATATTAGACTGTTCTGCAAATCTACGTTTTACCAGCATGGAAGAACCTCCTGTGAAAAGCACTGTGCCGGGAGTCTGTAGTCTTGAGTCCTAGAAACCCCTCACCCCTGTTAGGCCTCCGTTACCCATCAAAGGAGAGCAGGGCTGTCTATTTATGCCTGTACCGGTGATACCCCACCTCTCCCTCCCCCTAGCTCCCTCACAGTTACTGGAATACCCAAAGCAGTCTCGGGCCTTATATCTAATTGAATGTGATTGCAATTGCATACCTTCCCACATCCAGGCCCAAGTGGCTTCAGGTGAATTCAACCAAACATTTAAGGGGAAATAATACCAATTCTATAGAAACTCTTCCCAAATACAGTAGGGAAGAAACACTTGTCTGTGCTAAACTGACACCAGTATCAGACAAAGGCATCACGAGAGAGCTACAAACCAAATCACTATGAGCATAGGTGCAGAAATCCCACAGAGTGGGGGCAGGTAAAGCCCAACAGGAGGTGAAAAAGATAACACATCCTGATTAAGTGGAGCTTACCCCAGGAATGGAAGGTTGGTTTGACAGTTGTAAATCGATCGATGTAATTTCCTGCAGACTATAGGGGGAAATCCCTATGATCATTGCAGGAGCTTCATGGGGAAAAACACTTGGCAAAAATCCAGCGTCTGTTTCTGATAAAATCTCTCAGTAAACTAGGAGTAAAAGAGTTTGTGCAGCCTAATAAGGACATCTTTGAAAAATCCTGCTGTTAACATGATACTTCATAGGAAACAATGAGTAAGTTCCTTCTAATGTTTGGAGCAGGCAGAGGAGGTGTCCTCTCTTTCCACGCAGAACTAGCCAGGGCACTAACACAAGAAAAGAGAAATAAAAGGCATACAAGCTGGAGAAGAAGAAATAAAACTGTCTTTTTTGGTGGAGGATATGAGTATCTTCATAGAAAATCCCAAAGGCTCTACTAAAAAAAAAAAATAGTAATGTTTAAGAAGTGAATTTACCAAGATAGCACATCATAACGCCCATATACAAAAATTACTTGTATTTTTATATACTAGCAGTGAGCAATTACAAATTGAGATTTTTTTAATGTACCATTTAAAATGCACCAAAAGCACATGAAATACTTAAGGATGGATCTAACCAAACATGCATAGATCTGTGTACTGTCAGCACCGAGACAGTGGAGAGTTGAAGAGGGCCTGTGTGTGAGGGCGCATCGTGCTCACAGACCGGAAGACCTGTTGCCGAGGTGCCGACTGATTTCCTGCCAAGGAGGTGCAGTGCAGAGGGGGTGATGCTTGAAGAAGTGGTGCCCAGAACAACGGGACTGTCATACGCAAAGCCTCAACTAGTATCTCTCCCCATGTACAAAAATTAAGTCAAGGGGCACCTGGCTGGCGCAGTCAGTTGAGCGTCTGCCTTCGGCTCAGGTCATCATCCTGGGGTCCTGGGATCGAGCCCCGAGTCAGGCTCCCTGCTCAGAGGGGAGCCTGCTTCTCCCTCTCCTCCCGCTCGTGCTCACTCTCTCTGTCGCTCTCTCTCAAATAAAATCTTTAAAAGAATTAACTCAAATTGGTCACAGACATATGAAAAACCTAAAAGTATAAAATTTCTCGAAAAAAAGTCTATAGGCTTGAGTCAGACAGTGATTTCACGGGACACAAACAGCACAGTTTGTAAAAGAAGTTGATGAATTGGACTTGATGGTAAACATCACATTGTTCAGAGACACCATTAAGACAAGGACAAGCCACAGATCTGCAGAATATGTTTGTGAAATACATACCTGATCAATGAGTGGAAACCAAGATACATGAAGACTTCTCAGAACCCGCTAATGAGAGAACTCCCCCCACACAATTCAAGCGTTGGCAAGAGATCGAACGGCACCGCCAAAAAGAGATATTGACCATATAAAACCATAGGAATAGTGAGGCTTCGTGCATCTGTCAAGTGACTGGCGTTTTGTGGGCAAGAATTGGCTGAAAGGTAGACTGGCAACTTGAGGGGAAGAGAGACATTGCTTAGACCCCAGGCCAGTGACACTGGGCACCCGGGGGCATGCCGCTCACGAGCAGGTGCTCAGGACTGTCCCGTTTACGCTTAGGCGTGTGTCATAGGCGCCCGTCAGCCCTCCATTCCAGATAAGAGGTTGTTAGTTCTCTCTTATTGAAGGAATGTTTGTGCTGGCCCCGACCAGTGAGCTGGGGGAGAGTGAGCCCGGTAGAGCTCGGGGGCCTCAGGCATGGAGGTCCTCAAACCACTGTGGGTTTGGGTGTGGAAGGTGACACGCAAGCAGACCCGTCGACGTGTGTATGTTGTAGTGAGTGCCACAGCGGAGGGAACAGGTGGATGAAGGGGAGAGTGGGAGGGGGCCAGGACAGGAGCCCCCCCCAGGCTGGACTAGGGATGCTGGACTCATATCTTACCCAGCCGCTCAGCTCAGGAGCAAGACAGCCCCCACGTGTTACTGTTCCTGCAAACCAACCACCCAGCATGGATCCTGGGGGGTGGCCGGTGGGGAGGAGTAGAAAAGAGCCACTTGAGAGCACTCCTGGTGCGTGGGTCTGGAGTCGGGGGCTCACCCAGCCTGCGGAGCGTGTGCACCCTGGGAGGCCGCCACGGATGCCCCACCCCAGGCAGTACAGTCAGCCACGGAGACCACCCTTCGCTCAGCAGCCTGCGGGGGGCGTGTCCACCCCTGCGGGGCTGTCCCATCGTCTGGTGCTGAGTGGGGACCTGAGAACATGTGAACACTCAGGCCCCTACGTCCTCACTGCCGTGGGAAGACCTGCCTGCCTTCAGTTCTGCCACATCTAACGCACAGTCTCCACTTGTGGCCCTGGTCACCCCGATTCAGACACGCAGATCCTTTCTAGGACCAGAGATGTTGCCTTTCTGGATGGCTTTCCTTAATTTTAAAAAGCAGTGAAAAATCCTGGCATCTCCATGCGGCTTTTCAGTTCTCTGCCCAACCTGGGAGTTCCCTCTCCTGACCCGGTCGGGTGGTCCTGGGGAGGCTCAGCTGGCGGGGGGGTGGGGGGGGGCGCGTCGCTGGTGCTCGGTACACATGTATTCTGCATGTGGTCAGACACGCGCTGCAGTTTGGGGTCCGCGAGACCTTCTGCCGGCCTGGGTTCCCCAGCAGGACTGCGCAGCCGTCAGACTCACTTCCTGGCGGTGACCAGAAGAGGACGAGTGGGAGCAGTGTAAGGGGTGCCCAGGCCGGGGGTCCCTCCCCGGGGGTCCTGTGGACAGCGCTCACTCATCAAAGCAACGATGCGTGACACCATGCACGGAGCGCTGCCCACCCAGGAAGCCCACCTGAGCCTTGGCGTCCAGGGTTTTCACTGGGGGTCATTCGTGTAGGTGCGGGTGACCCCCACATGGCTGACCTTCGTTTCCAGCCCCTGCAGGTCAAGGGGACACCACGAGACTGGCGCCCCTCCATAAAGCACAAGGATGGTGCCGACCACGTGTAGCTGGCCCCCCGTTCCCAGGGCTCGTTCCCGCGGCGTGGAGGTCACCCCCAGAAACACAGGCCCAGCAGGCCATAGAGTCAGGCAGTCACCCCTACGCAGGGGAGCGTTCTGACCTTGCATTCGCTCCCCGGCAGAGGTCAGGGGTCACAGCGTGCTCTCCGGACTCTGTGACCCCATCTGAGGCAGCTTTGGGCCTTCACTGTTTTCCGGCAAAACATTTCTAGACAGCAGTTTCTCACAGTATTTGACAAACATAAACATTCAAGTTGTTACTAGTTGTCTAATTTATCTAATGGAAAAAGGAGAACAGAGATCTTACTGAAACAGTTAATTAAAATAGATAAAAGTAAAAGTTTGCTCATTTCCTTTATTTCCCAGAAATAGGGGAGAGGCATCAATTACACATTGAGAGTGGGGCTTCACATTTATAAAGGTAAGGTGCTGGGTGTTCCTAGAACAGCGGGCTCCCGAAATGCAGCAGAGGAAATCCAGCATGTCAGACATGGTCTGACCATCCCGAATATTGTACAGATTCAGGGCTTTGGGCTTATTCTTGTTTCGAGTTTTGCCTTAGCTCTTTAAACTCAGTCTTCCAGCCTTTTGAGCACATTGTCTCTGGTCAGTGGTTTTGGGTACTAGGCAGGTACCTCCTATCTAAGGACACCTGGTAGTGTCCAGGCTGCTCCAGGCACACAGAAGGTCAAGGTGGACACAGCAGAAAAGGCCCAATGTCAGAATTTTCCCTTCAGTGAGACCGTGGGAACACCCCCTGACTGGGGGTGTCTGTGCAGATGCCCTCGTGGGCGGACCTGGCCCAGCGCGTGTGGACGGCACTCTCCTAGATGCCAGAGCTGATTGCATGGCGTTGCTCACAGCAAAATGAGAATTCTGCACCATTAGATCTTACGGGTTGGCAATCTAATATGTAACATTTTGCTGTCTTGAATTTATAGTTCAGCTAATAGTATGATTTTATTAACTTAAATGAAACTTGTATCTTTAAAGGGAAAATTGGGGAGCAGAAATTGGCACACTGCACATAGCTGTTCCTACCTCACCAAGCAGACTTGTGCCCAGCAACAGGCGGGGGGCCAGGCGTGGGCAGTCGGGCCAGACACCGTTTCCGGTGTCCCGTGATAGTATTTGCCAGCAGGGCCCAGAATGATGTAGGGTCCAGAGAGGAAATCTCTGGGTGCCTGAGGACCCCGCCGGGTGGAGAGACGGGGTTTCCAGGACCTGCCTGTGAGCACCAGCCTGGGTCCCCAGTCCTGCGCCCCAAGCCGGGTCCCCTGCTCGGCCAGCCCAACGTCCGGACGGAACCCGGGCCCGGATAGATCCGCGCGCCCCGCCCGGAGCAGCAGGAGGCCCTGGCAGCCTGGCCATCCCGCCCAAGGTGGAGCACCTCATTCACCGCCTTGGCCCCGGGGTCCCTTCGCCCCCTGCTGGAAGCTGGCTGAGCGCTCCTTGGTGCCACCAGGGCTGTGCCCTAGGATGGCTGGGCCGCCACACTGCGTCCCCGCCAGGGCGGCTGGAAGGGACATTCTGAGGGCCGGCGGGATGCCCGCGATAGCCCCCTCCTCTCCAGCTAGTACATGGCCGGCCACGTGGCAGAGGTTTCTTTCTAGTCAGGGCACCTGCGGTAGGTGCTAGGGTGCTCCTCCTTCCACGGGTGAGGAAGCTGAGACTCAGGGAGGGAAGCACCCCTGAGGGTGGACTCACCTGCCCTCCTGCCTCGCTCAGTCCTGGAATTCCTATTCCTTACTCCCCCCCCCCCACTCAGTTCACCCAGGTTCTTTCCGCTCAGAATGTCACCTCCCCTCCGCTCCATCAGGGAGCAGTGTCCCCCAGAAGCCCAGTATCCTCGGCTCGATGCTCCTCTTGCTCACTCTTAGGGTCCTCCACAGCCCCTCACCCCTTCCCGTCTCCAGGCAGATGATGACATTTCCCCTGGCTTTGGCCCCGCTGACCTCAGGGTGGCACATCTCTAAAGCGCTCAGATTCTGTAGAGACACCTGCACACAGCCTCAGCTGATCTGCGCTGTGTCCTCAGCCCCACCCCACCTTCCCAGGCTCCGAGGTGAGAAGGGGAAATACAAATGCAGCCCTCCAGCGGGGGCTCACGAGGGAAGCTGGGACACCAACATGACTCAGACGCAGTGGGACAGGCTCGCTGGTCATCTGGAGGGTGTGGTGGCAAGCAGAAGCTGAGGACACTGTGCTCCAAGACGGATGGCCGCCTTGCACACACCAGCCCAGGCTCGAGAAGACTGCTGAAGAGCTCGCTCAGCGTGGACACCTCAGAGGGAATTAAAGGACATTCCGCACCCGTGTCTCCGACGAGGATTTAAGAAGAGTCCACTACAATGAGGGCTCCTAGACGAGACGCTAAAATATCTGGACGACACCCAAGAGTGATCCCAGACTTGGAAACAAAGACCCCAAAGTCTCATTGCACGAGGAATAAACAAAGGAGTTTTCATCAGAATTGTGCTGAGCTGAACAGCGGTGCCCAGTGGCTGCTGGAGGTGGCCACAGGAGCGCCCCTCCCATCCACCCGAAGGCTCACGAGCCAGGGCTGGTTCTTCTGAGGCTGGGATGGAGACTGCCGCTTCCTCTGCCCCAGCACCTGGGGGTTTGCTGGTGGCCATGGGTGCTCCTCGAGGGCTGGTGCGTCCCCCAAAACTGCCCCCATCTCTGCAGGCCATCCTCCCTGTGTGCCCGTCTGGCACTTCCTGAGCAGGTGAGAGATCCCAGAACGCAACACACAAGATCAGGGAAGAGTGTCTGGAGAGAGTGCAAAACAACGGCAGGTCTGACTCACGCCGGGTGGAGCAGGAGGGGTCAGGGAGGGCTTCTCGGAGGAAGGGACATTCGGAAGAGAGCTGAGGCACAGAGGTAGTTAGGGAAGTTGGGTGCGCTTCCGCGGAAGAGGAGACCACTTGTGAAAAACCCCAGAGTGGTGGAAGCGGAGGGAAGGGTGAGGGGGGGGAGAGCACAGGCCGTGGAGGGAGGTTCAGTCCGAGGACAGGGAGCCCCGGGCAGGCTCGGGGGCTGAGCTTGGAGCCCAGGACCCCCAAACGGAGATGCCACGGGAGGGGCTGGAGTTCAGAGGACAGAGAGATGTGGGAGCCGGACACGTGGAGTCACCAGTATGTAGCTGGCGATGCAATTCGCTGGTGCGGTTAGGGCCACCCGAGGAGAACACAGTAGAATGGCATCAGTCAGCTACTGCCACGTAAGGACCACCCACAGGATCTCTGTGCTATGAACCGACACGAATGTACTTTGCTTTCCCGTCTGGGCAGCATGGGGTCAGGTGGTGCAGGCCGGCCCTGCTGGGCGGCGGGGGTCTCCGCAGCTTGCGCCCGCCTTGGGGGGTGGCTGTCCGTGACTGGTTCGCGCCGGCTCTGCTGCCATTGTCCCCCCTCCCACCGAGGGCGGCCACGTCCTGCTCGTCTCACGGCCACGCCGAGGCCACAGCAGGTGAGGCCACAGCAGGCTGGGAGGAAGGGCTCAGCACAGGACTGCATTTCTGCCTCAGCGGCTAAGTGAAGCATGTCGAGGGGCCAAACCCCAAGTGCAGAAGGGCCTGCACAGGGTCTGTCGAGGGTCACAGCCCTGGGCACGCGCAGGAGCCCAGGCTGAACCCAGCTCTGTGTCCTCACACAAGGGCTGCACCCAGGCCTTGCGTGGGCTGTGGGTGGGGTGGGGTGGGAGGGTGTCACTGTATAGATGGGGCATGGGGGGGGTCAGCATTGAACAGCTGGGGGAGGGGCCCTCGCGGGTGGGGCTCTTGTCTGAGGAGGAAGTTGGGTGAGGGGACCCCGGCCATGGTGACCTCACTTCCCTGACAACAGAGCCCATCAGAATTTGGAACCCAGGTAACCAGGAACCCACATTCCAGAGACAGCCCCCGGCCCAGCTCATTACATTGCAGATAGTGAAACCAGGATGTTCACGTGCTGTGTTCCCAGATCCGGAGGTTGCCGACGGAAGAAAGCGCGCCCAGCAAATGCTGTCTCAAGATGTCCTTTCAGGGCTCCCCACCGCCTCTGGCCGTTTGGTCGGAAAGACCACAAGGTGACACCAGGAGCCCCAGAGCCGGCCACCCAGCCCCACAGGGTCTAATCCACCTGTGCAGCCCCAGGTCCCCACCCGTGTGTGTGTGTGTGTGTGTGTGTGTGTGTGTGTGTGTGTGTGTGTGTGTGAAGAGGGGTCATGTAGGGTGGGCCAACCCCATTCAAGAGCAGGCTGATGAGGGGTCAGATACCCAGTGGGTAGGTCTTGTTCAAGGTCAAGGGTGGCTGGGTGGGATGGGGTGTGTGCGGATGCGAGCTTCTGCCCTGGGTTTATCCCAATTGCCCTGGAGCGGGGGTCACTGTACCGCGTGCAGGGCTGGGCACGCACAGGTGTGTCTGATCTGGGAGCAGGAGGGGGACAGGGCAGGGGGACAGGG
Source organism: Eumetopias jubatus (assembly GCF_037043125.1). NCBI lineage: Eukaryota > Metazoa > Chordata > Mammalia > Carnivora > Otariidae > Eumetopias > Eumetopias jubatus. The sequence continues at coordinate 1,605,521 of NW_028274842.1, read as the reverse complement.
AGGCTGGCTGGGCAGGGCTGTGATGCCTCTGGGCCGGCTACCCGTCCCTGTCTTTGCAGACCACGGATGAAATCGGGAGGAGGCTGGCGGACAGCCGTGACGTTTCCGCGACCTGGGGCGTGACCCCACAGGGGTCCCCAGGAGCAGGTGCTGGGGATTGCGGGGGAAGGCCTCCGACACCACCCAGACCACTGTCCCTGGTGGTCATTGAGTGGATTGTGCTCCAGGAATGGAGCCCACGGAGACCGAGCTCGAGGCTGAGAAGCCTGGGGCGGGGTGCCTGTGGGTGGGTGGGGACGGGTCGGGGCCGGCCCCACAGGGAGGAGCCCCGAGAGGCTGGTGTGGGGCCAGGAGCAAAGACTGTGTGCAGAGCACCCAGCGGGTGGACTGCAGTCGGGGAGACGTCCCGGGGAGGGCTCCTTCCTGGCTGCGGCTTCTCTGGGAGGCTCTGGGCTGGGCTCTGTCTTGCAAATACCCACGGAGAGCAGGCACAGGGGTGAGCTTTCCTCCTCTCACAGATGTTCCACGACCTAAGGAGCTAGAGGCGGCTCCAACTCCATCAGCAGCTCTCCAGGGAGGGGTGGTGCCTGCAGAGACTTCAGCAGGAGCCCAGGAGCCGGCAGTTGACCCGGCACCTGCCCACGGAGAGCCTGACACCGACCCGGAAGGGCCTGCTCGAGAACCTGTGCCCGGAGAGCCTGCCCCTGTTCCTGCCACTGTTCCTGCTGGAGCCAGGGCCCCTGTGCCTGCCCTGAACTGTGGCCCTGCTCCTTCCCCAGACCCCGCTCCTGCCCTGGATCCTGACCCATCCCTACCCCTGCCAGTGCCCCTGTCCCTGCCCCAGATACTGCCTTGGTTCCTCTATGTGCCATTGCTGCAGACCCTGTCCCTCCCCTTGCACCTGCCCCTTCCCCTTCCCCTGCTTGTGCTCCTGTTCTGGCCCCTGACCCAAGTCCTGCCCCTTCCCCTGCCCATGCCTGTGTCCCTGTTTTCGCCTCTGACCCAAATCTTGCTCCCACTCATGTCCCTGCCCCTGCCCGTGCCCCTGCAGCTGCCACTTCCCCAGCACCTGCCTGTGCACCTGTTCTTGCCCCTGCTCCGGATCCTGACCCAGCCCCTGGCCTGGATCCTGCCCCTTCCCCTGCCCCTGCCTGTATTCCTGTTCTTGCCCCTGTCCCGGCTTCTGCCCCTGCAACAGTCCATTCCCCTGCCCCTCCCTCTGCTCCGGTGCTTGCCTCTGACCCAGCTCCTTCCCCTTTCCCTACCCGTTTCCCTGCCCCTGCATGTGCACCCATTCCTGCCCATGACCCACCTCCTGCCCCTGCACCTGTCCGTTCCTCTACCTGTGTCCCTGTCCGTGCCCCTGCCAGAGCCAATGCCCTTTCCCCTGCCTGGGTCCCTGCTCCTGCCCCTGCCCCTGCCAGAGCCGATGCCCCTTCCCCTGCTTTCCAGGGCCGCGGGCCCTTCCCTTGGCCCTGCCTGTGCTCCTGTACTTGCCCATGACCCAGCTCCTACTGTGCATCCGGCCCCTGTCCCTGCTCTTGCATCTGGCCCTGCCCATCCTCCTGTTCCTGCAGGGCTCCCAGAACCACAGCCAGAGCCCACATCCTCGTGGGGAGAGCCCCTTGTACAATTCCCCTTATTTCCATCACCCGACCCTGATGCCCCGCCAGATTGTTTCATCCCCTCCCCCTGTGTTCTTTCTCTCTGGTACATATTAACTGTTATATTATCTTTCCTTATCCTCTACGCTGTTTATTATTTATTTTAAATAAAATTAATTGTTTTCTGTTGGACAAGTCTGCAGCATTAATTATATTCTCAATGCTGTGCCACCGCACCCCAGAACATTGCTGCACAATATCTGCTTCCGCAAAGGACACCCTGAACCAGAAGGCCTCCCTGCCCATTTCTCCCCGAGCCCAGCCCCTGGCAACCCCTAAGCTGCTTTCTCTCTCTGTTCCTTTCCTGGGTGTTTCCTGTACGTGGAATCACGCAACAGGGGCTTTTGCGTCTGCCCCCCTATTTTCAAAGGGAACTCGTTTCCTTCTGTATTTATTGGACACAGAATTTCCCTTATTCGATATTGAAATGCCTGGGGGTTACAGATCAGACGTAATCAGAGAGGCCACTTTAGGAATTATGGGCACAATCTTGGGGCCGAGACCCCTGTTCCTGCTGGGACACCTCAGCCTGACCCCAGACAGGACAGGGCTGGTTCCTCCTGTGGCCCACACAGAAACCAGGGAAATGCAGAAAGCTGGAAGACACACCCCAAAGGGCAATGCATTGCTCACAACCCCAGGCCAGAGAAAGGTTTCAGCGGACTCTGGTCCAAACCACGCTCCAAGTCACTGGGTTCCACAGGGAGAGACCACACGCATGCAAGTCCAAGTGGGGACAGGCACGGGGGGAGTCAGAGAAGCGGAGCTACCAGGGAAGGACTCTGGCAAAAAAAAAAACTCTATGGAGGCAGCGCTGGTCACCCTCAGACCGGCAGGTGTCTGGTCTGGGGACCAGCAGCCCTGGGGAGAACGTGAGGAAGCGGAGGTCCCCTGGAGGAAAGGGTGACGGCACCCCTGTCTGGGAGGACAGTGCGCAGCACCCATCCCAGCCTGCAGGTGCACCCATCACCTACTGTGGGCAGCTCAATCCCAGCTTGTGGAGGGAAGACCCGTGTCCATAATCCCCTATTTGCAACAGAATCCATAAAGGGGAGTTTGTGGGTCAACACGTATACAGTGTTTAAGGTACAAGTCTCGAATTCCAACATCCATGGTCTGCTTGTCCACCTTGAGCCTTGTTTGGGAAGCAGGGGTGGGGACGCCCGGGGCTGTGACCTGTGGGAGGGGTGGGGAGGGGGAGCTCTGAATGGAGTGACCAAAGCACACGGGGTGACCTGCCCAGGAGGGACTCTCTCGGGCCCCAGCCCCTCTCCTGACCTCGCGCACGATGGCGAGGGTGTGATGATGAAGGTGCTGGCCCTTGGCTGGCCAGTTCCGTAGCTGGTGTCGGAGCTGCTCAGGCTCCACACCGGGCTCTGATCCCAGAGCTGGCGCGAGAGCTGAAGCTGCAGCTGCCCCAGTCTCGGGAGCTGCGGCTCGCATCGCTGTTGGACCTGCCTCGAGCTCTGGGGCAGGTGCTAGAGCTGAATCCCCCTCCAGAGATGATCTAGATCCGGTTCCGCACTTGGATAAGGCTCTTGAACCCACGAACGGCTTTCCTCCCCTGCCCATTTCATGGATGACAAAACTCGGGGCGGTGACGGGACCGGCTACCTGGGGGTAATGGCTACGGGGGGATTCAGCCCAAGGATCCTGCATGACCTTCACCTCGTGCCTCATACAGGTCGGTCCTGAGCTGCCCGAAAGGGGGAAGGGCCTGAACCGCTGCTCCTGGCACCTGATCCCACCTGATCAGAGACTCTCGCCAGGGACGTGAAGTCGTCGTTTGACCTCTGCTCCGGCCAGCCCCACGTGAGCAGGGACCGTGCTTCCTCACCGCTGGGTCCCCAACCCCAGAACAGTGCCTGGTAGTGGTATCAGTTCACATTGTAGTGAATCACAGGGATCCCCCAGCAGCCCCTTGATGTGGGGGATGTTGCTTACAGAAGAGAGATCTGGGCCACAGACTTGTGTTCACTCTTTCATCCACTCGTGCAGCATCCCCACCTGTGTCTGTTTGCTGGAATGCAGAGGGGACCCCCAGACACCCTCCCTGCCCTCGGAGCTCCCAGCCCAACCCGTAGGTCAGCATCTCACCTACAGTCCGCAAGGGGGCGATACAGAGCTAGAGCATCTCTAGCACCAGACCTTGCAGGAGGCATGGGGCCGGGCCCGCCCTGGTGGCAGCTAAGATCTAGAACCATCTGACGCACTGGAACCTGCCCCAGTGCTGACTCGAGCCAGCCGTGGAAGGAGCTCGAGAGCCTGAGCCAGTGCCCCCACATACTAGAGCCCGTCCAGCTCCGACCCGATAATACTGGTATTATCAAAATCATTCTGTAGACAGAACCCGAGAGAAATATTATGCTTGTATATACCCCACCCACTACCATACCGTACAACACTAGTAAAAAACAAGAACCACTAATCAATCACCAATTACATAGGATATGATCTGCACTATCTTCACAACTGATAAAGGCTAAAATATGTTTAATTCTAGCTTTGTTAACATAGGTATCCTTCTTGAAATGATCCTAAATATCTTCCTAGCTCTGGGGAAAATCTGAAAGAAGCCCAGAGCTGATATATTTAATGTCATTCAAACCCAAACTACTTATTCCCAACAAAACAATAAATTGTGAGAAGTTGATGGACAAAGCAAAAGGGTAGAAACCCTATATATGTATATCCTTTCAGCTCCCTGATGAGGTACATTCATAAAAAGCAGTCTCAAAGCATGTAACTCCTATCAGGTATCAAATCTGCCTAATTTCTATAAAATTTATTTAGAGCAATCCAATAATTCCCAGTATTTCAACAAATATTGATAATCCCTTATTATCAACAGGTTGAACACTCACAGCAAAATAAAATAGTAAAATAAGAATAAATACCAACACACAAATAAATAAGTAGAAAAGCTGACCGACCTAGGAGAAAAGGGTGGGGTGACCCACTTCAGCAGGCCACCACTGAGGGCCTCCCCCAGGAGATGACCCTTGAGTCCTAAATGGGAAAGACTGGGCAGATGGACAGCACCGGTACAGGCAGCGGACTGGGCTAAATTAATCCAAGACAGGCTCTGAGCCTACAGTAGGCAGGGGCCCTATCTTTGTGGGTCATGATATCAAGCTTCTTTCCCACCAATATTCTCACCATTTCTACCATTTGGATCACAATCCAGTTTTTACTTTTCTTAAGGTCTAGCCCATACAAAAAGATTTACTCTTACGATGCAAACTATCCATCAGTGACTTACCACCATGGGTCTGTCTTCATGTGAGTGAGTGACAATGAATGGCACACCGATATTTGTGTTAAATGCTTGTGTGCCTCATCCCCTTGATGCTACAACAATCCAATGTAAAACAGACTGTTATCACCCCCATCTTATAATATGCCAAGAAACAAGGGTTTGGCAAAGAAAAGTTATCTTCCTTTTAAAGCCTATACTCTTAAACACTCTGAGCTGATGGGGACCTAAATATGAGTCAAACACAGTCCCTGACCTCAAACAGCTTACGTTCTAGTGTCCAGGAAAAACAGAATGAACTCAAAAAAGTAATTATAGGGTGAAAATAACTGTCATAACTGAAGCAAAAATAAAATGTTACAAAAGTTCAGAGGAAGAAAGACCCCCAAATTCTAGGTGGGAAGAAAAAAGTTTTGGCGAGTGTTTTTGATAATAGTAGCCTCTTAGCTGATAGCTTAGCTTACTAAAAAGGGGAAAGGCATTTGGATCAGAAAACACTGTAAGCAAAACACAGAGATGAAGAGGTATGAAGTACACTCAGCAATAAAGCGGTTCGAGTATTCTGGAGCTTATGGCAGAACAAAACAGTGGTCCAGAGCCCAGGGTCTGTAACCAGTCTCTGGGTTCAAATCCCACCCCATCATGACTGATCTGTAATCTCGTACAAGTGACTTAATCTCCCTGAACTACAGTTAATTCAGCCATAAAATAAGACCACCACCTAACTTATGGGTTTGTTAACACAATTAAATGAAATGTGTGTAAAATATAGTACTTATCACAAACATAGAGCCTACACTGAATTGAGTATCATTAATATTGGATGTTAGGAACAAGAAAAGAGGTGAAGATAATTAAAGTTTCGAGAATAATGTTAATAAAGAGACAAGTTTAGGACAAAAATCAGCTTTGGGAAGGGCACTAAGTAAGTAGTTTGGTTTTCTATAAGCTGAGCTTTCAGCTCCGTTGAGTATTCGGGTATAGCATTTACAATGTGGTGTAGTTTGTTTTCGGTGCCTTTTGCTCCCTAGAGCTACACATTTAGAAGTGTCATGAAAGTGGCAGAGGTGGTAAGGAGAACAGAGCAGAGCAACTTTAGACCAAGGACAGAACTTGGAACATCTGCCTATCTTAGGGGGCTAGGAAATAAAAACGGAAAAGGAGACCAAAAAACAAAAAGAAAAGCTCTGCCAGAGAATCAGGAAAAAATTAAGAATGCAGTGTCATGAAACCTCTTCAAGAGGGAAGTGAATTTCAAGATTTGATAGCATGTTTTGAGTGTGTATACATTTATGTAGCAAGTTAAATAATCCAATTTTATTTTTTTAAAAGACAGGAAAAAATTATTTGTCACTTATTTTTTTAAATCTTTCAAAATTAAGCAAGCATTACTAAAGCAATGTCTACTACAATATTTCCTCAAATTTTTTCTGATTAATCACCTCAATAGGAAAGACAAACATATAACCAAAATAATTTAATAGGTACTAACAAAGGGGAATATGAAAAGTGCAGAGAAAGGAGCTTGATTATCTCAACTTAAAGAAGAGGTGAGGCAAGGTTCAAGAGTAGGCAGTGGGTGCAGCAACATCAGAGCCAGGCCTTGAGGAGGCGGTCAGGCGGCTGGAGCAGTCAGGGGGCACTGATAGGAGAAAGCCCCGGACACGCCTGCTAAGTGAAAGCACGCGGCCCGTTGGGAGCACAGCCCATTAGCAGCGACCGTGCAGTCCGAGCCGCGGGGGCAGGAGCACAGGCTGGAGGTCAGCGGACGAGGGAAGAGGCTGTGAGTCATTCAGACCTGAGTCTGTAGGCAGTGAGGACCCATGAAAAGAATGTAAATGGCAAGTTCCTTAAATGCAGCTAAGAATTACTACCAACTGAAAATCAAAAATGAATATATGGCAACTCTGAGATTCAAGTGAAAAGTATAATCAAAATGTAACATGCAGACAACTTCTCAGAGACATAACTGCTCTGTAAATCAAGGAATATATGTGGTAAATTTTGAAACATAACAGAGTTACTACTGATACAACAGACACCTAAAATACCTGTAAGTATTTGTAAATTTTGTCTTAAAATTTGCCAGAAGACTTTCTACCTGAGTGTCTATAGTTAGTATTTTAAAAGCAAAAACAAATTTGTTTCCAAAGATGAAAAAGATTAAAATAAAAGCAACAATAACAAGGAGGTCACAAGCCCACAGAAATACACTAATGTTTCTGATTGCTAATTCACAACCTAAAAGATGTTCAAATGTAAACACATTTAACAAACAAGATGACACACTTACTGTTCGCTTCACCAGCAACTGACCCATCACTGTGAACATGCGGGAAAGGCCAACAGGGGTACACACTGCAGGAGAGGTCACAGAGAGGAGGCTGATAAATGGCTAGTGCAAAATACAGAACAGACTCCAAGACGATCGTTGTAAGAAAAGTCTTGCCTCAAATTTAGATTCTCTCAGTGTTTTATCAGAGGAGCCTTCATCAATAAAGAAGCTAGAGAGGATGACAGGTGAAAGATGAAAGATACCCAAAGACTGAAGAAGGCTTAGCACGTGCAAGACTCTAGCAGTTGAATAATAGTATTTTCACTTAAAAAATTAAAAAAAAAAACTAAAGAACAGATTAAAATTTCAAGTACTGATGGAGTTGAGAACCAAACAACTATTATCTTAACTCCTTTTAACTACATTTATCTGCTTATAATATCCCTGAGATATGCTGTAATGCCTCAGGTAAAACTGAGTACATTTTAACTAAATTAAACCACAAATTCACCACACAGGGTCTATGTTACCACTCAAAAGTAGAATCTAATGCTTCAGTGAGTGTGGGCCTGTGTGTGTGTCTCTCCACAAGAGAGGCTTTCCTTAAAGAACAACACATGAGTATTATTTCATGGCTTCAGTTTATCAAAATTTATCTTAACATAAAAAAAGTTAAGGGCCAATTTTAAAAACATCTCCAAGCTGTTAAGTAATTTCATCAGGAAACCTTAGTATAATTTTCTAGAACAAAGAACTCCATTTTCCCATCAACATTAAGCCAGAAAAATACTTACAGAGAAGTAACAAACATCCCGTCCGAGATATACAGGAATATAAATAGGGTAGGTAGAACTCCCAGAGATCTGTAAAGAAACACAAATATATTTTAGTAAATCCAAAATATTGTACATTAAGATATAGGTTGACTATAATGTTTGATAAACATCATAATTGTCTATTTGAGTCTACTAAACCATATAATTTCTAAATTGTACAATAAAAAGATCTAAAACAGAAACGGAAATACCCCTTTTGCAAAACCTGTTTGGAGGGAGAAAAAAAGTCTCCATGGAATTTTAAGAACAGAAACCAACTAAGAAACAAAGAAAAATCTTAAAAAGCTGCTTGCTCGTTCTGAATACAGCAAACACAGGAACACTCATTTATGTTCTTAAACCTGTCTAAAGACTTGTTAACTCTGTAAATTAACAACAAGGGCTGACCACACAAAGAATCACTACAACGTTCACGACAGCGAACGTGTAGTCATAGGCCGGTTCAAGGTCCCGGAGAGAAGCCGACTGACCATACAAAGACTCCATGCTCGCGGCGTCCTTGTCAACGAGCGCGGAGGCCACCCACACCATCCCCAGGATGAGGAGCGCAAGCAGGACAAGCATGACCAGAGTTTCTAAAATTCGGGCTCGGATTCCCTGAAAAAGATAATGGAGATCTAACTGTATTTCATTTCATCTCATGATTAATTAGGCTTCTATCTGTAAGAAAGCACAAAAATTCTTTGGAAAGGGAAGAAATTTCTATTTATAAGGAAGACAGAAAACACTAGCTTTACAGTGTCATGTTTAGACTACCTTTGTTTTACCAAATTATGTAGAATACCATCAAGCTTTAAAAAACCAAAAAAATTCGTCACGAAAACATTTTTCAGAGCAGTGTTTTAAGGGGCGCCTGGGAGGCTCAGCCCGTCAAGTGCCTGCCTGCCGCTCAGGTCATGGATCCAGCCCCACGCGGGGCTCCCTGCTCAGTGGGGACCTGCTTCTCCCTCTCCCTCCGGCTTGTACTCTCTCTTGCTATCTCTGTCACCGCCTCTCTCTCTCTCAGATAAATAAAATCTTAAAAGAAAAAACAAAAACGGGTTTTAAAACACAGATTGATGAATTTTTGTCTGTGGCTCTAAGCAAGGGCCTCGAGGACGACCACGGTCCGGGGCCAAGCAGCCATGGGAGCGACGGACCCCGCGAGCACACACAGCCCCCAGTCCCCGGGCGCCAGCCACCTGCACCGCTCCCGCAGCCAGGGGTGCAGCCGCCAGTGTCCCCACCCCCTTCCCCCACGCCCTGCAGCGGCCAGCGCCCCCTCCCCCGCTCCCGCCAGCGCCCCCCTCCCCTCTCCCCCGCCCTGCAGCGGCCAGTGCCCCCTCCCCGACTTCTGCCAGCGATCACCTCCGGCTCCCAAAGCCCGTGTCCCCCCTGCTCCCGCCAGCAGCCCAGGGACTCCCTGAGCAAAGCCCGCAGCAGAAACCAAGGCCAGGTGCAGTGCACGGTTATCGATTATGTACTACACTTCTTTCTTCACATTAGATAAAACCGCCATTACTTCATGTGCCTGGAATATAATAAACCATCTTTCTGCACAATTTTGTTTTAAATATAAAACAAATTCTGACCTCAGGGCCAAACCAGAGGCCAGGCTCCTAAACTTGAAACCTATTGGACAAGCCAAACAAACAAACGAATAAAAAGAACTTTCTTATATTCCTGAAAAGTCACCAAATGATTGAATCCATACCTAAATTCAAAGATTCACATTGTTGTTTTATACTATAATGTACATGGAATACAACAAACACAATTAGAAGTAAATCCATGTCTCTCGATAAAAGAGTTGGAGGGGCCTGCTCTTATAGCCCAGTCTTACACAGGACTGCCCTCGGCCGGTTAAAAGATGTCCCCAGGTGTGGAGTCAGCACACCTTAAGTGTTTCCAGTAGGGAGGTCGGTGGACCAGAGTAAATGACGCTTGTATTTTATTTAACGCATCAGATCTAACAGTGGTTATGACTCAAGTAAGATGAAATATGAACAGTCCCCAAACATACTACTAAAAAACACACTCCAGCTTTCCTAAAGAACTCTCCAAACCCGCACTTCACAACTTTCAAACCACTTAGGATACCAAAACATGACCACCACCCCCCTTTTTTCTTTTTTAAGTAGGCTCCACGCCCAGTGTGGGGCTTGAACTCACAACCCTGAGATGAAGAGTCACAGGCTCTACCAAGTGAGCCAGCCAGGTGGCCCAGACAGCCACCTTTTAATGGTAATTTCTTTTTCCTTCCTTCTCTCTTTCTGAGCAATAGTCTTTTTTTGTAAGCAAGAATCTTCTATTACACATCAAATATTACGTGGAAAGCTTGTAACAGATAAAAAGAACGGGTGCTTTGATGAGAATGTGTAACACCCTTTCAGCTTGTCTCCTCCTATCTCTGACTGGAGCCCAAATCCTGCCTGCCTCCAACCAGAACTTAGGAATACTAAGGGCTCCCAAAACACCTAACACATGTGTCTTAAGTGTTATGACATATGAGCTAAACACTGCAACCATGTTTGATACAAAACAGTAGTGATCCTTGGAACCATCTGAGACCCACTGTCCCCAAAAAGTGTTTTAATAATATAATTATTAAACAATTGTAATAACGTAATAAGTATATAACCATTACGATGATATTAGGTGTTGGGGAATCAATCTACCATAAGATTTACACACTTCCTCTGTTATTTTGGTAAGAAATATCTGTTGGCAATTAAATGTATTTTTCTTCAAATATGTTATTCTGCTTCGGGAGCTAATGCTCCATGGGCCTCTCTCATTTCTGTGCATCTCAGAGGCAGGGATAGACCTTGTTCTGGACTTTTTTTTTTAAGATTTATTTATTTTGGAGAGAGAGCATGCATGCATGCAGGGGGGAGGGGGAGAGGGTGAGGGAAAGAGAATCCCAAGCTGACAAACCACTGAAAGTGGAGCCCAACAAGTGGCTCAATCCCATGACCCTGAGATCATGACCTGAGCCGAAATCAAATTGGATGCTTAACCAGCTGAGCCACCCAGGAGCCCCTGGACTATCTTATTAAGGATGTCTGGATAGCAAACAGCCTTGGAAAATAGAGACGCTGTCTCTCTGAAGCAGGTCTGTTTCATACAGAGCAAAGCACAGACAAGTTTGCTTGAAGCCCATTTGTGGGTTCCCCTGAGATTCCTCAGCTATGACTTGAGCCCACTGTAGGAACAGCCTCCACCTGAGCCACACTGCCCCCATGAAGCTGGGGGGTGGGGGTGTTGTCCTGGAGAACAGGAAACTCATGGCTTGCCTGTTCTGAGTAATGAAGTCCTTTGTCTCTGATCCAGGAGTCTCATGTCTACAACTACCATGCAGGAATCTAGCAGACTGTCAGCTTGCAAGTACAGTAAAATCTCAGACCCTCCACAATTCTTGCAGCTTTGGGTGACAAGGGTAGGCAGCTAACATGGCTTTCTAGAGAAGAACAAATAAGGGCCCACAAGGTTGGGTTAGGGGCAATGAGAAAACTCCCAAGATCTAGCAGGGAATGCTCTTACCCAAGCAGTAGGCAAGTGGGAGAAGTATGAGTCCCCCAAGGACCTGACGTGCTAATGCCTGTCAGAGGCTGAGCTACAGGTGGAGCTTGGTCATAGCCCCTTCTCCCAGAGAGTAGGGGTGTTATCATGTTCGTGTAACACCAAGCCCTACAAGGCCAACTAAAAAGACTATGATTACAAGGAACTATTTTTCTTGTAGACTTTGTCCTTTTCTGTATTTTCCAAATTTCATAGAGTGAATGTGCAAGGCTTTAAGTAATATGAGAACAAATTATTGTTGTTTTGAATTTTTAATTTTTTTCTTAAAAGAACTAACTTCCAAGAGATTGACACTCAGAAAAATAATTTTTAAAATATCCAACTTCAGTTTATGAGACAGTATAGCGAGCTAGTTCAGGACCCCAACTCCAGCAACAGACTGCTTGGGTTCAAAGCCTGGTCCCATCACTGACCAACTGTGTAACACTGTGCAAATTTCTAAACCTCTCTGTGCATCAGTTTATTTCTTCATAAAATAGGTTTATCCCTACCTTATGGGGTCATTATAAGGATCAAATAAGTTAAAATAAGTAACATGCTTAGCATTAGGCTAGGTGTTTAGTAAGCACAATATAAGGGTTAACTGTAACGGCTCAAATTACTGCCTTTGTTTTTAAATTCTCCAAGGCTTTGTAGTTCACCTATCATTTGTGTTTCTGGATTAAATTTATTTCTCCTAATGCCAGCTTATCAACTTCTTTCCATCTGTCACCTATCATTCACAGACCTGTAAGACAGCACATCCACTAGCCTGACTCCCTCGTCTCTCAGACCCATCCTGAGATCTCAGACTGTGAGACTGCTCCATATTTCTCTGATACCTCCAGTCCTCTAACCTACACTGTGTCTTCATCATTATAACCTCCACTCCCTCAATCCACCCAACTCCTCCAATCAGTCTTGTTTTCACTTGCTTAAACCCTATGTTGAACTGTGTATTTTAATGAAAATCCAGTACCAATAATATTCTAATATTCCTGGTCCCTTTGATTTCCACCAGACTACCTTAATTCCACTGGCGGCTCATTCCTTTGAATTCTCAGTCCTGTGAAAGAAATTTACAAAATCTTGAGACACATGTGCTACTACATTCCAAAGTGGGTCTTTGCTGTTACCTGGCAATACTTATGCTGATCTCTGGCTAACGATTCCCTCAATGATTTTTTAAATGTTTTCCATTCTCCTTGACCCTAAATCTCATCCCCTGCTTTCTAGCAAATTGCAGCTGCCCTTACCTCTTCCTTAGTAGGACATAACTGGGGAGACTGCACATCCCTCAGCTTCCTTCCCCTATCTCTGGTTTCTCTGTCTCCATTCTTTCTTTCATTCTTTATATAAGGGAAAATGCCTCAGATCCCTTTTTTCCATGGCTCAGGCTTAGATGTTCATCCTTTCAACATGCCGGATTAGTGCTTCTCAAACTTCAGCGTATGTCAGCATTACCAAGGGGCTTGCCAATCCCTGAGAACCAGCCCAAAGACACTTCAGTCAATTCTGACGAAGCCAGTTCATGTGATGAAGACACCAGATAGACTGCTCTGTTCTTCCCCTGGGTGATCTCGGCTCCTCACGTAACCAACGGCTCTAAAGTTTCCATCTTTAGTCCAAATCTCACCACTGAGACCAAGATCCATACATCTAAACGGCCACCTCCCCTCAAGTATCTCACAAGTACATAAACAATTCTAAAGTCAAACTCATCACTTTATCCCCTAAACAAGCTCCTTCAGTGTTACATACCCCAATTAATGGCACCATTACCCACTGTTTTTTCCAGATGCTGCAAACATCCTTATCATCCCCCTTGCTGCTGCACCCTCTCTCTCTCTCTCTCGCTCTCTCTCTCTCTCTCTCACACACACACACACACCTTGGACTCTGATCTATTCAAACACCAAGTCCTTCTGATTCTACTGTGTCATTACAACTAAATCCATCCGCTTCTCTTTCTGCCACTACATCCAACTCACCTGGACAACTCCCTACTTTGCTAGCTAGTAGTCCAAAATGCAACTCTTAACTCTTTCTGCCTGACCTGTTGCCTACATTGCAGTGGGAATGCAATCTTTGCAAAACACAACTCTGATCGTGTCACTCTTAGTCAGAACTTGCTAACAGAAGTACAGGCCAGCAACAGGGAAACAGGTGCATTAATGCAACAACACATAAACATCAAATCTCATTAGCATCACTTCTAAGAAAATGAGGTGCTATACACATAGATCCTTAAAGCTGGGTCTTACTCTGTCTTCTGCTGTTTAGATGGTAGACAAAATAATTAAAGACAAAACAAATATAGATGAAACAAATTATTTATGATTTAATAGCATACAAAAGTGCTGTCCAAAAGACCCTTCTGTGATGATGGAAATGTTCTGTGTTATCCAATAAGAAGATAGCAACTAGCCATACGTGTTTATCAAGCACTTAGAATGTCGTTACTATGAACGAAGAGCTGATTTTTAATTTTATGTAATTTTAGTTCTTTTAAATTTATATAGCCACACATGGCTAATGGTTACCATATTGATCAGAGAAGATTATTAACAGCCTGTTGCTAATAAAATCTGATATAAGTACTCTCTGTACTCTCAAGTACTTTCTGGTTATTTTTTTTTAATCCATTTGTTATTCTGTTTTTTTTTAAGATTTTATTTATTTATTTGAGAGAGAGAGAAAGAGACAGCACAAGAGGGAAGAGGGTCAGAGGGAGAAGCAGACTCCCTGCTGAGCAGGGAGCCCGATGTGGGACTCGATCCCGGGACTCCAGGATCATGACCTGAGCCGAAGGCAGTTGCTTAACCAACTGAGCCACCCAGGCGCCCCTACCTTCTGGTTATTTTTCTAAATTTAACCTTGATATAAAATTATTTGAAAAACAGCTTGGTTAAAGTAACCTCATTTAACATGCTATTGCTCTACTTAGTATTTTCATTAGCATTTATGTCAAAAAGAGGTAATCTACTTTTAATTCAAAAACTGCCCCCTTCTGTTTATATTAAGAAAAATTACATTCTCTCATTAAGAAAAAGTTTTTAAAATGCAGCCTACATATGATCCATCTAACACTGATACTAAGGTTCAAGACCCACACACTTATTCCCATACACTGACAAACCAAGTCCTTCAATAAATCTCTTTGTGTTAAAAAAAAAATAAATTATATGTGAACAGTTTTTCTAAAAAGAAACAAGCTGTGTAATTCCAAGAAGATGCTTTTTTCTATTACAGATATATGAATAATATCAAGAAGAAATGTCTAAAATGTATACTCACATGCTTAAGCAGTCATATAAAAATCATTTAGCAAAAAAAGACCTCTGTAGTCAAATCATATAAGTGGTTCAAAATTTACTATCAATATTTCTTTTGAAAAGTACCAAATAGGGCGCCTGGGTGGCTCAGTCGTCAAGCGTCTGCCTTCGGCTCAGGTCATGATCCCGGGATGCTGGGATCGAGTCCCGCATCGGGCCCCCTGCTCCGTGGGAAGCCTGCTTCTCCCTCTCCCACTCCCCCTGCTTGTGTTCCCTCTCTCGCTGTGTCTCTCTCTGTCAAATAAATAAATAAAATCTTTTAAAAAAAATAGTAAATAACACAAAAAGAAATCTGCTCATTTTCAGTTATCAATCTAAGCACAAAAGAGTGAATTAGCAATATTACATGTACAGAAAAGGCTGCCACAGAGCAGGTCATCAAAACTGTTGGATAGGATTATGCCTGTTATGAAATACTGATAACTGCTGTAGGAAGAAATAACCGTTATTCTGACTCAGTCCACTAGGAGGCCAGGACAGTTATGTTTTTCTTTTAATTGTATTCTTTTTTTTTTTAATTAAACGAGACAAAAATCAGCCCAACTTGAAATCAGTGAAGTGTCACATTTATGAGCTTTAGCAACACCAATAGAAAAATATAAATTTTTTCATTAAATGCAACGTGGCAGCTTTTTTTTATCCTCAACAACTTTAGGACAGAGAGAAGAGGGGTAATGGGGCTGTAAATAACCAGAGACTTCATCTGTTAATTCAGAATTGACTGGCTCCTGCAAGTGCCAAAAATACATAAACTATGGTTACTACCTTTCTTGAGACCATAAAAGTATGACAAAGCCTAAAAAGGACAGGCTTTGTGGCATGGAATATGTGAGATTTTTAAACTTTTGTACGTGATTCTGCCTGCAAAAGTAATGAAAGCACTGAGAGAGCTTTTATCGCTACCACTAATCACCAGCAGGACAGCATATAAGCAAAAAATATGCCTACTGCTCATTTTTCCATTAAGAGTCAGAATGAGGAGCTAGGATCCCCAAGGGGAAGGTTCCTATCAACTCTATTCTCGCATATGCTGAGCTGAAAGATGTGCCAGATGTCAGAATAACTTACTGAAATACCCTGCAAATAACAAAGTGGCAAAACATTGTCAGAGGGGAAAAGGTTTCCATGTTTATCTTAAAAAGTAAGGAAAGTCTCCTGAATATAATAAGATCACAAACTATAAGAACTTGAACTTAAACAGTTGTACTTCTTTCAAGTACTTTTGAATGCTTATCCTCTATCATATATTACTAAGATTTCAAGAACTCCATAATATTTTTATCCCCAGTATAAATACTGGGATAATCCCTCCCAAAAACCATGAACCTAAGTTACTTTAATGAAACTCCACCCCTTTTATTAAAATCATAGTTCAATAAGCACTCAATGTACTAGTTAAAAACAGCATCGAAACTAAGTACTTCTTTCTGCTAACACTTTCTGAAACACTACATTGTTTTTAAGAAAAGCAAGCTACATAATTACACTAGTTTCATATCAATATTATTTTGAAAAATTACAACCATCACAACATAGTAACAGGTTAAATTAAGTAGGCTAATAAAGACGAAATACATGTAAACAGAGATTTCTTTTTACATTTAAATAAGCACTGAATGGGTAAAAGTCTAAAACATTAAAATAGTTATTGCTTTTTGAACTTTTCGTGCTGGTCAATTACACATTTAATTGCTTTGTGCTGAAGATCAATGAAGTGACAATTACAACGTATACACAAAAGCTCTAACAATAGGCTGACATGTTTCTGTGGTGATGAACATTTAAACAAGATTTTACCTGGACATCTTGACCTCTCAGAAGGTATGTAAACACCATATTATATACTATGGTTCCACCCATCAGGAAAGCCTGGTAAAAATTTCTACAATTATAGAACATTTAAAATATGTATCAAGCCACTGTTCATTTAACAAAAAGAGTCTCTTAGTAACACTAAGATATGGTTTGCTCAGCATGCCATCAAGACTGCACCAAACAGGCTCAGTCGTTAGGTGTCTGCCTTCGGCTCAGGTCATGATCCCAGGGTCCTGGGATCGAGCCCCACATCGGGCTCCCTGCTCATCGGGAAGCCTGCTTCTCCCTCTCCCACTCCCCCTGCTTGTGTTCCCTCTCTCGCTGTCTCTCTCTCTGTCAAAAAATAAATTTAAAAATCTTAAAAAAAAAAAAAGAAACTGAAGTCACCTATTCTTTGAAGTCTGGTAAAAATATCTTGCAAACTGTCTGGACTTGATTTTTTTTAAATCTAATGACTATAGAACTTTCATTTCTGGCAATATTGAGAATAAGATATCCTTAATTCCCTCTGCCAAAAAATGTCTAAAATGCTAGATCAAATATTTTTAAATCTCCCTGAAATCTTCTCTTTGTCTATTTATTCTGAGCAATACATTGAGTTCGGTACCTCTCACAGTGTTGGCTTTTCCCAATGTCAGGTCATCTTCTGAGTCCCTACTCATCCTTATATTTAAGAGTTTTTGTCCCTCCCAGTTCTCTTTATCACCTCCTGACTCTGGTGACGGTAGAACTAGTAAGTGAATCTAGAAAATAGATCTAGATAGGCAGGATCTGATTCTGAGTGACGTGTCTTGGTAGCTTGTATCCTGGTGGACACTTTTGAGTATTTACCAGACGCTCTACCACCAGAACCCCCATTTTCTATGTCATCTACAGTATTACTGCTGCTTGCTAACTGCAGCTCCCCTCTGAGTACCCTGATCCTTTCTGTTCCTCACATCCTTTACCAGCAGAGCCAGATGGTTTTAATTTTTGTTAAGACCAGGTCAAACAAAAATGTGAAAAACAGGGCGCCTGGGTGGCTCAGTTGGTTAAGCAACTGCCTTCAGCTCAGGTCATGATCCTGGAGTCCCGGGATCGAGTCCCACATCAGGCTCCCTGCTCTGCGGGGAGTCTGCTTCTCCCTCTGACCCTCTTCCCTCTCGTGCTCTCTCTCTCTCATTCTCTCTCTCTCAAATAAATAATAAAATAAAATCTTTTAAAAAAATGTGAAAAACACAGATATACTTAGGTAACTGGAAATGCTAAAATCAATTTGCTAATAGATGCAAAACTGGATAGTATCCTATGGGACAACATAATAAAATGTTTGGGGTTATCTTTTGTATAGAAAAGGAATCAATTCTATCAGACAGAATCATTTTCATTGCTCTTACTTTCCTACAAGTTAACTCTAATCCTAAAGAGATGTAAAATAGTCAAGTCAATAGAAAGTCAGCCAAAGATACACACCCCTACAAAATCGGATGACCACCACGGTCTACTACACAATGCCTAGGACTCCACTGACAGAACACCCAGGATCTCCTCTGCCCATTTCCAAGTCTTGGACAACTCTTCCTGGCACCAGAAAATTTATGTATGCAAAATAAATTATTAAAATAAAAAGGATATAAACTATATGTACACACTAATTATAATTACACAATACTCCAAACACAAATACTGACAGGTAATCTGGAATGATATAAAGTATAATGACAGATTAATTGGCTTTCTATGAAATTGTCTAAAATTAAAATATTAATGAAAAAGCAACAGAAGTCAAGATACATAGGACAATCAAACAAAATCATCAGCCTCATAAGTATGCTTCATGCAAGCCCAATATGACATAGGAAAAGTAAACATTAAGGATCCTACAATACAGATGCATTCAGGAAGGATTTGTACATTTGTAGAAACCATCTTGGAATCTTGAGGATTTCTGAACATTAGATTGAAAAAGATCTTCTTTGAACAGTAAGGCCACGAGAGGCCAAAACAGTTTACAAAGCTAAAGAGGAAAGGCCAAAAGAAAAGACTGGACCCCCATATTTGCTGACAAAATCAGAGACAATTCAAACAGAGACCACAAAATCTCCCAATCTGGAAAAACACCCAAGAATGTCCCCAAATTAACAATTAGCAAATGAACACTGTATTCCAGATAAAGGGCCAGTAAAGTTAACAGGTAGAGAGAAAAGAGGAATCAGGGAGATTGGTTCAAGATGATGAATTATCATAGAAGACAGGAAAAATATATAATAATCAATCAATCAATTAATCCGCACCATCCCTAGCAGCTGTAATAATACCAAGCATACAATAAATAGCCAACAGGAATTAACTGAATGAACTATGCTAGAAGACAAGACTGCCATCAGTAGACTAATAATGTTAAGAAATCCCTAAATGATAGAAAGTAGATGGGATCAAATCTATAGAGAAATTATAGTCTTAAAAAAAAGGGGGAAATAAGAAAAGAGCAGTGATTCTAAGAGCTATAAGCTTCTAGTCAAAAAATCCAAAAATTATAGATAAATATAGAAAAGATCAGAACACAATAAAATATTTAAGATAATAGATAAGAGTAATATTCTTATATAAATTGCCTTAGAATTGAATAATACAGAGAAAAATAATTTAGATTCATTCTTTTTAATCACCTCACAAAATTAACTACATAGATTAAAATACTAGATCTTTGTAAAAACTCACAGAAAAGGGTAGCTAAAATAAAAGAGACTACATTATTCATTCTTGACTTTGAGGGATGATAACACTTAACAAACTAAACCAATATCAAATTACTAAGAAAGAGTATAAGTTTAAAGTGTACAAAAGCTAGGATAAAATGAAACCAGGTTTTATTTAGGCCTGCTTATGTAACATTTATTGTCAGGCCTGAGTTTTCTCACACAATTAATTTAAAGGCAATTAAACAACACATGTCATAGTTAAATAGGACCAGGTCAAAAACATATATGGATTATGAATCTTGAATTATAGTAAATGAACTTTCTAAAACCAACTTTAATTACATATTTATATAAACCATTTTTAACTAAAATTTACTTAAAAGTATTACACATGAGGTTAAAATGACAAAATGATGCATAATGCTTTGAAACAACTTTTATGCTAATTTCTTATCTTGGGATTTCCCAGCAGTTGTTAAATACTGAACCCCAACTCCTAGGAGGTAAAGGCCTGTGCAGTAACTCTCTACCCAGAACTAAGGCTGACAGTACAGTCTTCCCCTATCAGTGGGCAAAGGGTGTGAGTGTGTGTGTATGTGTCTGTGTGTCTGTGTTAAACAAGGAGGCCCTTTTGCTGAAGGTTTTCAGAGGGGCCTCAGTTCCATCTCCTTGCCTCTATGCGCCTATGATCCTCTGTCACCATATAACCACCTCGCTGTCCTGACCAACGCAGCCAGGGCATCACCTACTCACTATTCATGTTTTTGGTGCCTTTTCAGTTTTGTCTTTGGAGATCTTCTTGCTTTCCTGGAACTTATCTATGCATTTAATCATACAGGGATTTGGTTATACAATTAAATTTTTGACTTGGTTCTCTTTAACAATGATAGATGCTATTTAACTTCCTTTAAACTAACTATGTAAGAAAACTCATGAGTTGGGGCGCCTGGGTGGCTCAGTCGTTAAGCATCTGCCTTCGGCTCAGGTCATGATCGCAGGGTTCTGGGATCGAGCCCCGCATCGGGCTCCCTGCTCAGCGGAAAGCCGGCTTCTCCCTCTCCCACTCCCCCTGTTTCTGTTCCCTCTCTCACTGTGTCTCTCTGTCAAACAAATAAGTAAAATCTTTAAAAAAAAAGTCATGAGTTGGCATCAAACATCATATAAGCAGACCTAAACAAAGCCTTATGTATAAAATATATAGACTAAATTTTCTCTATGTATTACATCTTACAGTATTTTTTTAAACTCTAACGTCTCAAACTTTTAAAAAACTATTTCTTATAACCTTCATATTTTATTTCTACATATTGAAGTAAGAGAAGATTTCAAGCAGTTATTTGCAAATGTTCCTCAATAAATAACACTCCAGGCCCAAGTTGTCTATTTTTAATACATAAAAAGCCAAATTAGATAAAATTATTATTCAATTTTCTCTGGTTAGCATTAATTTTGAAGCTCCAGGGCCATCTTAATGTGCAGTACAGAATTTTTAATGAGGCCAATACCTTCACCACGACCCGGTGAGGAGTTACTGGGTGGGTCTGCAGAATCATGATTTGTCTCGTTATTAGTTGTGTGTTCTCTATCCACATTGCACTTAAACCTCAGTGCCCCTTAGATTCATGGTATTTAAACAATCATTCATTGTAGCACTAAATGACTAAGAATTTTTAAAAAAGAAAACACACAATGCTCAAAACCACTACTGTGGCTTGTGGGGTTCACCTGAGTGATCAATCAGTGGAGTACTGCAACCATGAGCATGCTCCCTGAATCTCCACTAAAACCTGGCAATCTCACCAAATACACATTCACAAGCTCTCAAGATATTTTCTTTTAAGGAAAAAGTATACATTTATTGATTTTTTAAAAATAGAAATAGTATGAAATCTCTTTTTAGAATTGCACTGCAGTAACCCTTCTCTAATCTTTAGAAGGTTTGAGAATTATTTGATTAGTAAATACTAACACAGGGAAAACACACTCTTCGGAGTCTATTACAAGCTTTGCCATGGACCATGTCCTGGAAGTTTCCCAAGAAACCTGGGCTTCAAGACATTATCTATAAGAAATGTGCAATATAACTTGCCTTGGTTACTTCTCAGATATTTAACAAATCAAATGAAATATATGAAAGCAGTTTAAAAACAATAAAATACAAAGCAAGCATGAACCTTCAATAATACCTGGCTGCAGGGAAAAAAGAGGCTAGTGCCTATTCTATGTGAGAATCAGATTTGGCATAGAAGACATTAGGTTAACAATATTAACACTATTTTCAAAGTTTAACTTTTCATCAATTTCTATCACAAGTAAACACTAGCACCTGTCTTCCTGCCTCTCAGGCACTCCAACCCAGGAGGCATGCTAGTCCTCCACTGACAGGCCAGGCAGAGAAGGAAACTGGGAATGGAGCACTGTGGACAGAGGAAAGCTCCACTGCTGAACACGTGGCCCTTGAAAGGCATGGCCAGGAGAAGGAAGACCTCACACCCTGGCAGGTGGTCAACATCCTGCCAGGCAGGCTACAGTCAGGCTGAGCTCTAGCACAACAAGAGAGCTAGAACTACCAGTCTCACCCAACAGGCAAACACGGTGGTGACTGTGGGGCTCATTCCTAACAGCCAGCTAAAGAACCAGGATGGGGTGGGGGAGATACGGTTTTGTAAACCAAGCCAAGGATGGTAAAGATCCTGTAAAGACTCACTTCATTAGTGAAGAGCCTCATTATAATTTAACCTGGAGGTTCTGGACTAAAAGCCTAAGCTGTACTAAAACAATGCAAACTCTCATGTCTTCATTTGTGTTGAGGTTCTAAAATGATTCTAAAAATAACACACCCTGAAAGATAACCATGCAGGAACCCATAACCAGCCCCCTCCAGAAAGGGGAGCATTGATGCATTTTTAGATCCTTCCTCTGACAAACCAATGGAACCTAAGACCTACTCAGCTTTTATGCTTTATTTTTCCTGTACAAAAGCTTTGTCTGCAGTAGGCTAAGTATATATATTTGGGAATACCATGGTAAATAAGAGAAAAAGACACACCTACAAACAATCACAATAGAATTACAATCCCTAACTGCAGGGGGAGGAAGCAGGTCACCACAAAGGAGGCCCACTGGAAAGACTTAAGGAGCACCAGGAGGTAGCACTAAAAGACAGATTCCACCGGGAAGTGAGTAGAGGGCTTCCTGGCAGAACAGCACATGAAGACGGGAGGCCATGAAAGCACCTGGAAAGTCCTGGGCAAGGTGAGGAGCTCAGGGGGATACAGCTTGGGGAATAGGGGAGCCTCCTGAAAAATGTGGCCGAAATGACAGACGGAAGCCAAATTTCCAGAGTTGTAGATATAACGTTACAGATTTTAGACTTCATTTTGTTGGCAGTTAAAAACTATCAAAAGATTTTATGGAGGTTAGTTACACAATATCATTAAGAAAACAAAGCTGGAAAGCAGTGTGGAGAGTACATTGTATAGGAAGGAAACTGGAAGCAGAAAAAACAGTAGGACAGTGGTTTAAATAAATCCAAGCAAAGAATGATGAAGCCTGAACTAAGGTAACGGCAAAAAGAAAAGAGGAACATTCAGAACACTTATTCAGAAGTTATTCATAGTAGTGAATCCAGTACTTTTAAGCTATCTAATGCACTAAGTTCTTATTACAAGGTAAGGTACTTTATTACATCTCTTCTAAAAAAAATAAATCAGAAGTATAATTTAATTCTGGGCATTTAAGAAGGAAACAAAAGTCATCATGAGATCAGACAAATCTTTATGATAACTCAAAAAAGCTTTAAAACATTTTAAGCCCTTCCCACGCCTGTTTAAAAAAAAAAATCCCACGCTTATAATAAAAATTAATACTCATTAATTAATGTGTAAAGAGAAACATTAAATATCAAGTAATCCCAACTAAAATATGAAAGTATACAAGTATTTAAATCTAGCATTCTGAACAACTTCAAATTTCTTCTTTGTGTTCTAAAAAAAAGATAACAGGAAATGTTTTCTAAGAACTGGTCATTTCAGTACTTAATTCTAACTTTTTCTTCTGTTGATATAGCCTTATTTTTTCAGTTTTTGCCTGCTAATCTTATTTTTAATAACTAAAAGAACATACATTCATATATATACTTCTGACAATTCAGTGCTTTAAAATTCAATCATTCTAGAACAGTAAGAACTTGTCTTTTTTAGATAAGAACTTCCTTTGCTTACCAGATGTGCAAACCAGTAAATTTGTAAGTAATGAAACCGCTAATAACTTCAGTTTTTAAAAAAAGTAGGTATATCACAACCTAAAATATTCCCTAATGTCAAAACTATCAGGGGCGCCTAGGTGGCTCAGTCGTTAAGCGTCTGTCTTCGGCTCAGATCACGATCCCAGGGTCCTGGGATCAAGCCCGCATCGGGCTCCCTGCTCACTGGGAAGCCTGCTTCTTCCTCTCCCTCTCCCACTCCCCCTGCTTGTGTTCCTGCTCTCGCTGTCTCTCTCTCTCTGTCAAATAAATAAAATCTTTAAAAAAAAAAAACCTATCAAACAATCCAATCGCCTTTGATTTATCTGCTCATGCAACATTTATTTCCCATACAAATGGGCCAAATAAATGGGTTGGTAAAGTAATATACCAAGTTTCAACTCTACACTGGCAAACATTTCATAGAGATCAGAAGATTAACACTGTACCATGCTGAATAAATTATTTTATACACAAATAAATATGTTTAAATGCCAAACAGATTTTAACAGCCCAAACTCCAGCCGTCCTGTGGACATGTGGGCATGTGCCATAACGTGCCATAACCAGGTAAGCAGCTCTCTAGTCAGCATGAAATTAGACATTAATTTTACTTTCAAATAAAGTTTATTCCAGCCAAGGGTAGATAGTTTTCAAGTCCCCCCCCCAAGAAAAGTTTTGGAAAAGAGACTCTAATCGACAATGATTATTTCCATAAAATTGTTTCATGAATGTTGGAAGTAGTAGGGCCAATTTATTTATTTATTTATTTTTTTTAAAGATTTTATTTATTTATTTGAGAGAGAGAATGAGATAGAGAGACAGCATGAGAGGGGAGAGGGTCAGAGGGAGAAGCGGACTCCCTGCCGAGCAGGGAGCCCGATGCGGGACCCGATCCCAGGACTCCAGGATCATGACCTGAGCCGAAGGCAGTCGCTTAACCAACTGAGCCACCCAGGCGCCCTTTTTTTTTTTTTTTTTAGGGCCAATTTAATTACGAGTATAATTACTTTAAAATCTGAACCTATTTTTTATTTCATCCATACTAAAACTCTTCATTTAACAAAGAGCCCCAAATTGTGAGACTTTTAGTTAATAATTTAATCATCATATAAAATAAAGTTTGAAGTCTAGTTACCTATTAAACATAATACCTATTTTTTTACAACTTATACTGTTACAAGATAAGGCAGTTCCTATTTCAAAAAGTAAATAAATAAAGCTATGTTGACACCACAATAGTATCTTATATGTAGCTTTGCTATCATATGTAAAAAATAATCCTACACAAATATTCCTGATGTTTCATATCAACTTCCACACAGCCAATACATTTAAGCACCTACTAAGAGTGGCTGCTCCTACTGCATCTCATATGGTAGGTGAGACAAACAAGACCCTCAGCAACTCCACACCGAGATAAGTACTGCCAGCCCATTTTACAGATGCAGACACTAAGAAACATGCCTGAAGTCCCACGTCAGTAAGGAGAAGAGTCAGGATTTAAGTCAGTCTAAATGCCAAAGCTCACAATTTGTCCACTATACTATTATGCAAATAAAGAGAAAATTTAGCCTTAGAGTAGAAATCTCTCATTTTCTGATAGGACAGAAAGATGAAAGTGCTATATATTGGTCCAATTCAACACTCATACCATCTCAAAGTATATGGGTATACCAGTGATAACTTTTAGGAACACAGCTGCTATTTAACAGTAACAGTTACTGTTACTGAAATTATAATTTAGTTCCCTCCAATATGCCGTTATACTAAGAACAGTGACAAAATTAAGATCATTTCATGAAGTAAATGATTTTTAGTTCAAAATCTTTATAAACTCAAATAATTTTAAATGAAACAAATGTATTCTTTTCCTCAAAGTAGTACTTTTATACATCTTTCTCTGAGATCCCATATGCCAAGCTTCAATAAATCATTATAACCACGCCTTTTACAGTAGATTAACAATTCCAAAAAGAACCCTGAGCATAACAACACTACCAGAATCAAACGTTTTAAAAATAATCATCTTTATCCATGTTGTTTCTATGGAAAACAGTGAGTGCTCCCAAGTGGGGGAGGGCAGAGGAATTCTATTAACAAATTACTGAATGATTTTTTTTTTCTTGAAGGTGTTGGGAAAATCAAATTAACACATAACAACAGTTAGTGAGATATGACTCCATTTTCTGTAATAAACACCAAGATCAAAACGCACCCAAGGTAAATTTCCTTGCAAGTTCCCCAGCAGGAGTTTTCCTTTTTGTATGTGATTTCCTCTCACCCACAAAAACCAGGCCAAATACGCGCATGTGCCGCTAATACTAAGCAGCACTTCCTTATTCACTCATGTCCAACAATTTATGGATGATCAGTGGCAAAAATGAGCAAAAATAATGAAAGAATGCCATGAAAGCTCCCTGAGACCAAGCTGGACTTCCTACTCATTTCTGTGTCTCTTTCAGATGGAGGCCTGATACAAATTAGCCACTGGGGGGAAAAGTCATCTGGTCATAAAATACAGTACAAGGTCACTCTTATGTAAGTTTGCCAAAAGGGACATAAACCAGGACAATTTCACACTGTGACACAGGATAGAAACATATTCAAACAATCTCTGTTCCTCCTCCATTGTGCTGTCACAGTGCTCAGCTTTATAGGCCTTCCCGGCACCGGCACCGGGCTCTTCGCTTCCACCTGGTCAGTCTAATTAATTAAGAAAGGAAGTTACCTCAAATTCTGTGCTTTTTGCTTTTATTATCAAGCACTTCGTTTGAAGTTATAGGAGTTAACCTCTTAATCCTACAGACCGTGTGCTATGTTCTGGACATTTGGGGATGTCTGCATATAGCTGGATAATTGGTCAGGATGTTGCTGTCGCTTAGGTTAAATTTTATGCCAAGGCTTCAAATCAAAGATAGGCACTAAGGTGAGGCACGATATAAAGTTACTCCCAGAAACATCTTTGGTTTGCGAATTAATCTGTCACTGATTATATTTTTTTCACTTTCATTAAATTGTTGAATTTTTACTTCGTAACATCTGAACTCAAAGTAAGATGTTAAAATATAATATGAAATAAATATATTCCTAACCCTTATTTCAACCCTGGCCGGAGGTTAGAGCCTCAGAGTTCACGATGCAATCAGCAAACATCTTCTGACATCATCCCACAGAATCGAGAGGCCTCTCCGAGGCAGAATGGGAAGAGAAAACCACACAGCTGATCTGAGGTGTGACAGGAACAGCAGTGCTGTCGGCCCCAATACCCTTGTACTCTGGTATATGACTGAGTGACCAAGACAAAAACTGCAGAGAAAGGATCTCTACCACAACACACAACACTCAGCAGATGCAACCGTTTTTATCAGAACTGAAACAAACATTAAGATGCAAGCATGGGATCAGGTTCAAACACACATGAACAAATATAATGCTTGACACAATACATAAAGGTGACTAATAATATAAATTTGATAAACATTTAGGTGCTAATAATAAGTTAGAGTTCTAAGATAAAAGTTACCTTCTCACTAAAAAAATGGTTTGCTTTATCCAAAGCATTTACATTCTCCTACCCTTGAGAATATAAAGAATGGGAATAGTGAGGAGATGGTCCTAATAAAATAGAAACATGCACCATGGTAAGGAGAGAGAAGAAAGGCTCATTTAAGGCCCTTAAAAGGGCATGGTCAACCCCCCAGGCCTAAAATGTCCTGTTTGAATTAACATAGTGGTTTAATTAAAAACTAAGTAGAGAATTCTGCTTAATTTGATTTTCAATTCAAGCTCTGCATCCGCCCGTGGCCAGTGGCCAATTTCCGCGTCTCGGCACAATATGCAAGGGGCTGTTTTAAAATCGATTGCCCAGGGGAATCAATGGGAGTATGGTGGAGCCATATGCCATTTAGGGACTCCACCAGACTTAGACATAGTAAAACAGCACCAGGAGGGTGGCCAAAGGAATAAAAAAGAAATTTAACTTAACCATATTTCAAGTTTGTCATTACTCAAATCATTGTGCGGATTCTACCAATTAGAAGTGTTTTCTAAGCCCTCTTCAATATCCCTTCAGACTAGATGTGTCTAATGCCAATGAGCAAAAAGCTTTAAAGGATATACACAAAGGAATATCCTTGCTAGGCAGCTGTGTTAAAAGTTAATGTCTGTGATACATTCGCTTCAGTGAGGCAGCAGTACAAGTCTGGGATACAGTCTACAACACTGTGTAAAGAACTACAGATCTTAACAAACACGATGTAAAACCTGCACAAGTCAACTCCTAGGATCGTGTATTAGAGAAAGGCCTAACAATGAAAGGCTCAAACATAGTTTACACATTTAAGACTTAACCATGCAATGCTAATAACCCTTGCAACTTTCACATAATTGATTTTAAAATTGAAAAATATGAATATTTAAAATAATATGTCACAATTACCTCAATTTTAAAGTTTTCCAAACAATTCTAATAGGGTCTAGAATGCACCTTATCTTCAAGCAGGTTTGATTTTGCTTCAGTCCATGTCATTTCAAAATGGGAAAAATAATTTGTAACCTTAAAATTGCCCAAGATAATATGTGAATAATTAAGAACTGACTGTACTGTACTCCGTTGCTTTCTGATGGCCCCATAGAACACTTACTGGTGAAATGCATTAAGCTCTAGAATGACAGCACTAATAGCTGCCATACCCTGGGCTGTGTGTTCTACATGAATAATCTCCTCTCGTTTAATCCTTAAATAATACAGTAAGGTAACAATCATTACTATACTCATTTTACAGAAAGAGAACGTGAGGTCCAGATGAAAAAACCAGCCCAGGCTGTGAGACTCAAAGGGCAGATTTCCTCACCTGAGCACCCTCACCCTCCATCTCTCTGCCACAGGCCCCTCAGTGCAAAAAGAGCAGAATCATTCTGCCTCTTAGCCCCATTTTCCCTTCCCTCCTCTAAGAGTTTTAAAGACCAAGTTCTTTCATTTGGTTCCTACAACGCCCAATCATTGTCCAGAGATGCAAGTTGGACAAATGGTAACCAACCATCCTGAGCTCTGTCTCCTTGCCCTCCTTTAGATCCTTCGCTGAGTTGGGGAATCACCTGGACTGGTCATGTCGACTGTACCCTACAGTCATCCAACACATCAGTCCCCTCTGAGATCACGAAATGGGGCTGGTGATGTTGAGGGATTCTGAGGAGACTAACAAAGATGTGCTTAGAAAAGAATAGTCTTTTAAGTGCGTATAGAGAGACTAGACGTAAAAAACTTAGAGGAAAGAATGCTCTACAGTGGTAGGTATGAAATATCTTCAAGTACCTTCTTGTGTCCTTCCTCAAGCTGCTTCTCCCCTTGGACCTTAGTCTACAAGGGGGAACAAGAGAACAGTACATGTCACTGGGGTTTTTGTCAGTTTTTTTTTTATTCTAGAGATGGTAATTCTACTCCAATAAATGTAGCCAAGTCCCTCTTCTAGTTGGTTAGTTCACAACAAGGGAGGAAAACAATTTGGAGACAAGAGGTCTGTCCACATTACACACTGTTTTTTAAAATAACCTATTTAACTAAAAACTAGAATTTTATAAAGAGTATAAATTAGGTAGAGAAGCGTATACTACCAAATATGAAATTACACTTAACACTGAGCTTTACCAATTGTTTTTGTACTTGGCAAGATTACACACAAGGCAGAGATAGGACAAAAGAACAATCTGCATATTTAACGCAAACATCAGCACAACAATGTTGGGGACCTATGCTGCAATGCTGTTTAGCAGGACAAGGTGTGTGACCGATTCAGTATGGTGGTGTCTCCACATGTACTCCTTCCCTTAGTGACATATGTTTAAACTCTGACATATGCATTTATCTCCATACTCAAATAAAACAGTAGATGCAAAAATCTTTTTCAAAATTCTGTTGCCAACTCCATTATCTATAGATAATGGAGCACAAAATCCAAACTAACTGGCAGAGGATTCAAGGCCTCCAGGATGTGACCCCAACAAGATTCCACGCACCCTGATCTCTCACCAATTCTCCGTTCTGTAGCTAAGGGTCAGCCATTCCCGCAATCCAGTCAGAACCCGTGCCTTCCCCCAATTCCCTAGGCAAATCAAGCTCTTCACTCCGCAGTGCCCCCCACCGCAGCGGTGTGAAAGTCCATCACACTGCGTCCTGGCAGACTGCACCTCTTCTTTCTCCTTCCGCCTACCCCTGGGAGGCAGAAGCCCTGACTTCATTTCTGTCCCCAGCAAGGTCCTACAGTAGCATAATAATTACTTTCTAGTAGGTGCTTAGTAAAACTCTGTTGAATGAATGAATATCCATCAAAAGCTTTGGCTCTAAAATTATACAGAAATCGCTTTCTCAAGGGTCTCCTATGCTCTCACTTCTTCTTGATGTTCTTTCCATTCCATTCTTCTAGAAACTCTGTCTTCTGGCTCCCAGAAAACCACACTTCTCTTGCTCCCCTGCCTTCTGGAAGGACCTGCTCAGCAGTCCCCTCCGCTTCCTCCCCGCGCAGCAGGCCGTGTAGCCCTCTTCTCTGCTCCAGCCTCACTTGTCCTCGGCCACCTCATCCCCTTGGGCGGCCTCAGTACACTCCACAGTGTTGACGTGTGAAGATCACAACCACTTTGGGGTGGTTAAAAGTGACCCTAGGTTTTAGTACCAGTTCTGGAATTGTACATATATGGCCCTTAGACAATTTAATAATATTTAATATATTTGGACCTCAGTTTTCTCCTTACAAAAGGAAGGTTTGTATTAAATCCCATTCAGCAAAACTCCTATAATTTCTTCAAGAAGTCATAAACACTCAAAGAGCTTTTTAAACTGAAACTACACAATTCTTTCACATTATACAGATGACTTAAATAATTCAAATACATCATGATAAAAAACAATTCCAATATACCAAAGCCAGTTTTCTCAATGTCAGGGTTGACTACCAAATACAACCATCCATTCTGATCTCAGTACATTTACTATATATGAAATCAACGCTGAGTTTTTCAGCTTCAAACTATTCAAGCATGGAATAATATCTAGAAAGCAAAAAGGTGCATCCACTAAAACAATACTTTATCACCTCTGTGACTCTTTCCCAGCATCCTTCCACACACAGACCTAAAAAGTGCTGCACTTAAGGTTTAAAATCAGAAGACTTATCAAAATGTGAAACTAAACAATTTCATTCCTAAGTACCTACAAAAAGTTATATGAAATAAAAAGTCATATAAATTCACAGTTTATGGCTTCCCTTGCCAAATTTATGGAACTAGCATTATAGTATTATTCAACAATAAGATACATAGGCATACTTTCACTTCATGTGAAATATTCACAATATGAATAGAACTAACAACTAAAAAGGTGTAATGTGTCTATAAATAAACTGTAACCTAGAACTCATTTTTGCCAAAAAGTATTAACTACTTAAATCTTTGCATTATATTCCAAATGTTTATAGCAAACACCTCCACAAGCTATAAACAGAAACATTGTTCATTTCACTTTAAAATGTTATATTCAAAGACAGATGAAGTTATTACCACTGATACAGTCTGGACTGCTTGTTTAAGATGCCCTTGCAAAGTCTCCTGTTTTGCTCACTTCTAACCTCCCACATTCACTAAGATCAGTAACTCACAGTATCTTGAGAATTTGACTATCTCCAGGGCATGTTTGATTTTATAAAATGCTACTCTTCTGAAAATACTAGATATAAAATAACTTTTACATCAAGATATGTTTTACTATATTGAGAATTTCATGTCATGCTTTAAACTAAATGCGAGAGAGCCTAGGAAAGGAAGAATGGCTATTTTATCAGCTTTATTCTCTACAAACATTCCACCAAGTAAACATTCAAAGGCCAAAAGATGACT
The DNA here is from genome assembly GCF_037043125.1 of Eumetopias jubatus. Lineage (NCBI taxonomy): Eukaryota > Metazoa > Chordata > Mammalia > Carnivora > Otariidae > Eumetopias > Eumetopias jubatus. The sequence continues at coordinate 1,573,986 of NW_028274842.1, read as the reverse complement.
TCCTCCCTGTGGGCACACAAAATCATTCAATATGCACTATTATTAATAGTATTGTCAACATGATTAATATTAATAAGATGTTATTATTACTAATTAAACTTTTGTATTTCAAATGGTGGCTCAAGCCTGCTTTTACTAGTTCAACATGAATGACGTATACTTCTTAATTTGACAAGTTTAATTCCAAAATATGATTCCCTTACCTTTTTCAGGCCAGCAAAACCTTCTGATTCCAGAAAGAAAAAGGCAAAGGGCATCAACACAAATAAACAAAGGTTGGAAAAGAGAGAAGCAAGATTCCACAAGCCTATAAGGAGATAGCAAAAAAAAGAATAAAGATTAGAGACAGGCCTTGTAAAAAAAAATGACTATGCTAAATTATGGTATTAGTCGAAGATCTATACTTTTTACTAATAAAAATAAACATAAACTTGAGGACAGTGGACTAACGAATCACCTAAACTTAGAAATGAGAAAATAATTACACATCCAAATTTCTGTAACTTTGTAACTTGTAACCTATTAGGAAAAGCCAATATAGAAACTAGAAATATTTTTCCTCATGTCCTAAAACAAATTCACTAAAGATATGACAAATGCAGAGATCCAAAGACACAGTCTCTTTAGACATACTGGCAACTGAATATTTAAATTAGATCCACTAGCATTTACTGAGCACTTAATAAATGCCAGATACTCTACTAGACATTGTACATGCATAATATCATTTAACTTAAGCCTAGTAAAAACACTAAGGGTAATAATTAGCATCTATTGAGCCCTTCTGTGCCAAGCACTATTCTGAGTGATTTACCAATATTATACAGACTCACATACTCTTCATAGGAAGCCCCCAACAAGACAGAGGAACAGGCTGGTTATATAACTTAGCCAAGGTTGCAGAGCCAGTGGCAGAACTAACTCCTGGGATTTTTAAAAACCACTATATCATAGAAATTTAAGTAAGCAATTCTAAGTGGGAAGGAAAATGTAAGAGAGGCAGGCAAATTCATATTACCTTTTCCCTTTTTGACACATTCTGTACTCTTGTAAAACCACAATAAAAAGGTACTAAGATGACAATAAAAATAGATTTAGAAAAAGAAGACTAAGTCTGTCTTTGGGATTATGTTTGGCCAAACATCTTATACCTTTTATAGGTATAACACTCAAATTTAAAACAATTTTCAAAATAATGCCTACTTTTTTTTAGATTTTTATTTATTTGAGAGAGAATGAGAGAGAGAGAGAGAGAGAGAGAGAGAACATGAGAGGGGGGAGGATCAGAGGGAGAAGTACACTTCCCACTGAGCAGGGAGCCCAACGTGGGACTCAATCCCAGGACTCCAGGACCATGACCTGAGCTGAAGGCAGTCGCTTAACCAACTGAGCCACCCAGGCGTGCCAAAATAATGCCTATAATACTTATAAAATCAAAAGTTAAAGATAAAATTATGCTAAGCATAAATTCAATCTATCACATGCACTTATCATTCAGTGCTTTGGAAAATGGGAAACCAACGTTCTTTCAACACCCTTATTTAGAAGGCACCGTTCCAAGCACAGGAGACACAGGAACAAACAAAACACAAAACCTTTGTTTTCACCAAAATATGCTATGAGGAATCTTTTCAGTTTTAGCCATTCTAACAAGTATAAAGTGGTATCTCCTTACTGTTTTAATTTACATTTCCCTAATCAATAAAGAATAACATGAACATCTTCATTAACTTATCTGCCACCCATGTATATCTTCTTTGGTGAAGAGTCTCTTCAAGTCTGTTGCCCATTGTTTCATTAGATTGTTTACTTATTGTTGAGTCTGTCAAGTTCTTTATATATGCTGAATACAAGTCCTTTATCAGGTATATAATTTGCAGATATTTTCTCCCCATCTGTAGATTGTCTTTTCATTTTTTTAACAAGTATCTTTCAAAGAACAAAATTTCTTCATTTTGACAAAGTCCAATTTACCAATTTTTTCTTTTACAGACCATCTTACCCAAGAAATTATATGGTCTAGCCCAGTAACACTGAGACTTTCTCCTATGGTTCCTTCTACAAGGGTTACAGTTTTAAGATTTACATTTAGATCTATGATCCCTCTGAGTCACTTTTGTATATGGTGCCAGGTATGGACTGAAGTTCATTTTTTTCCCTATGATTATCCAATTGCTCCAACACCATTTGTAGAAAAGAATACCCTTTTTCCACCAAATTGCCTTTGCACCTTCTTTGAAAGTAAATTGACAATATATGTGTAGATATATTCCTGGATCCTCTATTCCATCGAGTCGATCTATTTATCTTTATGCCAATACCACACCATCAATGATTACTATGGCCTGAATATAGTCTTCGAGTTGGGTAGTAAGTCCTCCAATTTTGTTCTCTCTCAAAGTTGTTTTGACTATTCTAAGTCCTTTGAAGTCCTATCTGAATTTCAGATCAGATTTTAAATTTCTACAAAAAAAAAACAAAAAAGCCTGCTGGGATTTTGAATGAGGTTGCATTTAATTGGGAGACCCATCTGGGGAAAACTGACATCTTAACATTGTCTTCTTATCCATGAACATGGTATATCTTTCCATTTATTGTGGCATTCTTTAATTTTTGTCAGCAGTGTATATTATATAGTTTATGGTATATAGGTCCCACACATCCCTAAGTATATCAGGTTTCTGATGCTACTGTACACAAGTGGGCTTGTTTTTTTTAATCAATATCCAATTATTCATTGCGAGAATATAGAAATGCAATTGAGTTTTGTATATTTATCGTGTATCCTGCAACCCTGCAAATTCATTTATTGGTTCTAATAGCTTTTTAATAACAGATTCCATCACAATTTCTATATAGACAACCCTATCATCTGTTAATAGAAACAGTTTCACTTTTTCCTTTCCAACCTCAATGTCCTTTACTTTCTAAAAATCACCAGAACAATGTTGAATAGAAGTGGTGAGAGGGGACATCCCTGCCTTATTTGTATTCGCAGGGAAAAGAGCATATTCAGTCTTTATTAAGCATGATGTTATCTGTAGGGTTTTTACAGATGCTCTTTATTAGGATGAAGAAATTCCTTTTCATGCCTAGTGTGCTGATTTTATCAAGAATGGATGTTGAGGGTGCCTGGGTGGCTCAGTCGTTAAGCGTCTGCCTTCGGCTTAGGTCATGATCCCGGGATCCTGGGATAGAGTCCTGCATCGGGCTCCCTGCTCTGCGGGAGACCTGCTTCTCCCTCTCCCACTCGCCCTGCTTGTGTTCCTGCTCTTGCTATGTCTCTGTCAAATAAATAAATAAAATCAAAAAAAAAAAAAAAAGAATGAATGTTGAATTTTTTTCCTGCTTTTTCTGCATGTATTGTGGTGACTTTTCTTTTTTAGGGTTTGAATATAGTAATTACATTCATTGATTTTTCAAAAGTCATACTGTATTATCCTTTTTATATATTGCTGTATTTGATTTGCTAAATTTTGTTTAGAATTTATGCATATATGTTCATGAGGGATATTAGTCTGTAATTTTCTTTTCATGTAATGTCTGTCTGGTTCTGGAATCAGGGTAATGCTAGGCACCATGAATTAGGAAGTGTTCCTTCATTTCTAATTTTCTAAAAGAGTCTGTGTAGAACTGGTATTGCTTCGTCCTTAAATATTTGATAGAATTGACAGTGAAGTCTTCTTGGCCTACAGTTTTATTTGTGAGAACATTTGTAACATTTTTACAATGTCTGAGAGACTTTAGTAGTTTTTCCCTTCCAAATTTTTCCATTTCTCTAAGGTGTTGTATTGGCATAAAGGTTTTCACAATGTGCACTAATTATCCTTTTAATACCTGTAGAATCCACATGTATCATATGACCTCACTGATATGAGGAATTCTTAATCTCAGGAAACAAACTGAGGGTTGCTGGAGTAGTGGGGGGGTGGGAGGGATGGGGTGGCTGGGTGATAGACATTGGGGAGGGTATGTGCTATGGTGAGCACTGTGAATTGTATAAGACTGTTGAATCACAGACCTGTATCCCTGAAACAAATAATACATTTTATGTTTTAAAAAAAAGAAGATAGTAGGAAGGGAGAAAGGAAGGGGGGGAAATAGGTGGGGGAGATGAACCATGAGAGACTATGGACTCTGAGAAAGAAACTGAGGGTTCTAGAGGGGAGAGGGGTGGGGGGATGGGTTAGCCTGGTGATGGGTATTAAAGAGGGCATGTACTGAATGGAGCACTGGGTGTTAAACGCACACAATGAATCATGGAACACTACATCAAAAACTAATGATGTAATGTATGGTGATTAACATAACATAATAATAAAAAAAAATACCTGTAGAATCCATAGTGATGTCATCTATTTCATTCCTGATATTGGTAATTGGTGTCTTCTCTTTTTTTTGCTAATCAACCTTGCTGCAGCTTTATCAATTTTATCGATCTCACTTTCTCTGTATTTTCTGTTTTCTATTTCACTGATTTCTCCCCTTATCCTTTTTTTATTTCCAATTTTCCTTTTTTTTTAAGACTTATTTATTTATTTGAGAGAGCGAGAATGAGAAAGAGAGAGAGTACATGAGAGGGGGAGGGTTAGAGGGAGAAGCAGGCTCCTCACTGAGCAGGGAGCCCGATGCGGGACTCGATCCCGGGACTCCAGGATCATGACCTGAGCCGAAGGCAGCCACTTAACCAACTGAGCCACCCAGGCGCCCTCCAATTTTCTTAATTCGGTATTCATTTGTTCCCCTCTTCCTGTTTTCTTAAGGTGGAAATTGTGGGCACTGATTTGAGACTTTTTTCTTTTCTAAAATAGACATTTTAGTGCTATAAATTTTCAAATGTTTTATTTTTGTTTTCATTAAGTTCAAAGAACTTCCAAACTTCCCTTCTAATTTCTTCTTCGACCTATTATTTAGTTACCAAATAATTGAGTGATTTTCTAAATATGTTTCTTTTACTGGTTTCCCATTTAATTTCATTAGAGAACCTATCTTGTATGACTTAAATTCTTCTAAAAGTACTGAGATTTATTTTATGGCACAGAATATGGTCTCTCTTGGTAAATGTGCCTACTGTACTAAAAGAATGTATATTCTACAACCGTTGGGCAGAGTGGTCTATAAATGCAAATTAGGCCAAATTAGTTAAGAATGTTATTCAAATCTTCTGTGTTGTCTTCTTAATTTGTTCTATCAATTATTAAAAAGAAGATATTGATAAATCTGAACAGAACTGTGATTTTGACCATTAATCCTTTCATTTCTATTAAGTTTTTGCTTTATGTATTTAATAGCTACTTATTAGGTAGATACATGTTTATTATGTTTTGATGAATTTCGTCATTATGAAATGATCTTATTTATGCCTGGCAAAATCTATACCCTTTTCTAATAATAATAATATACCTACTCCAGCTTTCTTTTTATTAGAATTAGCATGGTATACCTTTTTTCTTCTATTGCTCTAAACCTATTTGTGTCTGTATATTTAAAATGCGTTTACTGTAGGCAGCATATACTTGAGTCCTTCCTTTTTATTCAGTCTGATAATCTCTGCCTTTTTTTTTTAAGTTTATTTATTCGTTTATTTTTAAGTAATGTCTACACCCAACGTGGGGCTCGAACTCACAACCCCAAGATCAAGAGTTACATGCTCTTCCGACTGACCCAACCAGGTGTCCCCAATCTCTGTCTTTTAATTGGAATGTTTAGACCACTAATGTTTACTGATATGGTCAGGTTTAAGTCTATTGATTTGCTCTTTGTTTTCTATTTGTCCCATTTATCTTCCCTTTTTCTTCTTTTTCTGTGCTCCTTTGGATTAATTTTTATGATTCCATTTTATTTCTTACAGTTGCTTATTGACTGTATCTCCTTGTTGAGCTATTTTACGGTTATCTGCAGGTTTATCACATACACCCTAACTCATCACAATCTGCTTTCAAGTGATCTAATACTTCATGTACAGCATAATAACCTTCCAATAGTATATTTCCATTTCTTTCCTTCTGCCTCTGTGCTATTGTTGTCATGAATTTTACCTGTATATACTATAAAATCACAATACATTGTTACTACTTTTTAAGCAGCCAATTATCTTTTTATTTTTTTTAAAGATTTTATTTATTCGAGAGAAAGAATGAGAGATAGAGAGTATGAAAGGGAAGAGGGTCAGAGGGAGAGGCAGACTCCCTGCTGAGCAGGGAGCCCGATGTGGGACTCGATCCCGGGACTCCAGGATCATGACATGAGCCGAAGGCGGTCGCTCAACCAACTGAGCCACCCAGGCGCCCCTCTTTTTATTTTTTTAAAGATTTTATTTATTTATTTGAGAGAGCACAACCGGGGGGGAGGGAGAGGCAGGCTCCCCACTAAGCAGGGAGCCCGATGCAGGGGCTCAATCCCAGGACCCTGGCATCATGACCTGAGCCGAAGTCAGACGCTAACCAACTGAACCACCCAGGTGCCCCCAATTATCTTTTTAAAAGACATATAATAAAAACTTTTATATTTTGCCACAAAATTCAGCCAACAACCTGAATGAGCCTGGAAGCAAATTCTTACCAAGAGCCTTCAATAAGGAATGCAACCTCATGAAAACCTTGTCTACCAATTCTGAATCTGTGTCAATTGTAAGTCAGTTTTGACTTATTTTTCTCTTTGTTATGAGTTTTCCTTTCCTGCTTTGTACTCAGTTGTAGACTCAAGGTAGGCAGAGTGAACCTCCAAAGATGTCCATATCTTAATCCCTGGAATCTGTGAATATGTTACATTACATGGTATATTAGTTTTCTAGGGCTGCTCTAACAAAGTACCACAAACTGGATGGCTTCCAACAACAGAAATTTGTTCTTTCACAGTTCTGGAGGCTGTAAGTCCAAAATCAAGGTATCAGTAGGGCCATATCCCTTCGGAAGGCTCTAGACAAGAATCCTTCCTTATCTCTGGTAGAGACAAGGTAGCTGCATTCCTAGTTCTTATAGAAGTATCTCTCCAAATCTACCTGTCTTCACATGGCCTTTTTCAGGTGTGTCTGTGTCTCTGTTTTATCTTCTTATAAGGATACTAGTAATTAAATTAGGGCCCACCCTAACCCAGTGTGACCTTATCTTAACTAATTACAACTTCAAAGACATTATTTCCAAATAAGGCCACATTCTGAGGTTCTAGGTGGACCTGGTGGGGGAAAGAAGGGTGGGCAGGAAAGAGGACCATTATTCAATCCAGTATACATGCCAAAAAGACTGCAGGTATAATTATTAAGGCTATAGACCTTAATATAGGGAGACAGATCATCTTCGATTAGCCAGGTGGGTGAAACCTACCCAATGAACCTTTAAAAGCAGAGAACTTTCTCCAGCTGAAGTCAGAGAGAAGCAGTAGAAGGGTAAATCAGGGAGGAACTCAAGCCACTTCTTCTGGAGGGGGTCACATGAAAAACATAAGAGGTGGGCAGCCTCTAGGGCAAAGACCAGCACCTGGCAAGGAAATGGAGGACTTCAGTCTTACAACCACAAAGAACCAAATTCAGCCAATAACCTGAATGAGCCTGGAAGCAAATTCTTCCCCAGAGCCTCCAATAAGGAATGCAACCTCACGAAAACCTTCATTTCAGCTTCCCCCCACAAAAGAACATCCATTTCATAAGATCTTACAAAGACAAATGTTTAAACTGAGATTATGATAGTCCCTTAATTCTATTCATCTGTAAAACAAGATGTTTCTCTGTGCAACTCTCACCTGTCTAGTACTCTGCCCAGAACCTCCAGCCACCTGGCCCCAACTATAGCTTGCACCCCCATTCTCTCGGCAGCACCCTCCAGCAGTTGAATGTATTTATTTATATGCTGAATTGCTATTCTTCAGTGCCTAGGTTTTCTTGAAAACTTAGTTGTTTTAGGTGACAGGGTATATACAGTCTCTCTTACTTCATCTTGGCCAGACTATATGTAGCTTTTAAACTTGAATGCTGATTTTAATTTTTCTTACTTCATACCTGAGCCTTAGTTTTTGATAAAACAATAAACACAGGGAATGTTCTGGGCATAAAATACCATAGCAGATCACTCATTCTTTACTCACTGTCCTCATGGATTTGTTAATCTTTAAAAAGCTGTTTTTAACGGGTAGTTACCCACTGTTTGAAGTTGACTTCCCAAATACTTATTGAGGTCCTTGACCCTTTTTTAAATTGTTTCAACACACAACTCAATAAAGCCTAAGCCTCAACTCCTATGTCTTAGACAAAATTGTTCCCTATTACCCTATTGTAAAATATCCATTCTCTTTACTCTCTTGCCCTAAATTCCTAAAATATAACTGCTCCAGTACACATTCTATAGTGGGCCTCTAGGATAGTTCACAAAACCATCATGCTTATTCTTTTTTCTCCCTTTTCTATGCCCTGCCCATTATATTCTTTGATACATTTAGAAAGTGCACTCTAATCAAATAGGATAGTATCTTAGGGGCGCCTGGGTGGCTCAGTCAGTAAGCATCTGCCTTCAGCTCAGGTCATGATCCCAGGGTCCTGGGATCGAGTCCCGCATCGCATCGGGCTCTCTGCTCAGCAGGGAGCCTGCTTCTCCCTCTGCCTGCCACTCCCCCTGCTTGTCTCTCTCTCTCTCTCTCTCTCTCTCTCGCTGTCAATAAATAAATAAAATCTTTTTTAAAAAAACATAGTGTCCTAAAAACATATTAAACATAATGAAATCATTGCAAAGCCTCACTTTGTTAAGCTCCTATTATACTATTCAATACCTGCTACTTTCAATTTACACTCTGAAAGGAAAAAAAAAATCACTTAGGAAAAAAAGTACCAGTTTTATATCTTCTCAAAGAATTGTGTTAAATTAAAAGGACCTCTCTTCCTGTTTCTACTGGTCTAAATAAAGATCTCTTTAACAAAATACTTAAGCAGGGTAGACATACATTTGTAAGATTCTGAAATTAAGATTTATTCAAAATAAGCAAAAGTGTACTTTTAATGCACCAAGAATAACAAGTAAACACAGAATTTTGGAGCAGAAAAGAACTTTGAGATCCCTTGTTTAATTCACTCAGAAACCAAATTCTTTTTTTAAAATTTTTAAAAGTGGTTAAATAAATGCCACACAAATTCCAAAACTTACAAATAATGGACAAAGGATTAGATCCAAGATCTCTTGCTCTTTCTACACTACTGTATGGATCTCACACTTACCATTCTGGATGAAAAAAGCACAATATTTTGAATTTTGTTAATATTATCTGCTGAAAAAAGCAATCAGTTTAATAAGATTTTACTAAAGGAAATGTTTAAACTGAGAATATGACAGCTTATTAATTCTATCCATCGGTGTAAAACAAAATTAGTGGAGCTTCTGATCAGTTTGAAAGACACTGAAACAGAATTCAGCACTAGTTTGAAAGACACTGAAACAGAATTCAGCACTTCTACATGTAGCACTTCTACATTATATGTGAGCACATGTACACCCAAGCCTCTGAAAACATCAAATACAGAAAGGTTTTAACAAATCCAACTCTGATAAAACACTGACTGTACTATATGTACTCTGTGTGCTATAATGTCCTCTAACAAAACAAGGCATTCACACTATTCATGATTTAAAAAGCCTAAAAGTCCTGAGGCCAGATGTCTGAGTAAGTGGCACTTTATGTCTGACTAGCCTAAGATTGCATCTATCAGCTATACATGAGCTGGAAAAGGAACTTCAACTCTGTGTCCTCATAAAATAGGCTACAACTTAACTCATAGGGCTCTCATAAAGAAGAGAAATAACTTACCAAATACTAAACCAATGTCAGTGCCTCCCGCCAGCCATCTCAAAATAATGTAAATGTTCCAAACAACTGAAAAATTCTAATGCACACCAGCTTTGACCTGATAAAGACAAGACAGTGATTTACAGCTAAAATCAGCTCTCAACCTTTCCCTAAGGAATTATTCTCATTAGGGGCTTCCTGCTCAGCAGGAAGTCTGCTTGTCCCCCTCCCTGTCCCTCTGCTCCTCCCCCTGCTCGTGCACATGCACATTCGCTCCCTCTCTCTCTCAAAAATATAAAATCTTTAAAAATAATAATAACAATGCTGGAGTGGTGGGGGGTGGGAGGGAGGGGGTGGCTGGGTGAAAGACATCGGGGAGGGTATGTGCTATGGTGAGCGCTGTGAATTGTGCAAGACTGTTGAATCACAGACCTGTACCTCTGAAACAAATAATGCAATATATGTTAAAAAAAAAAAAAAGAAGATCATAGGAAGGGAAAAATGAAGGGGGGGATTCAGAGGGGGAGACGAACCATGAGAGACGATGGACTCTGAGAAACAAACTGAGGTTCTAGAGGGGAGGGGGTGGGGGGACGGGTGAGCCTGGTGATGGGTATTAAAGAGGGCAAGTTCTGCATGGAGAACTGGGTGTTAAACGCACACAATGAATCACGGAACACTAGATCAAAAACTGATGATGTAATGGATGGTGATTAACATAATAATAAAAAATATGAATAAAAAATAAAAATAATTTTTTAAATAAAAAAAGAACAAAGATTTAGTGGTCCCTCTGGTAGACACGATATATATGAAATAATAAAAAGAATAATATACGATTGAATCCTAAATTGATACTAAATGGTATCATGGAGACTCTACATTCTGTATTACTTTAGAGAAAGAAAAGATAGTCTAGTAGTCAGAGAAAAGATGGGATAGGGTATGCATGTTCAAACTCAGAGCCAGTCACAAGAACTCATATATCCTTATAAACTCTAGAATTTCCCAGATACTGAGCAGCCCCACACTGTTCTTGGTTGGACATAAGAACGGTAGTAAACGAGGGCTCAGGTCTGAGAATGACGACCCTGCAAGCAGTCAGATTCCCTGAAGGTTACTGTTTACTCTTAGTACCAGGCTATCGTGTCCTTCAATCATGGCCATACTGAATATATATACTACCACACTGACAGGCACAGTATACAGCCCAAATACCACAGACCAGCGGACATGATGATCTAAGTTTTAACTACAATGTTTCTACTTGCCTGATTTTCTCTTGTATCTTGTGATGATGAAGTAGGAAACAATGTAGAGAATGGCAAAAAGAAGGAAACATATCTGGAAAAAAAAATTAACAGTTCATTTACATTTGTGGCATTTTTTTTAATAAATTATAGAAGATACATCTTTGGTATTTATATGCAAGAAGGATTTGATCTATTAAAAAAGTAAAAATTTTTAGGTATTTTGCTAATATAAAGTTTTGATAAAATACTAACTTATATGAACTAATAACTCAAATAGCCCAGTGTTTAATATCATTGCAGAAGAAAAAGCCCAAGGAAGATCTTTCTTTTCATAACTTAACCGAACTGTTTTCAAAATCATATGGAAGTGTAAAGAGCAAGACCAACACCAACAATTCTGAAAACCAAAGTCAATGAGACGCTACTATCCCTTCCAAATATCAAACACACTATAAAGCTTCAGTAACATTTAAAGAGTGTGATGGCACCAAAACTTGACAGACAAATGAAACATCTACTACACAAAATTTATATAATTTGGTTCTACATATAGAAAGCATCACAAATCAATGTGGGGGGAATAATCATTCAATAAATAAACCACATATCAAAATAAACAGCAGTTGAATGAGAAACTTCTTAAATATTAAATTCAAATTAAATTCCATTTAATTTCATGGGAACGATAGGTAAAAGAGGGTGGGTCAAAGAACGGGAGACCTCGTCCCTGTCAAAGACCAAGTGTGCAGAAATACAGTCTCACTAGAGCTATGAACCAGGGTAAAAATAATGTGAAGACTCTCAAATGAAACAATTCAAAGTGACGATAGTCTAGGGAGCACCCCTATGCATAGATTTCTGAAGGACTGTTGGCCACATGACTAAAAAGGACCTTAGATCTAGGTGTGAACAGCCACTGTGAAATGTCATCTAGGAAATGACAAACTAAGAGTGGACAGGAAGACCACGAGCCTCATGTTCTTCCAATACCAGTGGAGTGGGAAAGTGACAATGGACCATAATGACAGTGACCAAAAAGGAGCCAAGAGTCAAAAGCATCAAACTGGCCTACTGCTGGGAGCCCACTAAGAACTCCAGATGGATAAGAGAATGTTAGCACCATCACTACTTCCTCCCAAAATCCTATGAGTAGGGGAAATGGGTCAAAAAAGGAAACCAGTTATTGGTGAAGAAATGTAAACGGAGGGGGTCTCCTAAGAAGATGTTGAGGGCGCCTGGGTGGCTCAGTCGGTTAAGTGACTGCCTTCGGCTCAGGTCATGATCCTGGAGTCCCGGGATCGAGTCCCACATTGGGCTCCCTGCTCAGCGAGGAGCCTGCTTCTCCCTCTAACCCTCCCCCATTTCATGTACTCTCTCTCTCTCTCTCATTCTCACTCTCTCAAAATAAATAAATAAATCTTTAAAAAAAAAAAAAAGAAGATGTTGAGTGTCGGGGGAGACTGTTTATAATGGAATAGTGAAGTCTGAGTAGGGCTTCAAGAGCACTAGAAACAGGGTAACTGGGCAGAAACTCCGTGACTTACAAGGTTAAAGTCAGAGGGATCGAATGACCAAGGCAATTAATATTTATTACAGAAGCTAAATGAAATTCAATTCATTCAACAATTACTTGTCATGAGCTTACTGTACACCAGGCATTCTTTTCAGAACTGAGAACACAGCAGTGAACAAAACAAAACTCCCACCCTCACTGAGCTTACACTCCACTAAGAAAACAGCCCATCAATAAACAGGCAACGGGGCAAATGACAATTGGTGCAGGATTACGGGAACAGGGAGTGCGAGCTCAGGTGAGGGGGCACACTTCACTAATAAGGTGACATCTGAGGAAGGACTTATGGGAGAAGAGAGAGCAAGACATGCAGAAATCTGGAGGGAGGGTACTCAAGGTACAGAGAACAGTCACACCAAGGGTCTGAGACAGGAAAAGCTCTGGTGTGTTCAAACAGCAAGAGAGAAGTAAGAGATGAGGTCATACAGGAGTTCGTACTAAGCGTCAGTTCTCACAAACAGTGAAGAGTTGGTTTTTACCCTGAGTGAGACAGGAATCCGTGCGACGAGACTCTGAGCAGAAGGGTGACAGGATCTGACAGAGGGCAAAAGGCTCACTCTAGGTACAATGTGGAAAGTAACTTAGAAGGGACAGGTCAGAAGCAGAGAGACCAGTTAGGAGTGCCCTGCAATCATCCAGAAGACAGGTCACTTGGACCTGTGTAGTAGAAATGTCAAAAATTATTAAGTTCTAAGGTATGTTTTGAAAACAGACTTGAGAGGGCTTGCAGGCATTAAGGCTTGGTCGAAGAAACTGGAAAGAGAGAGTGGCCATTTCCTGAGTCAGGAAAGATTATGAGTAAAGTTATTTTGTGCTGGAAATAAAAAGTACAGTTTACACTGATGAATGTGAAATACTTATTATTCACTCAGGTGGAGAGGGTGGATGAGCTGTTGGATATACAAATCTGTACAGTCCAAGGAAAGGAGCCTGGCTAGAATTTTTTTTTAAGCTGAGGAGCAGGGGGGACATAAGCAGATAGATAGCTAAAGCCCTGAGACCAGATGAGATTTCCACCCCAGGGAGTGAGTACAACCAGAGAAGTCGGAGAACCAAGCCCCGGAGCTCTCAAATATTTAGAAGTCAACTTGACAGAAGGAACCAAGAAGAGCTAACTGAGAAGCAGCAGTCAGCAGGTAGGAGGCAAACAACAGACTGTGATGTCCCAAAAGTCAAATGAAGAAAGTTCATGTAGGAAAAGGGAATTATCAGCTGTGTCAAATGCTGCTGACAGGCCAAGTTAGACGAGCACTGAGAATTGACAACTGGATTTAGCAACATGGAGGTCATCGGTGACCTTGACCAGAGCTGTTTTTCTGAAGCAGTGAACGTAAAACCCTGACTGAAGTAAATTAAGACAGAAGAAGCACTGAAAATAAAATGTACATAGACAGTTCTTTCCAGGAATTTTAAGGTAAAGGGAAGCAAAAGAAATGGGATGGGAACTATGAAGAGGGCTTTTCTTTTTTTAAGATGAGAAAAGTTACACATTGCAATAATAATCAGGTAGAGAGAAAAATTATTGATGCAAGAAAGAAAAAGGAGAAGTGCTAAAGCAATGCATTCAAGGTGAGGAGCTAGAAATAAATGTATCCCTAGTCAGAAGGAGGAGGAGCAGAGGACAGAACATTTGAGTTCCACTGCAGCTAGGTCAACAGATGCGGGGTAAAAGCACAAAAACATTCCCTTTAGATGGTTTCTATTTTCTTAGTAAAATAGAAGCCAAGTTCCTCAAATAAGAGTTACACATGGAGACAGAATGCACACAGGAGGAGGACACCGTAAATGGAGTAGAGAATATGAGGGAATCCTGAGAGCCACGGCAAGATGAAATGGACTTCACAGCTCCAGGCAAGCCCAAGCTGAACCTCCGAGCCAGGCAGGAGGCCTACTGCTGCTCTACAACACGACGGCCTAGCTCTTAGGTGCTGGGGAAGCTGCAGGTACACCAAGCAGAGCTTTGAGGATTCTAACAATGACCCTATTCTCTCCTCCCCTGTACAGCCTACACTGGCAGACTTGTGCTAGGTACCGCTCACTCACTCCTCCAGTCACAGATCTGACTTCATGTCCACTGACCAACTCCAAGTGCTCTGGCAGTGGTCAGTCAAGACCCAGCATCCGAATTCCACTCTCACAATTTCACCTGATCTCTGAGCAGCCCCTCCTATTTCAGCAATCATCCTCCTTCTCTGATTATTCACCCATTTTCCATCACTAGCTTCCCTTTTCCTGCCAGTCTTTAAACATTATTTTTCTAAAACACACAAAACAAAACACAGCACACTATTTTTCTTCTCCATGATTTCAGGGCTGAGCCAGAAATCTGTTCTCAATCCACAAACTCTTCACAGGTAACCTAATCTGCTCCCAGGGTTTTAACCATCAACCCCAGAAATCCCTGGACAACAGTGTGAAAACCACTGGATTAGGGTATTAGCAAAAGTAAGTAAAGGGCACCTGGGTGGCTCAGTCGGTTGGGTGTTTCCCTTAGGCTCAGGTTGCAATACGCTGGGATTGATCCCTGCGTCAGGCTCCCTGTTCATAAGGGAGTCTGCTTCTCCCTCTCCCTCTGCCCCTCCCCCACACAGCTTGTGCTCGCTCTCTCGCACGCTCTCTCTAAAACATAAATAAAATCTTAAAAAAAAAAAAGAGAGTGAAATGAACGGCCATAAATCCTAAGTAGATTGGGGAGGAAAAAAAGAAACCAAGTACAGAGTGATGGATAAGTGGAGATGTTTATCAACTGAGGCTCCCAGTAGAACTGCAGGAGACCAAGGAACATGGAAGAAGAAAAGGTTATGATTAAAGAATGTTTATAGATTTTTAAACTTAGTATTTGAATTTAGAGAACAAAAGTGTCAGGAATTCCAGAAAGTTCATGCAGAAGCAGAAGATGAGAAGGCATGAGAGGTAATGAACAAAATGAAATTAAGAAACCAAAATGCATGGCATAAAATGAAAAGACTAATGGGAAGCGATTCATTTAAGAACGGAAATAAGGCTAACAATTATAAAAACAAATATAAGTATTACTAATTTAAATATAAAAGCCACGCATTAGGAAAATAAAAATACAACTATAACGGATTAGAAAACTCACAGAATGGGTTAGACTATTTTTCTAGTTCCAAAAGTGAGACTAGGAGCAAATACCTCCCCTAAATGAGTGCATCTTCAACAGAAAGCAACCCAGAGATGAGTGAAATGAAAGCAAGCTGTTGTGATGCCTTTTATTGTCCCTATATCTGGTGGGAACAAAAGGAAATTCCTAACCAAAAAAGGAGAAAGGCGGGGCACCCTGGGTGGCTTAGCTGGTTCCGCACCTGCCTTTGGCTCAGGTCATGATCCCAGGGTCCTGGGATCTAGCCCCGCATGGGGCTCCCTGCTCAGTGGGGAGTCAGCTTCTCCCTCTCCCTCTGCCACTCCCCCTGCTTATGCTCTCTCTCTCTCTAATAAATAAATAAAATCTTAAAAAAAAAGAAGAAGAAGAAAGTCATTACAGCTCCTCGCCATTAACAGTGAGTAAGACACAGCTGATAAAAAGGGAGAGGAACAGGCTCTCATGGTTCTCTAAGAAGACTGAGCTCTTCCCTCCTGGTCAGGGAGGAAGAGCAAGGTTACTGAAACTCAAGCAGAAACAATACCAGTTGCATGTCTTCTATGCCAGCTAAACTAGACAGCAGAAAATTCAGCCCTCTCGGGGGCCACATGGCTATAGTCCTGATGATGATCAAGGATGGCTATCCTAGAAACGTACACTCTTCCAAAACTGAAACAAGAAGAAATAGAAAATTTGAACAGACCGATTTCTAGTAATAAAATTGAATGGGTAATGAAAAACCACCAACAAACAAAAGTCCAGGACCTGATGGCTTCACAGGTGAATCTACCAAACATTTAAAGAATGGTTAATACCTATTTTTCTCAAACTATTCCAAAAAGATAGAAGATGGAGAAAAACTTCCAAATTCATCTTATAAGACCAGCATTACCCTGATACCAAAACCAGACAAAAACCTGAGGGGAAAAAAAAACAAGCTGATATCTCTGCTGAACACACAGGCAAAAACTCTTCAACAAAATACTAGCAAACCCAATCCAACAATACATGAAAAAAATCATTCACCACAATCAAGTGGGATTTATTCCAGGGATTCAAACATGGTTCAATAGTCACAAACCAATCAATGTGATACATCATACTAACAAGAGGCAGGATAAAAACCGTATGATCATTTCGTAGATGCAGAAAAAGCAACTGACAACATCCATTCATGATAAAAACACTCAACAAAGTGAGTTTAGAGGGAGTAATACCTCAACATAATAAAGGTCATATATGAAAAATCTACAGTTAACATCATACTCAATGATGTAAAACTGAAAGCTTTTTCTCTATGATCAGGAACAAGGCAAGGATGTTCACTCTCACCACTTTTATTCAACAAAGTACTAGAAGTCCTAGCTGCAGCAATCAGGCAAGAAAAAGAAATAAAAGACATATATTGCTGAGGAAGTGGGGTGCCTGGGTGGCTCACTCGATAAGTGTCCAGCTCTTGATCTCAGATCAGGTCTTGATCTCAGGGTCGTGAGTTCAAGCCCCACATTGGACTCCATGCTAGGCATGGAGCCTACATTTAAAAAAATAAAATTGCTAAGGAAGAAGTAAAACTACTACTGTTTGCAGATGACATGACACAATATATAGAAAACACTAGAGACTCCACCAAAAAACTATTAGAACTGATACTGAATTCAGTAAAGTTGCAGGACACAAAATTAATATTCAGAAAACTTGCATTTCTATACACTGATAACAAAGTAGCAGAAAGAGAAATGAAAGTATCAATCCCATTTACGATTGTACCAAAAATAATAAAATACCTAGGAATAAACTCATCAAAAAGGTAAAACACCCATATTCTGAAAACTATAAGACATTCATGAAATAAAGATGACACAAACAAACAGAAAGATACACCATGCTCATGGACTGGAAGAATATTATTAAAATGTCCATACTAAAGCTATCTACAGATGCACTGCAATCCCTACCAAAATACCAATAGCATTTTTCCCAGAACTAGAACAAATAATCCTAAAATTTGTAGAGAACCACAAAAGACCTTGAATAACCAAAGCAATCTTGAGAAAGAAGAACAAAACTGGAGGTATCACAATCCCAGATTTAAAAATATACTACAAAGCTAAAGTAATCAAAATAGTACAGTACTGGCACAAAAACAAGAAACACGGGTCAACAGAACAGGACAGAGAGACCAGAAACAAACCCATATCTATATGGTTAATTAATCTACAACAAAGGAGGCAAGAATATACAATGGGGAAAAGACAGTCTTCTCAATAAATGGTGCTGGGAAAACTGGACAGCTACATGCACAAGAATGAAACTGGACCATTTTCTTACAACATACCCCAAAATAAATTCAAAACAGATCAAAGACCTAAATATGAGACCTGAAATCATAAAACTCCAGAAGCAAACAGAGCTAGTAACCTCTTGGAAATCACCTTAGCAACATAGCTGTGGATATGTCTCCTGAAGCAAGAGATACAAAAGTAAAAATAAACCATTGGGACTACACCGAAACAAAAAGCTTTTTGCACAGCAAAGAAAACCATCCACAAAACAAACAGTCAACTTAATGACTGGGAGAAGATATTTGGAGCAAATATCCAAAATACATAAAGAACTTACACAACTCAATACCAAAAAAACAAACACTCCAATTTAAAAATGGGCAGAGGACCTGAATAGACATTTTTCCAAAAAACACATACAGATAAGCCTATGTGAAAAGATGCGCAACATCAGGGAAATGCAAATCAGAACCACCTTACACCAAAAACAAACAAACAAATAAATACGACCTCACACCAGTCAGAATGGTTAGTATCAAAAAGACAAAAAATAACAAGTGTTGGTGAAGATGTGGAGAAAGAGGACCCCTTGTGCACTGTTAGTGGGAATGCAAATCAGTGCAGCCACTCTGTGAAACAGTATAGACGATCCTCAAAAAATTAAAAAAAGAAATACCATATGATCCAATATTTGCACTACGGGGTATTTACCCAAAGAAAACAAAAACATTAATTTGAAAAGATGTATATACCCATGTGTATTGCAGCATTTTCTACAACAGCCAAGATACAGAGACAACCCAAGTGTCTACCAATAGATGAATGAGTAAAGAATATGTGGCACATATATATAAATAAAATAGAGTATTACTCAGCCATAAAAGAGAATGATATCTTGCCATTTGCAACAACATGGATGGACCTAAGGGTATTATGCTGAGTGAAATAAGTCAGACAAAGAAAGACAAAATACCGTATGATTTCACTTACATGTGGAATCTAAAAAAAATGAAAAGCAAACAACCAAACAAAATGGACTCTTAAATACAGAAAATAAACTGGTGGTTGCCAGAGGGAAGGTGGGTAGGAGGATGGGTGAAACAGATAAAGGGCATTAAGAGGTACAAACTTCCAGTTATAAAGTAAGTCAGTCACTGAGATGAAAAGTACAGCATAGGAAATAGAGTCAATAATATTGTAAAAATGTTATATGGTGACAAATGGTGACTACATTTATTGTCGTGAGCACTGGGTAATGTACAAAATTGTTGAATCAATAGGTTGTACACCTAAAACTAATATAACATTGTATGTTAACTATACTTAAATTTTAATTTTTTAATTAAAAAAAGGGCTAGGCATTTGGGAACTGAATTACCCGGTCACAAATAATCTAATAATGCTTTCAAAATACAATGTTAAAAGCTAAAATTCTTAAATTCCAGGTATAAGATTTGAACCTAAATTCAAACTGGTACATTATAATCAAATGGTACTACCTAGTAGCTTTTCATTCAAGGCCGATAGGCTTCAACTATTTTAGGGTAACCAGAAGGAATGAGTATCATAAAAGAGTCATGGGTGCAAAGACGCTCAAGGACTGTTACCGTGAACACATTTCTGACAAAATCTTGGCAGAGAAATGAGGAAACTATAATTGAGCCAATAATCTCATACCACAGCTGAGAGCCAATAGACACTGCTTTATTTTAAGGTCACTAAATCAAAAAATAGAGACGTTAAGTATCCTTTAACATTACAAGCTAACCACCACAATAAAATTAAAATTCTTCAAGTTACCCTAAGAGCCAGGAAAACAACAATAAAACAAAGAAAAATCCAGACTATGTAGTAAAAGACAGGAAGACACCAACATTATGAAAATAATAATACAACAGATTAAAGATGAAACACTAAAACCAAAATTGTAAATGAGACAAATGATTAAAAGAAAACTCTCACAGATACAGACATATCTAAAATAAAGTGACTCATGCGCTTGGGTGGCTCAGCTGGTTGAGCGCCTGCCTTCAGCTCAGGTCCCTGACCCCAGACTTCTGGGGTGGAGCCCCGCACCGGGCTCCCTGCTCCGCGGGAAGCCTGCTTCTCCCTCTCTTCCTTGCTCTCGCTCTCACTCTTCCTCTCAAAAAATCTTTTTAAAAAATGAAATAAAATAAAGTGACTCAAAAAGATTGAAAACAAAAGGATAAACAGAGACAAACCAGGCAGATACTAACAAAGAAGCTGTCGTTTTTTTTTTTAATAAGGTGTGAAGACAAAATAGGGTACTTTATGAACAACAGTATCACCCACAATGAAGAAAGAATCCTCATGTACCAAAAACACCAAGATAATTTTTCAAAACTGAGTATGAAAGGGAAAATGTAAACCACTACTTTAGTTGGGAGTCTTCAACTCACCATCAAAGAAAAAGCAAATGCAAACCAAATACATAATAATAAAAATGAATTTTTTTAAAGTAATAATATTGCTCCAGTAAATAAATGGCTTTATCATACTCAATGCTATATACCTATAAATCCATGTCCTGCCACCCCAATGTCCTAGCCCCTCACAACTACTGTTTTCTGTTTCTATGGATTTGCATATTCCGGATATTTCATATAAATGAAAACATAATATGCGCCTTTTTGTGTCTGTCTTCTTTCCCTTAGCATAATGTTTTCAAGGTTCATCCATGCTATAGCATGTACCAATACATCGTTCTTCCAAACTTTTTACAAGAAAAATAAAACACTATGTAATTAAAAACACAGTGAATATTTTGTTGCTAGCAGCTGCAAGCATTCCTTTCAGATACATTTGCATATGTTCATTGTTTATAACTGCAACAAACCACCTTTTAAAGAGATAAGAAAACAAAATTAGCAATATTCTATCTCCCAAACAATTAACATGACTTTGAAACACAAGCGGATATCCACTTTTCTGTTATCGGCAGCATCATAATAAATTGCCCTGTGTCCATCAACTTGTGCTTCAATAAAGGTAAAACAGTATTTCCTCATAAACATCTAACAGAGACCTTTAACAAGGAGTAAATATTCTGTTTTTCAAGATTATCACAGTAAATGTCAAATTCAGTAATGTCATCTACAATATTACACTTTATTACTTATTGAGATTTTTCAGATTCTGTCTAATCTTACATTGTATGTCACCAGCCAAAAGTTCTCTAAAAGAACTTTTAGAGACCCAGAGCATTTGACAAAATCCAATACCCATTTATGATAAAAGCTTCTGAGACCCAGACTCCAGCAAAACGTAAACGAAAGACAGCTTTACCTGAGAGAGGCTGCCACCAGAGCCAGCTGTCACTCACTTTGTCCTTCGTGTTCTACATCCCAAGCACAGCTATTCTACCCACAAAGCCCCCACCTTCCGAACCCTCACAATACTCCTAGTTCACAGTATTTCAGCACAACCACTGATTTCCATTAAATGTTTCATGTAAATAAAATGTGTCTCCTAAAATTCTTATTATATATAGTTTAGGCACATTAAAGGTACTAATACAAACAGGAACTACCTTATACATCTCTTGAATCTTCCTGAGTGCCTAGATAAATAATTTTAAAATAAACAGAGTAAATTACAATCCTTCCCACTTCTGGTTCCTTAACCTCCATGAGGCCCAGTCACGGCAAAGGGGAGACACTTTGAATAGGATGAAAGACAGAAGTTTAAAATCGACTGGACTTGATTTTTCAGTATGTGAGAGTGACCATAAAACTATTAGATGAGCCAAAGTTGTCACCAAAGGAAGGGAACAGAGATCCAACAAAGGATCCTTGCAAGCAGCAGTGGGAGAAAATGAAACTGCTTTACAACTATTTCCTACCAAGTTTACCCACACAATAACCAGTTAAGTACGACCTCTGAACGATACTAAGTCTTCCTTCCAGGAGAGGAACAGCTCTCCACTAATTATCTTCTTTGATTTCTTTAAATCAGAGTAGTTTTCCTCATATAGATCAGGTACATGTTTTGTTAGCTTTATACCTAAGCACTTTTTTCTTCATGCTAATGTTAATGGTGTATTTTTAATTTCAAATTCCAATTTTTCATCCCGGTATACAGGACAGCAACAGACTTTTGTGTATTAACGTTGTATCTTAATGTCTTGCTATAATCTATTAGTCCCAGGAGTTCTATTGTTGTTATTAACTTCCTGGGATTGTCTACCTAGACTATCATGTCATCTCTGAATGAAGACAGTTTGCTTTTTCTCTCCCCAATTTGTAAACCTATCAGTTCCTTTCCTTTTCTCACTGCATTAGCTAGGACTTCCACAAAAAAGCAGTGATAAAAGGGGACATCCTTGCCTTGTTTCTGATCTTAGTTGGAAAGCTTTTGGTTTCTTCATTAGTGTGATATTAGCTGTAGATATTTTGTGGATGTTCTTTATCAAGTTGAGGAAGTTCCCCTCTATTCTTGGTTTATTGAGAGCTTTTATCATAAATGGGTATTGGATTTTGTCAAATGCTCTCTCCGATAGGATATTAATAGGATTATATGCTATTTCTTCTTGAGTCTGTTGATGTGATGGATTACACCAAGTGATTTCTGAATGTAGAACCAGCCTTGCATACTTGGAATAAATCCCACTTGGTCGTGGTGTATAATAATTCTTTTGATACGCTACTGGATTTAGTTTGCTAAAATTTTCTTGCAGAACTGTGCATTTATGCTCACAACAGATACTGGTCTGTAGTTTTCCTTTATTGCAATGTTTTTGTCCAATTTTAGTATTAAGGTAATGCTGGCATCCTAGAATGAGCTAGAAGTGTTCGCTCTGCTTCTATTTTCTGTTCGAGATTACAGAGAATTGGTATCACATCTTCCTTAACCATTTGGTAGAATTCACTGGTGAAACCATCTAGGACTGTTTGGAAGGTCAATTGCTGATTCAATTTCTTTAAAAGATACAGGCCTACTCAGATTATCTGTTTCTCATTCTATTACACTTTATTTGATTTCTACCATTCCTTCGTTCTTAAAGTTTCCATCTCTTTGCTTACATTATCCATCTGTTCTTGCATATTGTGCACTATTTCCATTACCACCCTTGGCATATTAATTAGTTATTTCAAATTCGGGCTTTATAAACCCCAAGTCTCTGTCATATCTAAATCTGCTTCTGATGCTTGCTTTGTATCTTTCAACTGTACATTTTGCCTTTTGGTTTTTAAATTTTTTCATTAAAAGTCAAGGCATTATAGGGGCACCTGGGTGACTCAGTCAGTTAAGCATGTGCCTTTGGCTCAGGGAAGATCCCAGGGTTCTGGGATCGAGCCCCACATCGGGCTACCAGCTCAGCGGGGAGCCTGCTTCTCCCTCTCCCTCTGGTGCTCCCCCTGCTTGTACTTTCTCTAACTGCCAAATAAATAAATAAACTTTTTTAAAAAAGACATTATACTAGAGGAGCTAGGGAAAAAACAGCAAATAAAGCCAAACCCAGCAGGAGAAGAGAAATAATAAAGATCAGAGCAGAAATCAATGAAATAGAAACCAAAAGAACAGTAGAACACATCAACGAAACTAGGAGCTGGTTCTTTGAAAGAATTAACAAGATTGATAAACCCCAGGCCAGACTTATCCAAAAGAAAAGAGAAATGACCCAAATCAACAAAATCATGAATGAAAGAGGAGAGATCACAACCAACACCAAAGAAATACAAACAATTATAAGAACATATTATGAGCAACTATACGACAGCAAATTAGATAACCTGGAAGAAATGGATGCATTCCTAGAGATGTATCAACTACCAAAACTGAACCAGGAAGAAATAGAAAACCTGAACAGACCTATAACCACTACAGAAATTGAAGTAGTCATCAAATATCTCCCAACAAACAAAAGCCCAGGGCCAGATGGCTTCCCAGGGGAATTTACCAAACATTTAAAGAAGAATTAATACCTATTCTCCTGAAACTGTTCCAAAAAATAGAAATGGAAGGAAAACTTCCAAACCCATTTTATGTGACCACCATTGCCTTGATCCCAAAACCAAAGACCCCATCAAAAAGGAGAATTACAGACCAATATCCTTGATGAACACAGATGCAAAAATTCTCACCAAAATACTAGCCAATAGGATCCAACAGTACATTAAAAGGATTATTCACCATGACCAAGGGGGATTTCTCCCTGGGCTGCAAGGCTGGTTCAACATCCACAAACCAATCAATGTGATATAACATATTAACAAAAGAAAGAACAAGAATCATTTGATCCTCTCAATAGATGCAGAGAAAGTATTTCACAAAGTACAGCATCCCTTCTCGATCAAAACTCTTCAGAGTATAGGGATAAAGGGTACATACCTCAATATCATAAAAGCCATCTATGAAAAACCTACAGCGAATATCATTCTCAATGGGGAAAAACTGAGAGCTTCCCCCTAAGGTCAGGAACGTGGCAGGGATGTCCACTATCACCACTGCTTTTCAACATATTACTAGAAGTCCTAAACACGGCAATCAGACAACAAAATCAAAGGCATCCAAAACAGCAAAGAGGAAGTCAAACTCTCACTCTTTGCAGATGATATGATACTGTATGTGGAAAACCCAAAAGACTCCACCCCAACACTGCTAGAACTCATAAAGGAATTCAGTAAAGTGGCAGGATATAAAATCAATGCACAGAAATCAGTGGCATTCCTATACACCAACAAGACAGAAGAGAGACAAATCAAGGAGTTGATCCCATTTACAATTGCACCCAAAACCATAAGATACCCAGGAATAAATTTAACCAAAGAGGCAAAGGATCTGTACTCAGAAAACTATAAAATACTCATGAAAGAAATTGAAGAAGACACAAAGAAATGGAAAAACGTTCCATGCTCATGGATTGGAAGAACAAATGTTGTGAAGATGTCAATGCTACCTAGAGCAATCTACACATTCAATGCAATCCCCATCAAAATACCATCCACTTTTTTCAAAGAAATGGAACAAAGAATCCTAAAATTTGTATGGAACCAGAAGAGACCCCGAACAGCCAGAGGAATATTGAAAAAGAAAAGCAAAGCTGGCGGCATCACAATTCCGGACTTCCAGCTCTATTACAAAGCTGTCATCATCAAGACACTATGGTCCTGGCACAAAAACAGACACATAGATCAATGGAACAGAATCGAGAGCCCAGAAATGGACCCTCAACTCTATGGTCAACTCATCTTGGACAAAGCAGGAAAGAATGTCCAATGGAAAAAAGACAGTCTCTTCAACAAATGGTGTTGGGAAAATTGGACAGCTGCATGCAGAAGAATGAAACTGGACCATTTCCTTACACCACACACAAAAATAGACTCCAAATGGTTGAAAGACCTAACTGTGAGACAGGAGTCCATCAATATCCTAAAGGAGAACACAGGTACCAACCTCTTCAACCTCAGCTTCTTCCTAGCAACATCGCCAAAGGCAAGGGAAGTAAGGGCAAAAATGAACTATTGGGATTTCATCAAGATAAAAAGCTTTTGCACAGCAAAAGAAACAGTCCACAAAACCAAAAGACAACCGACAGAATGGGAGAAAATATTTGCAAATGACATATCAGATAAAGGGCTAGTATCCAAAATCTATAAAGAACTCATCAAACTCAACACCCAAAGAACAAATAATCCAATCAAGAAATGGGCAGAAGACATGAACAGACATTTTTCCAAAGAAGACATCCAAATGGCCAACAGACACATGAAAAAGTGCTCAACATCGCTCAGCATCAGGGAAATCCAAATCAAAACCTCCATGAGATACCACCTCACACCAGTCAGAATGGCTAAAATTAACAAGTCAGGAAACGACAGATGTTGGAGGGGATGCGGAGAAAGGGGAACACTCCTACACTGGTGGTGGGAATGCAAGCTGGTGCAACCCCTCTGGAAAACAGTGTGGAGGTTCCTAAAAATGTTGAAAATGGAGCTACCATACGATCCAGCAATTGCACTACTGGGTATTTACCCCAAGGCTACAAATGGAGGGATCCGAAGGGGTACGTGCACCCTGATGTGTATAGCAGCAATGTCCACAATAGCCAAACTGTGGAAAGAGCCAAGATGTCCATCGACAGATGAATGGATAAAGAAGATGTGGTATATATACACGATGGAATATTATGCAGCCATCAAAAGGAATGAGATCTTGCCATTTGCAACGACGTGGATGGAACCGGAGGTTGTTATGCTGAGTGAAATAAGTCAATCAGAGAAAGACATGTATCATATGACCTCACTGATATGAGGAATTCTTAATCTCAGGAAACAAACTGAGGGTTGCTGGAGTGGTGGGGGGTGGGAGGGGTGGGGTGGCTGGGTGATAGGCATTGGGGAGGGTACGTTCTATGGTGAGCGCTGTGAATTGTGCAAGACTGTTGAATCACAGATCTGTACCTCTGAAACAAATAATGCAATATATGTTAAGAAAAAAAAAAGAAGATAGCAGGAGGGGAAGAATGAAGGGGAGTAAATCGGGGGAGACGAACCATGAGAGATGATGGACTCTGAAAAACAAATTGGGGGTTCTAGAGGGGAGGGAGGTGGGGGAATGGGTTAGCCTGGTGATGGGTATTAAAGAGGGCACATTCTGTGTGGAGCACTGGGTGTTATATGCAAACAATGAATCATGGAACACTACATCAAAAACTAATGATGTAATATATGGTGATTAACATAACAAAACTAATGAGGTAATGTATGGTGATTAACATAACAAAATTTAAAGAAAAAAAAGACATTATATAGAGGGTAAGAGGAACTAGGGTAAATAGGTCTTCAGTGAGGTTTATGTTTATCTGGCTGTGAGCTGGGCTGTTTACTGTTTGATGAAGCTGTAGGAGCCAGAGGCTAGAATGTCCTCTAGGGTGCTTGGTTTTGTCTCCCCTGTTGCCTCTGGTTTTCTATAGACTTCCTCTTAAAGAGAGTCTGAGCCTTGCAGTTCTTTTAGCTGTAATCCCCTGTTATTATACAGAAGCCTGACTGATATGGTAGAAAGGGGTGGTTCTGGTAAAAACAATTTCCCTCGAGAGCAGGCCTTTTGTCAAGGTGAACAAAATGTTCTGGTTATTTTCCAGAATGGTTACTTTCCCTCCCCCCTGCCAGAAGCACTAGGGGACTTTTTTTTTTTTTTTTTTACCTGAGAACCCAATAGAGCTCTTAGAAGTAAAACTCATTAAAGTGTAGAAGCACCCCCTATGAAGACTAGACCTCTGGAGGTTCAAACTCTGGTTAGTCCACACTAAACCTCCATCAATTAATTAATTACAGCTTAAGTGTTCCTACCAGTATTAGCTACTTAGCAGGCTTCTGCTATATAGGCTTTTGTTCTGGGTAAGCTATGATTCTAGGTACCCACCTCTCTTTCCAGTTTTCAAGGCAGCAATGTGCCCTATGATCTCAATTCTCTGACGAATCTAAGAAGAGCTGCTGATTTTCCAGTTCTTCAGCTTTTCTCACTATTGGGAGTTTGGGAATGATGACTCCAAGCTCTTTTCAAATTGGACTGGAAACCAGAAGTCACCTATATGTTTTGTTGTTTTAGCTCTTAGCTTTAGGTCTTTGATTTACTTGGAAATTATTTTTTGTGTATGGTGTATATGATGTAAAATACTGTTTTAAAAATACTTATTCTCTTGGAGAACTCTCTTGGATTCATCATTTGGCAGCTGCTTGGGATCTTCCTCTGATATGCAGTCTCTGCATAGACTTAATCCAGATGAGTTATGCCAGGGCTTCTTTCTAACTTATTCTGTTTTACTTTTAATTTTAAATATAAGTTTCTGGTTGGCAGAGTAAACATTATTTTAATCATTTTTTAAAAAAACACAAGGTGTAAGATCATAATGGAAAGTGCTTTCTCCCCCATTTTAATACTAAGTAGTTTGGAATGATCTATCCTTTAATCTCTTAATGTGCCTATTTTTTTTTAAAGAGAAAGGAATTCAGTTATTACAATGTTCCAATTAAATTAATATAAGCATTTGCTACTAAGGCAACTTATAATAGAAAACAAGCATTACTTGTAAGAGGCTATTCAAATTGTGTTGATTATGTAATTATTTCTGTGCTTATGTATTTTTTGGCAGTTAGTCTAAAAGAGAGTTCCTCCACCCTGGCACTCTTAACATTTTAGGCCAAATAATTCCTTGTTGCTGTGAGGGTCCTTGCAATGTAGGAGTTTAGTATCATCTTGGTCCTCTACCCACTAGATGCCAACACATAATCCACCCCTCAAGTTGTTACACTACTACATGTTTTCTGGGGGGGTGGGGAGGGGACCCAGTTGAGAACCAGTGGTCTAAGAAATGAATGCTAAATGTGGAAAAAAGAAATAATGTAAAAATTATATTACTTGGTTTTAATTTTTTCAAATAATGTAAATTTTCAAGTGAAGGAATGGAAGCTAAATCTCTAAGGAATGACTTAAAAATTGTTGTGTCATTGTGCAAGACTGTTGAATCACAGATCTGTACTTCTGAAACAAATAATGCAAGATATGTTAAGAAAAAAGAAAAAGAAGAAGATAGCAGGAGGGGAAGAATGAAGGGGAGTAAGTCGGAGGGGGAGACGAACCATGAGAGACGATGGACTCTGAAAAACAAACCGAGGGTTCTAGAGGGGAGGGGGGTGGGGGGATGGGTTAGCCTGGTGATGGGTATTAAGGAGGGCACGTTCTGCATGGAGCACTGGGTGTTATGCACAAACAATGAATCATGGAACCCTACATCAAGAACTAATGATGTAATGTATGGTGATTAACATAACAATAACATATATATATACATACAAATTGTTGTGTCAGAGATATACATGCATGTGATATACAGACCTCAAGGAAAGACTGCCAGGGGTGCCTCGGTGCCTCGGTTGGTTAAGTGGCCGACTCTTCGTTTCTGCTCAGGTCATGATCTTGGGGTTGTGAGATCAAGCCCCACATCAGGCTCCGCATTCAGCGTGGAGTCTACTTGAGATCCTCTCTCTCACTCTCCCTCTGCCCCTCCCCCTGCTCACACAAACTCTCTCTCAGGAAAAAAAGTATTAAAAAAAAAAAACTTCCATCCAACTCTCCTCCATAGGCAATCTGTTGTTTTCCTAAGCCATTTCCGTAATACTAGGAAATGTTTCAGTTTACTGACATTAACAATATATACTGACTACCCAATACAGAAGTTCAGAATTTACCGATTAGCTTTCTGATACTGAGGATTTACGCCAATCAATGACTATTACCACTACTACCTGTCTTCCACTTCCTCCTCTGGCATTTATTATATTATTACTCTTTGTTATTCTCTTGGGTAACCCGCTAAGGATTTAAATCTTTACTTCTTGTCTTACCAGTTTATTCCCAAAGGTGTAGCTGACAGATGTCTTCCTGCTCCTAAATTCTCTAGTAGCTGCTATTACATTATTGTGATTATTAACATCATCATAAGTAGTAAAAAAAAAAAACTAATTAACAATAGATGAACGGTTCTCTTTAGTTTTTCATGGTTTAAGATAATGAGACAAAGAAAATTTTAATGCATACAAGTCACATTTTTACATAAATGCAATATAAATTCCCAGGAATAAGGTTATTGAATCATAGTGTATAAATACTCCATCATATTGCTTTCCAGCATGGTTATTAGAATCCATTTTATTTTGTTCATATTGAAAATAGTGTTATTTTTTTCCCAATTACATAAATAAAAATCCTTATTAAAAATTCAATCAATTCAGGGGCACTTGGCTGGCTCAGTGGGTAGAACACGCAACTCTTCATCTCAGGGTTGTAAGTTCAAGCCCCACAGTGGGTATGGAGATTACCTAAAAATAAAATTTTTTTAAAAAATCTAATGTATTCAAAGAAGTATAAGGAAGAAAGTAAAAATATGAAATTCCACATTTAGTATAATCCTTCCTGTTTTTTTTTTTAAGATTTTATTTATTTGAGAGAGAGAGAACGAGAGATAGAAAGCACGAGAGGGAAGAGGGTCAGAGGGAGAAGCAGACTCCCCGCTGAGCTGGGAGCCCGATGTGGGACTCGATCCCGGGACTCCAGGATCATGACCTGAGCCGAAGGCAGTTGCTCAACCAACTGAGCCACCCAGGTGCCCCTTCCTGTTCTTTTTAAAAAATATTTAAGTAATGGGCGCCTGGGTGGCTCAGTTGGTTAGGCGACTGCCTTCGGCTCAGATATTCATAATACTAAAGACAAAAAAGGATTATTACATGAGTAATACTCCAAATGGCTGAAAGACCCAAATGTGAGACAGGATTCCATCAAAATCCTAAAGGAGAACACAGGCAGCAACCTCTTCGACCTCAGCTGCAGCAACTTCTTCCTAGAAACACCGCCAAAGGCAAGGGAAGCAAGGGCAAAAATGAACTATTGGGACTTCATCAAGATAAAAAGCTTCTGCACGGCAAAAGAAAGAGTCAACAAAACCAAAAGACAACCGACAGAATGGGAGAAGATATTTGCAAATGACATATCAGATAAAGGGCTAGTATCCAAAATCTATAAAGAACTTACCAAACTCAACACACAAAGAACAATGATTCAATCAAGAAATGGGCAGAAGACATGAACAGACATTTTTCCAAAGAAGACATCCAAATGACCAACAGACACAAGAAAAAGTGCTCAACATTGCTCGGCATCAGGGAAATCCAAATCAAAACCTCAATGAGATACCACCTCACACCTCATAGAATGGCTAAAATTAACAATTCAGGAAACAACTGATGTTGGCAGGATGTGGAGAAAGGAGAACCCTCCTACACTGTTGGTGGGAATGCAAGCTGGTGCAACCACTCTGGAAAACAGTATAGAGGTTCCTCAAAAAGTTGAAAATAGAGTTACCCTACGACCCAGCAATTGCACTACTGGGTATTTACCCCAAAGATACAAATGGAGGGATCCGAAGGTGTATGTGCACCCCGATATTTATAGCAGCAATGTCCACAATAGCCAAACTATGGAAAGAGCCAAGATGTCCACTGACAGATGAATGGATAAAGAAGATATGGTGTATATACACAATGGAATATTATACAGCCATCAAAAGGAATGAAATCTTGCCATTTGCAACAACGTGGATGGAACTGGAGAGTATTATGTTGAGCGAAATAAGTCAATCAGAGAAAGACATGTATCATATGACCTCACTGATATGAGGAATTCTTAATCTCAGGAAACAAACTGAGTGTTGCTGGAGTGGTGGGGGGTGGGAGGGATGGGGTGGCTGGGTGAAAGACAGTGGGGGAGGGTACGTGCTATGGTGAATGCTGTGAATTGTCTAAGACTGTTGAATCACAGACCTGTACCTCTGAAACAAATAATACATTATATTATACATATAATACATTATATGTTAAAAAAAAAAAGATAGCAGGAAGGGAAAAATGAAGGGGGGGAATTGGAGGGGGAGACAAACCATGAGAAACTATGGACTCTGAGAAAGAAACTGAGGGTTCTAGAGGGGAGGGGGTGGGGGGATGGTTAGCCTGGTGATGGGTATTAAAGAGGGCACGTTCTGCGTGGAGCACTGGGTGTTATGCACAAACAATGAGTCATGGAACACTACATCAAAAGCTAATGATGTGATGTATGGTGATTAACATGATAAAAAAAAAGAGTATATGAGGATTCACCGTGCTATTTTTGCAATGTTTCTATCACTCTGAATTAATTTTAAAAAATCAAAAAAAAGATTTTATTTATTTGTCAGAAAGAGAGAGAGCACACAAGCAGGGGGAGCAGCAGGCTCCCCACTGAGCAGGGAGCCCAATGCAGGACTCGATCCCAGGACCCTGGGATCATGATCTGAGCCAACAGCAGATGCTTAACCAACTGAGCCACCCAGGCATCCCTAAGGTAGGTGTTATAATTCCTATTTTCACAGACAAGAAAAGAAACATTAAGGTTCCAAGAGATTAAGGAACTCACCCAGTAGCACACAGCTAGTAAATAGCAAATATATGACTGGAACCTACACTGCCCCAATCCAAACCCAACAAATCTACCTCCTTGTTCAGCTTTCAGCACTGTTGTGCAATAAAGAGAAGCTCAGGCTCTTAATAAGTTAAAATTTGGAGTTTTGAAAGAAAGTATTACACTATGAATAACAACGGTATAGGCCTCAATAATATATCTGATATTCAAATATACAACATCAATAAACTCATCCATGAATCCCATAGAATCACTATAGAATCATGAATTAGCATGCTAGTGAAACAATCCTGCTTGCAGTCCTGGATGGCCAGCTTTTTGTCAAATTCCATATTTAGTTATGGTGCTCTTTGAAAAATACACAGATTTGAGAAAAATTAAAATACTGTTAGATGAATGACTTCTAAAGGCCAAAAACTGTACTTTAAAGACTATGTGGGGCAGGTGGCACCTAGGTGGCTCAATCGGTTAAGCATCTGACTCTTGGTTTCGGGTAAGGTCATGATATCAGGGTCATGAGATCAAGCCCTGTATCAGGCTCTGTGCTGGGAGCCTGCTTAAGATTCTTTTCCTCTGCCTCTGCCCCTCCCCCCCCACTCTCTCCTTCTCTCTCTAAAAAAAATTAATTCATTAAAGGATATGTGGAATGTTCCTGAAGCCTAAGCCCCGAAGACATGTGAAAAACTGATATTAAGTATCAGAATACTTTAACAATTCTATCTAGAGAATCTATGGCCTACACAACTGAAACACAAGTTTTATTATGAGTACTGCCACAAAAAGACCCACAAAGAAAAGAAAATGATATTTTATTCCCTCTCCAACTTCAAGTTCCCCTCACACAATTTGAAGTCCATGCAAATTTAATTATACAAAGCTTTTTAAAAAAAAAAAATTTCTGGCACCACCAAATTTCAAGTCACTCCTGGTGGCGATGGGTCAGCAAGGGAAAGACAAGTAAAGTGGGATGACAGAGAAGTAGTTTTTACAATGTCACCTCGGGAAGGCAAATCCGAGCTGCAGAGGGACCGCACTACCATCTGTGGGGGCAGGAGAAAAACAGGAACATAAAAGATAACAAGTGCTCTGACACAGAGCTAGGGTTCTCCACGCAGCAATCGGGAAAAGTCACCCAAAGCATCCCCCACCTCCAGCACACAAGTTCTTCTGTGCCAGTGGAATGATAGTGAGGAGTTGGGTCCCAGGAGTCAACAACTCTGAGCCAAAAATCAGAAAGACATCTGGATGAAAGAACAGACATAAGGAAATACTTCTCATAATGCATATTATTCAAAACAATCCAAAATGCATCACAAGGATCCCACTGAAATTCTAGGGAAGGGGATTCTGAAAATTCTAACATACAACAGATAACAGATATTAACTGTAAAATTAGAATTTATTGTCTTTATTGTGTACCCTTTTTGAACTGTTTCATCTTAAGTGTTAAAACATTTACAAGGGCTTTCAAAGATAAATTCTGAACTTTATCACCTCATGTGTGTTTTTTCTTATGATGTCTTAAGTTCTTTGAATTATCTTACCACCAAGGTTTTCAGAAAATTAACCTATATTACTATATTTGTATATAATCTTCAAAACCATATCATGAGTAAATATCTACAATTACCTTCTACAAATACAGTGCAGAATAAAACAAAAGCATACAGCTCTCAGAGTATATTCTATCCTACTGTATAAAATTAGCTTGGAAACAAAAGGAAAACTAACACTAGAAATCGTCCTGAAATGATACGGCATTCTTTGGATGCCTATACCTCTCAGGAAATGTACTTCCAACTATCACTTAAGATGGAAAGAATAAAAAGAAAAAAAAAATCTTACATGCAATCAGAAATGCCTCAGTCTCCTTCAACCCCAAGTAAAAAACTAGAGAGAAGTGAAGTATACTCACAAGGAGAGCGGTGAAGGTCAAAGCCTCCTGATAAAGGATTCTGAGTGGCTGCTGTAACCAACTACCGCAACTGAGCACCTAACATAAATTTATTACCTCATAGTTCTAAAGGTCACAAATCCAACATGGGTATCACTGGCTAAAATCAAGATGTCAGCAAGGCTAGTTCCTTCCGTGATGTGGACTCTAGGGAGAATCCATTTTCTTGACTTTTCCAGCTTCTAGAGGCTATTCAATTTCCTTACCTGCAGAGTGCTTCACTCCACCCTCCGCTTGTTGTCACATCTCCTTCTCTGACTCTGACTCTCCCACCTCCCTCTTAAAGGACCCTTGCGATTACACTGCATTCACCCAGATAACCTAGGACCATCTCTCCCTTAACACAATCACAGCTGCAAAGCCCTTCTGCCATTTATGATAACATACAGGTTCCAGAGATTCCCACACGAACATCTTCATGGGCTACTGTGCCACCTCCCAGAAGTTCATTTAATCCAGTTTAGCAAAATCAAATACAAAGAATCCTCTATACCTCTATCCCGTTCCTTTTTGCTCACCTATGTTATAAAGTCAATATATGTCAGCTATTGGATTTGTATCTACTATGCCGTTCAACTGTAAGACTTTACGGAACACACTGAGAAAGAGAAAAGCAGCCCCTGACATCTGGAAGCCCTGCTACTATCAGCTAGGCCTTGTTGCTACAAACTGGCTAGCAGCTCAGAGTGAGGCACTCACAGCTAGGTCTTGATGATTCTCCTCTTGAAAATAAACAACTTCAGAGAACATCAACATCAGAGAAGGGCACTCTGTGACCATAATGGACAAAGAATAAACATCACTCTGTAATCATGCCTGAACAAAGCCAAAAACATGAATACCATCCAAATCATAAAAATGACTAAATATCTCCCCACCATGGCTTACATGAATGACTTGCTTCTTATTAACAATAAGTTTTAAGTTCAACCCACCCAGTCTTCTTTCCTTCTATATAAGATTAAGATACTCAATCATAGAATTATCTCTGCTTCCTAACAGCATCCAATACAAATGAAAGCCCCATTTCTTTGAACTCTTTCCAAATCACCCCACACAAGCCCAAATCCTATTTTTAAAAGTTCCTTTCAAATGCTCTCTTATTGAAACACCCCACAATTCCCAATGGTGTGCATTTTCCCTTACTGCAACATGCAATCAACCCAACTTGTCCAACTACCGGTATATTCCTGGTGGTCTTTGGCTGGAGAGCAGTGACAAAGCTCAGAAAAAACTTACAGACCTCCAGACACCTGCATTTCAAATTTAGATACAAGACTGATGATTGGCTCCCATCTTCTGCCCGACCTCTATTCTCAAGAGGGAAGGGCTAAAGTTTTTATCTGCAGTACATGGAGTGAGCCATGGAGATGAAGGCAAGACCCTGGTAGAAAAAGGCAGGTAAACTGACCTAGGGAAGCAGTAGAGAGAGCATGATTCCTGGCATCTCCAGTATATCCCCACTCTATGTGGCCAAAAGGAAGCCAAGAAAATTAGAGGGTCCTAAAATCTCCCCTGTTGTAAAAGTCCTAGTGAACCCCAGAACTGCACCAAAAATACTACACCAAGTTAGGGAGCTTAAACCATAGCCAGAATAAGGAAGAATTTAAATTGTGCAGCTAGACCCCAAAATTCCCTGCCAGCTAGTTGCACCAGTTCTCCTTGGTCCTTTCATTAGCCTTACAACAAGCATTTTATGTAACCAATCTAGCTGGATCCGACATAACCCTGTTATGGTGGAGATTTAAACTTTATAAGACTGTAAATATAGTACAGGCTATGAAATCAGCCTGCCTGGATTCAAACTCTCGTTCCATCACACGCTGACTATGCCGCCTTGGCTACATGCTGCGAAATACCTACTTCATATGCTTGTTGTGAAACTCAAATGAGATACCTAGTAAGCACTCAATAAATGTTATTTATTATTAATTTAATGAAGGGATTATGAGGCTATTTTGGTACTGTTATGTATTAATCTGTGACCATTTTAAAGTAACAGCTATATCAGTGAAAGTGGCAACATAAGAAAACCATTTGGAACGTACCATCTAAGTAAATGCACTTGAAGAATAGAGTACTGGGGTGCCTGGGAGGCTCAGTCAGTTAAGCGACCAGCTCTTGATCTCAGCTCAGGTTTTGATCGCAGGGTTGTGAGTTCAAGCCCCCTGCTGGGCTCCATGCTAGGTGTGGAGCCTACTTAAAGAAGAGATGGACCAAAAGACAAGTGATGCTGTGCAACTATGGCAGATATAAAGAACAGGAACATATAAATTACTGTCCATATTTCAGTTCTCCTGCTGGATACTTAACAAGCTCGAGTCAGTGGTTTAGTATCCTGGGTAACAGTTCATGTGTGCATACTATTTAAAAATAGGTTAATCAAAAGCAGGTCACACATGAACCAATGAAAAATTTGTGTATGAACCAAGGATTATAATTAATCCAATTCTGTGCACCTGAAGTTCAAAATAAAAAGGAAAAAAAAAGCCAGCAACAGGAAGAAAGAAAATAGATCATTGCCACCTGGTTAATAGATTTTAGCTACGTAATCATTGAAGTAATTGACAAGAGAACTCAGATATTCATAATACTAAAGACAAAAAAGGATTATTACATGAGTATTTATAAGTTAAACACTACACAATATACAAAAATTAACTCAAAATGGATCAAAGACCCCAAATGTAAGAGTTAAAACTCTTAAGAAGAAAACATAGATAGAAATCTTTATGACATTAGATTTGGTGATGATTTCTTTAATATAACACCAAAAACACAGGCAAAAAAAGAAAAAAAAGATGTATAAAATGAACTTCATCAAAATTAACAACTGCGGTGCATCAAAGAACATCATCAATAGAGTAAAAGGCAACCCACAGAATGGGAGAAAATATTTGCAAATTGATATTTAATAAGGGATTAATATCCAGAATATATAAAGAACTCCTGAAAGTCAACAACAAAACAACCCAATTCAAAACGGGCAAAGGATTCAAATAGATATTTCTCCAAAGAAGATATACAAATGGCCAGGAAGAACATAAAACAGTGCTCAACATCACTAACCATCAGGGAAATGCAAATAAAAGCCACAATGAGATACCACTGCACACCCGTTAGGATAACAATTATATTTTAAAACAAAACGTGTTAGTGGAGAAACTGGAATCCTGGAGCGCTGCTGGTGGGACTGTGAAATGGTACAGCCACTGCAGCAATTTTTCCCAAAAAAATTAAACGTAGAATTTTTTTATATGATGCCACAATTCCACTTCTCGGTATACACATACCTAAAAGAACTGAAAGCAAGATTTCCAAGAGGTATTTGTATTTGTACACCTGTGTTCATAGCAGCACTATTTACAAAGGCCAGGAAACAACCCAAATGTCCAGTGATGAATGAATGGGTAAACAAAATAGGGTTATGTCCATACAAGTGAATATCATCCAATGTCAAAAAGGAAAAAAATTCGGACACATGCTACGAGATGCATGAAACCTGAAAACCTTATGCTGATTGAAATAAGCCAGACATGAGAGGACAAATACTGTACGAGTCCACTTATATGATAACTGGAATAGTCAGATTCATAGAGACATAAGTAGAATGGTGGTTACCAAAAGCCGGAAGAAGAAAGGAATGGTAAGTTAATGACTCATGGGGACAGTTTCAGCTTGGAATAACAGCAAAGTTCTAGAGATGTACAGTGGTGACGGTTGCACAAGATGTGACTGTACGTAATGCCACTGAATTGTACACTTAAAAATGTTAACCACATGCGATGTATACTGTATCAGAAAGGTAAAACTTACAGCATTACATGGCAAAACCAAAAAAGAGTTAACTAAGAATTGGCAGCATGTCCTAGAAAAAACTCAAGTATCTATGTTCACTCTAAATATGAATAATTTGAGAAAAGAATGCCAAAGACGGGAAACCCAGTGAACGTGCTCACTTCTGCACAGCTTCTGTAGAGGGTGAAGTACGTTCACCACCCAGAGGTGCTGGCTCAGAGGAAGCTGGGGTGACAAGGGGCAGAACTAAGGAACTTTAAAATCAGTGCCAAAACTAAGTCGTTTTCAGAGTGGCAAAGGTAATAAAGCTCCTGGCTACTATAACATGAGTCTTTTTCTCAATCCAAATGACAGAATATCTAATTAATTAAAAAGTAAAGCCGAAAACAAATAGCTCAATGGAACAGCATGGATTACAAAATTAAACCCCACGATTATAGTTACCTAAGTCATGACAAAGGTCCTAAATGGTGCTAAAGCAACTGGACATCCAGGTGGGGGGAAACAAAAAGACTCCTACCTCAAAACATACACAAAAAATAAATTCCAGATGAACTGCAGATCTAAATGGGTGGAGAGGATCAATAAAGCATTTAAAGAAAACACAGAGAATATCTTCATAATTTTGGAATAGGCAAAGATTTCTTAAACAAGACACAGAAAGAACTGACCAGAAAACAATTTCTGTTAAAGTGAACTATATGAAAATTAAGAATTTCTCATCAGAAGATATATCACTGAGTGTTAAAGCATCCACAAAATGGAAAAAAAATTGCAATACATATATTCGACCAAACTATCCTATTCGGAAAACATAAAAGTTGCAAATCAATATTTAAGAGATTAAAGGACTAATTTAAAAATGGGGACAAGACTTGAAGATGCTTCACAAGAGTGGCAAATGACCGTAAGTATATGAAAAGGTACTCAAATTCACTAATCGTCAGGGAAGTGCGAACACAGTTTTTGTGCAATAATACGAGACGCTTACTGCAATGGCTTACATTAGAAGAACATGCTGACTGTCGGTAAAGAGCAGCCAGCGGGCCCGGCGCGGAGCTGCGGGAGGGCACCGCGGCCGCGCACCCGGGAACCGGCAGGCAGGGGTCCCTCTCCGAGGCACAGCCCCGACCAGAGGCGCACACGGCCGGGCACCAGAAAACACGACGCGCTGCAGCCCAGGCCGGGGACTGCCGGAGCGCCCGTCGCGAGGGCGGAGAGCGGCTACAGCCACACGGCCACTCGCTCAGAGCGCTCTCTACCGCAAGCTACGACTGCGGCGGTCCCCCGGCTGCAGGGTCCAGAAGGGCCCGAAGGAGGCAACGCCACGGCAGAACTTTCCCAGCCGCGGCCCTCGGGGCTGACGGCCGAGCGCGGGGCTGACGGGCGGGCCGGCCGCTGGGCGAGGGGACGCGAACACGTACAACGGGCCCCGGGCCGGTACGAGACACAGAGCCGAGCACACTCCGCGCCGCGCGGCGGAAGGCAACCACAGCGGACGTCCCGGCGGCGCCGCAGCGACGGAACAGGGAGCCCCCGCGCCGCCGCCCGCGCCGCCGGGCTCCCCACGCAAACCCGCAGGGCTGAGCCCACGGCGCTCGGCAGTCCGCACAGCCCGCGCCGCGGCCGGGCCGGGCCCGCCCCCGGGTCCCGACGCGCGCTCCGAGAAGGGCGCCGAGGGCACCACGCAGGTGCTCCCCGCCGGGAGGTCCGCCCGCCCGACGGCACGGCGCTGCGCCCCCCGGAGCTCCGGCGCGGGGGGCCCGTGGAGGAGGCGGGGGGCGCGGGGGCTCAGGGCAGGGGGCACCCCGCACCGAGGGCGGGGGGCGCCGGGCGCGGCGGGGGGAGGGGCGGGAGGCCCGGGCCGACTCACCGTGGTCTCCCGCACTTGGCTCTGGAAGTGCTGTTCCCGCGCCGACACCTCGTCCTGCCCCTCCATCCTCCCTCATGCCCGCCACCGCGCCGCCCGCATCCGCGCGCTCCGCCGCACCATCGCCCGCCGGTCCGGGACGGGAG
Organism: Eumetopias jubatus; assembly: GCF_037043125.1. Classification (NCBI taxonomy): domain Eukaryota; kingdom Metazoa; phylum Chordata; class Mammalia; order Carnivora; family Otariidae; genus Eumetopias; species Eumetopias jubatus. The sequence continues at coordinate 1,534,271 of NW_028274842.1, read as the reverse complement.
CGGACTGACAGCGGGCCGCCGTCCGCAGGGTCGGCTACCGCGACCCCCGCCGCCGCCGCCTCGGCCCCCTCGACCGCCTCAGCCGCCTCAGCCGCCTCAGCTGCCGCCCCAGCCGCCGCCTCAGGCGAAGCCGCTCTAGCTGCGGAGGGCGGGCGCGGGGCGGGGCTGGGGCGGGACCTGACGTCAGAGGAAGGCGCTTTTGCGTCAGAGAAGCGCGCCGTGACGTCTGCGAACAGGAGCCGCCGAGGGGTGTGGCCTACTGGGGAGAGGAGGCGGGGCCACGCCCCCAGGAAGTGGAGGCCGGAGCCAGGCTGTCAGGACCAGTACCCGGCCCGGTGGGGACGGGGCGCGGGTCGGTTTGCTGGAACGGGTTCTTCCCTCTGTCGCAGTGGCAGGTGGGCGGCCGGCCACAGTCTCGGTGCAGTTGTTCCCGGCAGAAGGGAATCATCGTGGCCCGGCGCCCGGCCCCGCCGGCAGAGCACTGCGCAGGGTCAAGCCGGTCTCCCACGAAAACTTGGGCTCGGCCAAAGTAGGTCAAAGGCCAGGAAGGACTGGCTTCGGACACGTTTTGGGCGGACCCCTGGAACCCTGGCTTCTGTGGCTCTGCTAACGGGTTTGCCCGCTCGGGAAGCGTAGATAGCCCTGAATGTGAGGCCCTTGCCAACTCGGTAGAGTCGCCTCCCTGCCCCCGGGGTGTTTTACGACCCCCCGGAGACCCTCAGCAGACGTTGATATTAGGGACCTCCAGACCTACCGAACACAGTCATTCATCCCCATGGTACGTTCAGTATCTTTTTTGGATTTTTTGGATTCTTGCCATGAAAAAAGTTTGAAGGAATATTTATCATTTTCCTTTTGGATTTATTTGACTATAAAGAAGTCATTTAAATTGCTATTGGCTGTGTGATGTTGGGGGCCATCTCTAATCGAAAATTCTAAGGAAGTAAAAATACCTAGAAATTGCCTTCAAATTATTTTAATGATATATGTGCATTTAGATTTTTCAGTATCTTTTGCAATTTTGAATTAAAAATGTTTTCATGACTCAAAAAAAAAATGTTTTTAAGGTCTCCAAAAATCCTGTCAACCCCATATACTGTGCTTATGATGCAGTAGGCTGTAAACCGTTGGTAGTGGGAGGACTCAGAACATGAGGTTTGTTCTGAGGGAGTGCCCCTGCAGCCATAGGCTGATTAGAAACCAGGAATGCTTCCAACTGCTTAAATGCAGTGTTCACTTTTATTTTTAAAATGTCTCAGAATCCAAAAGAACCAGGGAAAGACAAAGTATCTGAGTCTGTTTTTCGAGACACCCGGATTCTGAGAGCTGGGTTAAATACTTGTCCAAAATGCTCTGCATAACTTCTGGGTTAATCTCTCCAGATCAGAGGGTAAGCAGATCAGATTTTAAGATGTAAGGTATTTAGGCGCATTCCACAAAGTGGGTGCATGTATTTCTGCTCTTTCTAACCCAACCTCCAAGCATGTAGAACTTTATGTTTTCTTCATCCCTTAGCCCAGGGTAGGAGGCTTCAAAAATGGCCAGAACCTCACCCCTCCCTATACATCCTCTTGTTTGCCTTGCCGTGTTGCCCCTCCTTCCATCAAGAAGTGGTGTTGGGGCGCCTGGGTGGCTCAGTCATTAAGCATCTGCGTTCGGCTCAGGTTATGATCCCAGGGTCCTGAGATAGAGCCCTGCATCAGCAGAAAGCCTGCTTCTCCCTCTTCCATTCCCCCCGCTTGTGTTCCCTCTCTAGCTGTCTCTCTCTGTCAAATAAATAAAATCTTTTTAAAAGGAAGGGAGGGAGGGAGGAAGGAAGGAAAGAAAGAAAGAAAAAAGAAAGAAAGAAAGGGAAGGAAATGGAAGGGAAGAAGGGAAGGGAGAGGAGAAATGGTGTTTATTTTCCACCCCCTTGAATCTGGGCCTGAACAGGTGACTTGCTTTGGCCAGAAGGACAGCAGAAGCTATGAAGCTACTTTGAAAAGTGCTTGTGCATCAGGGCTGGTCCCTTCTTACCACCCCTGGGCATCCTCCAACCGCTACTGTGCAAGTAAGCCCCAACCAAGCTAGAGATAGGGATCCCAGTTTTCTCTGGCACCTATCTAACACACTCTTTTTTGCATCCCTCTAAAACATAAATCTTCCCAAAACAGTTTTTCTCCCCTGCTAAATGTACTGCAATGCAGTTATTCTCACTAACTGTAGAATTAAATTAAACTCCTTAACTTGGCATTCAGGAGCTTGACTTTGGGGCCCCACCCCACCCTTCCAGACATCCCCCCACTTCATTCCCTGAAGAGCTCTTGGCTACAGCCTGGCTTCCTTCCCTCTCCAATCCCCAATTCCAAGGGCCAGCCCCTTTACTTACTCCATATCCTCTTTCCTACTATTCAGAGTCAGTGCTACCGTTCAGCGTTCCCACCAAGACCTTCCTTCTCCAAAAAGGGAACCCTCTGACACTGCTGGTGGGAATGCAAGCTGGTATAGCCACTCAGGAAAACAGTATGGAGTTTCCTCAAAAACTGAAAATAGATCTACCCTACGACCCAGCAATTGCACTACTAGGTATTTACCCAAAGGATACAAACGTAGTGATCCAAAGGGGCACCTGCACCCCAATGTCTATAGCAGCAATGTCCACAATAGCCAAACTATGGAAAGAGCCCAGATGTCCATCAACAGATGAATGGATAAGGAAGATGTGGTTCATATATACAATGGAATATTACTCAGCATCAAAAAGAATGAAATCTTACCATTTGCAACAACATGGATGGAACTAGAGGATATTGTGCTGAGCGAAATAAGTCAATCAGACAAAGACAACTATCATATGATTTCACTCGTGTGGAATTTAAGAAGGAAAAAAAGATGATCATAGGAGAAGGCAGGGGAAAAATAAAATAAGATGAAATCAGAGAAGAGACAAACCATCAGACTCTTAACTCTAGGGAACAAACTGAGAGTTGCTGGAGGAGCAGTGGCTGGGGGATGGGGTAACCGGGTGATAGGCATTAAGGAGGACATGTGATGAAATGAGCACTGGGTGTTATATCCAAATGATGAATCAATGACCTCTACCCCAGAAACTAAGAATACATTATGTGTTGATTGATTTAATTTAAATTAAATAAATAAATTAAAAAGACCTGTCTTCTCCACAAAGTCTTTCCTGATGATTCCAGACACTTCATTCACACATTCATTCAAAACTGTGGGGACACGATGGAAAGACGGCTGGGGTTCCTGGGTGGCTCAGTGGGTTAAGCATCTGACTTCGGCTCAAGCCATGATCCCAGAGTCCTGGGATCAAGTCCCGCATCAGGCTCCCCTGTCAATGGGGAGTCTGCTTCTCCCTTTCCCTCCGTCCCTCTCCCCTGCTTGTGCTCCCTCTCTCTCTCTCTTTCTCAAGTAAATAAAGTCTTAAAAAAAGAGAGAGAGAGAAAGGGAGAAAGAAAGGAAAGAAGGAAGAGAAGAAAAGAAAACTGCTTCAGTCCCTGCTCTCACAGAGGTCACAATCCAAGGGTAAAGCAGAAAGCTTACAGAGGTTATGTTCCTAGCCATTCATTTGGCCCTTAGCACACATGCCCTTGTATCTGTGTCTAGTGACAGTCAACATATAAGCTCTTTAAGGTCTAGAATATCTTTTCTTGCATCTTGTAAACATCTGTGTACTTCCTGCAATACCTGATAGAATGCCTTGCACAAAGTAGACACCTAACAAATATTTCTTGGTCAGTAGGCTGGTTGCCCTGAGAAATTTCCCAGACTTCTTCACATTTCAGTATGTCTTCAAATTTCTATATGGATGTAAATAATTGCCTGGGCCTTGCTGGTGCTTCCAAACTTACCGTTCACGGACATCCGTGATGAAAGGCCATGCTTGTCACTGTGTCCTCTGGCTTCACTGCCATGTCATGTCTTTGAAACTGCTCCAATTCCAGGTAATTCCCCTCGCTTCACTAGGCCTTGCTTTGATTTTCTTGGTCATGATGAAATCAAAGTTTTGAGAGATAAGGTGACAGAGACCATTTTTTTTAACCTCTTTATGCCCTATACAAAACCAAGCCAAGCAGTACTGAGATGTACCCTGTATTCCTTCCAGGCTCTGTCAGAGAGGAGCTTTGTCTTTTTCCCTTAGCCAAACACAGCAAGAGAGATGAACAAGAAAAAGTCGAGAAACAGCCCAGCTATCCCTCTGCAGTGGAATGGGTAAATAAACTGTGATGTGTTCACGCAATGGAATAATCCCCTGGGGTAAAAAAATCAATGAGCGACAGCTGCAAGCAACAATATGGACAAATCTCTGAAACAGTGTTGAGCAAAAGGCCAAACAATGCCTACTGTATGATTCCGTCTGTGTGAAGTCCCAAACCGTGCAAAACAAAACAAGGTATTACTGAGGGATACAAACATGTAGTAGAATTATAGAGAAAGAGGGGCAAGGATAAACTTCCAGGAAGGAAGGTCAGGGCAGAGAACAGCGGGAGGTGCTCAGGGGGCCGCAGAGGTGACTGTGCTCATTGCTAAGACTTGCATCTGGACCCTGGATGGGGCTGTTGCCACTTGCATAATGGATCCCCCACAGGGGATCCCCCTCACGTCACTGCACGGGGTCTCTCTAACTGGAGGAGCCTGGGTCACGTGGCTACACCCGAGTTGCAAAGGAAGTGAGTATGGGATATTTTTGGCTTCTTTTTTGGGATGGAGTCCCTGCCTCACAGGATATGGGATTCTCATAACATGGAAAGGGGCTTCGGATATGATTCAGCCTAAAGGAATTATTTGGTCCAAATACAAAGTTCTCTGGTGCCCCAGCATAACCAAAGTATAAAATTTAGACTCTCTAGAGAAACAGATGGACTTTAGGGTTTTGTTAAGTGATAACCAGCCAGCGCTGTGCTGGAGACCAGCTCTCAAACAGCAGTTGTTAATTTTTAGGAATTTTGTGAGCCAATTGTTAAACATAACCATTATTTCAAGCTAAGCTATATAAACTTACATTCAAATTATATTTTTAAGGGACGCCTGGGTGGCTCGGTCGGTTAATCGTCTGCCTTCGGCTCAGGTCATGATCCCAGAGTGCTGGGATCGAGTCCTGCCTTGGGGTCCTTGCTCAGCACGGAGCTTGCTTCTCTCCCTGCTTCTGCTCGCTCTCTCTCTCTCTCTCTCTGATAAATAAACTCTTTTTTAAAATTTATATTTTTAAAAGGTAGCAAATATTCAAAAGCCATCATGTCTTCATTATCTTATACTTCACTCTCCGCTGTGCTCCTAAAGTTACTTCAGTCTACAGCAATGTGTTACTCTTCCTTCAGTGACCTCACTTTGGCAGCTGGAATCAGCCATGGTGGGAGCATCTACGCCATGGAAATCAGCAAATGATACAAATCAGGGCCCTTTTTCCTCCCCCTTGTAGAGCAATTTTTAGTTATAGCATACCATGGAAGCTGCCAAAGTTTTGGAAATCACCTAAGTGAAGATTTTCCATATTGGGAGCTAATGTCAAACAACCAGCTGATCAAAGTTGGTGTCCTTGGAGGGAAATTGAGGGGAATGAGACACTCGTGGCTGATCGTCCCAGGTGTCTGGAGAGGTAGAGGGCTCCTACAGGGAAAATAGGATTTTCTCAGGAAAACAGTTCTAACCCCATGAGAGTACAACTAGGTTTCACATTGATCACAACTCACCAGTGGTTTGTGTATTTGTTGGTTTTCTAAAGGGCCAAGATGAAATCACTGTTCCCTGTCACGGGAGAAGCAGCAAGCAGGTCCAGGTGCAGAGAGGGGGTAGACCTTGTGGGAGGGTATCAGTCCCCCGTAGACGCCACCACAGTGTGCCCCAGACCGAGCAGATTAACAGAATCTTAATTTCTCCAAGCTCTGGAGGCTGGAAGCCTGACTTGAAGGCGACAGCGGGGCTAGCTGTCCTGAGGCTCTCTCCTTGGCGTGTGGATGGCTGTCTTTGTGTGTCATCCGTCTGTGTGTCTGTCTCATCTCTTCTTACAAGGACACTCATTTAACTTAATCACCTCTTTGTGTTTTTTGTTTTGTTTTGTTTTGTTTTGTTGGGGTTTTTTTAGAGAGAGAGAGAGAGAGAGAGCAGGGGTAGGGGGTGGTAAGAGAGGGAGAGAGAGCAGCGAATCCCAAGCAGCCTCCATGCCCAACGTGGAGCCCAAGACAAGGCTAGACCTTACAACCCTAAGATCACAACCTGAACCAAAATCAAGAGTCGGACGCTAAACCAACTGAGCCACCCACGTGCCCCAACGGAATCACGTCTTTGAAGACCCCATCCCAATTAGAGCCGCATTCTGAGGTCCTGGGATCAGGATGTCCACATGTGAATTTAGAGGGACACAATTCAGCCCAATAGGGAGCATGTTTAAGTTCTCTTCTGACTGTCTGCTTTTCTGAGGGAAAGAAACAGCAAGATCATCCTCCAGAGGGAAGAATGTAGTGTTTGAGGTCCTGGGAGAGAAGAGGTATGACATCGTCACCAAGGGGCAGGCAGGAGTGGACACAGTCATAGGGTACTAGCAGGGGCAGACACAGTCGGGGTGGGCGGGGGTGGACAGAGCCCCCAGGGGGCGGGCAGGGGTGGACACGGTCACTAGAGGGCAGGCAGGAGTAGACAGAGTCATAGGGTGCGGGCAGGGGTGGACAGAGTCACCAGAGAGTGGGAGGTAGTGGGCAGAGTCACCAAGGGACAGACAGGGGTGGGCGGAGTCACTAGAGGGTGGGCAGGAGTAGACACAGTAGGGGAGTGGGCAGGGGTGGACAGAGCCCCCAGGGACGAGCAGGATGGATGAGGAAAGGCACATCATTTCCCGGCAGCACTAAGCTCCAGCTTGGCACCAGACCCCAGCATCTAACGGCCCCCTCTGCCCAGTAGCACCCTGGGCCCTGCTCTCCAGTTACTGTGCTCAGTGCTGACCAGCGTTTGTTAACATCAATAGATAAACTGCAACTTTGAAAGCTAGAGGGGATGGTGTTTATGAACAGTGTCAGACATCCGAGTACTGGATTGGAATACCAGCTTTACCACTTCTTGGTTGGATGGTTCGGGGCAAGTCACTGATCTGCTTTGTGCCCCTGTTTTCTCATCTGTAAATCAGCTGGAAATAATGAAGAGGCTTCACTGGCGTTGGTCATTGTGGTGAAATGCCATATCCACGAAGTGCAAAGGCACCCGAAATTTAGCTGTCATCACCATCGTCGTCTGAAAAACCAGGACCTCAGCATGGACTGCGCTGACATTTACCTATTGGGTTATGTACCCATGAAATAGTCACAAATTTCAAGGAAATTCATGGCAAACTTGTAACTCCTACACAGGGGATGAAAGACAATGCTTACAGTGGAAGAGCGGAGCTTCAATTTGCCAAGATACTGCGTGGCTGTGGGTATCCAAGAGTTGGGACTTAGAAGGACCAACCAAAGGAAATGAAGGGATGTGGACCTGGCGTTGGCAGGGGTGGGTGTGATTACAGGGAATCATGGGAAATATAAGTCCACAGATAGAAAGGGCATCCCCTCCTCGACTTGCCCTTCAACTCTGGTGTCAGCTTCTGATTTGGACAAGATTCTGTCTTAGGTGAGTCACGTGGTTTTCACCTGCCCTGCTAACTGTCACTGAAGCAGGAATAAAGAGATGATCAAGGTCGCTTGCAGAGGAAAGGAGAGGGACGTGAGGAATTCACGTGTGGGGAGAATTTGGTCTTATTCACCTAGTGTGCCATCACCTCACTGTGGCGCGCATCACCCTTTCCACAATAATGTATCAGATGCCACAAGAAAGGGGGACCCGCTAAATTCCAAGAGAAGACACCTGTAGACATCTTTAAAGGTTTTCCCCTTGCAGTATCCACACAAAATGGCCTGATCTCTGACTCAGAAACAACTAGAGGAGGCGCACTTTCTCACCAAGGTGTACGTCCGTGGCAGGGAGCAGAACAGCAGTAGGGATGGCGGCCTGGGCCAACAAAGCAGGAGGACCAGGAGGAGACGGGACACGCCGAGGCTGGTCGGGGATGAATCAGGAGAACAAGGCGTGTTCTTGGACTCACCACAGCCATGGTTTTGTCATGACGACGTGCCGGCCTGAATATCTCCCTGCGGCTCAGCAAAGCCTGCTGGGGCCTGAAGCCAAGGTACAGAAACTCTCTGAGAAAACATCCTTGGCTGGCAGAGCCAGCTCGGAGACGGCTCTAGAAGGAGTTAAGTGCTCAGGCAAAGGAGGCTGACCTTCCTTCCCCTTTTTATGATAGCTTGTTAACTCTTCTGTCTAAGGAAAATGAAAGAAATGCTGAGGAACATATATTGAAGAAGTGAGCCCTTCTCCCCTCTCCCTCAGACCTGCTCTCTGGAAAAGCCAGGGGTGAGGGCCTCTGCCCATTCCCGCACACAAAGAAGTATTTGTTACCCAGGCCAGAGCTATTTTGCCACTTGATACTTTTATTTGACAACGTATCTCGGCTACGGTACCACATCACTATGTACAACTCTGTTTCATGCTTCCCACCGCTTCATCAGTACTCCATTGACTAGGACTTTTTACATTTATTGATCTAGTCTTATGTGGATAGACATTTAGATTGTGCGGTTTTTTATTTTCTAGTCTTATCAGAACAGTGCTATACTGTATATCCTTTGTACATATATTTTTGCACGCCTGTAGGAGTCTTGGGGGCGAGTGGGCCACTGGAGAGAATCTCCTCCGGTTTGCTCCAGATGAAGCCAAGGCAGCCCAGGCGCTTTTGGCAAAGTCTGCACGGGGCCCAGGTCCATCACGGCAGAGGGCTCCCGGGGCACCTGGGGGAACCGAGCCAAAGCTGGCTGGGAAGGGACTGGGTCACATTTGAAGTCTTCCCTGGCCACTGGGCCTGGGGAGGGAGACTGCCCTCAGAGACCTTGGGGAACTCACGCAGACCTCACCCAGGCCTCCCCCAGAGCTGCCGCCCCCGGGACAGGCCCACTGTGGGTAAATGAAGTCAGCAATGCCAGAAGGGAGGGGTCAGCCGGGACTCTCTCTTGCCTATTCCAGCGGCTTTAGAAAACACTAATTTCGGGGCGCCTGGGTGGCTCAGTCATTAAGCGTCTGCCTTCGGCTCAGGTTATGATCCCAGGGTTCGGGGATCGAGCCTAGTATAAGGCTCCCTGCTCAGCGGGAAGCCTGCTTCTCCCTCTCCCACTCCCCCGCTTGTGTTCCCTCTCTCGCTGTGTCTCTCTCTGTCAAATAAATAAACACAATCTTAAAAAAAAAAAAAAGAAAAGAAAACACTAATTTAGCCCCTGAGCGCCCAGGCTCCATGCTTGAGAACTGGGCCCGGGAGGGAGGGATGGCGGCAGGAGGGGCGGTGGCGGGAGGGGCACAGTCCAGGTTCACTGTCATAACGAGCAGTCACTGAACAAGCCCCAGCCTCCAGCTGTCGGCTGTAACCTCAAGGGCATGAGGCAGGCATCTCGCCCAGTGTTACTTAAGGAACTAGAAAGGCTTATAACATATAGCTTGTAACACTGACAAAAATATCTTGGTTACCTTTTGCACTCCTGAGCTGTGGCATGCCTAAACATCCTGCTGCTTATGTTCCTCTTTTATCGTCTTTCTAACCCAATTTTCAAGTGAGTGTCATAAAAATCACTCTATCCAGGAAGTCAGCGCCGTAATCTCCACGACATAAACTTGGACAGCAAGATACAGAATGCTGTTGGGACACCCTGATGTGCTCTCACAATGTGCTCCTTCGGGAAGTTACCAGCAGCTCAGCGGGACATGAGGATCCACACCGGGGAACGGAACAGAGGAACCGCTCGGCTGTCGCTGGGGACACGTTAGGTTTCGTGAGAAACTGCGATCTGAGAGGACACAGAAGCATTACGCCATCGGCGCAGGTCCTGCTCATTCGTGCGTTTGCCTTCTGGGAAGGTTTCTTTGACCATAAAACATCAAGACGAGCACACAAACAAAACATTAGCCCGAGACCCTGCGCGGCTCTGTTCTAATGTGATGCATGGCGCAGCCGAAGTTCTCCTGTCGTTGTTTATGTATCTGCGAGCGCGTCTTGTCTCCGTTAGTATCAGCCCTCTAAGGGCAGGGCGCGGCCCCTGTAATTTCTCTCCCGGTGTTGCTTCGGTTCTCCCTGGGCTGCGCAGGAAAGGCTTGCCGTAGACAACGACTCGGAGGTCACAGACCATCACAGACGCCTCGAAATGCCTTGCTTGCTCACCTCATCAAGAAATCTTCAACGGAGGCAAAATGCCCTCCGAGCTGGACACTTAGAAATTCAACACAAGAACCACACACACAAGCCCTGGTTCGGAAGATGCTGCCGGTAGAGAGGCATAGCTCGCCGTTTGTGTGATGGGGGTGCTGCACGCCTGGGCTTGCGGTGTTGGAAACATTAACGGGAGGTTGGGATCCATCCCCGACAAAGGCTGGTACCTGGGCTGCAGCCTCGGCTCCCCCACCTCCCCCTGGCTCCACCAGCCGGGTCCCACCAGCCTGCACCCCGTCCTCTTGGCAGAGGGGCCCTGAAGGAGGCCGTCGGCGTCCCTGGGAGCCCTGGCGGAGCTAGGGGGCAGTCGTGCTACGTGAGCCGCTCAGGCGGCTGGGGACTTGTGGCCTCCAGAGCCGGCTCTCGGTCCCCTGTCCCCAGGGCTCCCAGGCTTTGAGCTCAGGAGCCCGTCACAAGTCAGAGTACTGACATCTTTTGGACCAAAGATGACACTATTTATCCTGCTTATCTTTACACTTCATTTTTCCTTCCTCGTGGACTTAGCCCAGATCTTAGGGTGACGTCTTATAACGGAACCGAGAGACGATGTTACACAGAAGGAAGCTGAGGCTGGGAGGGGTCCGTGCTCAGCATATGGTCCTCTGCGTGGTCTTGTCCCAGCACAGGCCGGGCGGCCCACTCCTCCGTCCTCCTTGCTGCCCGCAGGCTCTCCCCCTGGGAGCCCAGCCGAACCAACTGCAGGCTTCCCTGGGGAATAGGCCTTGAAGTGGGATGGCCTCCCCAGCGGGGCCTGAACAGCCCATCACTAAGAACATTCTGCTGGTATGTGGTACTTTACTCATTATTTAAATTCACAGTAACCCGCCAAGATAAACTAGGTTATCACCCCTTTTCAACAGATGAGGAGTCTGAAATATATGGTGATTAGCGCACCCAGGCTGGCACAGAGAATGAGCAGCAGAGGCAGCTCTGAATTCCTGACCTCTGTCCCAAGCCCAGAGCCCTCTGTGAAGTGCCCCACGGCCAGTCCAGGAGAAAGGGAGTGAATGGGGGATGGGACAGGGGAGCATAGACCTCTGGATACAGAAGCGGCTGCAGCAGAGACAGATGTAGCTATGGATCTAGAGACCATAAACATAGTTACCGTCATTGATACACTGTGACTGTCGATCTGATGGTTATGGATGCAGAGGTAAATATATGGTCATAGATAGACATTGACAAAGATAGAGACAGATACAAAGTGCTCCTTTGAGCTGGCCAAATTAAAATTCTTTTTTTTTTTTTAATTTTATTTATTTGACAGAGAAAGCTAGAGAGAGAGAGCACAAGCAGGGGGAGAGGCAGAGGGAGAGGGAGAAGCAAGCTCCCCGCTGAGCAGGGAGCCCGATGCAGGACTCGGTCCCGGGACCCTGGGATCATGACCTGAGCCAAAAGCAGACGCTTAACTGACTGAGCCACCCAGGTGCCCCCCAAATTAAAATTCTGAGATGCAACTAGAAAGCCTGGGTCTAGAGACTGTAGCTCCTGGCTTCCTTCAGTCCACAGAACTCCTTGCTGAAGGGACGCCATGCCAGGGAGTGCAGGACGCTGGTTCCATAGACTCAAAGGCATGATAAAATTTCCCTCTCTCTTGTTCATCAAAATCAACATTCTATGTAGTTGGAAAATTTTGGAGCTTCCTGGGACAGCGTGGGAGAGTAGTTTATAAATAATTCTACTTTGTCTTTATATATGCAAGGATAGAAGGGAAACTCAAAAAAACAGTAAAAATATTTGTTTTATGTTTTACTATTATAAAATTAAATTATAATTTAAGAGCTTCAATACATTTCTACCCATGGTAGATTTTAAGGTAATTATGTGTCTCTTCAGTAATATATTTGCTATCAACTTATTGCATAAAAGGATTGCTTGTGAATTCAAAATTATTTTTAGATTTATAGCACTTTCAAGTGAAAAAGGGGTTTTTCAGAAATACTTCCGATTTCCAATGTCTGGTGAATCTTCCATTTGCCATCAATAATGCCTCCAAGAGAAATCCTCCTTCATATAAATCCAACCTGACATTCCTATAATGCACAGTGCAAGAGAGTGCTCTTAGGGCAAGAAATAATATCTCTGTGAATTATATTAGGCCAGCCTGTTGAAAACATTCATCCCACAATTTATGAATTCAGATGCTCCCGGAATATGCTTTGGTATTATTCTAAGGAGATGTAGGTGTTTTCATTTTCATTGGCTGTCTTGATAAATGTTTATTGTGGGCACTGAAAACTGCTGATCTGGAAAAACATTTTTGTACTCATTTGTTTGCCTGCCTCTAATGTTTATTACTCACATTATCAAAATTGTACATCTCTATTATGCAGCCTAAGGTTGTTTCGTTATTGTGATTTTTCCAACATAAAGCAGCATCGGTGGAAGCCTCGACGTGCAATGTCCGGCTGTACCCGCGCCTGGGCTGTCTGTCCGGGGGGAGCTTGGGGAGCACAGAAGCAGAGGTCTGGCTGGAGACACTGTCCTGTTTAGTGTCGTGTGACTTCATGTTGCTTCATGTGCTGTGCAGTGTTGTGTTGCATTACGCTGCCCATGGTATATTGTCTTACATCATCCAGAGACCATAGAGGCATGGTTGCAATGCAAAAAATAACAATTTTGTGTGGACTGAGGACAGAGTAAGTGTTTGGGCTAAATGATACATACCGTCCACACTGTCTACATTCACAGAGCAGTTGGTACTCTCTTCACTTTCTGTCCTGTCACTGTATCGTTACAATATGGGGTTTGATGGGGCACCTGGGTGGCTCAGTCGGTTAAGCGTCTGACTCCTCCTGATTTTGGCTCAGGTCATGATCTCAGGGTGGTGGGATGGAGCCCCATGTCGGGCTCCATGCTCAGTGGGGAGTCTGCTTGAGGTTCTCCCTCTCTCTCTCTCCCTCTGCCCCTCCCCCTACTCGCTCTCTCAAATAAATAAATCAATCTTACAAAGAATATGAGGATTGATTTGTTCATTTGGTTGTTTTAAAAGTTAAAGTCTGGCAGAGAATCATAGGGGAAGGGAGGGAAAAATGAAACAAGACGAAACCAGAGAGGGAGACAAACCGTAAGAGACTCTTAACCTCAGGAAACAAACGGAGTGTTGCTGGAGTGGTGGGGGGTGGGAGGGATGGGGTGGCTGGGTGATGGACATTGGGGAGGGAGGTATGTGCTATGGTGAGCGCTGTGAATTGTGCAAGACTGTTGAATCACAGACCTATACCTCTGAAACAAATAATACATTATATGTTAATTAAAAAAAAGAAAGAAAGAAAGAAAAGTTATACTGATCACATTGAAAAAAAAAAAGTTAAAGTCTGGGATCTCAAAACTTACCCAGCCTGCTGCCTCTGGATGTGTGTGTGTGTGTGTGTGTGTGCGTGTGTGTGCGTGTGTGTGTTTTGAAGATCCCAGGGAACTGGGATGCTACAATTTATCTTCATAACCAGTTCTAATGCCCAAGCTCCCGAGTCAGCAGCCTTTATCAATACAAGTGAGGAGGCTCAGTTCCTCTCAGGCTGCACACTCAGTTCTTCTTACACTGATGTCTGTCTTGCTTAGCTCCTGGCCTACTCCTGGGAGTGGGATTTAACCTGTTAGTTGAATAATATTTATAAGAAAAAGCATGCAAATAAACATGTAGCATTAAATGAAGAATTATTTGTGAAAGCCACTCAATCATTTCCTGTAGTTAGGTCACTGAAAAGGAACCATACACTATTCATTTTCTGAAAGATTTGTTTCAGAAGCATTAGAAATCCAAGTGGGGATAAATCAGATTAATTTTCAAAATTAGCAGGGATAAGCTTTATTCTGAAGTCATGAATGTTCTCTTTTAATTAAATTCAAATCCATTTATTTGATTAATTTGTTAATAGTCTTGTTTGAATCTTCTGTATTCATATTCGAAGTTTACTTATCAGTTACTGAGAAACTTGTGTGAGTCTCAACATCTTTGAGGATGTGTCTACTGCTTTAAATTATGTCAGTTTTGCTTTATATATTTTAGAGTATGTTATTAGATGATGCGAGTGTAGGGTTCCTAACTTACTGTTGGATTGATCTTTATCTGATAATATTTCTTCTCTGTGGGCTCATAATGTCTATCTTCAATGAAATGATACCAGCTTTCTTTATTTTTATTTCTTTATTTTAATTCCAGTTAGTTGACATGCGGCGTTATATCAGCTTCAGGTTTCCATACGTCACCCTGTGCTTAACACAAGTGCCCTCCTTCATCCCCTTCACCTGTGTCCCTCCCCACCCACCTCCCTCTGGTGAGCGTCAGTCTGTTCTCTGTTATTAAGACTTGTTTCTGGGTTTGTCTCTCTCTTTTGCTCTCTCTCTCTCTCCCAGCTTTCTTTGATTAGTATTTGCATGGTATATAATTTTCATCCTTTTACTTTGTTTTATTTAAAAAAAAAAACTTTTCTAGGGGCGCCTGGGTGGCTCAGTTGGTTAAGCATCTGCTTTCAGCTCATGTCATGATCCCAGGGTTCTGGGATCCAGTCCCACATCAGGAGCCTGCTTCTCCCTCTACCCGTGCCCCTCTCCCCTGCTCCTGCTCTCTCACTCCCCCCTCTCTCTCAGTAAATAAAATCTTAAAAAAAAAACCTTTTCTTTTGAAATAATTATAGCTTTACAGGAAATTGCAAACTTAGTATAGAGGGGTCCTGCTTATCCTTCACCCTGTTCCCCCCAGTGGTTGCATCTTTCTTTTTTTTTTTTTTAAAGATTTTATCCATTTATTTGAGAGCGAAAGAGTGAGCCTGAGGTGGGGAGGGGCAGAGGGAGAGGGAGAAGCAGTGCTGAGAGGGAATTTCATAGCAGTCAGTGCCGACTCAAGATCTCAAATTAATAATGCAAGTTCCTCACTCAGGAAACTAGAAGAAGAAGAGCAGAATTAAACCAAAGCATGCAGAAGAAAGGAAATAAATATCAGAGCCGATCAGTGAAACAG
Organism: Eumetopias jubatus; assembly: GCF_037043125.1. Lineage (NCBI taxonomy): Eukaryota > Metazoa > Chordata > Mammalia > Carnivora > Otariidae > Eumetopias > Eumetopias jubatus. The sequence continues at coordinate 1,519,035 of NW_028274842.1, read as the reverse complement.
AGAATAGGAAGACAAGATAGTAAATCAGTGAAAGCAAAAGTATTCACCAATCTCAGGGATGACAGAGGGGACATTACCGCTGGTCCCGAGCCATTGAAAGGGTCATTGCGGAATACGCCACCGACAGCTGTACCCCAGCTTAGATGAGATGGACCGATTCTTCCCAAACCACAGACTATCCAAACTCGGTCAGAATTAAACAGACCGAATGAATGGTTCTACAAACAGTAAGGAAATGGAGTTAGCAATTTAAAATCTCCAGGAAGGAAATATCTAGGTCCAGATGTTTTCAATGAAGAATTCCTTGAGACTTTTAAAGAAGACTAGTGTCATTTTTACACAGTAGTTTCCAGAATATAGTTGAGGATGGAACACTGCCCAGGCTCGTGTTAGGAGTCCAGTTACTATCCTCCTGTCAGCACAAGAGAAAGACAGCACAACAAGAGAAAACAAATATCCCTTGTGAATAGAGACACAAAAAAAATTCTTTAAGAAAATAATTGCCTGTTGATATCCGCAATATATATAGAAAATTCGACATCATGATGATGTGGAGGTTATTCCAGGTACTTAAGGCCCATTCCGACATTCTAAAATCACCCGGTGTAATCCACTCTATGAACAGGTTAAAAGAAAATTATAGGATCATATCAACATGTGACTACATCCAACACCCATTCATGATAAAAACTATCCACATCTTGGATTAGATGGTAATTACCTTAATTATATTTAAAGGGCATCTGTAAAAACATAGAGCCAACATCATACTTAACAGTGAAATTCTGAATGCTTCTCCTTTCAGACTGGGAGTAAGTCAAGGATGTTTGTTCTTAAGCACTGTTATTTAACTGACATTTCTAGCTACATAGAATAAGGCAAGTAAAGGAAATTAAAGGAATTCAGATTGGAAAGGAAGAACTAAAAATGTCCCCATTTGCAGACGACATGATTGTGTATATAGACAATCCCAAGGAACTGATGAAAAACCTGGAACTAATGATAATGAATAGGTTCAGCGAAGTGGCCAATTATAAGATCACCACTCAAATACCAATCCCATTTCCAACATGTGGAAACTGAAATTAAAAATGAAGTACTCTTATAGGCAGTACTAATGAAAACAAAATCTTAGGTATGCTGAAAATAACTGTGTTCATGAAAGTAATCAAAGACACTATAAAATTCCACTTTTCCTAAAATTGAATATAGGTTTAATACAGTTCCCATTAAAATCTCAGCGAGGTTTTTTTTTTTTTTAAGAGATTTTATTTATTTATTTGACAGAGAGAGAGAGACAGCGAGAGAGGGAACACAAGCAGGGGGAGTGGGAGAGGGAGAAGCAGGCTCCCCATGGAGCAGGGAGCCTGACGCGGGGCTCGATCCCAGGACCCTGAGAGCATGACCTGAGCTGAAGGCAGATGCTTAACAACTGAGCCACCCAGGTGCCCCGAAGTTTTGTTTTTTGTTTTTACTTTTTTAGACAAAATAAGCTTATTCTAAAACTAATTTGTCAAGGCTAAAATGGCGAAAACGGCCTTCATAAGGAGAATAGAGTGAGAAGGGTCACTTCCTGATGTTAAGGCATACTACCTAGCTTTATTTACCAACACAGTGTGTAAGAAGAAATAAAGATCAGTGGAATGGTGTGGAGAACCCAGAAATAGACACCCCCAAAGGCTCAAGTGATTTTTTTAAGAAAAAAATTCCATTATGATAACGTTAAAAAGAATAAAATACTTATAAATAAAATAATTGTTAAGAATGAGCAACAAAAGTGCAACACTTGTACTTTGAAAACTACAAAGCAGTGTCAAAATATACTAAAGGAGACCTAAGTAAATGGAAAGACATCCTAGATATCATGGATTAGAAGTATTAATATTATTAAAATGGCAGTACTCCCCAAATTGATCTACATATTCTGTGCTATCCCTCTCAACATCCCAGCTGACTTTTTTGCAGAAATTGACAAGCTGATTTTAAAATTATATGGAAAAACAAGGGACCCAGAATAGTGAAAAACAGTTTTGAAAAAGATTAATAAAATTTTAGTATTCACACTTTTCCATTTCAAAACTTTATTCAACATTAGAATAATCTAGACAGCATAGAACTCGCAAAAATTCAGAATTGAAAGTTCAGAAACAAAGCCTTAAATTTGTGGTTAATTGCTTTTCAACATGGGTGCCTAGAAAACTCCATGGGGTAGAGGGGTATATTTAGGTGAGTGCTCTTTTTTTTTTTTTGGACCCGGTACTGTTGGTGAGATTCTCCCATTTTGTTGTGGGTAGCCGTAATTCATTCATTTTGTTGTTACGTAGTATGTCTTTTATCCATTCTACTGTTGCTGGATATTTGGGTAGCTTATTAGTCTTGCCTATTAGAAATGATAATTCCATGTCATACTTGACTCAGTTGGCACACATTGCTCGTGTTTATATACCTAAAGAGTGGAATTGTTGGGTTTTGGATTGTGCGATGTTCCACTTCAGTAGATACTGCAAATGATTTTGCAAGGTAATGTATCCAATTATACTGTAATGAGCGTGTGTAAGAGTTCCTGTTGCTTCACATGTTTGCTGACACTTGGCATTGTCAGCCTTTTTAACTTAGCATTTCCAATATTTATGTAGTAGTTGTGGTTTTAACATGTATTTTCTTGAAAAATAAGTTGGACACCTTTTCATAGGATTTGGGGAATCTTTCTTATTTGGGAAGAGCCTGTTAAAATCCCTTGCCATTTTTCTTCTAAGTTATCCCTTCTTTTCTTAACTGTTTATGGGCCATTGTGTATTCTGGCTGGGAGTTTCTTATTAGTTATATGTTGCAATTATTTTTTCCTCCCTGGTGTGCTTTGTTGAAGAGATGTTCCTAATTTTGATTAAGTCCACTTTATTAATCTTTTCATTTGGGGTTAGTTGGGGATTTTTGTTTTGTTTTTTAAATGTTTGTTTGTGGAGAAGGAGGAATCTTGTTAGGGTTGATGGGGAAGAAATTACTCTCTGCCAAAAAGTTGTGAAAATATCTGTAATATCTTTTAGGGCTTTATAGTTTTGACTTTGACATTTAGAAGCAGAAATCATTTGGAATATATTCTTATGTTTTGATTGATACAGAGCTTTAGTATTTATTAGCTCCTGTCATCTCCTATAGATACCTAATAAATTAGTTTCTCAGTACTGTTTATTGAGAAGACCACAGTGTCCTCGTTGGTCTGCAGGAGCGCATTTCTCATTAATCTAGTGTCCATTCTTATGTGGGCCTCCCTTCTGGAGTCTCTCTGTTCCCATTGGTAGAATTATCTATCTTAGAGGAATACCATCTTGTCTTCATTGCTCTACTTTAATACTTTAGTTTTGTTATATTGTAGAATCCACCTTCCACGTTTCTCACATTTGTCTTGTTCATTCCTGGCCTTGGCATTTCCCTCTACATATTAGGAATACCTTGTCAATTCCTCTCAAAAAACATGTTACGATTTTGATTGGGTTTGTGTTAAATACATATTACCAGTTGATGGGCACATGACATCTTTAGATTCTGATTTTGGAGGATGATGTATTCTGTGTGTTTAGGTTTTTTTTAACTTCTTTCAATAATGTTTGATAGTTTTCGTTTAGAGAACTTGCCTTTTGTTAGTTATAGTCTCACCTTAGTTTTTCTTATCGCTGAAATGGGCGTATTTAAAAAATACTTTCTTGCTTGTCATTACTTCTATTTATATACTTGTTTTCTAGGTCATTAATTTCTGTGTTTATATTTGCTTACATCCTTGTACTTTCTTTGGGGTTCATTGGCTCCCCCTGCCCCTGCTTTCAAGTGGATATTTAGCTTGTATTTTTAGCTTCCTTTATATATTGTATGCATTGAATTGTGAATATTTTCCTCTTAACATTTTCTTTTGGCTCTGGCAGAATGGTTCAGTTAAAAATATTTTCTAATTTCCGTTGTGATTTCTTTTTTGACCTAAGAGTTCTTTAGATCTTAATAATTGACCTTTCTTTATTCATGTTAGAAAAAGGTAGCTTTATCCCAGAACATATCGTTTTCACCTTTAACGACTTATATTTGTTTTTATTGCTTGCTTACTGACAGGTAATCCATTTCTTTTTCATGTGTGGGTAAATCTTTACCTAGGTCTCAAAAAATATAAGTACTTCATGAAATTGTGTTCTTATTATATATTTTTCCTTTAGTTTGATACAGCTTTTCCAATTGACAAAATTATTAGTAATGATTAAATAAATGCACGAATAGCAAATACTTGTCTAAGTTTATATGCTGTAAGTCCCTTTGAGTTTTTGTCCTTTTCTGCTTTATAAAAGAATATCTCTCAAATTTATAGGGTTGACTTTTTTGTCTGCTCAGTTGTACATTTATTCATTTATTCAACATTCAGTAAGTGTTTTATTTATGATGTGGTTTGTTTTGTGTTAGGCTTTGGAAGAATCCTATTCTCACTCTCCAGGGTTAGTCTACTAGGGAGGACATAATTTATTATAGGGCAAAAACTGCTATATTGTATGTATGAGTTCAGTTAACAAAGAGGCCACAGAAAAGGCAATATTTAACATTTTTCAGAAATGGAGACGTTTTCAAGTCATCATAAATGCTGTTTTCATGGTTTGTTAACGGGAAAGAATCGTTAAAATGTCCAACTACAAGATGAATTTAAATATAAATTATACAAATTGTTAAAACAAATTATTAATGTTAATTGCTTCAGTATAAATTTTAATTATAACTTTTTTTAGTTGTTTTTACTAGCTATTTCTACTTTGTAATAGAATGGTATTACTTTATAAACTTGCATATAGATAATTAGTGTTTTATATTACTCTCTGCAGAATCAAAGAACTCCATCGGACATGGTATTTCTTAGGACTTCAGAAAAAGCAGGTATTTATATTTGTATTTAAATGGCTGATCATTTAGTATTTTAGCAGTTTAATTTTCATTTTGAAAGGTAAAAGTTAAATTTATTCTTATAAAAAGTTTTCTTCGAATGATAATACATTGAATTCATTAATTCTAAATCACATTTAACTGTTGATATTTAAAATGAAAATCTTTAGTGTATATGTTTGTTTTAAAAAATATAATCCTATCACAACCTTTATATCAAATGAGTGCTTTTGTTCAAAGCTATATTGATAGCAAAGTAATTAGATGATGTTGCTTGAAATTTGATTGCTATTCTGTATTTGCAGTTTTATTAATTCAGCAAACGTTTATTTACCACCTACTATGTGCCAGGCACTACTTGTCTCTTGGGATACAAAGGGGGATAAGATGGGTGGGGGAACAGAAGAGGAAGCAGACGGTTTGTGTAGGTGAGTTGAAGTGGGCTTCGCAGGATAAATGATATTTATATGACCTGAGCTCTCACCAGTGAGGGGAAGGTGGAAAAGGGGAAATGAGATGGAAGCCTCATGTGGTCAAGGAGAAGAACTGTGTGTTGGAAGTCAGGAAACCCAAAATCTAGTCTGCTTTGGCCAATTTTTAATTATATGACCTAGACACATGGTCACCCATTTTCTTAATGTCTAAAATGATGAGAGGTTTATCAGGTAATACCCAAGTTCCTTCTGCCTTGCATTTCTGACTGTGAAATAAATAGTATTTTTTTCTCTTTAAATTTTTTTATTGTTCTGTTAATCACCATACATTACATCATTAGTTTTTGATGTAGTGTTTGTGCATAACACCCAGTGCTCCACACAGAATGTGCCCTCCTTAATACCCATCACCAGGCTGACCCATCCCCCCACCGCCCTCCCCTCTAGAACCCTCAGTTTGTTTTTCAGAGTCCATCGTCTCTCATGGTTCGTCTCCCCCTCCAGTTCGCCCCCTTCATTCTTTCCCTCCTGCTATCTCCTTCTTTTTTTTTTTTTCTTCACATATATTGCATTATTTGTTTCAGAAGTACAGGTCTGTGATTCAACAGTCTTGCACAATTCACAGCGCTCACCATAGCACATACCCTCCCCAATGTCCATCACCCAGCCACCCCATCCCTCCCACCCCAACCCCCCTCCAGCAACCCTCAGTTTGTTTCCTGAGATAAAGAATTCCTCGTATCAGTGAGGTCATATGATACCTGTCTTTCTCTGATTGACTTATTTCGCTCAGCATAACACCCTCCAGTTCCATCCACGTCATTGCAGATGGCAAGATCTCATTCCTTTTGATGGCTGCATAATATTCCATTGTATATATGAACCACATCTTCTTTATCCATTCATCTGTCGATGGACATCTTGGCTCTTTCCACAGTTTGGCTATTGTGGACATTGCTGCTATAAACGTTGGGGTGCACATACCCCTTCGGATACCTACATTTGTATCTTTGTGATAAATACCCAGTAGTGCAATTGCTGGATCGTATGGTAGCTCTATTTTCAACTGTTTGAGGAACCTCCACACTGTTTTCCAGAGGGGTTGCACCAGCTTACATTCCCACCAACGGTGTAGGAGGGTTCCCCTTTCTCCGCATCCCCGCCAACATCTGTCATTTCCTGACTTGTTAATTTCAGCTATTCTGACTGGTGTGAGGTGGTATCTCATTGAGGGTTTGATTTTGATTTCCCTGATGCCAAGCGATGTTGAGCACTTTTTCATGTGTCTGTTGGCCATTTGGATGTCTTCTTTGGAAAAATGTCTGTTCATGTCTTCTGCCCATTTCTTGATTGGATTATTTGTTCTTTGGGTATTGAGTTTGATCTGTTCTTTATAGATTTTGGATACTAGCCCTTTATCTGATATGTCATTTGCAAATATCTTCTCCCATTCTGTCGGTTGTCTTTTGGTTTTATGGACTGTTTCTTTTGCTGTGCGAAAGCTTTTTATCTTGATGAAATCCCAATAGTTCATTTTTGCCCTTGCTTCCCTTGCCATTGGCGATGTTTCTAGGAAGAAGTTGCTGCGGCTGAGGTCGAAGAGGTTGCTGCCTGTGTTCTCCTTTAGGATTTTGATAGACTCCTGTCTCCCATTTAGGTCTTTCAGCCATTTGGAGTCTGTTTTTGTGTGTGGTGTAAGGAAATGGTCCAGTTTCATTCTTCTGCATGGGGCTGTCCAATTTTCCCAACACCATTTGTTGAAGAGACTGTCTTTTTTCCATTGGACATTCTTTCCTGCTTTGTCAAAGATTAGCTGACCATAGAGTAGAGGGTCCATTTCTGGACTCTCGATTCTGTTCCATTGATCTATGTGTCTGTTGTTGTGCCAGTACCGTACTGTCTTGATGATGACAGCTTTTTAATAGAGCTGGAAGTCCGGAATTGTGATGCTGCCAGCTTTGCTTTTCTTTTTCAGTATTCCTCTGGCTGTTCGGGGTCTCTTCTGGTTCCATACAAATTTTAGGATTATTTGTTCCATTTCTTTGAAAAAAGTGGATGGTATTTTGATGGAGATTGCATTGCATGTGTAGATTGCTCTAGGTACCATTGACATCTTCACAATATTTGTTTTTCCAATCCATGAGCATGGAACGTTTTTCCATTTCTTTGTGTCTTCCTCAATTTCTTTCATGAGTATTTTATAGTTTTCTGAATACAGATCCTTTGCCTCTTTGGTTAGATTTATTCCTAGGCATCTTATGGTTTTGGGGGCAATGTAAATGGGATCGACTCCTTAATTTCTCTCTCTTCTGTCTTGTTGTTGGTGTATAGGAATGCCACTGATCTCTGTGCATTGATTTTATATCCTGCCACTTTACTGAATTCCTGTATGAGTTCTAGCAGTTTTGGGGTGGAGTCTTTTGGGTTTTCTACATAAAGTATCTTATCGTCTGCAAACAGTGAGAGTTTGACTTCTTCTTTGCCGGTTTGGATGCCTTTGATTTCTTTTTGTTGTCTGATTGCTGTGGCTAGGACTTCTAATACTGTGTTGAATAGCAGTGGTGATAGTGGACATCCCTGCCGAATGGACAGTATTTTTATAGGAAGCTCAGCATATTATTTATTTATTTTTTTGGAAGCTCAGCGTATGTATTATTGGTATTGTGGTGAAAACTCTAGAAAGGACAAAGTTAAATTGTAGAGTTGTTAATTAATTAATTTTTTTAAAAAAATTTTTAAATATTCTCTACACCCAATATGGGGCTCAAACTCATGACCCTGAAATCAAGAGTCCCATGGTCTTCCAGCTGAGTCAGCCAGGCGCTAGAGTTGTTAATTTAGTTTTTTCTCCATATGTAAACAGCATTTTTTTAAAGGGGTATTCTGAGGGGGGGGGGAAATGTTTTTTCAACTGTAGTTATGGTTATTTGCATTGTAAGACAAGGCTGCCATTAACAGAAGAGTTCAGCTACACCTAATAATCAGGTACACTTGATACATTTACTTTATTGTGTGTTACTCAACGGGAGGTTTTGTTCTTCCTTTGTTCTTCCTGTGGAGCAGACTAGAGAGCTCTTCTCTTCCAGTCCATTCCCTTTCTTCTCAGAAATACAGCTGGACTCCCTTTCCTGTCCAGTGAGATGGGGCTTTGCTCTGAGGGCTGGCCAAAGGAGGCTAGCTGGCTGCTTCCAGGCCTGGTCTTCACCTCTTCTGTAGCTCCATGTAGCCATGTGTCTCGAGTCAATGCACCTGGGGTTGTTGCAAGGCTTGGATTATTCTGCAGAGTTTGAAAAAGTTGCTTTGGATGATTTTTACTGTTGTTTTCATTATAGTTCTGGAGAAATGGATTTTCAGAGATTTTCACATTGCCATCCCTGTTTACATCACCTATTGTTTATGATGTTTGTCTTTGTTTCTAAATGTATTCAATATCATGAATAGAAAAACCTTTGCATTTGAGAAATGCTTTCATATTAATGGCCCTTCTAATGATTGTGGTAGAAATATATATGAGATTAAGAACATTATCCTAAATATGGAAATGTTTTTTAGATAATTAAAATTAAAGGAAATACAGGTTTCATTAGGGGATAAAAGATGAAGGAAATCCAGCACTTTAAAACTGGAAGATGATGAGAACTGTCCATTTTCTAGAGGAGGAGTCTGAGGGCTGAACAATATGAATGCCTTGTTGAAGATCGTGTGACTAACAGCAGTTTTAGTTCTTCAGCCTCTGAATGACTTATAGCCAGTAAAACATAGATAGAATATTAGAGCATTAGGCAAATGAGATACTCTATATTATGTTAGCTTTGGATAAATAACATATCTAAACTGATGGCTTTTTTTTTAAGAGATTTTATGTATTTATTTGATGGAGAGAGAGAGAGCAAGCATAAGCAGGGGGAGTGGCGGGCAGAGGGGGATGGAGAAGCAGGCTCCCCACCGTGCAGGGGGAGCCTGATGTGGAGCTCGATCCCGGGACCCCGGGATCATGACCTGAGCCGAAGGCAGACGCTTAACTAACTTAGCCACCCAGGTGCCCTAAACTGATGACGTTTTAAAAACATTTTCTTTCCCTCTAGTTTTCCCTTGGGTTTCATGTTATAGGGACATGTTGTAGTATAATGATACTTAATATTTTGTAGGTCCTGGATCTCTTTGAGAATCTTTTTTTTTAAATTTTTTTGAAAGATTTTTATTTACTTGACAGAGCACAAGCAGTTGGGAGCATCTTAGGGAGAGGGAGAAGCAGACTTCCCCGCCGAGCAGGGAGCCTGACTCAGGACTCGATCCCAGGATGGTGGGATCATGACCTGAGCCGAAGGCAGACGCTTAACTGACTGAGCTGCCCAGGCACCCCCTAAGCTTACAGTTCTCGGTTTCTTTATTTTTTTCTATTAAATTTAAATGGTTAAAATTCACTGATTGTAGATATACAGGTATTAAAATGTGAGATTGCTATTTCATGCTGTTTTTCTTCTGAAATGGACCAAATAGCTTCACAGCTGGATAAAATGTGTGTCATGATACTGCTTTAAGTCAGTAATTCTTAGCTTTGGAAATTCTGTTTCTGTGACTTTAAGTGATTACGTTTTTTAATTGTCTCATTTTCAAAAGTACACATACTCAGAATTTTTTGTGTATCAATACTCTTGATATTATTACTTTTCAGTTTCAGTTCAGAAGAATCTGATAGTGCATTGTCTACTAAAATAAAAATCTTCAAACCCTAGCCAGTAGAAAAGTCTTAAATCTGTGTGGTGTGTCGGAGCTTGGACAGTTGCAGCTCAGGGAGTCTCTTTGTGGTGTCCTATTGACTGTGTATTAACACAGGGCTTTCTGTGGGGCCGGCATCTAATTGTTTAGAATGCAGATGAAGCTGTTGATGGATCTGGGGACTGATGGCTTAAATTCCAATTAATCAGTTGCTTCATCAGTTTCTTAATTCAGATCAAATATCTCCTGAATGCACACAGTTCTTTTAGTCTATTAAGAGAAATTAATGCTTTAGAACTAATTTTCACCAATCTCTTATAAATACCAATATCTTTTTCACTTGTCTCCTCAGTGACGACCTTATAGTTTAAGTGTTTGGGACCTACTACAATAGCTCGGCCTCACCTGTTAGTGGGGCAGGGGTAGGTAAATGACACTGTACTCATCCACATTCTCTCTCTGGTGCTATTCATCTTCCCACCAGCTTAAAAATTTCATGCTGTCATTGAGTCATATAAATGATTTAGAAATTAAGTTTAATGGCAAACAATCTGGTATTAAATATGCGAAGTCAATGTCTATTTTTCTTTTGTTGGGCATATACTGTACCCATCTCTTTCAGAGCTACTGGATTCATGAGCTGTTGCAGACAATCTACTAATATTACAGGATAACTTACCACCGTATATGACAGACTACGGTGCTCAGTCTCGTCGTGTCCCATCAGTTACTTTATCACCACTTGAGGCAGCTCTCCTGTGGGACACCTAGTCTAGTTGATCTTCATTTGATTGTCATTAAACCTGTCCTTTCCTGTCAGCTCTTGTCAGTTATACAAAATAAAATCAAGTATTCATAAGAAGTCTGTAATGGGATATAAGCAGACCAATTTAATAATTCATTTTTGCTGAGCCTTCACTGGCCTCAGTTGTAGCTAGTGCTTGCTGTTAAACATGATTAGATATGGTGTGTGTAAGACATGGCAAGTTGGCCATACTTCTGATTTTGCTACAGTTCATTCTCTCTTTTTAAATTCTGTCAGTTACTACGAAGTTAGTAATGTGAACTGTACTCGAAAATAAGTAATATGTCTATTGCCCCTAAATTTTTTAAAGAATTTTTTTTTAAGATTTTATTTATTTATTTGAGAGAGAGAGAATGAGAGACAGAGAGCACGAGAGGGAAGAGGGTCAGAAGGAGAAGCAGACTCCCCGCCGAGCAGGGAGGCCGATGTGGGACTCGATCCCGGACTCCAGGATCATGACCTGAGCCGAAGGCCGTCGCCCAACCAACTGAGCCACCCAGGCGCCCTGCCCCTAAATTTTTAAAGCAGCATATAATTATTTAACATGAAGATGTCCTTTTTTCTTTAAAGAAAGACAACTGTATTGCTTCCAGTGTTTAATAAGTTTACAGAACCTAGGTATTACTTTCACTTTTAGAAACAGAATGTTTGAAATATAAGAGTCTCTAGAGATTCTCCCTTCTTATTTTCTATGTTAGAAAGCAAACCTAGAGCAGAGCTGTTGGCACTGACATCTCAAAGTATGTGTCCGACAGAATCTAGAATCCGATCCGTATGCGGTTACTTTTGAATCAGAACACACATAAGCACATACACACACATGTATAAACATGCATATATTTTAAGAGGAAAAAAAATCAAGTTTGAAAAACTGTTTAACTGTAAAATAACATCCACTACAAATTTCCCTATTCTCCTTTTTAGTTGAAACCAGTTTGTAAAATATTCTCCTTGTGGTAGGTCCTTTGGCAAGTAATGCATAACAAAATTTATTTATGTATTTAGATATATCTTTCAAAGTACATGTAATCAGACAAAGGTCTCCTGGGTAAGTCTTCTCTTGATACAGTAGATGATTCAGAAGTCATTTCATAGCGCTCTGTCTTTTGGAGCCTTGGGAAAGTGACTTGGTTTCTGTGGAGGCGCCTAGAATCCTGCTGGCAGCACCACGGCAGAGAGCCGCTCCAAGGGTTGGAAGTGTCATTGGTGAAGGGTTTGCGTGGGGCACATTCCAGATCCTGAACTGTGATTAGTTGAAGGTACATTGGCTGGCGGAGAAAAGTAGTAAGAGCAAGAAAACGCTCGTGGTATGTGCAGGACTACAGTTTCTAACAGAGCGCTCAAGGGAAAATGCGTCTAGCACGGATGTGGGTTTGCACAGACCCATTTTAGTGTTAGGACGTTATGTGAGAGGTGTCCTGGACTGGGCTCGGTGAAGATACGTTCTACCTTCACTAGTCCCCCAGACTTGAGAAAGAGGTCGCTAAATGAGTTCCAGGCGTACGGCTCTCACTGGCATACTTCAGTAGATTTTCCTCTAAATTTTACAACGCAAGTCTGAAGTCAGTCCGATTTTTCCCCCCGTGCAGATGGAAACTTTAGTGGGGCGAGGTAACTGGCAGGGAGCATCGGTGAGTGAGGTGCAGAGCTGGTGTTCAGCCCAAGACTGGCCCTTCCCGCTGTGCCCCGGGAACAGGAGCCTCTCCTAGAGCGCGGCTGACACTCTGGGCCACGTTGCTCTTCACTGGGGCCATTGGTCTCACCTGCCGTAGACTGCTGAGCAGCACTCCTGCCCCAGGTCACAAGATACCAGCAGCAGGTTTGAAAACAAACAGGGTCTCCACAAGTTTCCAAGTGCCCCCCCAGGGGGGAAATCACCCCTAGTTGAAAAGCACTGGAGGACTTTTTTGTTTTCATTGAAGAGAATCCCTAAGTGTTCAGTTATGTATCTTTTGAGACTAATTAATATTCTTCAGAGATGCTCTCAGTAAGAACAAACTGATTCTGTGGTATTTGCCTCCGTGGGGAAGAAGCTTCTGCTCCTGCCAGTGCAGCCAAGAATTCAGGGGCTGGCTCCATGTCCCTGCTGCTGCCAGGCTAAGGCCAGGGCGTCCCCCTGCAGGGGTGTCCACTAGCTGCCCACTTCCCCAGGCCTGGTGGACTGGGCCTCCCTTCTGCTCACCAGCTTCCACTCAGAGGCAGGAGCTCTGCCCCGTTTTGACAGTCTGGGAGTAATGGAGCCCCAGCTGGTCAGCCCCACCGGCTAGCTTGTAGGGCCGGAAGGGCTGCCACAACTCCTCCCCTAACCCAGCGCCCACTTAGAAGCCAGCAGGGGCCCCTCCAGATAAGGCTGGGTGCTGTCCTCTTCCATTCCCCGTGTCTTGGCCCAGACCTTTGCAGACCTTGCTCCAGTTCATGCCTACGGGAGGTGGTGAAAACAGCGGAGAGCTTGGTGGTCCGTCGTTCAAAGGGAGGATCCATGATACGTACCAACAAAGGACAGAGCAGCCCAGTGAGAAACTTTATTGCCAGAACCAGGGAAAGATTCAGCCTGAAGGAGTCCCACAGAATCACACTCTACACTGCGTGCATGTGCTAGTCTGCTCTGCTCAGGAGTGGTCAGAGTGAGACGGTCTTGAAAAGGCCTCCAGGACACACATCCATCAGCAAAGCCAAAGCCTTGCTTGTCTCAGGGGCCCTGAGCACAGTCTCTGGGTGTACTGCGCACGGCTAGTGGTAGTTCCTGTGAAGCTGAGCTTAGAAATAGAATCGCATGCCTCCCCGTTGGTCTAGAAGATTGTACGTGTGCCAGAACCATGGCTGTGGGCCCAGGAGCGTGGACAGAGACCACCTGCAAGCTGCTGGTCCATTCCTGACTGAACTAGGGGCAGAATCAAGAACCAACTTCCCAGTTGGGGAGAATAGCCTCTAAGCCACATGTATCCAGTGGTAAAGGGTGAAAATCTGACTCAGTGAGTTCAGACACCACTTTTGACCAACAGGAAGTTGGTGTGGGGCCAGGAGCAGCCCGTAGAAAGCCAGGAATACAAATCTGGTCAGGGACAGGAGAGGGGTGGTGCATGCTACAGGGTCATTGGACTTCACAGAATTAGGTCAGCCAAGTCCCAAAAAAGAAACATGTCTGAACAACAACCAGCACTCAACATGTTTGATGTTTGTGTAACAGTTCAGAGTGTTCACTCATCAACTCTGGTGAATTTTATGTGATTGTACAGCAGAGGGGTTTGAAGTCAGATGGGCCTCCTGATGGCATTGTGCCGTTCATCCTGCCTGTCCCGGTGAGACCTCAGGGCAGTGCACCTCTAAGCTTGAAATAGGGGCCTGTTCCCTACCGACTGTCCAACAGGACCTCAAATATATATAGGCCAGGACTGGCACTTAGTAGATGCTCAGTATATATTAGTAACTTTCTTGTTCAGAGAGAAATGACTTTTTATTATGCATGTATGTCTCTGTATATTTTGTGAGGAGTGTGGAACAGTTTCTAATCAAGAAAGTAGATACCCTATTTATTTCCTCTTAGTTTGGAGTGTTCTGTTAGTTTCTCCCCATAACGATCTTTGGAAGGTATTTTCTAAAGGAGCCAGGCCCCAGAGAAGTAGACTTGTATTAAATCCCATGTCCCCGAATTCCTCTCCCTGGCACGTTGTCCCTCCTCCTGCCCACCCCCCAGGGGTCTCTGTAATTGTGGTCCTTTGGTCCTTGAGGTTCAGAGGGATCCCCGTCGTGGCAGAGAAGACAATTACACTCACAGAGCTAGTATACTGCTTTGTAAAGGAGACTGTTCTGGATGCTACGGGTCTTCTTTCCCTGAACTGCAGGTGGTACCTGCTTTTCATTTCCAGCTGAATCCCCGTCCCTCTCACCTTCACAGAAACCGCTCCATCTCATTTCTAGAGTAGGACATTGGGTGTGCCCCAAGGGATCGAGTGTGGGTTCTGTTTTAGAATCTTGAGTCTGGGTTACTTGTCAGCCCTCTCCTACATGTGTCTCCCAGAACTTGTTTTACTCCTTCGGATTTTGCTCATTTGCTTCTCTGATCATTAGACGAAATACTTACTGAGGTCAGGGGTCCCTGGAAGAATGTTCTCAGTGTCGTAGGTGTCGTAGGTGTTGTGTGGATTTGGAGTGCACCCGGAAGAGAAGCTGTGTGTGAGCCCGTGGTGAGGAAGGGTGCAGCCGCGCCCCGTGAGCTGGGGGTACAAGTTGGCCGTGTCTGCTGGTTTGCTGCCAAATCTTCAAGTCTGTATTTCCATTTTTGAAGCTATCAGTAAATCTCTTTCAAACATTTGTCAGTATGTACAACCTCCCCATCACTATCCAGTTTTATTTTTGTTGTTTTAATTATAAATATCTAATAGTTTATTTTAACCATTTGAAATTACTTGAACAATGTCACGGTTAAATAACCATATCATTTCAGCTGCTTTTTGGACAAGTGATTGTTTTGTTTTGGAGGGAGAGAGAGGAAGAGAAAAGGTGGGCGGGACGCAGAGGGAGAGAGAATCCTAAGCAGACGCCAAGCGTGGACTCAGTGTCATGACCCTGAGATCGTGACCAAGGCTGAAATCGAGAGTTGGACGCTTCACTTACTGAGCCACCCGGGCCCCCCTGGATAAGTGATTTTTAACAGGTTCTATTAGATATCAGAAAACTCAGCCAGCATCTTCTGCTTCTGTCTTCTGAATCTAAGCAACTTAGAAGCCACCACAGTGGAAGTTTTAGGCCCTCTCTTTACTGGGTGACTACAGCCTGTGAGCAGTCATGGGCTTTTTTGTAAAGCTGTTCACCTCTTTCCCTCTACCAGTCACCTTACGATTTCTGTATCTTCCTTTAAAGTTAAAACCCCTTTCACCCAGGACACTGAAAGTTACGCCATCAATACTAATAAATAAGTAGTTTAAAATATTGTGAAAACGTTTTATTTAATGTTTCTGTTTTGCTGTCTTCTGGATAAAAGGGAAAAGGCCATGAGATAAGTTATTGATGAAATGAGCTGCTGAAGTGGAGAGGAGGTGTAGTCGGCCGATAACTGTCATAGCGTGAGCACTGGTAAATGACCGCGCATGCAGTCAGCCGTCCACCAGAGCCGTTCTGGTGCTGAGCTGCATCGATCAGTAGTAGGATGTCAGCGAAGTTGATGGATGGGGCCAACACGGACAGACAGCAGAAGGGAGCCCTGAAATATAAATATGAGAAAAGTACAAGGAAGGGGAGTCTCCATCTCTGCAGGTGTTCAAATATAAATTGAAATGTGGGTTTCTGTGGTG
This sequence comes from Eumetopias jubatus, assembly GCF_037043125.1. Classification (NCBI taxonomy): domain Eukaryota; kingdom Metazoa; phylum Chordata; class Mammalia; order Carnivora; family Otariidae; genus Eumetopias; species Eumetopias jubatus. The sequence goes on along the minus strand of NW_028274842.1, from coordinate 1,502,878 downwards.
CAGTTCCAGTTATTTGCAGCATTGACACCGAAAACATCCGACATACACGTTGGACCCCTTCACAGCTACAAATGACCCAGAAGTGATCCAAACACACCGACCACAAAGAGAGGAACTTGGGCCCCCAAGCAGACCTCCTGAGAGCGGGGGCGCTAGGGGCTCTGAACATGGCCATGTGGGCAGTGCCGGGCTCCAGAGACTCCCTTGAGGGGACAGAGGTCGGAATCTGCTCTGATAGCTCCGCTCGGCGTGGCACCACCTGACAGAGTCGGGGTCAGCCCCATACGAGTTGCGGATGTCCCGGTGACTCTTGCGCACGGCCACAAACCTCAGCTTCTTCATGACCCCGGGCCAGCCCAGCAGCTGCAGGTCCCACAGGTACTCTGGGGACAGACCTTGGTGGGCTTATGGTAGAGAAGATACCTGTTCAGGTGGCTCTCGTCATGCCACAGGGCCTCGATCCCATTGGCCCAGTCGACCACCATCGCCTGGTGACAGGCTGAGGTCAGTCGGGGAACCTCCGGCACCAAACCCCCAGAAAAGCCTCCTGCGTAGTAAAAGTCACCCGGGTCCCTGGGGTGTGCCCCTGGGACCTTGTCCGCGCTCGTAGCTGAAGTCCTAGAAGGTCACCCTGGAGAAACCGGGGTGCAGGGTGCCTAAGAGGAGGGACAGGCTCTCCACGCCCACGTGGTCGCTCAACTTCATGTCCACTAAACGGACACCAGGTAGTCCACCTTGCGAAGGAAGAGCGAATGCGAGAAGTTGCTGATCTCCATGCGGTGCATGGGCACATCCTGCCAGCAGGGAGCCCCGGGGACCTGGAACCAGCACTCTCTGGTCCTACGGAAGCAGCACTCGGGCCCAGCAGCCGGCCAGTCGGTGAAGACACAGTAGGTGACCCTGTGCCCCGCTGTGAACTGCTTCTCCGCCGGCTGCAGGAACGGCTCCAGAAAGACCACGTAGCTACAGGGACGGGGGATAGGGTGGGAGGAGAGTCACTGCCAGAGGCTGGTGGCAGGACCCCAGAGCTCGGGGCCGTGCACGTGTTCACCTTCGTCACTGGGACACGCCCCGGGCTGCGTTAAGCCACAGCCACCCTCCTGGCCTGTCCTGAGAGAGTCGGCCGGCGGGCCCTCCCTCCCTTCTGCTCCCAGAGATGGGGGCCCTCAGCACCCCATCTTACAAACGGGAGCCCGAGGCTTGGGAGGCTGGAAACCCATGCAGCCACACAGTCAGCATGCTGGAGCCAGGGACACTGCCCCGTGCTGAGCTCCCGGGCAAACCCTGCAGGTGCCCTCCCCTGGCCGCCCCCCTGCGGGTCCCCTCCCCACCTGCCAGGACTGGAGCTCCTTTGGGCACAGCCCTCGTTCCTTTGCCCAACAGACCGGCTAGAAGAAGCAGGGCCAGCCACCTGCCCCTCTCGCTTTGGGTGGGCTGTCGCTGGTCCCCACAGCTCGCTGCACTCCCTGGAGGGTCCCCCCGTGAAGGCTACGGGGCCTCTTGCTGACAAGGTCCTCAATCTACCACTGGTATTCCTAGGAGGGGTCACCCTGAACTCCCCCAGACCGGGAATCAGGTGCAGCCCGGGGACAGGGAAGGGGAAAGAGGACCCTGGGAGTTGAGGGGGGTTGCTTAGATCCCAGCCTTGAATCCAAGGGGGTAAGCTTCTGGATCCAGGTCGACATATGCCCCTCCCTCAGTCCAAAGCCCTCACATGGCTGGTCCCCCTGTGAGGGGTCTACCTGCTCCGCAACGTGGGGACAGCAGCTCCCCCAACGTCAGGCAAGTGTGGTGAGCCCTCTGAGTCTGGTTTTTTGGAGCAGGCACTGAGGCTACTTCCCTGGGCCTGCCCCACACCTGGCAGCTTAGTCAAGGGCTCACACGGGGAAGGCGGCCACTGCCTTGAAACAGGGGACAGGCACACAACCCACAGGCCCGGATCAGGTCAGCAGGGGAAAGGCCAGGCCCAGTCGTTGTGAGTGTGGTTTCACGGCCCCTTCCCTCAAGGACGCTGCCGGCAAGGGCTCCCTCATGCAAGCCCGGCACCTGCCCTCGCCCCAGGGCTGCGCTCCCGGCCCAGAGGGGGACGCATGAGGCCCGCCTGTGCGGGCAGCGTTGGGACAGGGCCACAGGCGCTGGCCGCGGACCCTGGGCCGTGAGGGTCTGGTTGGTGATTTCAGTCCCTGCTCTCCAGGACCTGGAGGACGACTCTGAGGCGACCTGGGCCCTTCCTAGTGCCCCCCGCACATGGGGCTGAAGGCCTCCCTTGCGATGGCCTGGGAAAAGGGTTGCACATGCCTCAGGCCATCCTGCGGGCCTCGGCGAGCTCTGTGGAGGAAGGAAGCTCTGACTGCCGATGCTGTCGCCAGCCCCGGCTTCCAGAGGCTCCCAGGGGCCAGGCCACTTGCCGGCAGCCATGCCCAGCGCGCTCCTGGGTCCGCTGGGGTCCCAGGGCCTCACTGCTCAGCTCCCTCTCAGGGGCCTGGGCTCTGGCACCGAGTGCTGTCTGACCCGAGTGCTGTCTGAGGCTGTGCCCTCCTGAGCCTCATCCTCTAAGAGACACACAGGAGGGGCCAGCCCGACAAGCATCTCCTCGCTACCAATGCACAGGGCACACGTGACCCCCTTCCACTTCTCTGGTGGTGGGCTCCCCGGAAGCCCCATTGTTGCGGTGCTCTGCCCCTTGACTCAGCAGGATAGCGGCCTGGGGTCAGGGCTGTGTCTGTCCGAGGGGAGTGGCAGCAGGCGGGGGCTGTCACCCACTGTGACGGGCAGCCTCCTGAGAGGGAGCCAGGTGCTGTCCCCTCACCGGGCCCACGAGAGCCCAGTAAGACTGCTGAATGCATGCACTTTCGCATTAATCCCCAGGACGGGGTCCCCCCACTCTGTGCTCAACACACCGACAGTCCCATGGTGACGTTCTGCAGCTAGAACTGCTCGTTCAGGACGTCAGTGTTGCAGGTCCCTTCCCAGAAGATGGGGGCCAGGCAAGGGGTGAGGGCAAGGACATCGTTCCTCCGGGAACACAAGAGACCAGCATGGCGATGTGCGAGCTGGGAGGAGGGTGAGCGCACCAAGGGCCCTGGTGCTCACCACCCCCACCTGGAACCCCACCATCCCCCGCCCCATGCCTTCAGGGGCCCACCAGGTGCACCCTCCTTCCAGAAGGACTTCACACTTGCAAGAAACCCAGACTCAAACCTCTGCAAATCCCTTCCAGCTCTAAGCAAACCTGGTCCCTGCCAGACCTCAGAGTGGGAGCAGGGATTTCCCAGCAAAGCCAGGGGGCCCTCCCCCGGGAGGGAACAAGCCCCCCTCACACATTCTTTGGTGGGCAAGGGATAGAAAGCAGGAAATGCAAGGCACAGAGAGAGAAAGGGACAGAGAATAATCTGTGGGCTCCAAATCGAGATCTCTGAAACAGGGAGAGGAAAAGAATCTGGCAATCGTGCATCCGCTGAGTTTTCAATCAGCCCGCCCTTCCTTGCCTACCTTAAATTTCCCTAAGTTTGAGAAAGGGAGGGGAAGAGAGGGAAGGGGAGGGGGGGAAATTTCAGTGAATGTATTCCCGGGGGTGTTAGCACCTTGGCTGGGGATAAAGCATCCTGAAAAATCACACAACGTGATGTGAGTTTGCAGGGAGGTGGCTGCGCCTTTATGATCTTGGAGAGATGGGGATAGGAAGGCGATAGGAGGGCAGGTGTTGGCCAGGCAGGAGGATGCCCGACCGGACCCATTCTGCCCACGCCCTCCAGATTCCGTGGGGGAAAGAGTCTGCCACACTTCTCTGCTGGGAAGTAGACCACGGCTCTTGGACCAATGTCGTCCTTCTGTATGCGTCCCACAGCGCGTCTGCCACCAGTCCCCGTGGGCCCTGACGTCCTACACTTCCTCAGGAAGTCTTCCACTTATTCGCCCAACATTTCCAAGCACCCGTGACAGGCCAGGCACGTGCTAGCTGCCGGAGAGAGGCAAACTGGCAAATTCAGTTTCAGAGATCTGATGCCAGGACAGGCTCGCACCAGCGCAGCCGCCCTTCACAGGACCGCAGACTCGGGGAAAAGTGTCTGGAGAGAGTGCAAAACAACGGCAGGTCTGACTCATGCCGGGTGGAGCAGGAGGGGTCAGGGAGGGCTTCTCGGAGGAAGGGACATTCGGAAGAGAGCTGAGGCACAGAGGTAGTTAGGGAAGTTGGGTGGGCTTCCACGGAAGAGGAGACCACTTGTGAAAAACCCCAGAGTGGTGGAAGCGGAGGGAAGGGTGAGGGGGGGAGAGCACAGGCCGTGGAGGGAGGTTCAGTCCGAGGACAGGGAGCCCCGGGCAGGCTCGGGGGCTGAGCTTGGAGCCCAGGACCCCCAAACGGAGATGCCACGTGGGGGGCTGGAGTTCAGAGGACAGAGAGATGTGGGAGCCGGACACGTGCAGTCACCAGTATGTAGTTGGCGATGCAATTCGCTGGTGCGGTTAGGGCCACCCGAGGAGAACACAGTAGAATGGCATCAGTCAGCTACTACCACGTAAGGACCACCCACAGGATCTCTGTGCTATGAACCGACACGAATGTACTTAGCTTTCCCGTCTGGGCAGCGTGGGGTCAGGTGGTGCAGGCCGGCCCTGCTGGGCGGCGGGGGTCTCCGTAGCTTGCGCCCGCCTTGGGGGGTGACTGTCCGTGACTGGTTCGTGCCGGCTCTGCTGCCATTGTCCCCCTCCCACCGAGGGCGGCCACGTCCCGCTCGTCTCACGGCCACGCCGAGGCCACAGCAGGCGAGGCCACAGCAGGCTGGGAGGAAGGGCTCAGCACAGGACTGCATTTCTGCCTCAGCGGCTAAGTGAAGCATGTCAAGGGGCCAAACCCCAAGTGCAGAAGGGCCTGCACAGGGTCTGTCGAGGGTCACAGCCCTGGGCACGCGCAGGAGCCCAGGCTGAACCCAGCTCTGTGTCCTCACACAAGGGCTGCACCCAGGCCTTGCGTGGGCTGTGGGTGGGGTGGGGTGTGAGGGTGTCACTGTATAGATGGGGCATGGGGGGGGTCAGCATGGAACAGCTGGGGGAGGGGCCCTCGCGGCTGGGGCTCTTGTCTGAGGAGGAAGTTGGGTGAGGGGACCCCGGCCATGGTGACCTCACTTCCCTGACAACAGAGCCCATCAGAATTTGGAACCCAGGTAACCAGGAACCCACATTCCAGAGACAGCCCCCGGCCCAGCTCATTACATTGCAGATAGTGAAACTAAGATGTTCGCGTGCTGCGTTCCCAGATCCGGAGGTTGCCGACGGAAGAAAGCGCGCCCAGCAAATGCTGTCTCAAGATGTCCTTTCAGGGCTCCCCACCGCCTCTGGCCGTTTGGTCGGAAAGACCACAAGGTGACACCAGGAGTCCCAGAGCCGGCCACCCAGCCCCACAGGGTCTAATCCACCTGTGCAGCCCCAGGTCCCCACCCGTGTGTGTGTGTGTGTGTGTGTGTGTGTGTGTGTGTGTGTGTGTGTGTGTGTGTGTGTGAAGAGGGGTCATGTAGGGTGGGCCAACCCCATTCAAGAGCAGGCTGATGAGGGGTCAGATACCCAGTGGGCAGGTCTTGTTCAAGGTCAAGGGTGGCTGGGTGGGACGGGGTGTGCGCGGATGCGAGCTTCTGCCCTGGGTTTATCCCAATTGCCCTGGAGCGGGGGTCACTGTACCGCGTGCAGGGCTGGGCACGCAGAGATGTGTCTGATCTGGGAGCAGGAGGGGGACAGGGCAGGGGGACAGGGAGGCTGGCTGGGCAGGGCTGTGATGCCTCTGGGCCGGCTACCCATCCCTGTCTTTGCAGACCACGGATGAAATCGGGAGGAGGCTGGCGGACAGCCATGATATTTCTGGGACCTGGGGCGTGACACCACAGGGGTCCCCAGGAGCAGGTGCTGGGGATTACGGGGGAAGGCCTCCGACACCACCCAGACCACTGTCCCTGGTGGTCATTGACTGGATTGTGCTCCAGGAATGGAGCCCACGGAGACCGAGCTCGAGGCTGAGAAGCCTGGGGCGGGGTGCCTGTGGGTGTGTGGGGACGGGTCGGGGCAGGCCCCACAGGGAGGAGCCCCGAGAGGCTGGTGTGGGGCCAGGAGCAAAGACTGTGTGCAGAGCACCCAGCGGGTGGACTGCAGTCGGGGAGACGTCCCGGGGAGGGCACCTTCCTGGCTGCGGCTTCTCTGGGAGGCTCTGGGCTGGGCTCTGTCTTGCAAATACCCACGGAGAGCAGGCACGGGGGTGAGCTTTTCTCCTCTCACAGATGTTCCACGACCTAAGGAGCTAGAGCCGGCTCCAACTCCCTCAGCAGCTCTACAGGGAGGGGTGGTGCCTGCAGAGACTTCAGCAGGAGCCCAGGAGCCGGCAGTTGACCCGGCACCTGCCCACGGAGAGCCTGACGCCGACCAGGAAGGGCCTGCTCGAGAACCTGTGCCCAGAGAGCCTGCCCCTGTTCTTGCCACTGTTCCTGCCGGAGCCAGGGCCCCTGTGCCTGCCCCGAACTGTGGCCCTGCTCCTTGCCCAGACCCCGCTCCTGCCCTGGATCCTGACCCGTCCCTACCCCTGCCAGTGCCCCTGTCCCTGCCCCTGACCCAGATACTACCTGGGTTCCTGTATGTGCCACTGCTGCAGACCCCGTCCCTCCCCTTGCACCTGCCCCTTCCCCTTCCCCTGCTTGTGCTCCTGTTCTGGCCCCTGACCCAAGTCCTGCCCCTTCCCCTGCCCATGCCTGTGTCCCTGTTTTCGCCTCTGACCCAAATCTTGCCCCCACTCATGTCCCTGCCCCTGCCCGTGCCCCTGCTAGAGCCGATGGCCCTTCCCTTGCCCCTACTCGTGCCCCTGCAGCTGCCACTTCCCCAGCACCTGCCTGTGCACCTGTTCTTGCCCCTGACCCAGCTCCTGCGCTGGATCCTGCCCCTTCCCCTGCCCCTGGCTCTATTCCTGTTCTTGCCCCTGTCCCGGCTTCTGCCCCTGCACCTGCCCCTTCCCCGACGTGTGCAACTGTTCTTGCCCCTGACCCAGCTCCTGCCCTGGATCCTACCCCTTCCCCTGCCCCTGCCTGTATTCCTGTTCTTGCCCCTGTCCCGGCTTCTGCCCCTGCAACTGTCCATTCCCCTGCCCCTCCCTCTGCTCCGGTGCTTGCCTCTGACCCAGCTCCTTCCCCTTTCCCTACCCGTTTCCCTGCCCCTGCAGGTGCACCCATTCCTGCCCATGACCCACCTCCTGCCCCTGCACCTGTCCGTTCCTCTACCTGTGTCCATGTCCCTGCCCCTGCCAGAGCCTATGCCCATTCCCCTGCCTGGGTCCCTGTTCCTGCCCCTGCCCCTGCAAGAGCCGATGCCCTTTCCCCTGCTTTCCAGCACCGCGGGCCCTTCCCTTGGCCCTGCCTGTGCTCCTGTACTTGCCCATGACCCAGCTCCTACCGTGCATCCGGACCCTGTCCCTGCTCTTGCATCTGGCTCTGCTCTTCCATCTGGCCCTGCCCCTCCTCCTGTTCCTGCAGGGCTCCCAGAACCACAGCCAGAGCCCACATCCTCGTGGGGAGAGCCCCTTGTACAATTCCCCTTATTTCCATCACCCGACCCTGATGCCCCGCCAGATTGTTTCATCCCCTGCCCCTGTGTTCTTTCTCTCTGGTACATATTAACTGTTCTATTATCTTTCCTTATCCTCTACGCTGTTTGTTATTTATTTTAAATAAAATTAATTGTTTTCTGTTGGACAAGTCTGCAGCATTAATTATATTCTCAATGCTGTGCCACCGCACCCCAGAACATTGCTGCACAATATCTGCTTCCGCAAAGGACACCCTGAACCAGAAGGCCTCCCTGCCCATTTCTCCCCGAGCCCAGCCCCTGGCGACCCCTAAGCTGCTTTCTCTCTCTGTTCCTTTCCTGGGTGTTTCCTGTACGTGGAATCACGCAATAGGGGCCTTTGTGTCTGCCCCCCTATTTTCAAAGGGAACTCGTTTCCTTCTGTGTTTATTGGACACAGAATTTCCCTTATTCGATATTGAAATGCCTGGGGGTTACAGATCAGACGTAATCAGAGAGGCCACTTTAGGAATTATGGGCACAATCTTGGGGCCGAGACCCCTGTTCCTGCTGGGACACCTCAGCCTGACCCCAGACAGGACAGGGCTGGTTCCTCCTGTGGCCCACACAGAAACCAGGGAAATGCAGAAAGCTGGAAGACACACCCCAAAAGGCAATGCATTGCTCACAACCCAAGGCCAGAGAAAGGTTTCAGCGGACTCTGGTCCAAACCATGCTCCAAGTCACTGGGTTCCACAGGGAGAGACCACACGCATGCAAGTCCAAGTGCGGACAGGCACGGGGGGAGTCAAAGAAGCGGAGCTAGCAGGTAAGGACTCTGGCAAAAACAAAAAACTCTATGGAGGCAGCGCTGGTCACCCTCAGACGGGCAGGTGTCTGGTCTGGGGACCAGCAGCCCTGGGGAGAACGTGAGGAAGCGGAGGTCCCCTGGAGGAAAGGGTGACGGCACCCCTGTCTGGGAGGACAGTGCGCAGCACCCATCCCAGCCTGCAGGTGCACCCATCACCTACTGTGGGCAGCTCAATCCCAGCTTGTTGAAGGGAAGACCCGTGTCCATAATCCCCTATTTGCAACAGAATCCATAAAGGGGAGTTTGTGGGTCAACACGTATACAGTGTTTAAGGTACAAGTCTCGAATTCCAACATCCATGGTCTGCTTGTCCACCTTGAGCCTTGTTTGGGAAGCAGGGGTGGGGACGCCCGGGGCTGTGACCTGTGGGAGGGGTGGGGAGGGTAAGCTCTGAATGGAGTGACCAAAGCACACGGGGTGACCTGCCCAGGAGGGACCCTCTCGGTCCCCAGCCCCTCTCCTGACCTCGTGCACGATGGCGAGGGTGTGATGATGAAGGTGCTGGCCCTTGGCTGGCCAGTTCCGTAGCTGGTGTCGGAGCTGCTCAGGCTGCACACCGGGCTCTGATCCCAGAGCTGGCGCGAGAGGGGAAGCTGCAGCTGCCCCAGTCTCGGGAGCTGCAGCTCGCATCGCTGTTGGACCTGCCTCGAGCTCTGGGGCAGGTGCTAGAGCTGAATCCCCCTCCAGAGATGATCTAGATCCGGTTCCGCACTTGGATAAGGCTCTTGAACCCACGAACGGCTTTCCTCCCCTGCCCATTTCATGCATGACAAAACTCGGGGCGGTGACGGGACCGGCTACATGGGGGTAATGGCTACGGGGGGATTCAGCCCAAGGATCCTGCATGCCCTTCACCTCGTGCCCCATACAGGTCGGTCCTGAGGTGCCCGACAGGGGCAAGGGCCTGAACCGCTGCTCCCGGCACCTGATCCCACCTGATCAGAGACACTCCCCTGGGTCGTGAAGTCCTCGTTTGACCTCTACTCCGGCCAGCCCCACGCGAGCAGGGACCGTGCGTCCTCACTGCTTGGGCACCATCTCCAGATGGCGGACTGGCCACTGCAGCAGGGCTGGTCACCACTATACCGTCGACGTGGATGCAGGAGCAGCTACAGGCCCAAAGCCCGCTCCGCAGCTCGAGGCATTTGATCTTCTGTTGCGGTGCCACTGCCGGGAGCTTGGGAGCCCGGGAGCTGGAGCCAAGTGCGCCCCAGTGTGAGTAAGCCCGCTGGAACTACGGCTCCATCACCAACTCCAGAGCTAGAGCCACTGCAAAATCCGAGCTGGCCCAGCTCCACAGTCAGCTGCGGGTGTTCCCCGGACACGGAGCAGGCGCTCGCTCCCCCTGCAGAGCTAGAGCCAGTGGGCTCCGCGCAGCAAGCCCCAACCCAGGACCCGCTGGGTTCCCTCTTCCCTCACAGACTTCTGCAGTTCCTCTGTGATTCCCCAGCGCTGGGACAGAGCAGACACTGCACCCACAGCACCCCCTCCTTGGGTTTCCAGTTCAATAGGAGGGACCACAGACAGATAGAGGCGTGGGGCACACTCCCCTGAGGAAGGCAGGGGTGCTCACACCCGTGATGGAGGGCTCCCTCTCATGCAGATTGCCGGCCCCCCGCACCTGCTGGCCACACCTGCCCCTGCCTGGATGTCCAGTGTGGGTGGGCTGGGGGGGGCCTGACCTCTGCATGGAGCATCCCCAAGGCTGCCCAGGGGGTGTGTGGAAGGGCAGGCCCGGCCACTGACTTTGCTTCTTGCCCACCTACCTCCAGGACCATCTCCTCTGTTCTGGGCACATGGCTGGACTAGTCTCGGAGGACTTCTGTCAGCCAAAGACGTTCCCTGCCTCAAGCAGCTGGTGGCCCATGTGCAGCTCAACATGCCCTGTTCCGACCTGGAGCACCAAGCCCACCTTCTGCTGACCCGGCTGGAGCACACAGAGCCCACAGTGGCCGAGCCCGAGGGTGAGAACACCGGGGCTGGGTGCCTGAGTGTGTGGGGGGAAGGGTCAGGGCTGGTCCCACAGAGAGGAGCCCCGGAGGCTGGTGTGGGGCCTGGAGGAAAGACTGGGCTCCGAGCGTCCAGTGGGTGGACTGCAGTCCGGGAGACGTCCCAGGGAGGTCTCCTTCCTTCCTGGGGCATCTCTGGGAGACCCTGGGCTGTGCACGCACAGGTGTGTGTCTGATCTGGGAGCAGCAGGGGGGCTGGGCAGGGGGACAGTGAGGACATCGGGCAGGGCTGTGATGCCTCCGAGCTGAGTGACAGTTCCTGTGTTTCCAGAGCCCCATGGAAGCTGGCTTGGATTCTGCCCCTGCACCTGGCTCCTCACACGAGTTAGGGACAGAGGTGGAGCCTGGCTCTAGCTCCTGAGATGGTGGAGCAGCTGAGAGAGGAGAAGAAAAGCTCAACCCATGGCTCCTCTCCATGGGCCTTTGCAAGACAGAGCCCAGCCCAGGGCCTCCCAGAGAAGCCGCAGCCAGGGAGGAGCCCTCTCTGGGGCATCTCCCCGCCTGCCATCCACCCGCTGGGCCCTCTGAGCCCAGTCTTTTCTCCTGGCCCCTCACCAGCCTCTGGGGCTCCTCCCTGTGGGGCCAGCCCCGACCCGTCCCCACACACCCACAGGCACCCAGCTCCAAGCTTCCCAGCCTCGGGCTTGACCTCCATGGGCTCCGGCTCCTGGAGCACAATCCAGTCAATGACCACCAGGGACAGTGGTCTGGGTGGTTTCGGAGGCCTTCCCCCACAATCCCCAGCCCCTGCTCCTGGGGACCCCTGTGGGGTCACGCCCCAGCTCATGGAGTAGGAGGAGGTGTCCGCCAGCCTCGTCCCCATTTCATCTGTGGCCTGCAAAGACAGGGACGGGTAGCCGGCCCAGAGGCATCACAGCCCTGCCCCGCCAACCTCCCTGTCCCCCTGCCCCGTCCCCCTGTTGCTCCCAGATGTGACACACACACCTGTGCGTGCACAGCCCTGTACGCAGGACACTGACCCATCCCCGCAGGGCCAGCGGGATAAACCCTGAGGCAGAAGCGCGCAGCCCCCCACACCCCATCCCACCCACCCAGCCTTGACCTTGAACATGACCTGTCCACTGGGTATCTGACCCCTCATCAGCCTGCTCTTGAACGGCTTGGCCCGCCCCACATGACCCCTGTTCACACACACACACGCACACACGGGGAGGGGACCTGGGGCTGCATACATTGATTAGACCCTGTGGGGCTGGGTGGCTGGCCCTGGGCTTCCTGGTGTCTCCTTTCGGTCTTTCCAGCCAAATGGACAGAGACGTCGGGGAGCCCTGACACGACATCCCCAGCGAGGGAGTGTTTGCACAGTTTGCTTTCCTCAGCCTGTAGCCTCCGGTCTTTGGGATGCAACATGCAAACATGTTTTTGGTTCGAGGATCTCCAACGAAATGAGCTGGGCGGGGGACTGTTTCTGGAATGTGGGTTCCCGTGGCAGTACTTTGTGCATCACGGGGACCCCTGGCATTCAGCCCGGCAAGTTACCCCTCCCCACGCCATGGCCGCGCGCATGATTCCAAGAGTTCGCATAGGAGCTTGCCTGTCACAGGGCTGTGACATGGCTCCGCTGTGGCTTTGAACCCAGGTCAATCTGACCCAAGCCTGAGCTCATGCAGGAGCCTAAGGAAGTAGCCTTGAATGGTACAGCTGAAAGTGATGGAAGGTTAACTTTTACTGAATCTAAATATTAACTGTTAAATGTAAAAATCATAAAACCTGTAACAGAAAAGGGTGAAGGGGGGGGACTCCTGGGTGGCTCAGTCGGTTAAAGCGTCTGCCTTCGGCTCAGGTCAGGACCTCAGGGTCGTGGGATCGAGTCCTGGTGCGGGCTCCCTGCTCAGCGGGGGGATCTCTTTCTCTCTCTCCCTCTGCTGCACCCCCTGCTTCTGCGCTCTCTCCCTCTCTCTAACAAATAAAATGCTAAAAAAAAGTTTCTCTTGAAAAAAATAAAAAGATTCGGTGACAGGTGGACCTCGGCAGAGTGGCTCGAGCCATGGGCCGGAGCTACGGCCGATGCCAGGGATGCCCCCGGCTCCTGCCGTGGAACCAGCCCAGGACCTGAGCTGGAGCTGCAGCTGGAGCTGGCTCCGTCCCCGGTGGTGGGGCTCAAGCTGATTCTGGAATGGACTCCAGGGCTCAGTGAACTCTGAGGCTGGCATTGTTGCCAAATTTGGTGGAGGAACCGGCAGCAGAGAGGACTGCTGCACTGGAGCTGGTCCAGGCGAGCAGGTAGAGGGGCCTCTAGCCCGGGAGCTGCCGCCGGGGGTGGCCGTCGTCCGCAGTCGGTGCGGGGGCTGCTGTGTGCGGTGGCTCTGGCTTTGTGGGTGGAGGTAATGCTCGCTTGGCGCACGTCTGAGCGTCTGCTCTAGCTCGCCAGGTGGTAAGCACCCCTGTGTTTGTGCAGCGGGGGCACGAGCTGGCTGCAGGGGCAGGGGGCTTACCCACACTGGGGCGCACTTGGCTCCAGCTCCCGAGCTCCCGACAAAGGCACCGCAGCAGAAGATGGAAATGCCTCGAGCTCTGGAGCGGGCTTTGGGTCTGTAGCTGCTTCTGAGCCCCGTCAACCCTGCAGTGGTGACCAGCCCCGCTGCAGTGGCCAGTCCTCCATCTGCAGATGGTGCCGAAGCGGCAGGAGGAGAGAAGACCACCACCCTGCCAGGGTGATCACCCTGTGCTGATCCCCACAGCCTGTCCCTGTGCCTTTCACAGGAAACCCCGCACAGCCTCCCACAGCAGCACTGAGCTGCCTTGAGAAGTGGCTCTCGATCTCGGGCTGGCTCTCACTCTGGCAATGATGCTGGATCGGATGAGAGAACTGGTGTGCAGTTGGCTTTGCTCCGGACCTCATGCCGGAGCGGGTTTTGCCTGTGGACGGGGTCCACGGGTCGGAGCAGAGGGGCTCTAGTCTGTGGGGGCACTGGCTCAGGCTCTCGAGCTGCTTCCATGGCTGGCTCGAGTCAACGCGGGGGTATGTTCTAGTGCATCAGATGTTTCTAGATCTTAGCTGCCGCCAGGGCTGACTCTGCCCCATGCCTCCTGCAAGGTCTCATGTTAGAGATGCTCTAGCTCTGTATCGCCCGCTAGCTGACTGTGGGTGAGTAGGACCTTAAGACAGCCGGGGAGAGTTTTTCAGGACCTAGAATTCATAGCTGTTAGGATCAGGTCACTTAGTTAGACACAAAAGTGGTTTATATCCTAAAGGACAATAAACTATATCCTTTGATGTTCTATTTTCTTCCCGGACCGAAATTATTTGCTTCTCTACCGGCAAAAACCTTCACGCAAATGTCTAATTTCACTAAGTTGGGGACCTCTACCAAATAGCATGAACAAAGTCCATTTTCCCAGTCTTCGGGTGGCCTGTACCCTTACGTGAGAAGAAATGACATGCCAGCCTCCTTTCGCCTTATGTCCAAGCTCGGGCGGTCAGTATTCTCTTTATTCTCGCTCAGCTGGCAACTCTGGGTCAGAGGCTAAACATGGCCTTTGGAGCCTGGGTTCGAGTTCTGGCTGTGACCCAGGTCAGCCGCGTACCCATGGTGTGCATCGGGGTCCTCCTCTGCGGAGGTGAGGGACACTCACGACGCGTCATTATGGCCAGTGATCACATGGTCTTCTATCCTTTCACTTTCTGCTTCTCCATATGAGGCCTCTTAGACCTCAGGCATATATCTGGATTTGGTTTGTAGTCCAATCTGACAATTTGACTTTTTATTGGTGTACTTAGTCGGCTTACATTTAATGTACATGAAGTGACATTCAGGTGTAACTCTACCATCTTATTGGTTTGCTCTTTCCTCCATCTGTTCTTTTTTTGAAAACTCGTTCCATGCCTTCCTCAAGATTATGCAAGTATTCTCTGTCACTCCAGTCCCCTCCATTAACGTGTTATTATGCCTTCTCTCATTATTCCTTCAGGGACTGCTCAAGGGAAGTGCTGTCCCCATAGAAACAGTCCATCCCTGCGCTGTCAGGGCATGCCCCCCTCCTGTTCCCAGATATTAGCAAGGCCCTGGGCCTCTGTAACAGGGGTTGCAAGCTTTGCCTGTAAAGGGCCACATAGGCTTTGTAGGGCCTCCTCAACTCCACCATTATAGCTTGAAAGCGGCCATAGATGATATGTTGATAAAATAGCATGGTTATGTCTAAACAAACTATCTTTACCAAACAGATGACAGGTAGACTTTACCTGTGAGCAGTGTGCTGTGACCCCGGCTTTATAGCCTCAGCATCTCTGGGTAGGGGTTGGGGGGGCACCTGGCTCCTGGGCTCCCCTTGGCTCCAGTACTACTCTTCCTCTTCCGGTCTCTTTGAGCCTGGAGGTGAGAACGGTTTCCCATCTACCTGTCCCCGGGAGTCCCTCCAACTGCTTTGGTTTTTATTCCCACCCACACATCTGTAAACAGTTCCTCCACTAAACTCTTCAACTGAATGCTGCAGCAGGCCATCCAGCTCCTGCAAAGACCCTAACGGAACTTTAGGCTTACAGCACGCACGTATTCATTCCACTGTGGCCCAAGTTGCAGCCAGCAGTTTGCAGATTGGCCTCCCTGCCCAGGAAGAGCCTCCTGCAGGGCAGACGCCATGTCTTAGTTATATTTGCATCCCCACCACACCCATCCCTCACCTGGGCACAAAATGGGAATGAAGAATCTTGGCTAAACTGACCTAAATTAGCAATGCAGAAATGGAGCCAGGAGAGGTCAGCATGTAGAAAAAAGACTGGAGGGGTTCTTATTTAAAGTGGGTAGGTTGTGAAAGAGAACTATCCAGGAGAGAGTGAGTTAATCGAGGAGAGCCAGAGGATTTGTCTCAAAGTTATCACAGAAGGGAAATATGTAAGGACCTGGTGTTACAATGTTAAGTCTTCAGTGTGGTTGAGCTGTTGTGTTAACAGTGTCCTCTGTGGAGTGTGGTCGAGCACTTGGTGTAACAAATGTCAGCTGTTGAAAGAGGTGAATGTCAGCTGCCGCAGTGAGTCGGAGTAAGGAAAAGAATGAGCACAAGTTCATTTTGCACATAGGAGGCCACGGCGTCATTTGAGAGGGGTGTCCACAAAGTGGCCTATATTCAAGCCACATAAAAAGCAGCGAAATAGCAAACTGGAACCAGAAAGTTGGAGCAACTACTCAAGAATATTAACTTTTTTAAAAATAAGTTTTTAAATGGAGAAGGTAATACATGAAAATAGTCAAGATGAGACTAGAATTTAGAAGTTTATGTTGAACACATTGCTTCAAACACATAGTCATAATGGATTTATAAATTATGGAAACAGAAAACAAAAAGACACAGCAGGGCTCGAAAACACCAAAGTTATTGGACCAGAAACAGAGGTGAGAGTGGCTCCTGTCGGCTGGTTTCTGGGGCTGGAAGTTGGCCACCGGAGTGGGCAAGGGGTTCACCCCACAGGCTTGGGTGAGGCTGTCCTACGTGGTGTAGGAAACTAAACCAAACAACCAACAAAACCCTGTTGCTGACAGCTGCCTAGGGCTTTTGAACACAGTGGGGGCTTAGGAGTACAAAGACAGAGACCCAAACTGAAGACCAAGAATGAATACCACTGCCTGCAGACCCTGCATCTGACATGCTCTCCCTGTTATTGAAAGCCTTGACATGCCACGTGGGACCCCGTTCTGGGCTGAAGGTGGAAGCGATGGCAAGGCCACTGACTAGGGAAGGGTGAGGAGCAGGAGGGGAAGGGGGAAGAGCCGCTATCTCCTGCCCGCTGCCCGCAAACCTAAATTCCAGGACATGTGAAGAAACCCAATGCTAAGAAAGTTAACAAGTCAACAGTCAAAACATTTTCTTCTCCTTAGATAATTGAAAGTAAGAAACAAAAGACAGAAATGAAATAAGAATAGATGGATAGGAAAAAGGACCAATTAAAATCTTCAAAGTAAAAAATAAAAGTCATTGAAATAAATACCTCAAACTATCACAAACAAAACGACCTCAAGACAAAATTAATAAAGGCTGTTTACCCATCAACTTGCAGCAAGGGAGCCCTTCTGATGTCACTTTCAAAGGTTTTAGAAAGGAAATTGAGTTTTATCAGGTAGAAGGGGAAAAGTCTTGGACTGGGAAGCATCCTATTAAGGTGGGATTTTGGAGTAGAAGAGACTTCAGTTTGTCTGCAGGTACTTCTGACCGTCCTTGGTTGTCTGAAGGGGGCCAGGAAGCAGTTTGGGCAACTTCCAAGAAGACGGACTGTGGGATGCTAGGAGAGACAGGTGTTCTGCAGGGGGCTGCACCTTGGAACCAGTGGGGCCGCTGGGACTCTTTAGAGTGAGTATCCTCTTGAGAAGTGACCCCATGATAAAGGTGCCTCCAAACCGACTCTCAAGGAGCATTAAGGAAATGACCACCTACTGGGGTGGGTTAGAAGGAGGTCTCCAAGAACACCACTACTCCGGTAGCATTTCCATCTTGGAACAGAAAATCTATTTGCCAAGACACATGACCCTTGAATAACTTTTTTTTTTTTGAGAGAGAGGGAGAGAGAGAATGAGAGAGAGCATGAGAGGGGGGAGGGTCAAAGAGAGAGGTCGATCCCCTGCCGAGCAGGGAGCCTGATGTGGGGCTCGATGCGGGGCTCGATGCGGGGCTCGATGCGGGGCTCGATGCGGGGCTCCATGCGGGGCTCGATGCGGGGCTCCATGCGGGACTCGATGCGGGACTCGATGCGGGACTCGATCCCGGGACTCTGGGATCATGACCTGAGCCCAAGGCAGTCGCTTAACCAACTGAGCCACCCAGGCGCCCCTGAATAATATGGGTTTCTACGGGGGTTTTTCCCAATAAATATACATAACAGTGCTGTAAATGCATTTTCTCTAACTCATGAGCTCCTCTCTAACATTTTCTTTTCTTTAGCTTTTTATCGTAAGAACACAGTATGTTATACACACAACATACAAAACGCGTTCATCACCGTTTACTTTACCGGTAAGGCTTCCGGCCAACAGCAGGCATTGGAAGTCAAGTTTTTTCGGTCAACAAATACGACTGAGGGGAGCAGGCACAGCTAACTCTGTGGGTCCTGGGTCAATTACATCGCGGACAGCTGGCTTTATTTTTGATCAGAAAAAAACCTCAATTTTAAAGCAGGGAAAGAGTTCAGACCACACTTCCAAGCTATGAATCAGTAACAAACTTTAACAACAGGAGCGCGAAGTTGAGCACTCTCTTGGCTCGACTGTTGGCCCGCTCTTTGGAGGCCACTTACGGGAATCGTATTCCGTAGGTGCGGGACAACGCCGCACACACCTGCGCGCAGGGGAAGCCCGACAAGGCGGCGAGTTAAGGGACCGGGAAGCCCCCGGCGACCGGGAAAGGCAGGACTCCGGGGGCCGCGGCCGCCGCCGTCCCCGGACACGCGCACCTGGGGCACAGCCCCGGGCCGGCCTCCGGCGCGCGCCCACGCGCACGCGCACGCGCCCAGCCCCCAGCGCCCAGAGCCCGGGGCGGGGCCGCCGGGACACACCCCCTTCGCGCGCCGCGGGGACGCCATCGGGCCGGACGCGGGACAGAGCCTCTTAACGCCGCCGCCTTTTGTGCCCTCCCTTCGCCGCAAGCTGTCGTCATCAGGCTCCGACGCTCTGTGAAGCTCTCGGGCTCCGGCGCTCGCATTGGCAGAGCTGCTCCCGCCGGGCGACCTGACGAGACCCACAAGTGAGTCCATCCGAGGGCATGCCATGCACGTTTGGCCCGGGGACAGATGCCCTGACTTACTTCCTGAGAGGGCAGTGCAGCATGATCCTTCATGATGTTATCTAGCTGCCGTCTACTAAAAGGTTAGAACACAGGTTGTCCAGCCAAGCAGTGGTCCCTGCTACCGGCCCCACGGCTGAAATCATACTCCTTCCTCCACCCCCCTTTCGGGCTGGTCTCTCCCAGCTCGAAGCTTGGCTGGTCTGATGTGTTTGTCCCGCGGTTGCCTTGCCTCTGATGGGCCATGGGTGCTGCAATTGTCCACTTAGAGTTTACCACTTGGCATGGACGTGGAAGTGTCCCAGTGAACCTGCCAGTTCCAGACATTTCTGTCCCGTCCCCAGTGAGTATCAGCATGCCTCGCCCTTCATGGAGTTGGGGTTGACTACCTAGCAGTACAGTAAGTCGGCTCCCCGAGTGCTCGACCGCAGGCATGGGAAGCCTGACGTAGCCGAATGTAACCGTGGCTTCCAGTGTGGTGGAGACATAGGCAGAAACGTCCCCCCAAGCAGGGACCGGGATACCCCAGCCCGCAGAGCCGGTATCTGCAGTGAGAGGAAGCACCGATCGTGCTGGGGCTCACGGGAACAGCGGCAACAGGGCGAGCATGCTCTGTTCTGCGGCTCCTGGAGCTTGTATTCAAGGTGCTGGGGACCCAGGGCCACTCACGGACCATCGCTTCAGCACAAACCGTACGTCCTGGGGGACAGTGACTGAATCCTGCGGGATTCTGGCCCAGGGTGGGCACCTTAGCTCAGCCATTAACACGCCTTCCCACCCTCCTTACTAGGTCGCTGCTTCTGGGTGATGGGGTGAGGGTAACAGCTGTGAAGCCAGGGTCATGTGCCGACGTTCATACCTTCTTTACTTTGAAATAGGTCTCTTGGTAGAAAACAATGTTGTGTGGAATCCTGTTTGATGGTCTCCTACAGCACAATACACTGCTTAAAAACGTAGCTGCTTCAAACCATGATTTATAATTTTTTTTCACCCTTTGGGGGGTGGCAGGCCCCGCGTGGCCTTCATGTGGTTGCAGTCATACGGTGGCTAAGGCTGGCACCATCTGAGCCCTCTTCCCTGGGCCGGAAGGCTGTGAGAACTGGGGCTGCAGATGCCTCTTTCTCTGTGTTCGGCCCCGACATGGGGCTAGCTTGCGGTTCCTCACAACACGGCCGTCCGGGATGGTGGGACTTCCTACATGTTGGCTGGCTTCCCGAGAGCAAGTATTCCAAGAGAGAAAAACTGGAAGCCACTTGAGGCCTAGCCCCAGAAACTAGCACAGCATCCCCTCTGTTCTATTCTGTTGGTCAAAGAACCCACCTAGTTTCAAGGAGAAGGAGCACGGATGTCACATTTTCAAAGAATTTGCAGCCATCTTTATCTTCCGCGGACAGTACGTCAATAGATTGGGAACTCCCTAAGCACTGGGGTGCTGGGAGACAAGGCAGGGAAGCCCATGCTGAAGGATCTATCAACTTCTGTAAGGACGAATAACTTTCCTTCGGAGGTGGAAGGGGTTTGAGGTCACTGGTCTGCCCCACAGCTCTTCTCCTGCCAGCCTTCCATCCACGCTCTTTCCCAGGCAGCCAGGAGGGTGCCCAGTGAACCGGAGGGGCGTCCTTTCCTCCAGGCGTGCTGCACCCTGGAAGTGTGGTCCCGCTGGTCAGCATGCTCCCGCTCGCCTCCTGCCTTCAGGGGTCTGGAGCTGAGGAGCCAGCCCTGGTCCGTGTCACGTGGCGGGGATGAGTACCCCACTCTCCTGCGGTCTCTTACCCTGTCCCACGCAGGGGGGACACTGGTGGACACTGGTGGGCACTGGCGGTTTCTGAAGTGTCAGCGTCCCTCTCGTCCGCCTGGCCCCAGTGAGTGAGTGTCTTAGAGCGTCTCCTCCATTGGGTGGAGGGGAGAGAGGTGGGGGACCTCTTCTCCCGAACAGTGTCGTCCTGATAAGGCAGAGCCTTCTAGGACTTCTGCCCACCCTGATCCTTTCCCCACATGGACAGGGGTTGGCAGGGACAGGCATCAGTTTTTAATTTTGGCCACTGTCTTCAGAGTGTGTGTGTGCCTGTGTGGTTGGTTCGTGGGGGGAGCGGTGCATTCTCTCAGCCTGGCGTCTCAGCTGCCATCAGGCCCACAGCCCTGTTCAGCCGTGTGCTACCGTATATAAAGTGCTCTGCAAACACACTTCAAACTTCCCCAGCTTCATCCAGACTGCCACCTCCGTGCCCCTCTGTGGAAACTCGCAGCATGGAGCCGTGGGCCCACTAGCATTAGACACGGTGGCAATTTGCCTAGCTCCTGAGTTTGTCGTATTCTTAGTGCAACCAAGCACCTTTAATTTGCATTTTGGGAGGTTTGACTGCTGTGAGAGTCAGCCTGTCCAGCAGCCCAGGGCAGGCGGCTGTGGGGACGTGCTTCTTCTCCACTGCGGTTTTGTGATTTGGACCATCTGTCTATGAGTGGGTCACCAAGCACGGCGCAGAGGGACTGACCTCAGGCTGGTCTGGATGTTGGGTTGGTTGGGGGGAAGGAAGCTGTGTCTGCAACACACCTACTAGGTGCTACTGCTCTGATTTTGCTCACACTGCCTAGTGTTAGACCCCTGGCTCCCCATCTTGGTGGGGGGGCTGGCAGGTGCAGTGCACCCGAGAGCTTTCGATGATTTGCTTTGTTGCCTTGCCTTTGTTCATGGGTCTGCAAGCTCCTCAGCTCCCCACTGGCCTGGGATAGCATGTGTGAAGGACCCGACAGAGGCAGTGGTGAAGGGGGCAATTGGGAGAGGGCTACAGACAGCCCTCAGAGCCCCATAATTTACATTTTGATGGCTTCTCAACACTTACATTCTTGAATTCCACCTTAAAGTTCTCATCAGAGGTCTTTGCCAGCAAGGGACTAAACCAATAAAGCTGAAAGGCTGTGCAGTTGCTGAAGGATGCCATGGATGAAACCCTAAGAAAATTGGGGTTCTAAGGAGATAGGACCCTCCCGTGGGAAGAGCTAAGCCATGCCTGCCCCCTCACACTCTTGCTATTGCACGAATATTCTGTGTGTTTAAATCCATCTCCACTGATGTTAATTTGAGGTTATTTATGTCAACAGAAAACTTGCCCATGACCCTAATTGAAACACAGCCACTGCAGGAGTCCACTGAGGAGCATTCGATCCACTTGGCAAAGCCAGGCATCCATAAGCACCCCTGCATCCAGCCGCGTAGCCTGGCGGATCCTCCCTCAGGTCAGGGATTTAGAAGCTCTGCTTTGCCCTCCCAGCCTCTTCCTGCTGGCCAAACAGGTGTGCAGGGTGGGGAGGTGGGGAGTCACTGAAACACAGACAGCAGTTCTCACTCTAGAGCCTCCGTGGAGGCGCCGTGGGAAGAGGTGGGATTTCTGCTGCCACTTTCACTGGGAGGAGTCTTCCTGAGGTAGAAGGGCTCGCACTCCTGTGAGAGAGAAGGAAGAAGCCACACCTCTCTGCCTTACAGCAAACACTAGAGACCTTGCACGTATAAAGGTTTATGTGTGCCATGCTCTGCTGGCAGTGTGTGGGGGGGTGGTCCCAGAGATCCGGCCAGGAGCCCACACAAGGAGCAGCCTGTCTCTCTGTTTCTCTCCCCCTCTTTGTCTCTCCCTCTCAGTCTCATTCCCTTTCTCTGTTCCTCCTTTTCTGTTTCTTTCCCCCCTCTCTGTCTTGGGCCCCGTCCCCCCTCTCTGTCTCGGGCCCCATCACCCCTCTGTCTCGGGCTCCGTCCCCCGCCTCTGTCTCGGGCTCCGTCCCCCTCTCTGGCTCTGCCTCCGTCCCCCTCCCTGTCTCGAGCTCTGTCCCCCTCTCCAGCTTGGGCTCTGTCACCCTCTCCATCTCGGGCCCCAACCCCCCCTCTGTCTCGGGCTCCGCTCTCTCTCCCTGTTGACAGTGGCGCATCGGCTCCAGAGCCTGCTGTCTGAACTGGGAGATGCAGTCAAGGGCAGCTGTGACTCACTTGCTTTTTCATGTGAAGGGCCGAGAGGACATAGGTCAGTGACTCCAGTTCCCTGGGAATGATAACAACACTCTGGACGAAACCCAGGCCCCCATCCACAAGCAGACCCTGGAGTACAACCATGCCTGTAACAGACTAAAAGCAGGGAGCCCCACCAGGGAAGCCAGTGTCCCGGCAGGTGACAGCAGGACTTCTGCTCACCCCCAGCATGTTTATCCTTTGGGGTCAGAGCCACGGCTGCCATGCGTGGTTTGAGCCCAACTTCCCAGCATGGGGGTAACTTTCCGTGTCCACCATAAGGATAGCTTTTGCTGTCCCCCAGCCCCTCATACCCACAGAGCAGTCTGCTGGCTGTTGTCGGGGGTGTGCCCGGCTAAACGGGAATGCAGAGCGGGGCAGCATGCGGTTCCAGGACAGGCTCAGGACGCAGGGCAGCTGTAGAGTGTGGGTCAGTTTGCCAGCCCCACAGGAGAAAGCATCTGTGAGTCCTGGTGGGCGGCAGCGCTGTTAATGGGCATGCTTCTCTCTCTCTCCTCTTCCCGCACATCTGTCTTGGAGGCTCCATGCATGCTCACCTCTCCTTCTGGAGCACATTTCCAGCCAGGCAGGGGCACCTCAGAAGCCCAGTTGGCTAGTGCTTTGCCTCTGTGCAGGTGCAGCCTCACCTCCTCCCACCCCCGTCCCAGTCACGGGCCAGGGATGTGGCCCGTGACGGGTTAGGAGCTGCTCCTTCAGCCAGGGGGTTACGAGAGGAGCCGCCTTGATTGCCTCGCCTAATAAAATAGCAACCAGGTAAGAAAGGTCAGGTGCACAGCTTTCGATTCCCACATCACAAGGGAGGAACCTACATCTGCAGCATTGGGTATATTTCCCTGACCAGGGCAGCTGGTGCGGGGACTGGTTTACTCACTTTCCGATTTTCACTCCACCACTCTGGCCATCATAGAATCTCCTTTGAGCTCAGCTGACCCAGCCCTGCCGCCCCCAAGGCCGTGCTTTATGACAAGACAGAGGCAGCTGTGCGGACCAGCCCCCGGCGGTCTGGTCCTGCCTCAGCATTTTGTGAAGGGGGTTTTAGCAGCAACGCTGGTTCCCTAGGCTGCCGACTTGTCCCCAGGTAGTGTCCTTGTGTTTTAGGCTGAGCGCAAGGGGTGGCTGAGATGACAATGCGAGCTTTCCCTGCAGAAAGCAGGCCCAGACTGGAGGCAAAGTCTTCCCACAGGCCTGCAGACACCCGCATGCCACACCAGACCTCTCTCCGTAGCAGGTGAGGGGGCCTCTGTAGCCACGGGTGCTGGGTGCCACGTGCGGTCACGCCTTGGAGCCTGCGCTCCTCCGGAAGACTCAGACACAGTTGGCCACTGGGACTGCTTTCTGTGCAACTCTTTTCCTGACCCTGTTAGCCACCTGATATGGAGCCAGGAAGACTCCTTGCCCCCACCTGCCATGCTCTGGCCGGAGATAATGAGGCCACCCTCGACTCTTTGGTGGTGGGGTGTGAGTGACGATCAGGAAGGCCGGGCACTCTGAGGCTTCCCAGGGCTTGGTCTGACGTCATTCCAAGCAGATGATAATTACAAGCCTCTTCTCTCTCTGCATCCCCCAACAAGACACCATGGAGTTATTTATAAATGCGGGCCCCTGGGTGCACTCCTCACGGGAAGGACCGCAGTGACAGCGACTGAGAGGGTGGTGAACAGCGCACACACGGTGCTAATGAAGGGGGAAGTGCAGGGAGCACAGTGTGTGGGGAATTCAAGGCAGGCTGGTCCTGCTTAGGGGGAGGAGCCCAGGCCTGCTCCAGGCCCCGGCCCAGCTGCTGTGGTCTGCAGTTTGGCTCTCAGAGATCTGCTAACATATGATAATACACCAGCAGACGTGGATTGTCTTGTGTGTCAAGGGCGGAGGCACGAGATGAGCTGCTTTTTTCCTCCCAGGGCTGGCAGGAACTGGAAATAATTGAAAGTTGTTAGGGTTCAACATGCTGTCCCAAAAACACTATCATTAATGCCCTAATGACTAACTGTGTCTTTCAGGAGGCAATGAAGGCAGCTGAGGGGACGAGGGCCCCTGGAGAGGATGGGGAAGTGCGAGGCTGGCAGCCTGTAATCTCGGGGGTGGACTGAAGCTGCTCTGCCTGTACCCCCACCCCCCACTCTGGCCTTGGTAGCGGAGACCCCAGGGTCCTTCCATCCTCTCGGCCCACAGAGTCAAGGTGAGGGAGATAGCCAGAGCCATGTAGTCCAGACGTGATAAATCCTTGCAACCCCGGTCTCCGGGTCCCCGTCCTGCGGGATGCTCTGCCACTGTTCCTTCTTGCTCACTTCCCAGCACCGTGCTCCTTCCCCCTGACTGTGAGATCCAGTCAGGGCTTCTGCCTCCTCCGACTTCCTACCCCCAGAGCGGTCCTCCCAGAGCACACGGTTGAGCATGTCCCTCTGCTCCAAGTGACAGCTGCTGTCCACACTGCTGCGGTGGCCCTTGCCTCTGTGACCCCTTTCTTTGGAAGGACTTGTGACCCAGATGCTGTTTGTGTTCTTGCCTCCCCAGAGCTCCCGCCCTTCTGGGTGGGTCCCACCTACACCCTCTCACCCTGAAGTCTGGGGCCCTTTCTTTTTAAAAGGCTGTCTTTGAATACACAAGTGACATGTGAAGACAAATGAGACACAGCTCTTCCCGACCCCCCCATGCTTGTATGGACTGCTGCCTCGTGTCTGAGTGTCGCCCAGCCTCGCCCGTCTCTGAATGCCCAAAGGGGCCTTTGTGTACCGGGGCGAGGATCCTACAAAAAGTGGTCATGATGGTGATCTTTCAGTGGGTGGGCTTCCAGTGGCCCACGAAGGAGTAGGGTTCACAAAGGAGAAGGCTGGGAAATGCCTCCTGCCCCAGGCTAGGGGCAAACGGTACCAATACGGGCGCCCAGCGTCACAGCTGCATCCCCAGGCCCATCCCCCAGTCCCTGCCCTGGCAGCCAGCTGACCCCTCCGGGTGCTAAGGAGGCCCAAGGAGGCCTAAGGAGGCCGAGCGAGGGCGAGTTCCTTCCCGTGGCTCCCCGAGGGGTGTGGGGTAGGGAGTCCGGGACCCCTGTAGGCCTGGCTGCCCCGCGGGTCACTCCTGCGCAGTCGGAGGTCGCCGCGGTGCCTGTGACCTGGCTCGTGCTGTGCGATGCTGCACTGGAAGAAATAATCTTTGCTAAAAACAGGCCCCAAATGCACAGATGAGACACAAGGGTTCAGCTGCACGGAAGTGACCGTAATACAAATAAAGCAGAACGAAGGCCAGGAGGTAGGCAAGAAAGGATAATAAAGTAAAAACAGGAGAGGCATTGTGTCCCCTGAGGAGAGCCTAGTAGCTCTTCAGGCGGTCTTGGTCACCTTCCTGGGTCACCTGCGGGCAGGTGTGTTGAGCCACGCACCTGCGAACGTCGAGGCAGAAGCGCAGCCGCGTCCGGGGCCTCGGGACCCGCAGGCTGGCACATGGATTCCAAGGCCGGCAGGAAGGCCGGGCACCTGCTGAGGGGCGGGGACAGGTGCTGGGCAGGCTCGCCCGGGGCGGGGCGACTTGGGCAAGGCCGGCGGCCCGAGAGGGGCGGGGTCTCAGGACCAGGCCCCGCAGGCCGGGAGACTGCCCGCTATGTAGACTGCTACAGGACCCCTGCCCAGCGCCTCCGAGACCTGCGGAGAGAGGAGGGGGAGGGCGCCGGCCGCGGAGGGCCCAGGTCCAGGTCCACTGGGCCGGTCCCACGGCCGAGAGCAACCAGGCCACTCCCCGGTTAGTGACCCGTCCCCGCCACAGGCCACGCCCACGGCAAGTTACCGCCCCTTACCTTCCCTCTCCCCTCCCCTCCTCCCCATCCTCGCCTAGCCCTGGGAAGCGCCCGGCCAACGCCCCACCCCTTTCCCTCCAGGGACCCGCCCTTCTCACCCCCACCTTTGGCCCCGCCTCCGTCTTCACTGTCCCAGCCCAGGCCACGCCCCCGACGCTCCAGGGACCTGCCCTTCCCCCGCCATATCTCCTCCCCTTCCCAGGGCTTGCCTCCGCCACTCGCAGGAACCGCCCCAGTCCACGCCCCTAGTCAGTGACCCGCTCCCCGCTCCCCCGTCCCCTCCCCGCCCCACTGTGGCCCTGCTTCGCCTCCACCCACGACGGAGCCCCCCCCCCAGGCCACGCCCCCGGCTACTAGCCCGCCTCTTACCCTGCCCCATTTGTGGCCTCGCCCCAGTTCTAGGACCCGCCCACTTGTGGTTCCCGCCCCTGCCCCCGCCCCAGCCAGGGACCCTTTCGCCCGAGACCCCGCCCCTCTCACTTATGGCCCCGCCCCACCCTGGGCGCTGCCTCAAGTCTGGCACCGCCCCTGCCCAGTGACAGGCTCGCGGCCCCGCCCACGACCAGTGACTCGGAAGCCTAAGACCCCGCCCTAATTTCCGTCACGCCCCCATCACCATTGGTCCTGCTTCACCACCTCCCTCCCACCCCCCTCGACGCTCATTGGTTTCTTTCCGTAGAGCTTCCCGGGTTCCGATTGGCCTCATCTGTCGCCGTTCCTCCTTTCGATTGGCCCGCCGCGCCCGCTTTCGCGAGGCCCAGTCCTTGGGCGGGGGGCGGGGCCGGCGGCGGCGGGCGGCGGGGGATTGGTCAGCAGCTCGGAGGGGGTGGGCCCGCGCCGCGCGCAGCGCCTCGGCTGGAGCGCGAGGAGCAGCTCCCGCCGCCTCAGTCGCCTCAGACTCGGTCGCCTCAGGCTCTGTCGCCGCCTCGATCGCCCCGTCGTCACCCGCTCCCCCCCCATCCCGGCCCCACCCCGGGCTCCGGCCCGGGCCAGCCGGCGGGCACGCCCTCCTCCGCGGACAGGTGAGTGGTCGCGGGCGGGGCCGGGGGCGGGGGTCCTGGCCCGGGTCCAGGGGTCGAGCCGGGGTCGCGCGCAGGGACTGGGGTCGCAGCCCGGGGCCTGAGCGTGGGGCCGGCCGGGGACCGGGGGAGCCCCGCCAACTTTGCCCGCGGGGCTCCGGGGGCTGCGCGGCGCACGTCTGGCGCCGGCCGGGCGGGAGGGCCCGAGGGCCCCGCCGGGGCCCCACCAAGTTGGTGGGCGGCCGCGGGGCGGGCGCGCGGGGCCGGGGCCGGGGGTCCGCGCGTGCGCCCCGCCGCCCCGGGGGCGCCCACGGCCTCGGCCGCGCTCCGCCCGCGGGCCGCCCCGCGGCTCCCGAAGTCAGGGGCAGGGATGGCGCTGCTGGCCGCGGGGTCCGGGCGCTGGTGCTGGGCGGCTGACCCCTGGCCCGGACTCCGGGCAGCGTCTCCCGCGCGGCGGCGCGGGGTGGCCGTCAGGCTTGGCGCGGCGCCTCGGCGGCGAGGGGCGCGGGCGGCGGGACCTCCCGGGGCTCCCCGCGCGCGGGCGGCGGTGCGCGGCCGCGGGGGCGGCGGGGGCACGCGGCGGGGTCTGCGTGTCGCTGCTGCTGCTGCGGGGTCGGGAGCGTAGTGCCGGCTCCTCCCGAATTGGAAAGTCGGCCGAAAGTGCGCTGTCGGGCGGCCCGGGTCTGCGCGTCCTCCTCCTGCCTTTCTGGAGCGCAGCGCGGGCTTCGGAGCCTCCGCGGCTCCGCCGTGAGCTCAGCGCGGCCGGTCGCGGGCGGGGTTGGCGGCGTGCGGCGCTCCGGGAGGGGCCGTCGGGCGGCGCGGCTGGACCCTGGACGGCGACACACGCACCCTGCAGTGCCGGCCGTTCCCGTGGCGCGGGCCCTCGCCGCTCCCGCCGGACCTCGGCTGCGTCCGGGGGGTCCTCGCCGCTCCCGCCGGACCTCGGCTGCGTCCGCGGGGAGTGGGGCCCCTGGTCCGCGCTTTGGCCTTGGCTTAGATGTTGGCCGCAGGTGTGCGTCCCCCCGACGGGAACCGATGCCCGGCCCCGCCGTGCGCAGGACTGCGCCTCGTCTTCAGGCGTCTCAGAGACACCGCTGCGGGGCGGAGAGACTGTGCGCAGCCCAGCGGCCCCCCGGAGGGGCGGCGGACGGGAAGGGGGAAGACCTCGCCCAGCCTCCCATCCCAGCAGCTGGAGAAGTTGCGGCTGGCGTTTTCAGACTCGGAGATCCCCCCGCGGTCCCGGGGTCTTCAGAGGCGCGTGCGCTCCCTGCCGCGCCGATGCTCCAGAGCACTGCTGTTGCGAGCACTGTTACTCTTCACTCGTACGTAGATGCTGTTGTCTGTACAGTGCAAGTTCATTGCCGGTGTTTTGGAACTTACATGACTTCATTATATTCTTAGCTGATACTCAATATTTTAAGGTTTTGAAAAAGCTTTGATGGTAAAAGGAGGAAAGTTGTGTCCCTCTCACTGAAAAGATTGGGCATCCGGTGTAGAATTCAGGGTTTTGTGACTGGTGTTGCTGTAGGTAGTGCTGATTAGTGGTGATACTGGACCTCAGAATATCACTTTTCCAGATACCTTTGTTAATACTCAGCATTGGAGAAGATATACAACTTTGTGATTATATTTTTAAGGTAATTAGGTGAAAATTTCAACACATGGGTTCATTTGGCCAGACGTTTAAAAGGAAGTTATCTTTTTCCCTGTTGTTGCAGAGAGGCTGAGAGCAGGCTGTGTCGTGAGGTCCTTGAAACAATGTAGCCATTCAAGGCTGGATGTTGTGTTTCAGTTTGAACAGTTTCATTCCTGGAGGTGTAGCCAGCTCCTGGACTGGTTGCCATGTGTCAGTGGCAAAGTCATTCCTATTTTCACAGAAACCTCAGGGCTTTACTGTAACAGAGATCACTGAAGCAGATCTTGGTAGATGGGAATTGTACATCCCTTTGGTGAAGCCTGGTCCTTGTTGGCCAGAACAAAGAAAAATACCCTCTAATGTATTCGAATCAGTCCCAACTTAAACATTGCAATGAATACTGTAGATTTGGGGGCGGCCAGGCTATGTCTGAGCTCTCAGCCCTGGTAGCTGGGACTGCCGCAAGGTTGTGTGCCCGCTGTCCATGGTGCTGAACACAGGTCCTCTTTTTCAGTTTCTTTGTCTTAAATTTCCTTTCCAGTGTGAGAGGGTTTTTTGGAGTATGTTCACGTGAGGTGATGAGCACTAGGTGTTATACGCTACTGATGAATTGTTGAACACTGTATCTGAAACTAATGATGTACTATGTGTTGACTAATCGCATTCAAATTAAAAAAATAAAATCATTCTCAAAATTTACACATTTAAAGAAAAGTTGAACAGTTGAGCATGTTTTCTCTTTTTTTCAAGTGGATAATTGTGTCGACTCAACATTTCCTTTCCTTCACTTAGTCTCAGCATGTGGGAATTTTCTTGCTGTAGTATGGACATCAAGTAACAAATCATTGAAATTAAATGGGATCCTGTTTCCTTAAACAACCACCCTCTTAAAAATGTGCTCTTTATTGTAATGTATACATATATTTGTACATAGAGGCAATTTGTTTTTCCCTAAACAAGGTCAGTTGTAGCACCCCTCACACTCATGTGGTGCTTTTCAGCCTTCGCAGAAAGGGACTGGAACCCTCTGCGTATGTGGTAGGGCTGTTGGGCAGTTGTCAGTTGTCAGGCATTTCTGCTGTGTTGGAGCAACATCTACTCTCTTTTCTATAATTTTGAGGAAATCTTTGTAAATCATTTTAGATAAATTCTTTATTCTCTTGAGGTTAATTTTTGTCAGTTCCTTTAGAATTGCCCCACAGTTTAGCAATAAGAAATAATGGGTACAGAGATTCTTCCACATGATTGTAAATTGTGCATCAAACTATGCAGTGAATTGTTAAGGTGTTTTTGCTATGAGCATCTGAACTAGTTCTTTGGCCCCATCAGCTGTGCACTTAACTCACATTACTCTGTGAAAGAGTAACCTGTTTTGTTGAGGGAAACCCAGGGCAGCTTCTTTCTGCCTCCTCTAAACTTCAGAAATACTCTCTGAGTGCCCACTCTTTGCCTGGCCCTGTGCTGTGATTTGAAAACCCACAGGGGAAGGAGACGTAGTATTTATCATGGAAGGGCTCTACTTTGGACTGACAAAAGGACATGTAAATTGATGGTTACAGGGGGCCACACTGAGTGCTGCAATTTGGATACACAGAAAGTTGGGTTGGTGTGTTGAAGTGGGGTAATTCATTTAGGCTGGGAATCAGGGAAGGCTTCAGAAGGGAGGTGGCCTTGGGCTGAGACCTGAAGGGCGAATTGTAATTGGGCATGGATGGGTCTAAAATTGATTACAAAAAGACCAGAAGGTTGATGTAACTGGAGAACAGAATGTGTGGTGGTGAAGGTTGGATGGCATTGTGAAAGTGTTGGAACTCAGAGGTGTGGGGGAGAGTTGACTGGAGGTGGTGTGGCAGGCAGAATAATGGTCTCCCAAAGCTCTCCACATTCTAATCACCAGAACCTATGGGTATGTTATGTTACATGGCAAGGAGAATTTAAGGTAATAGATGGAATGAAAGTTGCTACTCAGCTGATTTTAAAACAAGGAGATGATTATTTGGGATTTCCTGGGTGGGCCCAAACTAATCAGAGGGTCCTTAAATATGGAAGAGGGAGGCAGAAGAGCTAGTGTCAGAGTGATGTGAAATGAGGAAGAGGACCCGTCATTGCTGGCTTAGAAGATGGAAGGGGTTACAAGACAAGGAGTGTGGGCAAGCTGTAGAAGCAGGAAAACGTGGGAAAATGGATACTCACCCAGAGCCTCTTGAAGGGAACACAGCCCTGCCTACACCTTGATTCTAGCCCAGTAAGACCTTGTGTCTGACTTCTGACCTCCAGAACTGAAAGATAATTAATTTCTGTTATGTTAAGCCACTAAGTTTGTGGACGTTTGTTAGAGCAGCCGTAGGAACCTGACACAAGTTGGAACTGTTCTAGAAAGTTTTAGCTGGCGGAGTTTAAAGAGGAAATTACATGATCAGATATAGGCAGTAGAACACAAAATGATGTAGCTGCTGTTGGGAAGAAGTTGCCCCAGGTGAGCTTGGTTCTGATGCTTACTTTCATCTCCTGGGCAGACTGGCATTTAATACTCTTTCCTGGCCTAACTCCCATCTGAAGTCTTTCTCCTAGCAGTCTGTCTAATCTCTACCCTTGCTTACTGCCGCTTCCTGCTGACCCACCTTTTCTCTGTGCTGGGCACTCAGGTCTACATGTACAAGTGGGATTGTAGGGGTCATAGGGTGGGCCAATTCCAGTCTCAGGCCTGTCGTCAGAGTATTTTCCAAAGGTTTATTTCTTCACAGCCTCTCTAATCCCTTGCATCTTCAGATGTTTTAATTGTTGTTAGTCAACTTGTGTGAAATATCTCACTGTTTAATTTACATTTTCTTGATTACTAGTAAGTGTGAGGATTTTTTATCCATTTAGGGGCCACTTAGGCTTCCTCTTCTATAAATTGTATTTGTGTATTGTTTGTCCATTTGTTACCTGGGTTGTCCTTTTTACTGCTTTTTAGAAGTCCTTTATATATTCTGGATTCTATTTATGCTTATTTTTTTATCCTTTTAAAAATGCTGTTTTGATGAACAGATGTTTAATTTTAATGTAGTCAGATTTATTAATCTTTTCCTTATGGTTTGTGGTTATTGAGTCTTATTTAAGAAATTCTTTGCTACCCCAAGGTCATAGGGTATTCTCATCTTTATAAAAAATTGAATGTTTGCTTTTTATATTCTACTTGGAACTTATTTTTGTGTGAGGTGTGAGGTAGAGATATAATTTTAGAACTTTTCCAAATGCATAACCAATTGTATCAGTACTATTTATTGAATAGCATCCTTACCCCAATGATCTGCAGTGCTTCCTTTGAAACGCAAAATTTTACAAACATGTGGATCTGTTTCTGATTTCTCCATGTAAATAATGATAATTTCATTTCTTCCTTCCTAGCCTTTAAGTCTTTTATTTATCTCTTGTCTTATTTCCATTGTTTGGACACTAGACAAAGTTGCGTAGAATGATAGGGCTATGCTAATACTGTTTTACACTTTAAAGGCAATACTTTTAGAGCCTTAAATATGAAGTTTGCTCCTGTTTTTTGGTAGATTCCTTTTATTAGGTTAAGGATGGTCTCCTCTGCTAATAGTTTGATAAAAGATTTTAAAAACACCATTAATAGATTTTGAAAGTTAACAAATGATTTTCTTTACCTACTTAGATGATTTTATGTTTTTTTCTTTTTTAAATTGTGACTGATGGGGCGTCTGGGTGGCTCAGTCAGTTAAACGTCTGCCTTTGGCTTAGGTCATGATCCCGGGGTCCTGGGATCACCCCGCATGGGGCTCCCTACTCAGCGGGGAGCCTGCTTCTCCCTCTCCCTCTGCCTGCTGCTCCCCCTGCTGGTGCGCTCTCTCTCTCTCTCTCTCTCTCTCTGTCAAATAAATAAATAAAATCTTTAAATAAAATAAAAGAAAAAGAAAAAATAAATTGTGACTGAGATGAAATATTTTAATCTTTTACTTTTAAGCCATCATTGATTTCTTGGGATAAACATTACCTTGTCATGACAGACTTTTAAAAAATTATTATTGGATCCAATATAATAATATTTCATTTACAGTTTTGGCATATATTTTCGTAAGAAGTATTGACCAATATTAATCTTTTCTTGTGTTGCCCTTATTCAGATTTGGTATCATGGTGATGCTTCATCTTCCCTGTAATAGTTTCTGAAAGGGAAGGATTTTTGTTCCTTGGAAGTTTGGCAAAATTGATTCTTAAATATTCTGGATCTGGATCCTTTTAGAACATGGAGAGTCTTACACCAGCAGTTACCGCTTTAGAAGGGTTGCAGTACCGTTCTTCTCACATTTTGTTGGCCAGGAGGAGTCTTTTCGGCCATACTTAGTTTCAAATGGAGCAGGGAGGTTGAGTCTTCCATGTCCCAGAAGCTCAGGACAAATATTAGTAACATTTACCAAACTCTGGAGGTTAATTGATGTCAGTACTGCACAGTTAGCCAAAACTCAAACCGCGTTCCTCTCTAGGTCTTGTTTGAAGTTTTACAAGTGTGCAAGGTCTGCAGGTATGTTGGTCATCAGGGGACTGACTAGAATGTGAAACTACCAATATGTTGGTTTATATTTGTTGTGAACAAACCATCCTACTTACTCTCTCCAGAAGCCCGCCTTGGAAATTCTGTCTCTCTAGCTCTCCTTAGTCTAGCCTCCCTTTCTTATTCTTTCCAGGGATCTAAGTCTTAACTATCCTTCAGGGCTGGCACAGTTCCCACCTCCCTGCTTAGATTCTCTGTGTTAACTCTGACTCATGATGAACTCTCCCTTCACTTCTTACAGTACCATTCTGCTCCAGCTGTGGAGAGAGAGCAGGGTTCAGTTTTGTTTATGGGTAGTCAGTTGATGAGAAGAGCCTTCAGATGCAAGCACATGTTTCCCTCCTTTGCCTGGGCTCTGCCCTGGGAGACTAGATATAGTGGACAGACTGTATGACTGTATGACGATGGCCTCACCATGATCCCCATGATTCATGCCTTTGTATAATCTTTTCCTATTGAAGTAGGACTTGCTTCTAACCAATAGAATATGGAAAAGTAATGGAATGTCACTTCCTTGATTATTTTACATTATATAAAATTCCATTTTGCTAGAAACTCATTTAGAGATTCTGTTTGGTGGCAGCTATGCTGGGGAAGCCCACATGGCAAGAACTTCAGGTGGCCTCTAGAAGTTGAGGGTGGCCTTTAGGGATAGCCAGTAAGAAGCAGGGGAGCTCAGTCCTACAGCAAAGGAAACAACCTCTACCAATAACCCAAGTGAGCTTGGAAGGGAATTCTTCCCCCCACTTGAGCCTTCTAATGAGAACATAGCCTGGTCAACACCATGATTGCAGCCTTGTGAGACCCTGGGCGGGGAACCTAGGTGAACCTGCTCAGACTCTTAACTCACAGAAACTGCGAGGTAATAAATGTAAATTTTAAGTTGCTCAGTTTGTTATACTGCTGTAGAAAACTAATGTATCAGTTCTTTATTGACCTCCCCTTTACCCTTACTAGAAGTAGATTTGGATTGATGAAGGGTACTTGAATCTAGTTGAGATAAGCAATTTTTAAAAATTATTTTTTGAAACTTTTTTCTATTTTTGAAAGTGATACAAATGTTTTGTGTAGAAAAATTGAAGCAAGCAGGAAGTATAAAGGACAAAACAAACATTCATAATCTTACTACACGACCATAGCCATTGTGTCTTTCTACCTTTATGTGTGGTATGATATGAATATCCTAAGTTTGGATTCATTCCATAGTGTTTTATGAACAGCTTTCTTTCTTTGTACTAGATAGTGAGAATTTCTTGTGTCATATCATAGTCTTATAAAACATGATTTTAAATGGCTGCATACTATTCCAGTGGATGTCCCAGTTGATTGAATATAGTTGGACATTTATGCTGCTTTAAAATATTTGTCATCATAAATAATGCTTTGATCAATAATCAATAACCTATACCAAAATCATTGTTTGTATCACTGATAATTTATGAAGGAGAAGTTTCTAAAGGCAGAATTATTAGGTCAGAACTTGTAGATGTTTTTAAACCTTTTGATACTTAACCATCCAGCTTCCAATGTTTCTTTTTTTTTTAAGATTTTATTTATTTATTCTATTTTAGAGAGAGAGCGCCAGCGGGGCGGAGAGAAGGGGGAGAGGGAGAGAATCTCAAGCAGACTCACGGAGCCCAATGCAGGACTCAGTCTGACAACCCTGAGATCACGACCTGAGCCAAAACCAAGAGTCGGACACTTAACTGACTGAGCCACCCAGGTGCCCCCCAGCTTCCAATGTTTCTAAGAAATGATATAAAGCTCAAACATCTGTTTGTGTAACTCACCAGGTTGGGATAGGACAGAACTATTGATTTTTGAGCATTTTAGGTTCCTGTTTTCTTAACCCTATTTGCAAAGTGCTTTTAAATTATTCATTAAAGTGCAGTATGGATTCTGTTTATAGACACATTCGTGTATGAGATCGCTCCCTTAGTGCCTGGGCAAAAAGCCTACGAATTGCTCTTATCACATCCCTACCTTTGTAAATCCGTTTCTCCTCCTATCCATCCTTTCTTTGTTCTCAACCAAATAGAGACACTGAGACACATTAGGTCTTGTAGCCTTGTGATTACTCAAATTAAATGGCTTTTCTGAGCTACCTCTTGCTCTTTTCTTCTTGCCATTTATGAACTAGTTGGCTTCATAAGTATGAGAGATCAGCAGAAAATTATTAATTTAAAAATATTGAAAATATTTTTCCTGA
Organism: Eumetopias jubatus; assembly: GCF_037043125.1. Classification (NCBI taxonomy): domain Eukaryota; kingdom Metazoa; phylum Chordata; class Mammalia; order Carnivora; family Otariidae; genus Eumetopias; species Eumetopias jubatus. The sequence continues at coordinate 1,467,516 of NW_028274842.1, read as the reverse complement.
TTCATAAATGAGTATTTATTTAGAAAATTTGCAAAATAAAGATTAGTATCAAAAGCAAAATAAAAGTATTTCATTCTGTCACTCACAGATGACCACTGTATAAACATAACGTGTTCATATTAGCTTATTCTTAGAATATATTGATTAAATTTCAGTGACTAATGTTTTGCCTGAGATTCATGCATTCATGTCTCCGAGTGAAATTGGCCCGTAATTTTCCTTTTCCGTAGCTGTTTTCTCTCCAATTTGAGATGACTACTTGGTTTATTAATTTGCAGCTTTTTCCCCCTACTAATATGTGTATTTAAGGTGATACATTTCCTTATAAAATAATGATTCAGTTGTATCATACGGAATTTGATTTGAGGTATTTTCCTTATTGTTTAGTATATACTATACACCAAATTGTGCCCCTCTCAAATACATATGTTGAGCCCTGGCCTCCAATATGATGGTATTGGAGATGGAGCTTTTGGGAGATAATTAAGTTTAGTTGAGGTCATGAGTGTGATGGGATTAGTACTTTATTAGAAGAGACCAGAGAACTTGCTCGTTTTCTCTTTCTTGCCATGTGAGGGTACAGCAGGAAGACAACTATCCACAAGCCAGGAAGAGGCCCCTGACCAGAGCTCTCCCATGCTGGCATTCTGTCTGATCTCAGACTTCCCAGCCCCCAGAACTGTGAGAAATAAATGTCCATTGTTTAAGCCCCTCAGTCTATGGTGTTTTGGTACAGCAGCCCAAGGAGACGAAGGCAGTTATATTTTCTAGTTTCCAGTATGATTTTTTAAATTTATAGGTCGTTTAGAAGAATATTTAAAATTTTCCAAACATACGCATATTTTCTTATTCTTTTCCAGCACAATTTCATTGCCCCCAAATCTTGCTCTTTATGATTTTAATTCTTTGAAATTTGCTGATGTGCCTCATGGCCCAGAATATGGACTATAAGTTTTCTCACACATTCCTGTGTGCTTGAAAAGAATTAGGTTCAATGTTCTATACATTCCATTCAGCTAACTTATAACATACTATTCACATTTTCTGTTTTCTTAGTATTTTTTTTGTCTGGTGGTTATATCCATTACTAAGATAATTACCCAGTTTCATTATGATTATGGATTTGTCTTATTTCTCTTTGAAGTTCTGTCAATTTTTATCTATATACTTTGAGTCCCTGCTATTAGGGGCATGCAAATATAAAATTGTTATGTCTTCCTGAAGAACTGAGACTTTAATTATTAACAGTGGTTTTCTTTATCTCTAGTAATGAATCTTTGCCTATGGTATCATATGCCAATACGAAAATGGCCATAACAGATTGCTTTAGGCTCATATTTGCATAATATCTTTGTTTTTTTATCATTTTACTTTCCAAACTGTTTTCTTAAGCTTTAAGTATGTATCTTGCAAAATAATCAAACAGTTAGATTGTTTTTCATCCAGTCTGATAATTTTTGTCTTTTAACTAGAACATTCAACTCATTTATGTTGAATATAATTAGTAATCTATTTAAGTCTATACTCTTATTATTTATTTCTCTTGTCCCACATGTTCTGTGTTTATTTTTCTATCTTATTTTAAAACAGTATTATGATTTTTAAAAACCATTCAACTTATACTCTCTTCACTTTTTTGGAGGTTATATTTTATTTTTCTTTCTTTTCGTGGTTACTATGTAAATTAAATAATGTGTTATTAACTTATCCAGATAATGCAGTTATACCTGCCTTCTGGACCATGCAGAGATTATAGTGTCATAGAGCATTTGAACTCCATTCACCCTCTCCAGATTTATATGTGCTTATTATCGTGTGTCTTAATTCTGTAAGCTCTTTTTAAACTCTATGAAATACTAATATTAACAGTGTTGTTATTTAATGTACCATCAGTGTTCATTTACATTTATTCACAACTTTGTCCATTTTTTGCTTTTCATTGTTCTCTGACATTTCTGACCTTCATTCTGGGGTTGCTTCCCTTCTGCCTGAAGAGTGAGCCTTCTTTAGAAATTTCTTTATTGCAGGTCAGCTGGTAGTAGATACGCTCCCTGTTTTTTTCTTTCTAAAACTATTTTGATTTCACTTTTATTTAAAAAATTTTTTTAATTTATTTTTTTGTGGGGGGGGATATAATTTGCACGCTATAAAATTCACCCTTTTAAAGTTTCTGATTCGGGTGCCTGGGTGGCTCAGTTGGTTAAACAACTGCCTTCAGCTTGGGTCATGATCCCGGGTTCCTGGGATCAAGTCCCACATCTGGCTCCCCCTGCTCTGCGGGGAGCCCGCTTCTCCCTCTCCCTCTGCTGCTCCTCCTGCTTGTGTGCTCTCCCTCTCTCTCTCTGTCAAATAAATAAATAAAATCTTAAAAAAATATAAAGTTTCTGATTCATTGGATTTTGGTATATTTACAAGGTTGTGCAACCACTAGTGCTACATAATTCCAGAACATTTTCATCACCTTAAAAAGAAACCTCATACCTATTAACAGTAACTCCCCATTCTTCCCTGTCCCAGTCCCTGGCAACCATTAATCTACTTTCTGTCTCTAAGGATTTGCCTATTAGGAACATGTCATATAAATGGAATCATAAATATGTGGCCTTTCATGTCTGGTTTCTTTTACTTAGTATACTATTTTCAAGGTTCATCCATGTTCTATTGTGTATCAGTACTTCATTTTTATGGCTGAATGGTATCACATTGTATGGATATATCCCATTTTAGTTCTCCATTCATCAGTACCGTACAGGTAGACATTTGGGTTGTTTCTACTTTTTTGGCTGTTAGGAATAATGTGCTATGAAAAGTCACGTGTACGTTTTTGTATACATACATATTTTCAGTTCCTTTGTGTATATACTTAGGAGTGGAATTGCTGGGTCATATAGTAATTGTATGTTTAACTTTTTGAGTAATTGCCAAGCTGTTTTCCAAAGATGTTGCACCTTTTTATATTCTCACCAGCAATGTATGAGGGTCCCAATTTCTTCACACCTTCACTAACACTTGTCATTTTCCAGTTTTTTGATTATAGCCATCCTAGTGGGCGTGAAGTGGTATCTCATTGTGGTATTGATTAGCATTTCCTTAATAACGGATGCTGTTGGTAACCTTTTTGTGTGCTTACTGGCTGTTTGCATGTCTTCTTTGGAGAAATGTCTGTTCAAATCTTTTGACCATTTTTTTATTGGATTGTTTGTCTTATTGTTGAATTGTAAGTTTTGAAATTGGGAAGTGTGAGTCCTCCAACTTTGTTCTTCTGTTGTTTTAGCTATTCCTGGTTCCTTGCATTTCCATATGATTTTTAGGATTAGCTTGTCAATTTCTGCATGAAAGGCAGCTAGAATTTTTATAGGGATTGCATTGAATGTGTAGAAAAATTTGAGAGTATTGCCATCTTAACAATATAAGTCTTCCAGTCCATAAGTGCCACGGCCCGCGTGCAAGGTCGAACAGGGGTGAGGGTAAGAGAATGAAACATAAAAGTATGGGAACAGGAGGGTTGCCCACGGGGATGCCGCGAGCAGCAACTTTATTCTTACTTACACACTTTATATAAGTTCAGGTTACATAACAGTAGGACATAAACAAGTTCCACAGTTTTCTCCCTGCCCTCTCCTGGCTCCGTCCCAAGTTTTTGGTCCAAGGCCAGGTTCCTCAAGGACATAGTTTCTTCCCATGCCTTCAAAGGGCCTGGTGCGCTATTTTTCAGGGCTTATCAATAACACTGTGGTTTTCTTGGCCTATATACAACTCAAGCTAGCCAGTACAACATGTTTTTGTATGGGGGCAGTCAGGTGGCCATAGTTCAAAGGGATCAGGGAGCCTTTGCTCTACCCGATTAACCCCTTTGTTGCTCATGGCTCCCGACACATAAGTATGGAATTTATTAGCTATAATAGTTTTTTAGTGGATTCCTGAGGAGTTTCTATATATGAGATTATATAATATGCATATATAGATAATTTTACTTCTTCCTTTCTAATCTGGATGCCTTCTATTTCTGTTTCTTTTATAATTGCCTTGGTTATAGTACAGTGTTGCATTGTCCTGGGGAGGGTGAACATCTTAATCTTGTTCCTGATCTTAGGGGGAGAGCTTTCAGTATTTCACCATTCAGTATGTTGTCAGCTGTGGGCTTTTGAGATGTCCCTTGTTAGTTTGGGAGGTTTCCTTCTATTTTTATTCCTGTTAAGTGTTTTTGTCATAAAAGAGTGGTATTGTTGTCAGATGCTTTTTCTGCATCTAAGATGATCATACTTTTTTTGTCCTTCATTTTCTTAATTTTGTGCATTATACCAATTGATATTTGTATGTTGAACCAACCTTGCATTTCCTGGATAAATTCCAGTTGGTCATGGTAGATAATCCTTTTTATATATTGCTGGATTCAGTTTGTTAGTATTTTGTTGAGGATTTTTACATTTAAAATTTTTAAAGAAGTTTTTATTTAAATTCTGGTTACCTTACATACAGTATAATATCAGTTTCAGGTGTACTGTGTGGCAATTCAATACTTCCATACCTCACCTGGTAGTCACCACCACAAGTGCACTCCTAATCTCCATCACCCACCCACCTCCCCTCTGGTCACTATCAGTTTGTTCTCTATAGTTAAGAATCTGTTTCTTGGTTTGCCTCTCTCTCTCTTTTTCTGTCCCTTTGCTTGTTTTGTTTCTTAAATTCCACATGAGTGAAGTCATATGGTATTTGTTTTTCTCTGACTTATTTTGCTTAGTATTATACTCTTTAGCTCCATCTGTGTCATTGCAAATGGCAAGATTTCATTCTTTTTTATGGCTGAGTAATATTCCATTGTATATATATCACATCTTCTTGATGCATCATCAGTCAGTGGCCACGTGAGCAGTTTCCATAATTTGTCTATTGTAGATAATGCTGCTGTAAACATTGGTGTGCATCTACCCCTTTGAATTAGTATTTTTTTTTATTCTTTGGGTAAATACCTAGTAGTGCTATTGCTGGATCATAAGGTAGTTCTATTTTTAACTTTTTGAGGAACTTCCATCATACTGTGTTTTCCACAGTGGCTGCACATTTTCATTCTCATCAACAGTGTAACAGGGTTCCCCTTTCGCCACATCTTGCCAACACCTGTTTCTTGTGTTGTTGATTTTATGCATTCTGACAGGTGTGAGGTGATATCTCATTGTAGTTTTGATTTGCATTTCCCTTATGATGAGTGATGTTGATCATTTTTTGATGTGTCTGTTGGCCGTCTGTATGTCTTCTTTACCCAAAGCAGTTTACACATTTAATGCAATCCCTATAAAAATACCAATAGCATTTTTACAGAGCTAGAACAAACAATCCTAAAATTTGTATAGAACCCACAGAAGAACAGACACTTCTCCAAAGAAGACATACGAATGGCTAACAGACACATGAAAAAATGTTCAACATCATTAGCTGTCAGGGAAATTCAAATCAAAACCACATTGAGATAGAACCTTATACCAGTTAAAATGGCAAAAATTAACAAGGCAGGAAACAACAAATGTTGGAGAGGTTGTGGAGAAAGGGGAACCCTCTTACACTGTTGGTGGGAATGCAAGTTTGTACAGCCACTTTGGAAAACAGTATGGAGGTTCCTCAAAAAGTTAAAAATAGAGCTACCCTATGACCCAGCAATTGTATTACTGGGTATTTACCCCAAAGATACAGAGGTAGTGAAAAGAAGGGACACCTGCACCCCAGTGTTCATAGCAGCAACGTCCACAATAGCCAAACTGTGGAAAGAGCCGAGATGCCCTTCAACAGATGAATGGATAAGGAAGATGTGGTCCATATATACAATGGAATATTACTCAGCCATCAGAAAGGATGAATACCCAACTTGTACATCCACATGGATGGGACTGGAGGAGATTATGCCAAGTGAAATAAGTCAAGCAGAGAAAGTCAATTATCATATGGTTTCACTTATTTGTGGAACGTAAGGAACAGCATGGAGGACATTGGGAGAAGGAAGGGAAAAATGAAGGGGGGGAATCGGAGGGGGAGACGAACCATGAGAGACTATGGACTCTGAGGAACAAACTGAGGGTTTCGGAGGGGAGGGGGGTGGGGGGATAGGGTAGCCCGGTGATGGGTATTAATGAGGGCACGTATTGCAGTGAGCACTGGGTGTTATATGCAAATAATGAATCATGGATCACTACATCAAGAAAAAAAAAAATAAAGGCCTATGGTGAGTCATCACCACAGATGATTTTAATTCTTTATGGGAAAGCTTGTTAAGGAATTTTACTAGGTGAATTTTTGAAAATTTATTCTTATTATGAGTCTGATAAATACCAAATTAGTTTTTATCAACAAATAAAAAAATAAAATAAAATGTAAAACAAAACAAAACAAAAACCCCAACCACAGAAGACCTTGAATAGTAAAGCAATCTTGAAAAAGCAAAGCAAAGCTGGAGGCATCACAATTTCATACTTCAACTTATATTACAAAGCTGTACTAATCAAAACAGTATGGGACTGACACAAAAATAGACATGTACATAGATCAGTGGAACAGAATAGAAAACCCAGAAACAAACCCACGATTATATGGTCAATTAATCTTTGACAAAGCAGGAAAGAATATCCAATGGGAAAAAGTTTCTTAAACAAGTGGTGTTGGGAAAACTGGACAACAACAGGCAAAAGAATGAAACTGGACCACTTTCTTGCACTAAACACAAAAATAAGTTCAAGATGAGTTAAAGATCTAAATGTGAGACCTGAAACCATAAAAATCCTGGAAAAAAGCACAAGCAGTAATGTCTCTTACATCAGCTGTAGCAACTTCTTTCTAGGTATGTCTCTTAAGGCAAGGGAAACAAAAGCAAAAATAAACTACTGGGACTACAACAAAATAAAAAGTTTCTGCACAGTGAAGGAAACAATCAATAAAACTGAAAAGCAACCCGTGGAATGGGAGAAGATATTTGCAAATGATATATCTGATAAAGGGTTAGTATCCAAAATATGTGAAGAACTTATATAACTCAACACCCCAAAATTAAATAATCTAATTAAAAAATGGGCAGAAGACATGAATAGACATTTTTCCAAAGAAGGCATTTGTATTCTTAAGGCATATTGGTCTATGTTTTTTGTTTTTTTTTTTTCTCTTGTGATTTCTGTGGTTTTGATATCAGGGTAATAATGACCTTATAGAATGCATTGAGAAATGTTCTTTTCTATTTTTTGGAAGAGTCTGTGAGGGATTGGTGTTAATTCTTCTTAAATGTTTGGTAGAATTCACTATTGGAACCATCTGGTCCTGCACTTTTCTTTATGGGAAGTTTCCAATTACTAACTCAACGTCTTTACTTGTTTAGGTCTATTCAGATTTTCTGTTTCTTGTTGAATCAGTTTTGATAGTTTGTGTCTTTTCAGGAATTTGTCCACTTTACCTGGGTTATCTAATTTGATAGCAAATAATTATTCATAATATTTCTCTGTAATCCATTTTTATTTCTGTAAGGTTGGTAGTTTCATTTCTGATTTTTACTAATTTAAGTCTTCTCTTTCTTTTCCTTAATTCAGATAAAGATTTGTCAGTTTCATTGATCTTTTTGAAGAATCATCTTTTGGTTTCATTATTTTTTCTCCATTGCTTTGTATTTTCTATTTCATTTCTTTTTGTTCTAATCTTTGTTTTTTCCTTTCTTCTGTTTGCTTTGGGTTTAGTTTGCTCTAATTCCTTAAGGTGGAAGGTTAAGTTATTGATTTGAGATAGTTCTTCCTTTTTAACATAGGTGCTCATGGCTATACATTCCTAATCATTGCTTTTAGTGCCTCTCATAAGTTTTGAATATGTTGTGTTTTAATTTTCAGTCAACTCAATGTATATCCCATTTCCCTTATGATTTCTTCTTTGATTCCTTGCTTATTTAGAAGTATGTTCTTTAATTTCCACAAATTCGTGAATTTCTTAAGTTTCTACTATTGGCTTCTAATTTCTTTTCCTTGCTGTCAGACAACATACTTATATAGATTTCAATTCTTTTAAATTTTGATGTGATTAAACATCTGATCTGTCCTAAATAATGTTCCATGTGTAGTTTAAAATAATGTATCTTCTGGTTTTTTAATGGAGTGCCTTATAGATATCTGTTAGATCTAATTGTTTTATAGTGCTGTTAAAATCTTCTCTTTCCTTGCTAATCTTCTGTCTTGTTGTTCCATCCTGTATTGAACATGGGATATTGAAATCTCCAACCATTATTGTGAATTGTATAATTCTCCTTCAGTTTCTATTAATTTTTTGTTGCATACATTCTGGGGCTCAGTTTTTAGATACATATATATATATAATTGTTATACTTCTTGATAAATCAACCCTTTTGTCATTATAAAATGTCCTTTGTCTCTAGTCACAATTTTTGTCTTAAAGACCATTTTGTCTGATGTTAGTATAGTCACCCCATCTCTCTTTTGGTTATTGTTTAGATGGTATACATGTTTTCATCCTTTCACTTTTAACTTGTTTGTGTCTTTGAATTTAAGAGTGTCTCTTGTATACTGCCTATGTATAACTGGATCATGTTTTTGTTTTTGTTTTAAGCAGCATAATAGCCAAAGTATGGGAAACATCTCAAGTGACCATTGAGTGATGAATAGGTAAAGAAGATGTGATATATATATATATATACAATGGAATATTACTCAGCCATAAAAAAGAATGACATTGGGGCACCTGGGTGGCTCAGTCGTTTAAGCTTCTGCCTTTGGCTCAGGTCATGGTCTCAGGGTCCTGGGATAGAGCCCCACATTGGGCTCCCTGCTCAGTGGGGAGCCTGCTTCTCCCTCTGCCACTCCCCCTGCTTGTGCTCTCTCTCTGTCAAATAAATAAATAAAATCTAAAAAAAAAAGAAACAAATTAAAAAAAAAAGAATGACATCTGGCATTTGCAACAATATGGATGGAGCTAGAGAGTATTATGCTAATGAAATAACTCAGTCAGGAAAGACAAATACTCTATGATTTCACTCATATGTGGAATTTAAGAAACAAAACAAATGAGCAAACCAAGAAATGGACTCTTAACTATAGAGAATAAACTGATGGTGACCGGAGGGGAGAGGGGTGGGGGTATGGGAGAAATAGGTGATGGAGATTAAGGAGGGTACTTGTGATGAATTCCGGGTATTGTAAGGAAGTGTTGAATCACTACATTGTACACCTGAAACTAATATTATACTATATGTTGACTAACTGGAATTCAAATAAAAACTTAAAAAAACCCATCAACACAATTTCTGCCTTTAAGTTGGAATGTTTAATCCATTTACATTTAATGCAATTCTGATAGGATTTATTCCTGCCATTTTGCTATTTTTTTCTATATGTCATGTCTCTTTGTTTTCTGTCCTTCATTACTACTTTTTGTATTAAATAGATATTTTTTAGTGTGCAATTTTAATTTGTTATTTATTTTGCTATTTTTTGTTAGTTATTTTCTTTGGGGTTACGTGGGGCTTCTTAGTATTAGCAACTTGTAACAGTTTAGTTTGGATTCATACTGATTTAATATCAGTGGTACATCAAAACTTTGCTTCTGTATATCTCCATTCCTCCCCCACTTTGTGCTATATTTGTGTTGTCATACAAAGTATATCTTTATACATTCTGTGCACATCAACACAGATTTATAATTATTGCCCTGTGTAGTTTTCTTTTGTTTAAGATAGGAGAAAACTTACAAATATTATATTTATGCTGTCTTTTCTACTTACTTCTGTATTTACCTTTACTGGTGTTCTTTATTTCTTCACCTGGATTTGAGGTACTGTCTAGGATCCTGTCATGTTAGCCTGGAGTCCATTTAGTATTTCCTGTAGGGCAGATTTTCTAGAAGCTTATTCTGTCAGTTTTTGTTGTCTGAAGATGTCTTAATTTCTCCTTTGCTCTTGAAGGGTAATTTTGCTGGATGTAGAATTCTTGTTTGACAGTCTTTGTCTTTTATAATTTTGAATATGTCATCCCACAACCTTCTAGTTACCACAGTTTCTGATGAGAAATCAGCTATTACTTTTATTGAGGATTTCTTTCAGATGATGAGCTGCTTTTCTTGCTGCTGCCAAGATTCTCTCTTTGTCTCTGTGTTTCAATAGCTTGATTATGATGTGTCTAGGTATGGTCATCTTGGAGTTTATTCTTAGAGTTCATTGAGTTTCTTGGATGTGTAATTTTTTTCCCCCCAAAATCTGGGAAGTTTTTTTTAGCTATTATCTCTTCAAATATATCTCCTTCTCTCTCTTTTCTCCTTCTGAAATTTATACCCCTTTCTCTCTTTTTTCTCCTTCTGAAACTTTTGTTATACAAATTTAGTATGCTTGATGGTGTCCCACAGGTCTCTGAGGCTCTGTTCTTTTCTCCTTTTTGTAAGGAAGACTTTATTCACTTTATACAATGGGCTGTATTATAGGGGAGAGATATTGGGCTCAATACCTGCTCTGTTCATTTTTCTTCTTACTTTTTACTTTCTGTTCCTTAGACTGGAAAATTTCAGTTGACCTATCTTCAAGTTCTCCAGTTTGTTCTTGACTGCTCAAATATGCTGTTTAATATTTCCAGTGAATTTGTCATTTCAGTTACTATACTTTTTAGTTTGGAATTTTTATTTAGCTCCTTTTTATATTCTGTCTCTTTATTAGTAGTCTCTACTTGATGAGACACCATTGTCATACTTAATCTTTTAGATGTGGTTTCCTTTAATTCTTTGAACATATTTAAAATAGGTTATATATAGTCTTTCTCTTGTAAGTCCAATGTCAGTGCTTCCTTAGGGGCAGTTTCTATTGATTGCTTTTTCCCTGTTTATGGGCCATATTGCCTGTCTCTTTCTCTGTCTCTCTGTCTCTGTCTGTCTCTCTCTGTCTTGTGTGTCTCATAATGACTTGTCAAAAACTAAACATTTTAAATAATACATGTGGCAACTCTGAAAATTTGATTCTCCTTTCTCCCCTGGGATTTTTGGTGCCTCTGCTTGTTGTAGTAGTTTTTGTTGTTTTGTTTAGTGACTTTCCTGAACTAACTCTGCAAAGTCTGTATTCTGTGACATGTATTTCCACTCATTTGTGATCAGCTAAGGATTGGACAGAGATTTCCTTAAATGCCAGGAATCAGTAAGTCTCCTGGACTTTCCCAAGGAGCTCTGTGTGTATATTGGGGTATGCTTCAACATTTAATCAGGCACTTTACAGCTCTGCCTGAGTCTTTTACTTCCCACTTGTACAGAGCCTCAAAGTCAGCCCAGTGTGTGTGCTTATAGTTGTCTCAGGTCTTTCCTGGGCATTCATATAACCTTGAGTATGTGCACAGCTCTACGTATACATGTGACCTTCTAGATTTCCAGGAATATGTTGGAGTTCTTCAAATTCCCTATAGACATCTCATTTTCCACCTTTTTCTATTATGCTCTGGGTTTATGTATTATTTGCCGCACCTGTTGTCTACTGTCTCAGGTAGTTATAAAATGAAACAGTTGATTCTAATTGTTTTAACATACACCTCTGAGGAAAATGCTTTTCACACTGGTCTTACTCTGATTCAGGTCAAATAAAGACGTCCTTGCAAGTGGAACTTAATAGCCATGTCAAGTAATGACAGTTCTCCAGGAATAAGGCTTTTGAAAGAGTTCTAATCCTGTTCCGGCCCTTTCTGTGACTGCCAGACTGCTGGTTTTCACTATCATTGCAAGCTGTTGGGTTTTAAGACAGCTATAGAACTGAGGTGGCATTGGGGGAAAATGAGAATAGGGAAAGTTAAAACACTATAAATGTGCTGTTCTTATGGAGATTCAACCGTTTTCCTTTAACAAATGCTCCCCAGATTGCTGTAAGCCTTTGGTTAAATTCCCAGATTTCTGACAAAGTTGAATCTGACAATTTTTGCTATTTTTTTCATTGCTTTTATGGAAGAGGGGATTTTTGGAGGTCCTTACTTTGCTGTTGTCACTGACATCACCCTCTCACCTTTATTCTTGAAAGACTAATTCCTGTATATTGAATTTCCTGTTGGCGTTATTTTCTTTCAGCCTGTTGGAGTGTCTAGCTTTTGTTTTTTCTGTTCAGATGTCAGTAGTCATTATAACTGCTGTGCCTCTGGAGGTAATCTGTGCATTTCCTATTGCTTCTTTAGGATTTTCTTACAGACCTTAGGTTTCTGTAGTTTCACTGAGTTCCATATATTCCTGCCTATGGTATGTTGGCTTCTTGTATCTGTGGTATGAGGTCTTTCATAAGTCTAGAAAATTCACTGTCATTCTCTTCAGATAATTATTTCCGCTCATCTTCTCTATTCTTTCCTGCTAGGACTCTAATGAAATGTTTATTAGATTTTTCATGATGTATTCTCATGCCCTCTCTTTTGTGTTTCCCAGATTTTGATCTCTCCATGCTTTAGTTTGAGTATTTTCTTCTGACCTAGTTTCCAGTTCATCAGTTCTCCCTTCAGTAGCACCTACTCTGCTAAAAAACCCATTCGGGATTTTTTTACTTTTTAGTTCTAGATTTTCCTTAACAAATTTAAAACTGTGTTACTTTTTATAGCTTCTTAGCTCTCATTTATGTTTTTGGCCATAGTAAGTGTCATTTTTTTTGCTTATTTGTTGTTTTTTCCAATTTTTTAATTGTAGTAAAATATGCATAACAAAATTTAACATCTTAACCATTTTTGAATGTACAGTTTAGTGGCAATGGTATTACATATATTCATAATGTTCATCCATCACCACCATCTATCTCTTTTCTTCTTGTAAAACTCAAATTCTATTCCTATTAAAGACTAACTCCCCATTCTCTCCTCCCCCTTGGCACCCACCATTCTACTTTCTGTCCCTATGATTTTGACTGAGTACTTCATATAAGTGAAATCATATAATATTTGTCTTTTTGTGACTGGCTTATTTCATTTAGTATAATGTCATCAAGGTTCATACATGTCATAACATGTGTTAGAATTTCTTCCCTTTTTAATTCTGAATAATATTCCATTTATGTGTATACCACAATTTTCTTATTCATTCATCTGTCAGTGGACACTTGGGTTGCTTCCATGCTTTAGCCATTTTGAAATAATGCTGTTATAAATATGGGTGTACAAATATCTCTTTGAGACCCTGTTTTTAAATCTTTTGAGTTATAACCAGAAGCAGAATTGCTGGATGATATGGTAATCCTATGTTTAATTTTTTGAGGAACCACCATGGTGTTGTCTACGGTAGTGGCACCGTTTTACTTACCCATCAACAGTGCACAAGGGAACCAACTTTCTCTACACCCTCGTCAGCACTTGCTAATTTCTGTTTCTTTGATACCAGCCATCCTAATGGGTATGAAGTGATATTCATTATCGTTTGGATTAGCATTTCCTTTATGATTAGTAATGTTGAGCATCTCTGTATGTACTTATTGTCCATTGATATATTTTCTTGAGAGAAACATCTATTAACGTCTTTTGCCCATTTTTAAAGGGGTTGTTTGTTTTTGTGTTATTGCAGGTGTAGTTTTTTTAATAGTCTATATTAGGTAATTCTAACTTCTCATGTCTTTGTGGATCTGTTTTTTCTTTTTTTATTTTTTCTGTGACTTCTTTTATTTCTTACTTGTGGTGTCTTACTTCTTTGCGTGTGCTAGACATTGTATTTGCAGAGTTATTTTGAGGGATAATTTGAGACCTAGGATGATTGTATCATTTTGGGGGAGCTTTTAACTTGTTACCTCTAGGGTTCTTCAGTCTTAAAGGAGCCATCTTAATTCTAAGGCCAACCTTAGATCAGTCTGTGGTTCTTGGGAGGGCTGGTTTGCTTTTCAGGACATCTTACCATTAGGGTTTAGATCTTTGTGGTTCTAACACAAGTTGAGCGCTGGTTTCTGAGAATCCAATTCATGCTTTTACTCTGTGCCTCTAGCCCCCAATTTCTGGATTATTAAGGGTAATTTCAGCATCTCCCAAATGTTGGGACTTTGCACAGAAAATTTATTTCTCTTTAAAGTAGCAGCCCATTGTGGATGTTCCTCATCAGTGATCAGCTTTCCTCTGCATGATGATTCGGCTCTGGCTCCATATAGTTCTGGTTCTGCCATCCGCTAGGTTGGTAGCATCCTCTAGGGCCTGAACTTCCTTTGTCCAGCTGGCAGATGGGGAGTACAGCGTGGAGGAGACACACAGTTCTTACCCATGTTAGCCTGGACATGATATGTATCATAACTGTGTATATTCCACTGGTGAGATCTGGTCACATGGCCCCACCTAAATGCAAGTGTGAAATTGGCCAAGTGTAGTCAATGGCTGGCAGCTGTTTGGTGGACAGTCATTTTTGTCTCAGTCTTCTCCTTGGCCACGAAAACACCCATGCACATCCTACTTTTGTAACCATTATACACTCTCCCAGGGAGACAGTCAAGTCCAGATGTGACTCATGAGGTTTGGTGACTGAACTAACACACATATTACCTGCTGCTAACCCTGTACAGTAGTGGAGCTGAGCTGGAACAAGTGCAATTAAAACAACCTTCCATTTTGACAGGGAGGGAATAGAAGATAAATTAGTCCTTAGTCCAGAGCAAGAGTGACACCCCGTGAGCAAGTATTATGAAAGTGTCTGTCATGGGACACCTGGGTGGCTTTAGTCAGTTAAGCATCTGCTTTTGGCTCAGGTTGTGATCTCAGGGTCCTAGGAGTGAGCCCTGCGTCGGGCTCCCTGCTCAGCGGGAGTCTGCTTCTCCCTCTCCCTCTGCTCCTCCCTGCAGCTTGTGCTCTCTCTCTCTCTCTCTCTCTCTCGCTATCTCAAATAAATAAAATCTTAAAAAGAAAGAAAGGAAGAAAGGAAGAAAGGAAAGAAAGAAAGAAAGAGAGAGAGAGAGAGAGAGAGAGAGAGAAAGAAAGAAAAAGAAAGAAAGAAAGAAAGAAAGAAAAAGAAAGAAAGAAAGAAGAAAGAAAGAAAAGAAAGAAAGAAAAGAAGAAAGAAAGAAAAGAAAGAAAGAAAGTGCTTGTCAGTGACTGGTAATCAAAGGCCACCAGGAACTCACCTTGAGCCTATGATGGGGCAGGTTGGGACCACACACCACGGGGAACCATGGGGCTTTGAGGTCAGACAGTGCTAGAAAGAACCTGTTACGGACTTTGGGTTTTGGTTGAGTGATTTGAGGGAAGGGCCAAGAAAGGTCAGTAAGTGGGAGCATTTTATGAGTATCTCAATGACTCTTATCTAGGGAGGTTGGGCTAGAATGCGGATAATTGTGATTGGTAAGAAAGCAGCTGTCACTCACACTAGCCAAGAGAGGGCCATGCCTGGTGTTTTTCGGCTTGGACAACGTTCATGCTTTGTCTGTGTTCTAATGTGATGATGGCAAGGTCTTGTCATGATCCATCTTGGTCCCACTATGTTCTGTGTCAGATTCACTCACTTCTGCTCTGGGAGTGTGGCAGGAGGAACTTCTGGCTGTTGTGTCCTTGTATTTGTCCTCCATGGACACATCTGCTGGGGCCTTGGGGAGAATGTCTAACTTGGGGGTTGGGGGCTGCACAGTAATCATAGCTTGCTTTCTGCTTGTGGAAGTTTGGAGACCTGAGGTTTGACAGTCATTGACTTTATTTTAGGCTCAATTTTCTTTGGCAGTACAATTCCCCCCAAATTCTCTTCTGTGCTTCTGAGAGTTCCATGTGTTAATAACTAGATCCAGAGTTCTGTTCAAGTCTTGATCCTCCAGCCTATTTCATATGTTTGTTTTCTTGTACCTGTGTCTCTTTCTACTTAGGGTTGTCTTGAAGGCGTGGCTATGGGTGGGAAAGAAGCCCTGTAATCTGATCTGTGTATACAGCTGAGTCCTCTCTTAATTGAGGAGTCTTTGTGGGCCTTTGATTTTCAGGACATTTTCCACGTTTTATCTTACACTTGGGGTGCAGAAAGGGTGGCTTTTCCCACTAAGTGACCCCATGTTTTTGGACTGTCTCTAGATGCTTTCCTGTCTCTCTCAAGTTGGCCAGTTTTTGCCTATGGTCGTCTCTTTCTCCAATGTGACATTATGACATTATGTTACCCGTAAAGTGGGTAACAGTCACTCCAACTGCTGGCACCCTCTTTTTTCTTCTCCCCGAGCTGCGATCTGCTTTCAGGTGATCATAGGAAATGCTCTGCAATCCATGAAACAGGGCTTCTTTGTTACCAGCTGCCTGACAATGGTTTTTATTATGGTATCACCCCTCTTAAGAGAACCCATTTTGGTCTTAATTCATTTCTGTTGAAATATGTATTTAATGATAGAGAATTTAAAAGAGGAAGATTTCTGATCTAAACTCTTAGTTTGGGAATTATTTGAGCCCTTTTCTATTTCTCTGTTTCTTGACCGCTTGGAAATAAAGCTGTACACTTTTGGCAGCTTTCTAGGCCGACATCCTCACAAGGGCATAGTGTGGTGGTCCATCTTTCCCATGTTTAACTGTATTCACGTTGGAAAATCAAGACTTTTCTGATTTCTTACAAGATGGAAAAATAAGACATTTCAATTTTGGGGGGAATAAGGTGGTATATAAATAAGGTAAATAAAATTGATGAAGGAATGATTTTGAATCCAAGTTGCAATGATGTGGAAGACTCACAAGGGCACCGCTCTTTGCCATGTGGTAGCTGGCACCCTGGGGCCCTCCTCTTGCTCTGAGTCTGTTTTTGCTTTGAAAGAAGGGGGATGTGAGGACCTGGCCTATATTTATTTTTCTTGGGGCCACTGTGGAAGTGAAATGAGATGATTGACATGCAGGCACATTTAATAGTAAAACTCTCTGGGTGGATAAGGCATTATTATTTCATTCTGAAGTACTTTGATGGGATTAATAATTTATGTAGCACACTAAGTTCATCCTTTGAGGCCAAGTGCTCCTAATATAACGTACCTAAGCCAACCTTGAAAATTTACAGCATTGCAGAGAGAAGAGGGTCAGTGAGCATGTTGCTGTGTGATTTTTACTGAGTTGGGTTTTTCCAGAGAGTTCTGAGCTCTTCATAATTATCCTTAAGTGATTAAGAAACAGTCCAAAGGTGCCGTACTTCATAGAGAGTGCAGTTTATAGTTATCTGTAGTATGACACAGGTAATAATCATCCATAATACAATTAACTCTGAACAGCATGGGAGTTAGGGGCGCTGACTGACCTCCCTAGCAGTTGAAAATCTCTGTATAACTTTTGACTCCCCCAAAACTTAACTCCTAATAGCTCACCGGTGGCTGGAAGCCTGACCAATAACATTGCAGTCGATTTTTTTAAAAAGATTTTATTTATTTATTTGTCAGAGAGAGAGCACACAAGCAGGGAGAGGGGCAGAGGCAGAAGGAGAAGCAGGCTCCCTGCTGAACAAGGAGCCCAATATGGGACTCGATCCCAGGACACTGGGATCATGACCTGAGCCAAAGGCAGATGCTTAACTGACTGAGCCACCCAGGCACTCCCAACATAGCAGTTGATTAACACATATTTTGTGTGTTATATGTATTATATACTGCATTCTTACAGTAAGGTAATGTAGAGGAAAAAAATTATAAGATTAAGAAAATCATAAGGAAAAAGATCATAAAGAAGAGAAAATACATTTACAGTACTATATTGTATTTATAGAGAAAAATTATGTGTAAGTGGACCTGCGCAATTCAAATCCATGTTCAAGGAAAGGGTCAATAGTATTTAGTGTCCCAGACAGTTGTTTGAGTTTTCATGGAATTTTAAACATAGGATATTAAAAAAATAGGAGATTTTATAACAGAACTATGTTTCTTACCAATGTCTTTCATAACTCCTTTTGATTAAACTGTTGCTGCATTTTCTAGACTTTATTACCTCATTAATTACACAGATAATACTGAAGCAGATTGTTTTGCTAATTAAAAAATTGTTAATCTTGAGGTAGCCACACTTCTCTAGGTCCACTTAGGAATCTGAAAGTTTCGGTTTAATGGTCTTTTCAAATGCGGGTGTTAATCCATGTGGGTTAGCATGGAGGCTGATATTGAGAGAAGGTGTGTAAAGCTGCTTTTCATCTCAGGGCCTAGGAATGAGCGTCCATGTGAGCATCTGTGACCTTGTTTTGGCCACCTCCCTTCCCTACCTCCTGAAGCTCCCAAACCTGGGCTCCAGCCCCCATATGGCACTCCGCCCTTCCCCTGACACAGGTGGATCCCCAGGGGCCTCTTGCTCTTAGACACGTCCCACATGGCACCCATCATTTATTTCTCCTCCTCTGGACATGTATTTCTGGGCCAGCTTCTCCTAGGCCAGCAGTGATGCCCTAGAGTTGGTAGAGTGTCCCTACTGCCTGGTGCTCTGTGCAGGGTCCCAAGAGATTCTCCCATGTTGACAACAGAGCATGGTTGAGGCGAGGCTCTATGCTTTACTGGATTTTGTGAGGCTAGCCTGGCTCTCAGGCCTCCCTTCCTTTAGGCTCAGAAGTAAGTGTGTGGGAGGAGTGGGATGTGGGGTCCGGTCAGTGGGCAGGCACTGTGGTGCCTCAGAATTCCCCCCACCTCCTCTCTGATGCTGGGGCTGAGGTGCTCGGTGGGGCCTGTCTGCCCAGTGTCAGATCGGATTCAGGTGGGCATACCCCCTCAGACAGGCCCCTGCTCTGCACTGTTCCTGCAGCACCCTCTAGACAGAACATCAGTTGGAATGTCCAGCTGTGAGGGAGTCACAGTCCCTGCTGAACAGAGGATTGAATTTTGCCCTGAAAGGGCAGGACTCTCTGATGAGTAGGCCTGGGGCTCTTGGTGATGAAGCCCCAGAATGGTCAGGCTCAGGGCCAGGTGTGGTAGATGCATTGCTTTGCCCCTGAAGGCCTGCCTGGGACTCCAGCTCAGGAATGTGTTATCCATGTAGCTCTGGAGCACTACGGGATGCCCCTGAGAGCTCTGTTCTGTGGGCCTTCGAGATGCTTGGAAGCCCTTTGAGGGGGTTGGTGAGGTCAAAACTGTTTTCATAAGGGTACTGAGCCATTATTTCCTTTCTCATTGTGTTGACATTTGAGCTGATGACACAAAGCAATAGAGGGTACAACTGCTGGCGCCTAAGCGCCATCGCGGCGGGGCTGCAAACTCTGCCAATAGTCCTAGTGTCCTTTACTGCCGCCACTAGCTCTAAAAAGCCAGCGTCATTTAACACTGTCCTTGAGGAAGCAGTAAGAATTATTTTATGAAATCTTGAGCACGTCTTTTTGATATTCTGAGAGACAGAATTGGAAGCTTGCATGAGGCACGTCTACAGATGGAATTGCAGCGATTGTTCTGAGGAGAAGCGCCAGTGCAGGTTTTGGATCGGGAGCTGGACTAGCTCCTCTTCTCATGGAGCACTGTTTTTACATTAAGGAATAACTTACAAACTGTGCTTATTCAGACTTGTGCCTTTGGCAGACAGTGTCTGAAAATTGAACTAAGTGAGCCTGTCCCTTTTCAAAGGAGATAACTGCTTGTATTTGTTGCAACTGATAAAATTTGAGTTTTCAGTCAAAAATTAGAATTTTGGAAAATTTGTGTCTGCTACGGTGGCCTTGACAGCTTTCTGATACTTAAAGATATTTCTGGATGAACTCAGTGGTCACTATCAACAAATGTGATTTTTTTTGCTTTATATATTTAAATGTGTTAACATTTGGGAGATCTGTATAACCCAATGGACCAGTATTTTCCAAATGACTAAAACATGTGTTAAAACAATTATGTGTGGGCAAACTATCTGTTCAAGGCACAAGGTTGATAGATAATGGGTTTTAATGTAATACAGTCTTAAAAGTTTATTGATAGAGTTTCAGATTTCTCATTGCAACTAACCTTTAAGAAATGACCACTTGTCAAGTTTTGATGTTCTATCAAAGAAGAATGTCCACAGTAATCTGATAAACTTATAAAATGCTCCTCCTGTTTCCAGCCACATGTCTGTATGAAGATAGGTATTCTTTACATACTTTAACCAAAACAATGCATCATAACAGATTGAATGCAGAAACAGATATGAAAATCCAGCTGTCCTCTCTTAATCTTGACATTAAAGAGTTCCAGAAATTCTTCTCACTGATTTATTTTTGTTTTGGAAAATACAGTTATTTTTATTAAAAAATGTTATTTTTATCATTATGTAATGGCTTTATTATTCATTGTAAATGAATTACTGAATAAATAATTTTGAAATCTCTCTGTGTTAATTTCATGTACTGTAAATGTCAAAACAGACAGAACCCACTTAAATAATTTGAGGAAAGGAAAGGGGTCCTGAGTCCAAAAAGTTTGAGAATGACTGGTTAGTGTCATAGGATATTGTGGTGCTTGAGTAGAGATACAGGAGGTTTGGTGAGAACTCAGAATGCTGATGAGGTATTTAGCTGTCCCCAAACACTGAATAAGGGAGAAGACTGAGTTTGTTTTTGTTTTTTTGGTTTTTTTGTTTGTAAGTTGTTTATTTGTTTTTAGATAGAAGTTAGTAGGAAAGTAGGCTCAACAGAAGGACTGACTTTGGAAGGAAATTGTCTGAAGGATTCATTTCAACTTTAATGTAGTAAAATAATTTTAGAAATTGACATCAGAATTGGATTTTCAAGACAAAAACCCTATAGGAGGTTCTGCTCTGTAATGAGAGATTTAACCTGGACCATTCTGTGAGTCAGCAACATTTATTAAGTACTGATGTTATTAGGGCGTCTGGACCTCTGTGCTAGGTGCTAAGAAGGAGGTCAGAGGTAGTGTAGATAGTTTTTCAGATCCTAAGGTTTCTGTTTGTTTGCTTGTTTGTGTTTTCAGGAATTTATGAGGGAGAGAAGGTTGGTAGGACAAGATCCTAACTGAGATCTGCCTAAGAAGATGGACGGCACAGGGGACAGGGCAGCTGTGCAGAGGGCCCTGTGCCAGAGGGAAGGGGGGCTGGCCACGGAGGAGGGCAGGTTAGATCCTCTGGAAAGAAATGTACCTTCATGGCCTGGTGTCGGGAAGCAGCACTTTGTTAGCTGGCTCGCTCACATTGACTGGGGGCCAGCGGAGAAACGAAGGTAGAGAAGCCTGCCTCTAGGCCCCGGGGAGGTCGTTGTGGCGGGGCGAGCTATATGTAAAAGGAATTGTCCCTGTGGAAGTGTGGGGACATGGGGCTCATGTGTCTGGGGTTGGGGGGAGGGTGCCCTGTGCTCTTCCCTGCTCTGTCTCAGCACCTCTCCCGCGTGGGAACTCAGGCTGCTTCCAGGGCTCTTCATGGAAAGAACAGTAAAGCTGCTTCTTATAGGAAGTAGGGAGTAGGGAATTCTGCTTAACTGCATATCCTTTTAGTTTCTAGACCATCATTAGAAAAAAATTTAAACCATACGTTTCAGTTTCTGATTTGTGGCCTAGAATATGTTAAACATGATTGAATCTTTCTAAAGACAGGAATTTGCAGGGCCTTGGGGTGTCGTTGACCATAGCATGTTGGCATGTTAGTGGTTACTGCTCCTCCCAGGTCATCTGGTTTAGATGTCCTGTCTCAGAGCAAAAGTGCCTGCAGGACAACACTGTCATTGTCGGGAGTGGATCTTGTCCCCCCGGCTCCTTGGGGGTAGAAATGAAGTCAGGGATCTGGCTTCTTGTCCCCACTATGGCAAGCTGTGCGTGCCTTTGGACTTTCTGAATGCCTGTGTCTCTTTCTGGAAACTGGGTGAGGTGAGGAGGAGGGGTGTGTGGTTGAGATCTCTGCTGGGGTACAGTGGAGGGAGGGCATATTGAATTTCGGCTTTCCTGTCTCAATGCCATCATCAGCCACCCTCCCATCCCACCACACACAGTCTCCAGAGTGAAAGAATAATGCACTTGAGGACAGTGACATGGAATTGTTAGTCTTTGGGTCATTTGGGAGAACCCTGATCTCTCCTGCCAGGGGACTTATTTTCTGATGCCCTCAGAGTGTGGTTAGGTGATCTCTACCCTCTAATGTCTTTCATTTTCTTGGTGTATGAAGATTTTCCTCTGTTTGTGGGCCATATTTGAGTTGCTCCATAAAGCTCAGGACTGTGGCAGGTGACGTTAATGAACTAGCTGGTCTTTAAATAGCACAGTTCGTATAAACAGAATCACCTATTTTATAGCCTGATATTGAAGAAGATTGCTCACTGAGGATTCTGAATGGCTGGTAGAACATTAGAAAGGCAATAAAATTCTCCTCACCCCGCCCCTGCCATGAGGCCAGACTGGCTGAGAACACACACACCACACCAGAGATACTTTCTTTGGGTTGGGCCGGAATCATTCCTCACGATGCATTAAACTCAGGTTGCATCAGAATGAAGAATGGCCAAGCCAAAATCTTCTCCTTCATTATCGGAAACTTAGTCATTTGTTCTCTGAGTCAGCTTAATGGCGTGTAATGTTCACATCGCATTCTTTTGGGGCCAGGCCAAGAACCAGCATGCTTGCCAGCATTTCAGCAATGAGCTAATCAGCCTTTTGGCTCCCACATTCCCGGCCAAGAGCTCCATTGGAATTAATACTGTCACTGCAGCAGACCGGAGTCCTTATAAAGATTGTGTTTTCTTTTCCTGTGTCACATGCTGGCCCTTGCTTTCATCAAGTGAGCCCTGAACGCTTTGTCCTTCAGAAAGCTTTCCCAGGTGAGGTTCTGAGATGTGATGCTAGGGATTCACCCCAGCAAATCGTTTATTGAAAAGCTGGATCCTGGTGGCTGCTGAGGATATAAATATGGGTGAAAAATGGCCCCCACCCTCAAGGAGCATGTAATCCATTGTGGGGGTGAACAATATACAAATACATATCTCCTCAGTACCATGAAGTGTCAGTTACACCTCATCAGAAGAGAGCAAAGGAAGGATGTGGAGCTTCAGAGTGTTGGGAAGAGAGGGATGGAAGAAGGCCTTCCAGGGGATGGCAATTTCAGCCTGATCTTGGAGACCTGATTGGATGGGGTTCCCCCAAATGTGGGGCAACCTAATCGGGTGGAAGCCATCCCCGTGGGCACTGAAAGAATTGACCTGAGGCAGAACAAAGGAGATACGTGCTACAGTGAGTGCTGTGAATTATGTAAGACTGATGAATCATAGACCTGTACCCCCAAAATAAACAATACATTGTATGTTAATAAAACAAAACAAAACAGAAAACAAAAAAAGAAGTTTACTGAATACCCCACAAGGCCCCAGTGGGCAGGACACCAAAGCAGACTGTCTGCTGTGGGGCAGTGGGTGGGGCTGTATTTAAAGGGGGAAAGTGAGGAGGTATGGGAACGTAGGGAATTGTCCCTTTCTTGGTAACTGCCTGGTTGTAAGTGGCCCATTGGTTGGTTAGGGCCTATGGATATTTTGAGGTGGGTCACCTGATGGGCCTGTTTGTATTTAGCCAGGGGATTGGAGTCACTGTGGGCTTTTCTACGTTACTCACGGTTCCAGTGTTTAAGCCTGTTGCCCTAAAGCACCCTCTCCAGCTGGCACACAATCGGTGTGCAGTAAGTGATAGCTACTGTCCTTTTGTTGCCTAGACTTCTATTTTCTTTTCTTTTTTTAATTTAAATTCAGTTAGCTAACATATAGTACATCATTAGTTTTAGACATAGAGTTCAGTAATTCATCAGTTGCATTTAACACCCAGTGCTCATTACTTCACGTGTCCTTCTTAATGCCCATCATCCAGTTTCCCCATCTCCCCACCCCCCTCCCCTCCAGCAACCCTCAGTTTGTTTCCTAGAGGTAAGAGTCTCTCATGGTTTGTCTCCCTCTCTGATGACTTCCCATTCAGTTTTCCCTCCCTTCCCCTATGATCCTCTGTGCTGTTTCTTATATTTCACCTATGAGACTTCTGCTTTCTGATGAGTACAATCGAAAAAAGTTGTCTTCCACATCTCTAGGGATTACCTTGTGAGGCCCAGGCGAGATGACACGCTAAGATACCTGGGGAGCAGTGTGTGGGGAAGGCGGGTGCCTGGTGCCTAGTGCACAGTGACCAGGATGTCTGAGCTTGGGTGGTGTCCGGCCTCTGCCTCTTCTGTGGCCACAGAATGGACACCACGCCCTCTGTATGTAGTTTGCAGAAGTTAATAGTCCACATCTGATGAAAAAATGAGCTATGGCTACGTATTCTGTCTCTGTCTCACTAATAAGACACTGTAAGTAAGGAAACAATCCCATTGTGACTTTTAAAATGTCTTCAAAAAGAAAAACTTTTAAAAAATCAATAGAGTATTCTCAATAAGTTTGTGCCAGAGCGGAAGTTTAAAAAGATGTGTGGAGGACTTTTTATATATTCCAGTGCACACGTATACCACAGGTGCCGGTTTGTTCAGCTGCTCCACCACTGCTGGGCATTCCGGATGTGTCCGGTTTGGGGCTATTAAGAATAATGCTTCTCTGTGCACCTGAAACTAATATAACACTGTATGCTAACTAACGAGAATTAAAATGAAAACTTAAAGACTAAAGCTTCTCTGACTATCCTTGTAGTCTTTTGGCTGACATGTCACCCATTTCTCTTGCATATTTACCCAGAAATATACCTGTTGCATCACAGGTATATTTATTTTTAGTAGATAAATGCCAGACAGTTTTTCAAAGTGGTTGAACCAGTGTGTATCTAACCAACGATGAATGAGAATTCAGTTTCTGTACATCCTTGCCAGCACTTGTTGGTTTCTTTTTCACACTTTTCTGCAGGTTGGGTGGTGGCATCTCATTGTGGCTTTTATCTGCATTTTCCTGATTACTGATAACATAGGTTTTTTTCCCATACCACCAAGCAATTTTCTGACAGCAGCTGGGTGTCTTACAGTTCAGTTCAATCCTGACACCATCCCCCTGGGGATACCATCAGATCCCACAGATTAAGGGCTCAGGCCCTCCAGACTGCCCAGGGCCCCCCATCACCTTAGATGCCAATCAAAAGTCCAGGTTGTAACTTGTGCTTCTGACTGACTGGCTATAAATTGGAGGATCCCACCCCCCACCTCACCCGCCTTGGGTTCAATTAGTTTGCTAGAATGGCTCATAGAACTCAGAGAAACATTTACTTACAAGTACCAGTGTATTATAAAGGATGTTATAAAGGATTTAGACGAACAGAGGACAAGGTATGTGGGAAGAAGCTCAAAGCTTCCATGCTTTCTGGGCATACCACTCTCCCTACATCTTCAGATGTTCGTTAACCTGGAAGCTCTCTGACATCTGTTCTTTGGGTTTTGATGTAGGCTTTGTTACCTAGGCACGGTTGATTAAATCATTGGCCTCCTGCCCCTCTTTCCTCTTGGGACACCTGGGGGTGGGATTGAAACATCCCACTGTCTAATCACATAGGTGGTTCCCCTAGTGACCAGCCCTTTCCTTAGGTGATGTAGGAGTTTTTCAAAAGTCCCCTCATTAACAGAACAAGAGGTACCTTGATCCCTTCATCATTTCAGAAAATTTAAAATTTTAGGATCTCTGCACTGGGAATGCCACGAAGACCTAGGGTATCTATCAAAATAGATACATCTTATTATAAATCACAGTATCACAGTTGATAATGTTGAGCACTTCTTTTATGTTATTGTCCATTTGGAGGTCTTCTCTGAAGTGCCTGCTCAGGTCTCTTGCCCATTTGTGATTAGTTGTCTTTTTAAAAAAAAATTGATTTATAACCATTTTGAAATGTTGGACTTAATTCTGCCGTCTTGCTGTTTGTTGTCTTTTTGTCCCACATATTCTTTGTTCCTTTATTTCCCATTTCTTGCCTTTATTTGACTTAATCAAGTAGTTCTTACTCTGTTGTTTTAATCTCAAATTCTTATTTATTCATTCTTGTGTTATCTTTTTAGTAAAGAGATCTCAATTGCATCATGACTTACTATAGACTTCTGATCTGGTCACATATTTCTTTCTTCTATGTATGTTATAGATCCAACATGGTATCATTTCTGTTTTAGGCAGTCAATATTTTAAAGTATTTGTTCATATATTTATCCTTTATGGTGTTCTTCATTCTTTCCTGTAGTTCTGTGCTTGTATTTGGGAATATTTTCTTTTAGCCTGGAGAACTTCATGGAAGTATTCTTATAGTGCAGATCTATTCACAGCAAATTCTCTTGACCTTCGTCTGAGAACACATTATTTTTGAAAAATATCTTCACTGGGTATAGATTCTAGGTTGACAGTTTTTTTTTTTTTTTTCCAACATTCTCAATATGTCAGCATTTTCACTATGCTCTTTGTGTCTTCTGGCTTTTATAGTGCTTGTTGAGAAATTAGCCTTTTGTTTGATTGTTTTTCCTGTAAAAGTAATGTGCTTTTTTCTTTGCCCAGTTTTAAGATTTTCTGTCTTTGTGCCTGTGCCTGTGTGTGCATATGTGCCTGTGCTTGTGTTTTGTATTTATCCTGTGTGGGATTCGTGGAACTTTTTGAATTGTGTAGAATCTTTAATCAGGCTTGGAAAATTCTCAGACATTATTCATTCAAATGCTGCTATTGCCCTGTTTTTTTTACCCCGTCTTTCTTATTACACATTTGTGATACTTTTGACTCTGTCCTACGTATTTTTTATGCTCTGTACAGTTGTTTTCTTTCCTTTTTATATTTTTTTCTGCCCAAACCTCAGTTTCAGATCCATATTTCTGAAAGTTTGGATATTTTCTATTGGGTCTGTCTGAGTTTCTCTAACTGGGTCTTCAGTTCTTGCTGCTTTACTTTAAAAACATCAAGTAAGTTCTTAATTGCAGAGATTATGTTCTTCAATTATAATGTCCATTTTATTACTATTTTTCTGTAGATTCTAAGACTTGAAATTCTTCATCTTTTCATCCATTTGTTCACCACTTCCTATTTTTAAACATATTACTCATTTTTTCTTACCAAGTTTATTGAAGAATGATTTACATAAAATAAACTATATCCATTTAAAGTGTATAATTGGTGAGTTATGACAGTTGTCTACAACAAACGTGAGACAGCATTTTCATCACCCCCAAGAGATTCCTTGTGTTCCTTTACAGTCCATCCCTTGCTCTGCCTCTAGGTCCCAGGAAAACACTTTTTGTCATTTTAGAATAGTTTATATTTTGCATTATGTAATCATACTTTTTGTCATTTTAGAGTAGTTTACATTTTGCATTAAGAGTACTGTGTACTATTAAAAGGATTATTCACCATGACCAAGTGGGATTTATTCCTGGGCTGCAAGGCTGGTTCAACATCCACAAATCAATCAACGTGATACAATACATTAACAAAAGAAAGAGCAAGAATCATAGGATCCTCTCAATAGATGCAGAAAAAGCATTTGACAAAGTACAACATCCTTTCTTGATCAAAACTCTTCAGAGTATAGGGATAGAGGGTACATACCTCCATATCATAAAAGCCATCTATGAAAAACCTACAGCGAATATCATTCTCAATGGGGAAAGGCTGAGAGCTTTCCCCCTAAGGTCAGGAACACGGCAGGGATGTCCACTCTCACCACTGCTATTCAACATAGTATTAGAAGTCCTAGCCACAGCAATCAGACAACAAAAAGAAATCAAAGGCATCCAAATCGGCAAAGAGGAAGTCAAACTCTCACTCTTTGCAGATGATATGATACTGTATGTGGAAAACCCAAAAGACTCCACCCCAAAACTGCTAGAACTCATACAGGAATTCAGTAAAGTAGCAGGATATAAAATCAATGCACAGAAATCAGTGGCATTCCTATACACCAACCACAAGACAGAAGAGAGACAAATCAAGGAGTCTATCCCATTTACAATTGCACCCAAAACCATTAGATACCTAGGAATAAATCTAACCAAAGAGGCAAAGGATCTGTACTCAGAAAACTATAAAATACTCATGAAAGAAATTGAAGAAGACACAAAGAAATGGAAAAACGTTCCATGCTCATGGATTGGGAGAATCAACATTGTGAAGATGTCAATGCTACCTAGAGCAATCTACACATTCAATGCAATCCCCATCAAAATACCATCCACTTTTTTCAAAGAAATGGAACAAATAATCCTAAAATTTGTATGGAACCAGAAGAGACCCAGAATAGCCAGAGGAATACTGAAAAAGAAAAGCAAAGCTGGCGGCATCACCATTCCGGACTTCCAGCTCTATTACAAAGCTGTCATCATCAAGACAGTATGGTACTGGCACAAAAACAGACACATAGATCAATGGAACAGAATCGAGAGCCCAGAAATGGACCCTCAACTCTATGGTCAACTTATTTTTGACAAAGCAGGAAAGAATGTCCAATGGCAATAAGACAGTCTCTTCAACAAATGGTGTTGGGAAAATTGGACAGCCACATGCAGAAGAATGAAACCGGACCATTTCCTTACACCACACACAAAAATAGACTCCAAATGGTTGAAAGACCTAAACGTGAGACAGGAGTCCATCCAAATCCTAAAGGAGAACACAGGTAGCAACCTTTTCGACCTCAGCCGCAGCAACTTCTTCCTAGAAACATCGCCAAAGGCACGGGCAGCCAGGGCAAAAATGACCTATTGGGATTTAATCAAGATAAAAAGCTTTTGCACAGCAAAAGAAACAGTCCACAAAACCAAAAGACAGCCGACAGAATGGGAGAAAATATTTGCAAATGACATATCAGATAAAGGGCTAGTATCCAAAATCTATAAAGAACTTATCAAACTCAACACCCAAAGAACAAATAATCCAATCAAGAAATGGGCAGAAGACATGAACAGACATTTCTCCAAAGAAGACATCCAAATGGCCAACAGGCACATGAAAAAGTGCTCAACATCGCTCGGCATCAGGGAAATCCAAATCAAAACCTCCATGAGATACCACCTCACACCCGTCAGAATGGCTAAAATTAACAAGTCAGGGAACGACAGATGTTGGTGGGGATGTGGAGAAAGGGGAACCCTCCTACACTGTTGGTGGGAATGCAGGCTGGTGCAACCACTCTGGAAAACAGTATGGAGGTTCCTCAAACAGTTGAAATTAGAGCTACCGTTCGATCCAGCAATTGCACTACTGGATATTTACCACAAAGATACAAATGTAGGGACCCGAAGGGGTACATGTACCCCAATGTTTATAGCAGCAATGTCCACCATAGCCAAACTGTGGAAAGAGCCAAGATGTCCATCGACAGATGAATGGATAAAGAAGAGGTGGTATATATACACAATGGAATATTATGCAGCCATCAAAAGGAATGAGATCTTGCTATTTGCAACGACGTGGAAGGAACTGGAGGGTGTTATGCTGAGTGAAATAAGTCAATCAGAGAAAGACATGTATCACATGACCTCACTGATATGAGGAATTCTTAATCTCAGGAAACAAACTGAGTGTTACTGGAGTGGTTGGGGGTGGGAGGGATGGGGTGGCTGGGTGATAGACATTGGGGAGGGTATGTGCTACGGTGAGCGCTGTGAATTGTGCAAGACTGTTGAATCACAGATCTGTACTTCTGAAACAAATAACGCAACATATTTTAAGAAAAAAGAAAAAGAAGAAGATAACAGGAGAGGAAGAAAAGGGGAGTATGTCAGAGGGGGAGACGAACCATGAGAGATGATGGACTCTGAAAAACAAACTGAGGGTTCTAGAGGGGACGGGGGTAGGGAGATGGGTTAGCCTGGTGATGGGTATTGAGGAGGGCACGTTCTGCATGGAGCACTGGGTGTTATGAACAAACAATGAATCATGGAACACTGCACCAAAAACTAATGATGTAATATATGGTGATTAACAATAAAAAAATTAAAAAAAAAAGAGTACTGTGTACTTTTTTTCTCTCTGGCTTCTTTTACTCAGTGTGACAGTTTTGAGACTCATCCATGTTGTAGTATTAGCACAGTGTTGAATAGCCATGGTAAGAGTGGACAGCCTTGCCTATCTGCTAGTTTTAGGAGGAAAGTAGTCCATATTTCACCTTTAAGTATGAAGCTGGCTGTTGGTGTTTTATAAGTGCCCTTTATCAGGCTGAGAAAATTCGTCTGTTCCTGTTTGAGAATTCTTATCATCAGTGGTTGCTGAATTTTGTTAAATGTCTTTCTGCATCTATTGAGATAATCATTTGGTTTTTATTCTTTATTCTGTTATGTTGGAGGAGGTAATCAAGAGGACATGACCATGACCATGTGTTGACCCTTGAGCTTGACCTGGGCAATCAATTGGAGGCTCCTCACTCCCAACCCTGTCCTTGGAATGTGTGCTCTGCCTCTTTGTTCCCACTGTGGGAGCTGTCCCAAGGACATAGCCTTGTTGAGTCCATCTGGATCGAGTATGTGACTGAATCCAGTTAAGGCATCTATATAGACTTTTAACTGGCAGGTGGGCGTGGAGACCTACCTGTCTTATGGCTGCCCAAGACAGGCCTCGTAAGTAAGCTGCCTTGCTTGTTATACCTGCCGCCTACCAATTTGGAGTGGTCTGCCTCATCCTTTGCCTCTTTCTCTTCTGAGTATCCATATACAGGGGCCAGTGAGAACTACTGTGTTTATGTGGTAAATTTCATTGATCTTGAATGTTAAACCAACCTTGTGTTCTTGGAATAAACCTCATTTAATTGTGATGTTTTATCCTTTTGAAATATTTCTGGATTTGATTTGAGAATGTTTTAAGGATTCTAATGTCTAGTTACATGAGGGATATTGGCCTGTAAGTTTGTTTTCTTGTAATGTCTTCATCTGGTTTTGGTACCAAGATAATAGTATCTCATAAAATGAGTTCAGTGTTCTCTCTTCTATTTTCTGGAAGAGTTTGTGTGGAATCAGTATTATTTTTTTCTTAAAGGTTTGGTAGAATTCACCTGTGTGCCCTCTGAGCTTAGTGTTTTTAACTAGGAATTGAATTTATATAATAGATCTGAGCCTATGTAGGCTATCTGTTGCTTCTTGAATGAACTTTCATCATTGTCTTTCAGGGAATTTTACCAATTTTTCCAAGTTGTTTAATTTGTTGGCAAAAGTTG
This sequence comes from Eumetopias jubatus, assembly GCF_037043125.1. Classification (NCBI taxonomy): domain Eukaryota; kingdom Metazoa; phylum Chordata; class Mammalia; order Carnivora; family Otariidae; genus Eumetopias; species Eumetopias jubatus. The sequence continues at coordinate 1,436,588 of NW_028274842.1, read as the reverse complement.
TTCAGGATTTTCTTTTATTGTCTATAGGACCTGTAGAGATACTTCTTCCATTTTTGATATTGATGGTTTATGTTCTCTTTATTTTTTTATCGTGATCATTCTAGCCATGAGTTTATTATACATTTATACATTTTATTGATCTTTTCAAAGAACCAACTTTCAGCCTGGTTTATTTTCTCCAAGTCTGTTTTAAATTTTGTTGATTTCTGCTCTTTATTATTTCTTTTTCTTCAACTTACTTTGGGTTTACTTTGCTCTTTTTGTTTTAAGCTCCTTTGAGGAAGAATCGAAGGCCATTGTTTAGAAACCTGTAGTCTGTCCCTGATCTCGAGAGCAGCCTTCCTGGATTCTTGATTTAGATACAAATCCCTATCTCATCAGTCCTGAAGTTTCAACCAACTAAAGATTTTGAGCTCTGCCACACACTGAATGGTGTAAAATCTGGCAAGACTTGAGGGGTAGATGGACTGGGGACTGTTGAAGGCCCTTTTCCTTTCATGTGACTCTGTCCTCTAACACCTGGAGACATGGGAAGAGATGTCAGTCCGTCTTGCTGCCCAGTCCCCTCACCTTTTGCACAGTCTCAGAGCTCAGCAGTTGTTTGATGAGGGGGAACAGGCCTTGTCTTTTGGTATCCTTAGTTTCCAGTCTGTTGAAGCCCCTGTGACTGCAAAGAAGTTCTGCTGGTTTTTCTTTCCTCCCATAGAATCCTTTAGCTTAGACCAAGCCTGAGTCTTAGCCAATGTTCAGAATTAGTTGCTTATTTTTAGCTTATCTAGAAGGACTCTTCCTTGTGTAGAATTTTAATTCATATAGTCTTCATTGTTTTGATGGTTTTGGAAATAATAGTTTATGCAGTTTATCATTTAAAAAATAATCTGCTTTTTCCATCGGTAGTGTTGCCCTGCTCTAACCTACAACATTCTACTTGAAGGCAGAATTCCCCTCCCCCCTTTGATACAATCCAATGCATCTATTTTAAGCGTACAGATTAATGAATTTTGATGTATGTGTACTGCAGTGTAACTACCACCACAGTCAGGGTATAGAACATCATCCCCAAAAGTCCATGGAATTGTACAGTGTATACTGGCTTCTTTTTTGTGTTTAGCTTCTTTTTTTCAACATCTCTGCTTTTGAGCTTAATCCGTGTGGTGTGGATGTGTTTTGTTCCTTTTTATGGTTAACTGGTATTCTGTTGTATGGTATGTTGGTTTATTTGCCTATTGATAGACATTTGGTTTATTTCTAGCTTTGACTATTATCAATAAAGCTGCTATGAACACTGTGTACATGTCTCTTGTGTAGGAATATGGATTCATTTCTCTTGGGTAAATAGCTAGGCTAGGTAGTATGGTCAGTACTATAGTAAGTGGTTTTATAAGGATCTGCCAAACTTTTCAAAAGTTCTTGAATGATTTTTACACTCCCTCTAGCCATATATGACAGTTCCAGTTTATTGCCATTTGTATCTACAGTTGTTATTTTCATTTTATTTTAGCCATTCTGTTAGATGTATATTGTATTTCATTGTGATTTTAGTTTTTATTTTCCTGAGGACTAATGACGGCAAGCCTCTTTTTCATATGCTCCTTTAGCTGGTTGATATGTCTTCTGTGATGTGTCTGTTGAAATATTTTGCTATTTTTTTTAATTGGACTGTTGTTTCCTTATTACTGAGTACAAAAGTTGTTTGTATATTCTGAATATGTCTTTTTTCAGACATGTGTTAAATATTTTTTTTTGTTCTATTACTTGCCTTTTCATTTTGTAACAAGTGTCTTTCAAATAGGAGAATTTTAAAGTTTTGATGGAATATAAATGACCATTTTCCTCCTTTGATTGGTATGTTGCTGCTTGTTTTATGTAGCAAAGAAATCCTAGTCTACCCCAAGGTCAAAAAGATTTTCACCTTTGTTTTAGTCTAGAAGTGTTATGGATTTGGCTTTTATATTTCAGTTAACTGTTTGTATGGTGTTGTTACGAATCCAGGTTTATTTTCTTTTTCTTCATGTGAGTACCTGGTTCTTCTGACGTAGTTTGCTGGAAATTCTTTCCTTTCCCTGTTGAGATGCCTTGGCAACTTTATCAAAATCACTAGATCATACATGCTTGGGTCTGTTTTTAGACCCTATTCTGTTCTATCTATAAGCCTATTATGTTAATAATATCACACTGTACTGATCACTGGATATTTGAAATCAGGTAAATTAAGTTCTCCAACTTTGTTCTTTTTCCAAATAGTTGTGACTATCCTAGGTTTTTGCATTAATTTTTTTTTTTTTTTTTTTTTTAGAATCAGGCTCTCAACTTCTAAAAATTTTGCTAGGATTTTGATTGAGATTGCTTGGCACCTATATATATCAATTCAAGGAGAATTGACACCGAAACAATAGTGAATGTGCAAACCAATTCCAATTATAATCTCTCTTTTTATTTTTAATTTTTAAAAAGATTTATTTATTTATTTTAGAGAGAGAAAGGGGGAGAGAGGGTGGAGGGAGGGGCAGAGGGAGAGGGAGAGAGAAACTCAAGCAGACTCTGTGCTGAGCATGGAGCCGGAGGCAAGGCTGATCTCATGACCCGGAGACCATGACCTCAGCCGAAACCAAGAGTTGGAGGCTTAACCGACTGTGCCACCCAGGTGCCGCATAATCTCTCCTTTTATTAATAAGTTTTAAATGTCTTTTGGCAATATCTTGAAGTTTTCTTCCAGTATACAAATCTTGCACATATTTTCTTAAATTTATCTCCTCAAATATTTCATGGTTTTGGATGCTATTATACATGGTAGTTTTAGGAGATTTTCATTTCTTTTTTTGTTTTAAAGATTGTTTTATACTTTATTAGAGAGAGAGAGAGAGAGAGAGAGAGGGCACATGAGCAGAGGGAGGGGCAGTGGGAGAGGGAGAAAGAGAATCTCAGGCAGACTCCCCACGGAGTGTGGAGCCAGTGCCGGGCTGGATCTCATGACCCTGAGGTCATGACCTGAGCTGAAATCAAGAGTCAGTCATGTAGCCAGCTGAACTACCCCGGCGGCCCAAGAGATTTTCATTTCTCATTGTTAGCTAATGTATAGTTTTCTTTGGTTTTTGTTCTCGTTTTTTGCTTGTATATTGAACTTTATCCTCCACTTAGGTAAAGTAACGTATCAGTTTTAATAACCTTTTCCCCTATGATCTTGTCATCTGCAAATAAAGATAGTTTTACTTACGGATTTCTACTATGTATACCTTTTATTTATTTTTTCCCACCTTATTGTCTAGGACCTTCAGTCTAAAATTGAATAGCAGTGGCAAGAGTAGATCTTCTTGCCTTGTTCTTTAACTTAGGGGTAAAGTAGTCATTCACCATTAATTATAATGTTAACTGTAGGTTTTTCATAGATCACTTTATCAGCTTGAGGATCCCTTCTCTTTCTTCTTTCCTAAATTTTTAATATTTTTATCATGAATGTTTCTTGAATTTTGTCAAATGCTCTTTCTATATTTATTGAAAGAGTCATAGGTTATTTTTCCTTTGTTCTGTTAATATTTTAAATTGCATTTGGTGAATTTTGGATGTTAAACTTTCATTCCTAGGTTGAACCCCACTTGGTCCTGATGGTTTTTTTAGAATGTATGTATGTATGTATCCATCTGTCTTCCTGAGTTTGATTTGCTAATACTTTTAAAAGGACTTTTACATCTGTGATCAAGAAGGAAATTGTTCAGTTTTCTTTACTTGTGTTATCTCTGCCTGGTTTTCTGATGGGATAGAGTTGATCTCATTAAATGTATTGGATGGTGTTTGTTCCTCTATTTTCTGAAAGAGTTTATATTGGGTTGTGTTATTTGTTTCTTAAATTTTTGATAGAATTTATATAGGCTTCAAGTTTTCTTAGTGAGAAGATTTTTAATTAAGAATAACTAGAATTTGAATGAAAACTTGAAATATTAAAAAAATGAATTTAGCTTTTTAAACCTTTTCAGATTTTTGTGTCCTGAGTCAGTTTTAGCATTTCATGTTTTGTAAGGTATTGATTTTTTCTAAGTTATTAAGTTTAGTGACAAAATTTCTTTTTAATATTGCATTATTATTTTTTTCATTATTGTAAGATCTGTAATGATGTCTCCTCTTTCACTACTGAAATTTGTAATGTGTTTTTTTCTCTTTTCTCGATCAGTCTAGGTAGCAGTTAATCAATTATATTGACTTTTTCAAATATGTAGATTTTGCTTTTATTGATTTTCTCTATTTCTTGTCTGTTTTTCCTTTTATTGACTTTTATTCTTAACTTACATTTTTCTTCCTTTACTTACTTTGGATATACTTTGGTGTTATTTTTCTAGCTTACTAAGGTAGAAGCTAAGATAATTGATTTTGGATTTTTTTCCCATCTGATATTGGCATTTAGACCTATAAATTTCCCTCTAAGCACTGCTTTAGCTGTATCTTGCATATTTTTAAACTTTTATTTTGAAATAATTATAGACTCATAAGAAGTTGCAAAAATAATATCCTTCGTGTACTTTCCCCCAATGGCAACATCTTATATAACTGAGGTACAATATCAGATTCAGGGAATTGACACTTACATATTGATATATTGATATATTGACATTGATGCACTGTTAACTAGACCACAGGCATTATTCAGCTTTCATCGTATTTTTAACATGCATATTTCTGTGTATGTGTGTGTACACTTTTATGAAGTTTTATTCCCTGTATAGATTTGGGTAGTCACTACCACAGTCAAGACACAAAATTGTTTCCTCACTACAAAGAACTCCCTGTACTTCATCTTTGTATTCACGCTCTTTCTCCATCCCACCCCTGTCCCTAACCTTTGGAAACTACTAATCTGTTCTTCATCTGTATCGTTTTGTCATTTTGAGAATGTTATGTAAATGGAATCACATAATATGCAGTCTTTGGAGATTAACCCCCTCCCCCCTCCAAATATAATGTTCTTGAAGTACTTCCAGATTGTTGCAGGCATCAGAAGTTTATTCCCTTGTATTGCTAAGTAGTATTACATTGTATGGATATACCAGAGTTTGTTCAACCACTTACTCATTGAAGGGCATTTGGATTGTTTCCAGTATTGCTATTAAGAATAAAGTTGCTATGAACACTCATGTACAGGTTTGTGTGTGTGTGTGTGTGTGTGTGTGTGTGTGTGTGTGTGTGTGTGTATGAACATAAAATTTCATTTTCTGGGACAGATGCCTCTGAGTACAACTTCTGGATCATGTGATGGTTGCATGTGATGGTTGCAAGTATAATTAGAAGTGCCAAACAGTTTTCCAGATTGGCTGTATCATTTTACATCACAGCTGGAAATTTATGACTATCCCACGTTTTTACTGTCTCGTATCTTCATTTTCAGTCAGTTTAAAGTATTTTCTAAAATTCCTTTTAATATCTTCTTTGTTTCCTGGGTCTTTTAGAAATGTGGCATTTTATTTACAAATATTTAGGGTTTTTCTAGATACTCCTCTTGCTGATTTCTAATCTAATTTTTTTTGTAGTCAAATACTTTGTATTACTTAAAATTTTTTCTTGTTCACTTGAAATTAGTTTGTATTCTTCAGTTATTGGCTGTGGTGTTCTAAAAGTTTCAGTTAGGACAATTGATTGGTGGTATTAAGTCTTCTATTCTTATTGATTTCATATCTACTTGGTTTATATCGTACAGAGAGATGTGTTGTCTTATTGCTACTTTTAATTCTGTTAATTATTGTGTGCATCCATATGCAGGATTGGTGTGTCTTAATAGATTGACATTTTTATCATTATAAGATGTCGTTCTTCATCTCTGGTTAGTGTTTGTGTAGCATATCTTTTTCTGTTCTTTTTCTTTTACCATGTTATATCTTTATCTTTCTTTAAGATTTTAAAATTTTGTTTATTTGAGAGAGAGAGAGCAGAGGGAGAGGGATAAGCAGATTCTACGCTGTGTGCAGAGCCCAATGTGGAGCTCAGTCCCATAACCCTGAGATCATGACCTGAGCCGAAATCAAAAGTTGGATGTTCAACCAACTGAGCCACCCAGGCACCCCAATTTATGTCTTTATCTTTAAAGTGGGTATTATTGTAGATGACATATTGTTAAGGTGTGTTTGTTTTTTTTTTACCCTGTCTTTGCCTTTTAACTGGAATGTTTTGACCATTTATTTATTGTAATTATTGATATGGTTGGGTTTAAATCTATCTTGCTATTAAAAAATTGTTTTTTGTTTCTCTTTCTTTTTTATTAGTTCTGTATCTTTTCATATTCCTTCTTATCTCCATCACTGACAATTCCTATCTGTTTTAATTTTTGTTGTTTTGTTATTTTTTTGATGGTTAATTACCTGGTACCATTTTAATTCCTTCTGAAGAAATTCCTCTAACATCTCTTGTTGCTTACGTTTGCTGGTGTCAAATTCCTTTAGCTTTTGTTTATCAGGAAATGACTTTATTTCTCCTTAATTTGGAAGAATATTTTTTTGGAAGTAAAATTTTAGATTAACAGTCTTTTTTTTCCAGCACTTAAAGGATTTTGTGTTTGGCTGTATAATTTCTGATAAGACATCTGTGCTAATTCTTATATTTCCTCCTCTTTACTTAAAGTTCTCCTACTCTTTGATGTCTCAGTATGGTTTTCATTGTGGTTTTCTTTCTTAAATTTCGTTAAGCTTTTTCAGTCTGCAGGTTTATTGGTTTTTATCAAACTTGGAATATTATCTGGTATTTTATGACATTTCAAATATTTTTTCTGTGTACCTTCCTCTTCAGTTCTGGAACTTCTGGTTATATTACACCACTTGATCCTGTCCCACAGGTAACTGGAGCTCTTTTTTCTAGTCTTTTTTCTCTCTCTGTCACTTTGGGTGTTTTTTATTTCTGTGTTGTCTAGTACCTTTTCTTCTGCATATTTAGTCAGCTGTTGATCTCATTTATTGAAATTTTCATTTCTGACATACATGTATTTATTTCACCTCTGTAAGTTCCATCTGGTTCTTTTTTAAATCTTCTGTTTATCTCCTACTATGTTCGTGTTGCCTTTTCAATACTTGTACATAGGTATAATAGTTGTCTTAAATCTTCGTTTAGACAGTTCATTATCTCTGCCTTTCACAGTCTGTTCCTCTTGACTGTTTTTCTCTTGTTTTTGGTTGCCATTTTTGCTTATATGCTTTTTTGTTTCCTTGTAGGTTTAGTAACTTTAATTGGATGGTAGACATCATAAATATTACAGTAAGTATCTGGATTTTGACATCTTTTACAAGAGTGTTGGACTTTGTTCTTTCAGGCAGATAGGTTACTTGTAGATCAGCTTGGGATTTTTTAAGGTTTAATTTTAAGTTTTTTGGGTTGACTGTAGAGTATCTTTTAATGTAGGGCTAATTTAACCCCATTATTTAGGTGCAGCCCTTCTGCTGTCTCTATTTATTGCCATGGTAGTTCACCTAGGGCTCTCAACTCAGGCTGGTCAAAACTATGTCTCCCAAAGTTTTGTTGAGCCATGAAAATTATTTAGCTCATAATTCTTTGGTCAATTTTCCCTCGTTTCATTGACTTTCATGTGTTGCTTAGAATTTGGCAACAGATGAAGGAGACCCCCAAGCAGATTTTTGGAGCTCTTTTTATGAGTGGCTCTTCTCTTCAGAGCCTTTCTGCATAACTGGGGCTCTTTTTTCCTAGTCTTTTTTCTCTCTGTATGTCACTTGGGGTATTAATTTCCAACTGCTTCAGCCTCTCTGAGCTCTGATATGTTTCAGCAACTCAGTATGCTGTGATGTTCTGCTTGGGTTCCCTCCCTTGCCATGCAGTGTGGAAAGGGCTTTAACTAAGAAATTCAAGACAATTATAAGGCTTTTGACAGTTTTTTGCAGACTGTTGTCTGACGTCAGTTGTTTCATATGTATTTTTTTTCCAGTTTTCTGGTTGTTCACAGTCAGGGGGTAAGTCCTACCTTGGTTACTTCATTATGGGCAGAAGCAAAGGTCTCTTTCCTTTAAAATTTTTAAAATCATAAAATACACATAACAGAATTTACTCTCTTAACTATTTTCAAGTGTACAGTTGAGTGACATTAAGTGTATTTACAGAGTTGTGCAACCATGACCACCATCCATCTCTAGAATTGTTTTCATCTTGCAAAACTGAAACTCTGTACCCATTCAATAATAACTGCCCGTTTCCCCCTCACTCCCAACACATGGAAATGACCATCCTACTCTCTGTCTCTATGAATGTGACTACTCTAGGTACTTCATATAAATGGAATCAGATAGGATTTTTCCTTTTGTGACTGGCTTATGTCACTTCCTTTTATTTTTAAGGCAAGTATATCATTTGGTCTTTAATTGTAATGTTAAGATGATGGTTTGTAATACTCAGAACGTTTAAGCCAACAACTGATAATGGCAGAGTGGGAGGAAGATATGTTGGTGTGTTTTTTAAAATTTGTTTATTTTTTTGGTTGGGGATAGACTTTTGTTTTTATTTCATAGCTTGGCATGTGCTTAATCTCATGTAAGATTCTTTATAAATGTTAGGATGAAGAATTAAACTATAGGACTGCCCACTCATATTCTTTTGGCTTAAAGGACATTGTATGTTCACTGAACTCGGTGATTCTGTTTCTCTTATAAGCTGAATTTAAATCTTTCCCTGCAAGTGACACCAGTAGAACTGCCTAAGTTTCATTAATCCTTATCTCTTAATTACACATACTTCTGCAGGAACTTATTTTCAAAAAACTTTAATGAAAGAGCTTTGTTGATTTCTCATGATAGCCCTCTTTAAGAATTACTATCATCTTGAGAATTCTGTCCCGATTTCCCATCCAGTATAGAATTTGCCATCCCACTGTGGTATTCTATATATTTGTCTATGATCTCCTGTTAAAATCCAATGTACTTATTATGTTTATGTCTCTCCCTACAAGTCCTGTTCCCTAGATCTCCTTATTTTGCTGTATCAAATCCAAAGTAGAGATTAATTTAGGGAAGAAAGGGCATCATTATCCTCAATTATAAGTTTAAGTCAGTGACTCACCTAAGTCTCAGGTCTACATTTATTGTCTCTACTTCCTTCCTGTTCTTTCTTGAACCCACTGCGTCTGGATTTTTCCCTGTTACTTCACAAAAACAGCTTTATCAGAATCACCAAAGACGTCTTTGACTTTGCCAAATCCAGTGGTCAAGTCTCAATCTTCATCTTACCTGACTTTTCAGCAGCATCTGAATCCAGGTTTTTGCCCCTTCCTCCTTAAAAAACACTTTTCTTTATTTGGCTTCTGGGACACACTTCTATCCCAACCGTTCTCCTTGCTCTCTGACTGCTTCTTCTCAATATGTTTTTGCTGGCTCCTTCCCATATCCCAGTCCTCACTGGAGAGCCCAGAGCTTGCTCTTCTCTTTCCGCCTCATTCCCTTAGTGATCCCACCCAGTTTCATGGCTTTAAATACCACCTCTAGATTTTAAGTATATCATTCCAGCCTGAACCGCATCCCCTAAACTCCAGGCTCATATTCATCTACCTACCTAACACTGCCATTCGGCTGTATCATGGCATTTCTTACTTCACATTTGAAAAACGTCGTCATTCTCCCTACCTTACTCCTTCCTCAGTTTTCTCTATATCTGTTGGTGGCAACTCCATTCTTCCACTTGTCAGGCTAAAACCCTGGGAATCGTCTTTGACTCCTTGTTTTCTCTCATGCCCCATGTCTAATATATCTGCAAATTTAGTCTGCACTTTCTTCACAATATATTCAGGATTTAACTACTTCTTACCACCTCTACTGCTATCAGGCTGGGCCCAAGGCACCTTTATCTTTCCCCTGGATAATTTCATTAGCCTCTTAACAGGTCTCTTTTTTCTTCAGTTTTTGCCTAGTTACAGGTGATTATCCCCACAGTGGCCAGAATGCTCTTTCTAGAAATGTAGTTTACTTCCCTTTCTGGGAAAATGGAGTTGATGTGCTTTTCTTCATTTCTCCCACTAAGTAAAAGTAAAGATCTTAGACATTATATATAAAAGAAATGCAGACTCTGATGAGGAGAAGAAAGACCAGCTAGGGGCTTCAGGACATAAGGAATGACATGATAGTGAATTCTCTGAGTGTTCTTTTTGTTTTAAACATCTTAGCCTCGAATTTGAGAAGATGGTAACCCATAAATAACAACAGGTGCAGAAAACAAAAACAAAAACAAAATGCAACAGAAGCGTGCTTCCTTTAGGCAAAGGACCAGGAAAGAGACAACCTAGCAAAACAGAAAACTTTTAGATAGTAGCTACTCTACTCCAGTTCTTTCTTATTCTTCTGGGACTCTGATAACATGATTCTTTTATTTTTCACAAGATAGAAGAGAATACCTACCAGTTCTGTAAAGGTATTATTGCCTGGATATTAAAGCCAGAAAAAAAGACATTAAAAGACCAACATCCTTTATGAATATAGATACAAAAATCCATAGCAAAATAGTAGCAAACAATTCAGCAATATATACAAAGAATTGTATAATTTCAGGGATGCAAGTCTGCCTCAATATTTGAACGTCCGTGTAATACACCATATTAACAGGCTAAAGAAGAAAAAGTAAATGATCATATCACTCAATTTAATGAAGCATTTGACAAAATCCAACATCGTATAAAGAGTCTCAGAAAACAAGGAATAGAAAGGTTACTCAGCTTGATAAATAGCATATACAAAACCTACAGTTAACATCATATTTAAAATGAAAGACTGAATGATCTCTGCCTAAGATCAGTAACAGGACAAGTATACCTGCTCTTATTCCACATGGTGCTGGGAGTTCTAGACTATGCAGTAAGACAAGACAAGAAAATAAAAGGCTTACAGATCAGAAAGGATGAAATAAAATTGTCCTTGTCTGCAGATGTCATGTAGGAAATCCCAAGGAATTTACAAAACAAAAACAAAATAAACGAGAATTAATAAGTGAGTTTAGCAGTGTTGTGTAATACAAAATAAACGCACAAAAATCAGCCTTATTTTTGTGTGTTATTATTAATGAATATGTGGACACCAAAATTATAGTTCCTGAAAAATAAACATGTAGGTATAAATCTAACAAAACATTTATAGAACTTTTATACTGTAAAGTACAAAACCCTGATGAAAGAAAGAAAAGTAGATCTACCTAAATAAATGGAGAGATATACTATGTTCATGGATTGGAAAAATCAACACAGTAAAGATGATGATTCTTCCCAAATTGTTACACAGGTTTAAGGTAAATTCTATTAAAAATCATAGCAAAATTTTTTATAGCTATACACAAACTGATTATAAAATACATATGGAAAATAAAGGAGCTAGAATAGCTAAAACAATTTGGAAAAGGAAAATTAAAGGGGGAGGGATCAGTCTCCCTAATTTCCAGATTTTATAGCCACCATAATCAAAACTTTGTGGTACTGACAGAAAGATAGACAGCGAGAGCACTGAACAGTACAGGGAACCTAGTGTAGAAAATAGTATAGAGAATCACACCAATATGCCCAAATGATTTTTGAGAAATTATCTTCTCAAATGATTTTGAGAATTGCAAAAGTGATTCAAGGGAGAAAGGATAGCCTTTCTGACAAATAGTGCTGGAGCGATCAAACATTCATAGGCAAAGAATGAAACTTAATCTAAGTCTCACGCCTATATAAAAATTAACTTAAAATGTATCGCAAACTCAAATATAAAAATATAAAACTTAGAAAAAAATAGAACAAATGCTTTCATTTTAGGGCAAAGGTTGGGCAAAGAGTACTTTAAGAGAAGAAGTAATAAATTGGATTTCATGAAAAATAAAAACTTTTTCTCTGCAATAGAAAAAGGAGGATGAAAAGACAAGCTACAGTCTGGGAGAAATACCGAGAAAAGACTGATAATGGAATATATAAAGAATTGTCAAAACTCAACAGTAAAAAAACCAAACAATTCAACTAGAAACTGCACAAAAGACATGAAGATGAAATTTCACCAAAGAGGAGATCTAGATAGCAGATAAGCGCATGAAAAGATACCCAATATCATGAGCCATTCAAGAAGTACAAATTAAAACCACAATGAGATATTATGATACACACATCAGAATGGCTATGATAAAATGAATAGTGATAATAGCAGATCATGGTGAGGATGTGGAGGAACTGGATCTCATGCACGGCTGGTGGGGATGTAAAATGGTACAGGCACTCTGGGAAACAGTTTGGCAGTTTCTTATAAAATTAAACTTGTAACTACCACACAATCTAGCAATAAAAGCTCCTGGGCATTTATCCCAGAGAAATGAAAACTATGTTCACACAAAAGCTATTCACAAGTGTTCACGGTAGGTTTATTTGAAATAGCCAAAATCTGGAAACAACTCATATGTTCTTCAGCGGGTGAACAGTTAAACAAACTGTGGCACATCCATTCCATGAAATGCTCCTCAGCAACGAAGAGGACTGAACTGTACACATGGGACAACCTGGATGAATCTCCAGAGAATTAGGGCGACTGAGAAAAGCCAATCCTAAAAGGTTGCATACTGTATTATTCCATTTATATAATATTCTTGAAATAAGAAAATTATAAGAAATGGAGGACAGATTGGTGGTTGCCAGGGCTTCAGCAAGAGATGGGAGTGGGAGGTAGTGACTGTAAACAAGAAACATGAGGGACCCTTGTGGGAGTAGAAGTGTTCTACATCTTGACCGCGTCAGTGTCAGTATCTTGTTTGGGATCATGTTCTATAACTTTGTAAGATGTCGCCCTTGGGGGAACTGGGTTAAGGGTACCTGGATTACCTCTGTATTATTTCTACAACTCCATGTGAGTCTACAATTATCTCAAAATCTCAAAAGTTTAATTAAAAAATATAGGTTAGATCATACCATCCCTGTGTCCAAAACTCTCCACAGTCTTCCCTGTGCCCCTCATGGTATAAGGCAAAGTGGCACTGAGCTTCACATGACCTGGTCTCTACAGGTTCTAGGGTTTACTTCCTGCCACTTGCCCCAGCTGACTTTGTTTAACCACATCAGCATCCTTGCTGTTCCCCACACACCAAATGCATAGTCAAAACTGAAACTCATTTTACTCCCCCTTTTACTTTGGTTTCTAGGAAACTTACATTTTGAGACAAACAATTTTTAAATTCAGATTTATGGAGTACCTTTCAAGTGCTAGGATTCTAGGTGCTTGGGCACTGTCAGTGAACAGATCAGTTAGAAACCCTGCCCCGAGGAGCCTTACATCCTGTCAAGGGGAGATAGACACAGCATACAGGGGCTGTAATAAAGGAGCATGTTGTGATAGAGGACAGAGCAGGGCAGGGGAGATTAGGAGTGCTGGCCATGGGAGGGTAGGGCTGCCCTTGTTGAGCCGGGGACATCTGAGGACAGACTTGGGGCAGGCAAGGAACTTAGATGAGTGGATATTTGGGAAAGAATGCCCGAGAGGCAGGGACGTAGTTGCAGATGCCAGGGACAGCCAGAGAGTGTGGGTGGTGGGGCAGAGTGGAGGGTGAGGAGATGGTGGCTGAGAGCTGAGGGCAGTAGGGGCACGGAGGGTAAGCAATTGATGGGCCTTGGAGGTCAGCGGGAGAATTTGGCTTCTACTCTGTGGGAAACAGGGAGCTATTGTAAGGTTTTGGGGAGGATGGGGACATGAATGGATTTAGGTTCTAACAGGATGACTCCGCTGCTCTTTCAGGGCACAAGGACAGAAGAAGGAGCCCATTAGGAGGTCATCCCATTGACACGGGAAAGGGTGATTGTGGTGTGCACCAGAGTGGTGGGGTGTGAAGGGTCGGATGCTGGATATGGTTGACGGTAGAGCTCACAGGGCTTGCTCACAAACATAGACGTGTGACATGAGAAGGATGCCTGGAAAGGTGGCATTTTGTGGTCGGGATGGAGAAACCATAAGGGGCTTCAGGTTGGGAAGGGTGGGAGGCTGAAGGTTCCTGTTTGGACCTGTCATATTGGAGGTAGGAACAGGCCATTTCATGTGGGTTAGAACTGCATTTCGGTGGGTGGACGGGGTTACCGAAGGGGGCACAGAGGGGCAAGGACCTGGGACTGACGCTGGGGCATCTGGCGTCAAGAGGTCAAGGAGAAGACCCACGTCCATCAGAGTGAGAAGAGCAGCTCGTCGGGTGGCAGAGAACCGAAGGGGCCCTGGGCAGATAGGATGACACGGGTCAGATGTGGGGAACACTTGAGAGGACACTGGCAGCAGGACCGGGGCAACATGGAGTGGCTGGTGGCTGGGAGAAGGGCAGGCAAAGCCTGGCCGGAGCAAGCGGAGACAGCGAGGAGGGTGGGCATGTTTTCCCGTGGAAAGAATAAGGGCACATGGCAGTGGCTGGTGTGAGCTAGCTCACGTTTGCTGTGGTCAGCCAGCTTGCTCCCGACTGGCGGCTGCAGGGGCCCTCCTGCCCCCGTCCACCCACACTTCCTCTGACGTAGGCGCCCAGAGCGGCTCCCGGGAGCGCTGTCTACAGCGAAGGCCGTCATCAGATATGGGAAGAAGGTAGACATGGAGACATAAAACACTGTCTGAATGAAGGGCAATCATATTTGAAGTAATTTGAAGATTGACAGGAAATTCATAAAGGGGATATGGAGTTCCATTTACAAGAGCGGGAGATTGCCTTGTCCATAGCTTCCTGACCTCTGGAAGAACAGAAGTTGCTGCTGGCAGAGTTCCCAAACATGAAAATGTAAAATGGAATTGAATAATCTCTCTTAAATCAATTTTGTGAGCCAAATGACCTACAGAGGGAAGTGATACAGTGCAGGTAGACGATGCTGCGCTCCATCTGCTGAATACATTATGACAATTGAGTGTGGAGAGATAACCAGATACTGCTTGCCTTCGGTTCCTGGGAGTCTGGTAACGCCCTTTCCTCAGCCTCCCCAGAAGCTGTCTTGGGGAGGCGGGCCTCTTTTTCTGGCTTTGGTGAGGTGACTGCATCCTCTGTCAGCAGGGCCCCCTGGGGCGGGTTTGGAGGGGTGCTCTGGCCCTGCGGCAAGGCCTCTGCCTGCACTTATTAGCACTGGTTGTTGCTGTCTCTGAGGCATGGTTCTAGACTTTGCTTCCTGCTGTCCTTTCCATGATCAGCCAGGTGCCATGGTTAACCATGGGGACGAGCAGGGATGCTGCTGGTGGCACTTAATTCAAGGAGTGTCTTCGACTGGAGGCTCACCCGGGCAATGGCTGTGGGCATTGTGGTGCTTTCCTTTAGTGGCACAGTTAGACCAGGCACAGCGGGAGTCAGACTGGGGGGCAGGTGGGTGAGGGACCAGCCGGGGCCATAGCAGCACACCAGCCAAGGTGCCTGGGACACTCATGTCACCCATCCTGAGCTCCCTCAGCTGGACGGTCCCCCGGTGCACATGGAGGAAATATTTCTCAGTGCACCTTAGGGAGCTTGGCAGTTAGTGGCTGTTTTTTTATTGGATTCTCAGGATGACTGAGCACATGTTTCCACCTGGTTTCATGCTTTCAAGGCATTTCAGAGCTTTCTTGGCTGTGTGGTTGGCAGAGAAAGTGCCTGACAGTGCAGGCCTGTGCTGGGGATACCTGGGCACCTATGGTTGCCACTAGCCAGGAGTCTGGAGGTGTTTTCTGTAAAGGTCCACGTAGTAAATATTGTAGGTATGTGGGCTGCATGTAGTCTTTGTTATGTTCTTTTTCTCCCCCCCTTCAACCTTTTAAAATCACAAAAACCATTTTATTTCATACGCGGTACAAAAGCAGGTGGCAGGCTGTAGTTTATTGACCCCTGCATAAGCCAAGCAGGCAGAGATAAAATGCCGGCTTGGCCTTAGCTTCACGAATTTGGTCCACTTAGGAGTGGGAGAGGCGCAGAGAATGTTCTGGTGTTGGGACCGACCGTTGCTTTTGTCTGTGTGCATGTTGTCTGCCTGGCTTAAAGACTCTTCCACTATTCTGGATGCCCGCTCTCCAAGCAATCACCTGCACCATCTTGTTAGCAGCATTGTGTTTTAGAAAATCTGCCTCATTACTGCAAAAACAGTGGTAATGAATTTCAGCAGATCCTTTCTCCTGGAACAGTGTTTCTTCACCCTGACTGCACATGAGAGTCCCCTGGGGGGCTTTTGCAGTGCAGTGATGCAGTCAGGCCTCGTCACATCTACGAGATGGTTCCTTCCTTCTGTTGTGCGCTGCCTGTGTGCCCGACGGGGCAGGTTTCCTAGTAGCCAGAGTCCAACACGCTGGCGTGTGAGAAGAGCTCACTGTTGCCACTCGTGTGGGCTTTTCCCTTCTGTCGCCAGTCCCCTCACCCCTCCACCCGGTTCCCCCTTTGTTCCCCCAGCCCCCTGCCCCATGCTGTCAGTGCTCTAGGATGAGGTAGTTTTGCCTTAACCAGCAAGTGCTGGTTCAGTTAGCACAAACCCCAAATGGTATGGGCTGGCCTTTTAGCTGCTTAGATGAAGTCGTAGCCCAGAGGAGGGGGGCAGGGCTGGCCACCCTGAACCCGGGGTGAGCTCACTGGCTTTCAGAAGATGTCAGAAAACACCACCGAATTCCTCTTCTCTTTCTTCTTCAATCTGCTACTGTTCCAGTTCCCAGTGGGACTTACAACTAGGAATTGGGTGTTTGTTTATTAAAAAAAAAAAACCCACAATATTTATCTCTGCAAACTTTGATCCAACAGAGGAGAAGGTGCTTAGAGGGAGGCTGGTAAAAAGAGGACAGAAAAGCTCATGGTTGTGAGACTTGTCAGCTCACTTACTTTTTTTCTTTTTTTACAACTTTTATTTCTAGGCCCCTGAAGCCAGTCTCTGTTTACTCTTCCTGCCGACTGAATGTGCCTATGTGTTAGTAACAGCAGAGGTGGGAAAGAAAGCATGCTTTCTGTTCTGAAATATTCCCTCATAGAAACCTTGAAATTGAAATCCTTTTTCATCTCTAGGGATCTAGGCCAGTGTTTCTCAAACTTTAATGTGCACGTGAAGCACTGGGATTTTAGAAATGCAGATTGTGGGGCGCCTGGGTGGCTCGGTTTTTAAGTGTCTGCCTTCGGCTCAGGTCATGATCCCGGAACGTCGGGATCAAGCCCCTCATCAGGGCTCCCTGCTCAGCGGAGAGCCTGCTTCTCCCTCTGCCGCTCCCCCTTGTTCTGCTCTCTCTCTCTCCCTCTCAAATAAATAATAAAATCTTTTTTAAAAATGCAGCTTGTGATCCAGTAGGTTTGAGGCCTGTGAATCTGCATTCCCAGTGAGCTCTTCTGGCCCCACTTTGAGTGGCTCTGGGCCGTTGCACATGATCCTCCTCTGAGGCATAATTAGATCAATTCCGGAGGGCACTTGGCAGTTACAGTTGTATTCTTAGGAGCAGGGAATCCAAATGATGGAGGTGGTAGTCCTGCTTCACCCTGTGCTGCCTGCCTGTTAGGCTCCTAGAGGGGGATCAGAGAGTGGGGCTGTCGCTGGTGTGTGCAGACAGGTGGTCAGAGGGGTGATACCCTGAACCGTCCGCTAGGCTGCAGTGTGCACAGGAACACGCGCTGCCTGTGACTGCTCACGCAGCCCCAGGAAGCTGGCTGCCCCTCGGTGAGGAAGACGGAGAGAGACAAGTCGGGAGGCTTGTCCCTGGTGAATGTGTCAGGATTCAGCCCTGGCTTCTCTGACTGCTGAGGCTGGCCCTGCTTCACCAGTGAGTGACAGTCATGGTGGTTGTGTGTGAAGGATCATACTTAGGGTCCCAGCTCCATTACCGTGAGGGGAGGGATGGGGCTCGCCACCAGAAGCTGTTCCCGCAGAGGCTGGGGCCACCTTGTAGGAGGAGGTGGCAGTAGGAGGATGCCCGAGGCAGGTAGGTTAGGTGACTTCTAAAAATCCCCTCCAGTTCTCCTGGGAGACTTTTGGAACCCTGCATACCAAACCCCATGTTGATCGAGAAGCCAGGGAGGGGACTATCACTGTTTTCCTGCTCCAGGTTTGAGAACTGTAGAACTTTTAGAAACTGAATTGGGATTTTCCTAATATTTGGTAAATAAAGGGAAAAGGATCACTTGCAAAACGTAGTTTTATCTGAGTAATCTTAATGAAAATAGAAAAAATCAGTCTCATTTGAGTGGAAAAAGAAAAGCCAGCAACTCTAGCTTATGTGTGTGTGGGGGGGTGGGTATTTAATATAGTAAAGGGTTAATCCTTTCAAAGGTTCAGATATACTTTTAGGGAATTAATGTCTGGGATCTAATGGCATATTGATGATTGTGAGGCATGTGGTTCTGTAAAAGCTTTTAGACTCTGGCTCTGTTTCAAGGGCACAGATTCAGAATGATTCCTGATCTTTCTCCATGTAGGAAGAGTCCTCTGTTCCCCAGGAGCATTTGCACTGCTCACAAAAATGTCTGCTTGACCAGTGAGCTCTGCTCGCAGCTCGGCGATGCCCTTGCTGGCAGGCCACTGCGTTGTATGCCTGGCTGTGCTCAGAGAGGCCGAGGGGCCTGGAGCAGAACGCAGCCTGGAAGGAGAAGCTGGCCCCCACTTTGGTGCCTGGCGGGTGGGACGGCCTCCACTGCTTGCTGGCTGTGAAGCCTCTGGGCCTCAGTGTCCACATCTGCAGAGTGGGAACAATAGTCCCTGTCTTGCTGAGGTGGTGTGAGGAGAGCGGCAGTGTATACACAACGTCTAGCTGTTGGCGCTGCTCAGTAAAGGGGGCTGCTACTGAGGCCATGACCAGCAAGGCAGAAGAGAGTTTCGGCGTGTCCAGACCTGAAAGCCTGCCTTCTGGAATATTCAGTGTCCTATGCTGAATATTCAGTGTCAGATTTAGAACTACTGTTGAGGCAAAGCTAGCACTGTTCTGCGTCCGTTACAACTAAGCCGATCAGAGAGAAATCCCTTGCTTAGATACACTGCAAGGTACATGGTGGCCCAGATGATAAAATCTTGAGCCTTTCCTATAAACTTGGACCTTCTAGCAGAAACACCTTCTCTGTGACTCTGCCATATCAGTGTTGGAAGCGACCAGACAATATTTCGGAATCCGACAATGCTGCGAGAAAGTTGCTGTTTTCCCGCCACAAGCGGACTAACGAAGTCTTGGTGACCTCGGTCTTTTTTCCTTACTTACTGGTTTTCTTAAAAAATAAGCCTCTTATTTTAGAACAGTTTTAGATCTGCAGAATTATTATAAAGATAATACAGAGAATCTCTGTGTACCCCACAGCCAGTTTAATATTGTACAGTGTGTTTGTCATAATTAATGGACCAATATTGACATATTACTATTAACAAAGGTTCATACTTCAGATTTCTTGAGTTTTTCTCTAATGTCATTGTTCTGTCCTACAACCCCACCCTAGAACCCCACCCTAGAACCCCACCCTAGAACCCCACCCCACACATAACATTCAGTTATCGTATCTCTTTAGGCTCTTCTTGGCTAGGACGTCTCTTCAACTTCCCTTGTTTTTGATGACCTTGATAGTTTTGAGGGCTACTTGAGGGATTCTGTAGAATGTTCCAATGTTCCTCTATTGAAATTTATCTGATACTTTCCTCAGGATTAGCCTGGGGGTGTAGGTGTTTGGAAGGAAGACCACAGAGGTGAAGGCATTTTCATCACATATTAAGAGTATGTATATCTATGTATATATATGTACACGTACATGTATGTATGATAGCATATAGCTGTCACCTGGCTGGTCGCTGTTGACATGACGGTGGCCATCTGGCTGTGGTGTGTGTGTCAGCTGTCTCCAGTTCACACCTGCTCTTTCCCCCTGCCCACACTGTCTTCTCCGGGAGAGTTGCTTGCTATGCATGGGGCGTGCTTGAGCCGTGAGGGCCTATGCTCCCCTCCCTGACCATGGAGTAGCTTCAGAAATGATTTAGAACTATCTGCTTAGGAGATTCATCTGCTCTCTCCCATTTGTTTATTTTTTCAGTCATTTGTTCATATCAGTATGGATCATGGATATTCATTCTAGACTTTGGTTTATGGTCCTATGCTGCTTTATTTGCTCTGTTGCTCAGATTGGTCCAGCTCAGGCTGATGTCCCGTCCTTTCCATTGGCTCTTGCGTCCCTCCAGTAGGCCCCCTCATTGTGTTGTTCACGTTTGTTTTGCTTTGCTTTGTTTTGTTTTGTAAGCACCTCTTTTCTTTCTGGTGCTATGAGACACTCCAGGCTCATTGTGTGTATATCCTGCCCCCGGCCCTAGAATCAGGACCTGGTCCCTTTTATTGAAGAATGGTATAAGAAGTCATTACTGAGGTGCTCTTGGCTGACAGAGCAGAGGAGATACGTGTGTATATGTTAGCCTGTGTATACTCAGCGTTTCTATAAATACTTCCATATGTAACCATCTGTGTCTACACTGAAGCTAAACATGAGTTCTTGCTGAATCCATCACCACACGGGTCATTGCAGCCTCCTCCTCTTGCTTAGGTATAACATCCTCCGACAGTGAGACACCTGGCTCCCACCTTCTGCCATCCACTCAGGTGCTCAGCTCCCAGGTACATGGACAGCAGCAGTAGAATTAACTGGCACCCCCTGGGAAGCCCCCTTATCAACTGGAGTACGGTCCTTGAGTTCAGTCCCCTGCTCCTTACAGACTGCACTCAACTGCGGGGGCTTAGGTCAGCACCTTATTCCCCACTCTCTTCAGGGAGCTTGTTCCCTACATTTGTAATACAGTTAGAGTCTTCCATTGCATTCCACATTCCACCCTGGGATTCCCCTGACATCCTAAATGGCTTTTTAAAAAATCGCATACATTAAGGTTTACTTTTTGTGCTGTAAAGTTTTATGACTTTTGACAAATGCTTACTGTCTTGTAGTCCCCATCACTGTGTGATACAGAATGGTTTCACTGCCCTGAAAATGCCCTGGGCTCTGCCTATTCAGCGCCTTGCCCGAGCCCCCGGATAACCACCGGTCTGTTTTATATCTCTGCAGTTCTGCCTTGTCCAGAATTGTCATATAGTTAGAATAATATAGTGTGTAGCTTTTACAGACTGGCTTCTGTCACTTAGCAATTTGTATTTAAGCTTTGTCTGTGTGTGTGTGTGTGTGTGTGTGTGTGTGTGTGTGTGTGTGTGGCTTGATAGGGCATTTCTTTTTACTGCTGAATAGCATTCCGTTGTATGAATGTACCACGATTTGTTGATCCATTCACCTATTGAAAGATGTCTTCGTTGCTCCCAGTTTTTGGCAGTTATGAATAAAGCTGCCTAAACATTCATGTGCAGGTGTTTTTTTGGACATAAGGTTTCAGTTCATTTGGGTAAATACTGGGAAGCACAATTTCTGGATCATGTGTAAGTCTGTGTATAGTTTTGTGAGAAACTGCCCAACTGTCTTCCGAAGACAGTTCCCACTAGAAATGAATGAGAGTGAGTTCCTGTTGTTGCACAACCTCGTCAGCATTTAGTATTGTTAGGTTTTAACATTTTAACAATTCTAATAGACATGTAGTTATATCTTATTTTTTTATTTTTTATTTTATTTTATTTTTTTAAACTTCTTTTTTTAAATATTTATTTGAGAGAGAGAGAATGAGAGAGAGCACGAGAGGGAAGAGGGTCAGAGGGAGAAGCGGACTCCCCACTGAGCAGGGAGCCCGATGCGGAACTCGATCCTGGGACTCCAGGATCATGACCTGAGCCGAAGGCAGTCGCTTAACCAACTGAGCCACCCAGGTGCCCTATTTTATTTTATTTTTTTAAAGGATTTATTTACTTTGGAGAGAGGGGAGAATGGGCAGAGGGAGAGGGGGAGAGAGGGAATCCCAAGCAGACCCCCCGCTGAGCATGGAGCCGAGTGTGGGGCACGATCCCACAACCCTGAGATCATGACCTGAGCTGAAATCAAGAGTCAAACGCTCAACCGATGGAGCCAGCAGGCTCTCCTGTATCTAGTTTTAATTTGCAGTTCCCTAAATCCCCAAATTTTCAGTTTTGCTATGTTTTCATTTGGTGAGTCAGTTTTGAAGACTGAGTCTCTTCAAGGAAACTTTCTCTTTTCCAAATGATCTGTGTCCAAGTCTTCCATTGACAGTACACATATCAGTTTAGTTTGCGCAGCCTCTTATGAGCCTGAGCTGTCTTCAAGATCCGCATCTGTGTACTGATTATGAGGCTCTGTTGTGAGCCAGGGCGGCCTGTGCACACCCGGCCCCACAGTGTTGCTGCTTTCTCAGTGAGAGCTGTGCATCGGCTCCCAGCAGCACACAGGAGCTTGGGGGTAAATGTATTGTCTAGACTTCAGGAAATTACTCCAAAAGTAATACAGTTCCAGATTTCCATATGCCAGCATGGCTCTGAAGTTTTCCTTGGCATTCTGCTATCTTTCTGATAAAACCCGAGCAAGCAAGCCCCGTAACTGCGTGTTCTGGGTTTTCTGGCATTGGCCTGCAGCCTGCCTCTCTAGTTCAACTTACTGCTTCTCCCTTTCCTTTAGCTTCTGTTCCAGCCCACCTGGGCTGAGCCCCTGACCTCGTTCTTGTCTTCCATCCGTCGGGCCCACCCCTCTTCAGACTCTGCATAGCCAGTCCTGCCCACGTGCCTGTGTGTCCATGCGCTTCCCTTGTCTACCCAGGAGGACACAAGCGTCTTCCAGAACAGTGTAGCTCACAGTTAACCTTTGTGAGACGGAGGGAGACTGCTGGCCCACCTGGCGTTGTGGCTATTAGGCCCCACATCTCCTGTTCCTAACACAGCATGGGCCCCTCGAAGCCGTGTGCACCCCCTTTATTCCCTGTGCTGCACCCCATTCACTCCCTGTGCTGCACCTTCTCTGGAGGGCCCAGCCCGCGTGCTGAGTGCGGGAGCCCAGTGCAGGTGGGGCCCTCTCAGCATGCCACCCATCCGGCCATCTCAAAGAGGGGTCTTTCGGAGGTGAGGGTCTGCATTGTCTTAGCTCGTGGGCTCTTAGAGATGATGCTCAGCGTCGACGATGACCATGAGAAGGATGGTGAAGGTGTGCAGCTGTGTGACTCCGACTCGACCTGGTCAGCAGAGAAACTTCTCGCCAGCTCAGCGCAGCTGTTCTCCTGTGTGCACAAATGCACGTGTGCCCATTTAGTCATGTGCAGACTGCTTTCCTCTGGATCTGGTTCTTTATCTGCTTCCGTGTCTCCTCTCAAAATCTTCCCACAGGAGGAGCCTGCGCGCCTTTCATGGCCCTGCCCCTGATTGCTGTTTTGTTTTGTTTTGGTTTTCATTTGCCTACAGTGGGTGTTCTCCTTGTTGGCTTGGCTTGGAAGGGGGCCTTTTGCCAGGGCAGCTGCAAGTGGGACTTGCACAGAGTCACTTCCTCACACTCTGGTCGTGTTCATACGTTGCCTCAGTGTAGGGGTTGGGGAATGTAATGGGTTTTTACGTTTCTGCCCTTTTGCTTTCTTGCCCCGAACGGGCTGTCTGTCTGTACCTTGTCGGGTGCTCTGCCTTCCCTGCTGTGTCTCTGCTCCCTTCAGTGTGGCCACTTACATCTCCACGCCCCTCACTGCTTCAGGGGTCTTACCCTTTCTCTGTTCTGTTGGCTCCCTGCCTGGACCTGTCCTATCACCTCTGGACTCAGGTGTCTTGTCACCTATTTGACATCTCCACTCACAAGGCAAACAACCATTTCAGACTTACACACCCAAAACTGAGCTCCTGAGCTTTCCACTGGGGTTCCAAGCCAGAAGTCTTGGAGCCTCACTGATTTCTACTTCTTATCTCAAACCCTACATTCAGTCCTCCGGGAAATCTTGTGATTCCGGGCACCCAGCGAGTTGGTGAGAACATCAGGTCTTAAGATTGGATTTAAACAACACAAAATCCACTCAAATACTTCTGATGATATTATCTGGGGGAGAGTTTGACGGTGTGTGTGAAGTAAATGTACTGGGCAGTTAATGCCAGCAACACTGGTGCAGCTCCATCAGTATCAGATGGGTGCATGTGGTGACAAAAGCTCTGTCATGTAAAATGTTTCTATATGACGATAAAAGAAAATAATCGTAAAGATAAAATCACTCTGAATATATATATATGCAATATGCATATATATATGTATATGCAATAACTGAACCTCACAATATATAGAAAAATTGGCTGATTTACAAGGAGAAGTTGATAATTCTGCAGTCATATGGGCTATTTTAATGTTCCTTTCTCAGGAATCGATAGGTCAGATACAAACACATACATAAAAGTGTACAAGATTCGAACAAGCTCTAGTTCTTGGTCATATAAAAAAACAATAATCAATTGAAGAATACATATTCTCTTGAGGCACATGAAACATTTCAAATCTGACCTTGCATTTGGTCACAAAGTAGACCTCAAGTTCTTTCAGACCCTATCCTCTGACCCAGTGAAGTTAAGCCACAAATCAATCATAGAAACACG
The DNA here is from genome assembly GCF_037043125.1 of Eumetopias jubatus. NCBI lineage: Eukaryota > Metazoa > Chordata > Mammalia > Carnivora > Otariidae > Eumetopias > Eumetopias jubatus. The sequence continues at coordinate 1,412,220 of NW_028274842.1, read as the reverse complement.
GAGAAGGAAAGTTTATGTATTTGGCATTTAAAAAACACTAAAAATCATTCCAGTTAAAGAGGAAGTCACAGTGGAATTCTCCAGAATTAACTGATTATAACAATGTAAATTAAGGTTTGTAGAGTGTGGCCATGCTTGGGGGGAATGTTACATCCTTAGAGTTACCTATTTGAAACAAAGGCTCAGAATTGATCAAATAAGTGCCCAAGTTATGAAGTTAAGAGAGCAAAAGAAAGTATAAGGAAGGAAATGATAAAGGTAAGAGAAGAAATTTGTGAAATGGGAAACAAAGAAAAATAGAAGTAATAAAAAGCTGCTTCTTTGTAAAGAAAAAAAAAATTTCAAACTTTTGGCAACTGTAGAAGGAGAAATTAGAGAAATGATTCCATTTATAATAGCACCAAAAACCATAAGATACCTCAGAATAAACCTAACCAAAGAGGTAAAGGATCTGTACTCTAGGAACTACAGAACAGTCATGAAAGAAATTGAAGAAGACACAAAAAGATGGAAAAACATTCCATGCTCATGGAACGGAAGAATAAACATTGTTAAAATGTCTGTGCTACCCAGAGCAATCTATACCTTCAGTGCCATCCTGATCAAAATTCCAATGACATTTTTCAAAGTGCTGGAACAAACAATCCTAAAATTTGTATGGAATCAGAAAAGACCCTGAATGGCCAAGGAAATATTGAAAAAGAAAAACAAAGCTGGGGGCATCACGTTGCCCTGTTTCAAGCTATGTTACAAAGCAGTGATCATCAAGACAGCATGGTACTGGCACAAAAACAGATGTATAGACCGATGGAGCAGAATAGAGAGCCCAGATATGGACCCTCAACTCTATGGTCAAATAATCTTCAACAAAGCAGGAAAAAATATGCAATGGAAAAAAGACAGCCTTTTCAATAAATAGTGCTGGGAAAATTGGACAGCCACATGCAGAAGAATTAAACTCCACCATTCTCTAACACCATACACGAAGATAAACTCAAAATGGATGAAAGACCTCAATGTGAGATAGGAATCCATCAAAATCCTAGAGGAGAACATAGGCAATAACCTCTTTGACATTGGCCACAGCAACTTCTTTCAAGATACATCTACAAAAGCTAGTGAAACAAAAGCAAAAATGAACTTTTGGGACTTCATCAAGATAAAAAGCTTTTGCACAGCAAAGGAAACAATCAACAAAACAAGGAGGCAGCCCACAGAATGGGAGAAGATTTGCAAATGACACTATAGATAAAGGGCTGGTATCCAAGATCTATAAAGAACTTCTCAAACTCAACACCCAAAAAACAAATAATCAAGTCAAAAAATGAGCAGAAGACATGAACAGACACACTTCTCTGAAGAAGACATACAAATGGCTAAAAGACACATGAAAAAATGTTCATCATCATTAGCCATCAGGGAAATTCAAATCAAGACCACATTGAGATACCACCTTACACGAGTTAGAATGGCAAAAATAGACAGGGAAAGAAACAACCAATGTTGGAGAGGTTGTGGAGAAAGGGGAACCCTCTACACTGTTGGTGGGAATGCAAGTTGGTACAGCCACTTGGGAAAACAGTGTGGCGGTTCCTCAAAAAATTAAAAATAGAGCTACCCTATGACCCAGCAATTGCACTCCTGGGTATTTACCCCAGAGACACAGATGTAGTGAAAAGAAGGGCCACATGCACCCCAATGTTCATAGCAGCAACGTCCACAATAGCCAAACTGTGGAAAGAGCCGAGATACCCCTCAACAGATGAATGGATAAGGAAGATGTGGTCCATATATACAATGGAATATTACTCAGCCATCAGAAAGGATGAATACCCAACTTTTATATCAACATGGATGGGACTGGAGGAGATGATGCTAAGTGAAATAAGTCAAGCAGAGAAAGTCTATTATCATATGGTTTCACTTATTTGTGGAACGTAAGGAATAGAATGGAGGACATTAGGAGAAGGAAGGGAAAAATGGGGGGGGGAATTGGAGGGAGAGATGAACCATGAGAGACTATGGACTCTGAGAAACAAACTGAGGTTCTAGAGGGGAGGGGGGTGGGGATGTGTTAGCCTGGTGATGGGTATTAAGGAGGGCACGTACTGCATGGAGCACTGGGCGTTATACGAAAACAATGAATTGTGGATCACCACATCAAAAACTAATGATGTATTGCATGGCGACTGACATAATATAATAAAATAAAATAAAAATAAAAAAAACCTTTGGTAAGATTGATCAAAAACTAAAAAGAGAAGGCATGAATGAACACTGTTAGTTTTATCTTGTTAATGATGTGAGCGATCAGCATTAAGGTGGCATTTGTAAAGTGCAAAATCAAATCCTGGCAGGGCTTCCATGGGTTTTGAAGAGTTGATCCTAAAATACAGGTAGAAGAGTAAGGAACCAAAATGGTAAGTAAAAAAAAAAAAAAATACTGGGAGACTTGCCCATTCAGATGCCAAAGCTTATTATAAAGGTGTAGTATTTAGGATTTTTGTTGTTGGCCCAGGAACAGACAGATATGTCTGTGCAGCAGAATTAGGGAACCCACACCCCCTCACAAACACCTCTGCACCCTCCCACCCTCACACTCCCCCACACCCTATACTCACACCCTCTCACACCCCCCATCACACCCCTCTACACCTACCCACACCTGCCCATACCTATTTACACTCCCATGCTTCCCCCACTCACAGCCCCCTCCACCCTATAGCCATACCCTCTCACATGCCCTAACACCCCTACCTACACCAAACACCCCATATCTCCTATATCCACACCCCACAAACACCCCCCACCCCCCTGTACTCATGCCCACCCACCTATATCCAGCATACTCACACCCTCCACACCCCACTCCCCACATCTCACCCCCCACACCCACGCACCACCTATCTACACCCCCCACTCAAATCCCCCACATCCCACACATCCCACACACCCCCCCACACACAACCATACTCACACATAGGAATGCATAATACTGGAGGTTGTGTTATAAGTCAATGGGGAAAGGATGGACCTTTTAGTCAATATTGCTGGGATAATCTTCTACCCTATGGTAAAGATAAAATTAGATCCCTACCAAGTGCTTCCTATATGAGACTGAATTCTAGATGGAATAAAATCCTGAGTGTGAAAAGCAAAACTAACACTTACAGATGAGAAGACAGAAGAGTTTCTGTGACATCTGGGTGCAGATGAATTTCTTAAACCAGGCACAAAAAGCACTAACTGTAAGGAAAAAGACTAGTTTGTTTGACTATATTATGTAGAAAAATAATCTGTATGGTAGATGTTTTATAGAATTAAAAGAGACTACAGACAGGAGGAAACATCTGAAAGTCACAAAACATGAAAAGGATTAATATCAGAGATCTAGAAGGAATAAGCCTACAATGAATAAAGGCTGTAAAAAGACAATTCAAAATGAGGAAACCAGAAAGGTTTTTATAAACCTGTGTGAACACTGATTTTTCTGTTAATCCATGATAAATGGATTAACACAATGAGGGATCTTTTCATATTCATCAAATTGGCGAGTCAGTTAATGCATATTGGTGAGGTGTGGGGGAAGTGGGAACTCTTACACCTTGCTCTTGGAAGTACTGATTGGTATCACTGCTTTGGAGATGAATTTGGTTACATGACTAAGTGGAAAGTGTGCACATAATATGACCCACCAATGCCATTTTCAGGTATTTGCTCTAGAGAAGATGCTGGCAGGTACCAAGGATTTGGGCCTACTGTGTTTGTAATAGTAAAATGGTAGAAACTACCTTATTGGCCTCAGTAAGGAGATCCAGGCATCTGTTTTATTCATACAGTCAAAAATTATTCAGCATTAGAATGAATGAATTAGATTTACATGTATCGAGATGCATAAATCTCAGTAACAGGGTTGACTGTAAAAAGCCCAGTTACCAAGTAGGGGTACATTATGGTATCTTGTTTGGATATTTACATAACCAGTAAAGGTATAAACACCTGAATTAAGTAAAGATGGTTTAGATTTTGTCATTACCAATCTATAGGGAAGGAGAGGTTATCAGTTGGGTCTAGGGCTTTAGTGCTATCTGCGTGCATTTTTGACAGAGTTCTGAAGTAAATAAAGCAAAATGTTGACTACTCTTTATTCTTCATGGTAAGTACATAGATTCCTGTTATATATATTTTTTTGATGTGAGATATAATTAACACACCATTAAAGTGTATAATCAAATAGTTTGGTATATTTTTGGTATATTCACAGAGCTTTGCATCCATCACTACTATCTAATTTCAGAACATTTTCTTTTTTTTTAAGATTGTTTATTTATTTATTTGACAGAGAGAGACACAGCGAGAGAGGGAACACAAGCAGGGGGAGTGGGAGAGGGAGAAGCAGGCTTCCCGCTGAGCAGGGAGCCCGACATGGGGCTCGATCCCAGGACCCTGGGATCATGACCTGAGTGGAAGGCAGATGCTTAATGACTGAGCCACCCAGGTGCCCCTTCAGAACATTTTCTACGACCTAAAAAGAACATTTTCTATGACCTAAAAAGAAACCCTGTACCATTTGCATTACCCCCTGTTCTCCCCTTCCCCCAGTCCCTGAATAACATTAATCTATCTTTTGTCTCTGCCGATTTACCCACTGCAGACATTTCAGATACATGGAATCATACAGTATGTGGCATTTTGTGTCTGGCTTCTTTCACTTTACATAATGTTTTCGAGTTTCATCTATGTTTTAGCATGTATTAGTACTTTATTCCTTTTTATGGCTGAATAATATTCCATTGTATGGATATACAACATATTGTTTATCCCTTTATCCACTGATGAACATTTGGGTTGTTTCCACTTTTTAGCTATTATGAATAATGCTGTTATGAACATTCGTGTGCTAGTTTTTGTGTAGATGTACCTTTTCCAATCTCACGGTTATAGAGGAGTTGAATTGCCGGGTCACATGGCAATAACATGTTTCACTTTTTTAAGAAACCGCCAGTGTTTTCCAAAATGGCTGTACAATTTTATATTCCCACCAGCAGTATGTGAGGGTTCCAGTATTTGCACATCCTCACTAATACTTGTTGTTGTCGGTCTTTTTGATTATAGCCATTCTAGTGGGTGTGAAATGCTGTCTCATTGTGATTCTGATTTGCATTTCCCTGATGACTAATGATGTTTAGAATGTTTTCAATTGTTTATTGGCTGTTTATATACATTCCCTGGGGAAAGGAGTGTTCAAATCCTTTGCCCATTGCTTAATAGAATTATTTGTCTTTTTATTGTTGAGTTGTAAGGATTTTTCATATATTCTGGATACTGTTCCCTTACCAGATTTGCAGAAATTCTCTTCCATTCTGTGGGTTGTCTTTTTATTTTTTTGAAAGTGTCTGTTGAAGCAGAAAATTTTGTAAATTTGAGGAATTCCCATTTATTTATTTTTTTTTGTTTTGTCATTTGTATTTTTGATGTGACATGTGAGAAACTCTTGCCTAACCAAGGGTCATGATTTCATCTTTATCCTAAGAGCTTTATAGTTTGAGCTCTTGCATGTAGGTCTTTGATCTACTTTGAATTAACTTTTGTGTATAGTGTGAAGCAGGGGTCCGAATTTGTGCTTTTGCCCGTGGATGTCCAGCCATCCCAGCAGCATTTCTTGAGACATACAGTCTTTCTCTGTTGACTGTCTTGACACTGTCAGTCAGAAACCATTGACTAAATGCAGGGGTTTATTGGTGGATTCTTAATTCTCTTCCATGGAAATATTTATAGCATCTATCCTGTATCATCTGTATCAGTATCTACACTTGGATTTTCTGTTTTTTCTTGAGTCGGTTTCAGTAGTTTGTATTTCTTTCCAGGAAATTGTTCACCACTTCATCTAGTTAATCTAATTTGTTGATATAAAATTTGTCTTAGGGTTTCCTTGTACTCCTTTTTATTTCATAAGTTGGGCAGTAACGTTTCTTTCATTCCTAATTGTAATTAAGTCTCCTGTGTTTCTGAGTCAGTCTAGATGAAGACATGTCAATTTTGTTGATCTTTTCAAAGAACCCACTTTTGGGGCACCCCGGGTGGCTCAGTCAGTTAAGCATCTGCGTTCGGCTCAGGTCATGATTTCAGGGTTCTGGGATTGAGCACTGCATGGGGCTCTCTGCTCAACAGGGAGTCTGCTTCTCCCTCTCCCTCTGCCCCTTCCCTCTCTAGCGCTCTCTCCCTCCCTCCCTCCCTCCCTCCCTCTCTCTCTCTCTCTCTCTCAAATAAATAAATAAATAAATAATCTTTAAAACAACCACAAAAACAAAGAACCCATTTTTGGCTTGTTTTTCCATTCTTGATCTCACTCATTTTTGCTCTAGGGCTTGTTACTTCCTTCTGCTTACCTTTGGTTTAGTTTTCTTTTGTTTTTCTAGTTTCTTGGTGGAAGTTGAGGTTACTGAGTTGGGATCTTTCTTTCATTTTTGAATGTAAGTGTTGATGGCGCTCCTGCCCAGTCCTGCCCCTTGTGGGGCTGCGGCTGCTGGACTGGGCTTCAGGGAGGGGCAGGGAGGAGGCCTGGGCGAAGCACCACAAAGCTCCTGCTCTTACCTAAATCCAAATTTTCTTGCATAAATGAATAATCCTTGGATTGCTGCAGGCCTTTGCTTAATTCCCAGAGTCCTTAAACAGTTAATTATGAAAACGTGGTCATTGTCCTCATTATGTTTATGGAGCAGCCAGCCTTCGTTGCTCTGCAGCTCCCAGTCATGCCATCTACCTACTGTGTTTGATGATCAAAAAATGAATGTGATCGCAACAGGATATTTTATGGAAATTGGTTAACCACTTCTAAATGTCACAAGGAAAGAAAATGTATAAGACTAGCCAGCAAGTTTTGGAAAAGAAAACAGTGCTTGTCCTATTTGATATCAAAACTTTCTGTAAAGCTAAAGAAGTCGAAGCGGTTGGTATTACAGGTGAAAGAGACCAACAGCTCAGCAGAACAAAGTAGAAACTCCAGAGCCCCGCTCATGAAAAGGGGATTCATGTGGGAGCAAATTCCTGGCTGGTATTAAACCCTGCCTAATGAACTCATGGAACAAGTCCTTTTTGTGGGATTTGCTCAGTTGTTATCAAGCTAGCTTTTCATGATTTCTCACCCTGAGGTCGGGTTGACTTTGCCTCAGAATTAGGGACGTGTTGTCAGCCACGTGAGAGGAGGCTGTGGGAAACGGGGGTGCTTTGCAGCGGATGTGGGGTGAGTCACCGACAGCTGTTGGGTGGCTTAAGGGGTCATCACTGGGAAAGCCAAGGGAAACAGCCGAGGAACCCCCACAGAAAGTATGGGTATGACTTCTCCCAGTATAATACCAAACCTGGAAACTACAAGAATTCCAGATTTCAAAACTTCTATAGAACACCCAAAATCAGAGGCTGGTAAAAGGAGGTGGGGACATGTGGTAGCCAATGGTTAGTAGAGAGGGCCTCTAGATCCATAACTAAAAGATAAGCTGGTGTGAAAATAATGAGGGGCTATAACATGTATGAGGCTTCTGTGCCTGAAGAGAGATACTTGGTGTTATTTGTTCTGTATTTAAGACTTAATATATTAATTATATATAATATATGTATAATATATATTTATGCTTAGAAAATGCTTCTGCATATTATATATAATATATAATTTTAAAAATAATTTAAGCAGTGTTAGAAATTATTTTAAATATATTAGCATAAAAAAGCATGCAGAAATAAAATGATTATGAAATTTATTACTATATGTAAACCTCAAAAAATACGTGTGCTGTAGTTTTAATTAATTTCTCCATCACTGTGCCCCTTGCAGGGTGACAGTGGTTTAATGGAAGCTCACCTGCACAGCTCTGTTTGGGTAGGTAGCCTCCCGCAGCACAGTGGTAGAGCTGCAGACCAGCAGGACCGGGTCATTGGGAGACTGCGCCACTTAGTCACTTGTCTAAGATCATTTGGACCTTGAGTTCACCCTGAGCTCCTGTCTCAGATTAGAATCTAATAATGATTCTGTCTTGCACTGATGCCCACAGCCTGACTGGGGTCCCCGTTGTTGTCCAGGGCCACTCCTGATGTATGGGGCTGTCTTGCTTTCTGGGCACACCTCTGTATTGTAGGCCCTCTGCCTTCTGCCTCCAGTTGTGGAAACAGCTGCTTTGCAAAGAGCTTTGTTTTTGTTTGTTCATTTGTTTGTTTTTGGTGGAAAGTAGTGTTAGAGGCTAAAATCTCGGCTCCAGGGTTCCACTTTTCAAGAGTGAGCTGCAGACAGACCTATTGTGGCTCTGAGTTCACAACGATTGCCTCCCAATTCAATTAGATTATTATTAGGTCCATTAAGTTTTTAAAATCTAATATAGAAAATACCTGAATTTATTCTTTTCTACAATCTATTTACTTAAATTTGCTGAGACTTTGACCAGAAATTAATGTGCATCCCTCCTCTTTTTTATCTTCATGTGTTTCATAGATTCGCACCCAGTGACTTTGTTGCTGGATTTTGAGCAGGCAGTTTATGGAAGGAGCAGAGATATCAGATCAGCAAACATGGAAAGATGCTGCCCCTCAGGACTAAAGGATAAATGCACGCACATCATTCTTCGACCGCCTTATTGGTATATATTTTGGGGAAGTTTATAATAGAGTTTTGGCACAGAATCACAGAGACCAGACTGTCACATGTCACTTGGTGTCTCAGAGAGTGACTGGGCAGAGGTGGGGGCCTGGGGGCTCTTCATCTTTGTGTGTCAGGGGCTCTGAAATTCTCAGGCACTTTGGCTGACTCAAGAATTCGTCTTCAGGAAACAATCATAGGGGATGTTCACTGCAGCATTAATTTAAATAATTAACAAGTGGAAGCAGCCTGAAGGCCCAATAATAGAGGATTTAGTAAATTCAGTTACTGTTCTTCTATAACACAGAGAATATTAGGCAGCTGTTAGCATTTGTAGGAATGACTCATGGCATTTAAAGGCCTCAAGGAGATACAACCAAAAGCTTATGGTGTCTGTTTCTGAGATCTGGGACCACTGCTGGTATCTATGTTCACACATTTTTGAGTTTTCTAAATTTTCCTAACTGAACAAATATCATTTTTATAATCATAGGAGAAATAATATGTTTTTCTAATTAGAGAAGAATTATATGAAAATTACTCTGATCTCTGGTATGCAGAAGCATTTTCTAAGCATAAAAGCAATGCAAGTAATTTCAAATAGTAGATAAGTTTTATTTTTATGGACAGATTTCTTCAGGTATCAATAAACATTATTAAAAGCCTAAAAACAAGCTGTTACAAACATTTTCTACAGGTACTACAGACACAGATATATTACATTGTTCTGAAAGCACATATAATTATTTCATTTTGTTTAAAAAATATATAGGGAGCTTCTGGGTAGTGCAGTTAGTTAAGCGTCCAACTCTTGGTTTTGGCTCAGGCCCTGATCTCAGGGTCATGGAATCGAGCCCTGTGCTGGGCTCCATGCTCAGCCCAGAACCTGCTTGAGATTCTCCCTCCCTCTCCCTCTGCCCCTCCTGCTCCTGTGTGTGTGTGCTCTCTCTCTCAAATAAATCAATCTTTAAAAAAATATATATAGGTAAATGTTATAATGAAAAACTTCTAGAAGAAAATAGAAGTTTACTGATGTCAGTGTTTTCGTCTGGGAGTTGCAGGTGCTTTTAAATATATTTCTTGCACTTTTCTGCACTTTCTGTACAAAGAGCAGGCATGTGTTTTGTTGTCACAGGATATTCATACTTGTCACAAAGATAGAATCTGTGCGCATGGCGGGACACCCATGTGGGGCAGCCTCTCTTGTCAGGTGTTCCAGGGCCTGGGTGTGCAGGACTCACCCTCTGTCACTGATTGAAACCCTTGTATTTGGGGAGTTGTCCAGAAAGTCTAGTAGATGTATTTTAGGCAACTTCAGTGCCTGGTGAGAGCCCACACAGATCTCCTGTGTCTGACTCTGGTAGTGAGAGTGACCCACTCAGAAAGCCAAGGAGGTAAAAATAATGGAGTTTAAAATTTTAATTTAATAAGCCCATTTACTAACTGAGATTGAAACAAAAATCCTTTTATTTATGATTACAAGTTCATAGTGAATAAAGCTTGTCAGTATAATATAAAAATGTTGAAACATGGATGTACATAATCTGTATTCACAGAGTATGATCTATTAAATGGAAAAATGAAACAAAAAATATGCCCTCCCCATTGGGCACAAGCCTGATCTTCTAAGCAGTGAAAGCACATAGTCACTGGTATGTGGCCAGATGAGAGGGCCTGCTGTCCTGGGCCAGGGAGCAAGGCGGGCCCAGTATGCAGGGGCTCTCAAGGTCTGTGCTCCTTGGCCTTATTGACCATGTCACCACCATGCACTGTCTAGATGCTGTTTTTTGAGGTGGAGGAGTAAAGAAGCTCAGCCCCCTGGCTATCTCCTTCTCTTTTCTCCTGAGACCATCTCTAAGAGTATAATTACTTAGAAAGGGTAATTGCATTGGTGGATTCTGTGATGAGAGTGAAGCTGAATCATCCTTGCCCGTCCTTCCCACTACAGAAGCTCTTTTAAACCCTAGTTACCCCTGACTCTTGTTGGCACTGAAGAATTCAAAGTTCATTCTGCTGCAGGGGGTGGGTTAGTGAGATACTCTGTCCCTCAGATCTGGAGAAATTTGGAGTCAAGGCTGTCTTCCTCCTGAAGTCAGATCTTTAGTATGGTCTATGGGTAAAAAAGTGGCATTTGCTCATCTTCCTTTATTGAGATCTGTCAAAATGTGAGCTCCCATTTAGGACAAACAGGACCTATGAGCAGATTCCTGGGAGCTGCATTTCCAAGTGTGTCCTGCTGCAAACCCACTAGCATTACCCCAGGTCACCATTAAGTGGCCTTTGGAAGTGGTGGCCTAAAACATTCCACATGGTGGTCCATGGCCACTGCCCCCATTCTGCTGGTCTCTGCTCGCTCATCCTCCTCTGATGGGGGAGCCCCAGAAGCCAACTCCATGTTGGAAGGAGAAGTGGAGCCTGTGGGGTCCCAGTGAGGGGGACAGCAAGGACTCTCCCTGCTTTCATAGCCATGGGCCGGGCCATTCTGTAACATGAATATTAAAACTCTGATGAAAAGTGTCAGCAGCATCCATGGCAGTGTGAGGATGACAAGGGGTATCAGCTGTGTGGATTTGTGTGGGTGGCCATGGGTGAGGGAAAAGGCAAATGGCAGGGGGCCCTGTGGTTGGGATGGGGGCCTCAGTGGATTCCAGAAGAACACCCTCCCTCCCTGAGTTGTCCGCAGAGTGATTTCAGGCTATTGGAACACGGAGGCTGCTCTGGTCTGAGGAGGCTGTGGGAGAAGCACCTTCAGGAAAGGAGGGCTTCTATTTCTGGTAGATGCTCTGGTTGGAATACTAAGATTCTACAGAATTCCTCTGCACCTAACAGTAGGGAAATTACAAACAGTTCAAATAAGAACATTACTATTATTTGCATCTATGGCTAAATTCACGAAAGGAATAGAATTTTGCTTGTTGATTTTGCCTCATTTCTAGTCAGTGCTTTTAAAATGTGTTTCTAATGCTAAAATTCTGTTGTGGTTATGTGTGGTTGCATTTGCGATGCTGCACCGTCAGTCATGTTCCAACCAGGGATGAAGGGGAAAACCTGCACTCTGGGTGGCTCACGTGGCCCAGGCGTGGTCAGCAGTGGTGTTCGCCTGGGCCACGTGAGCGCCACAGTGCCCTGAACTCTGAACAAGTGGCCGAGTCCGATCAGACCCACGCTGATTGTGTTTGGACTTGCAAGTCTCTCATGGTAGGTACAATGTCTTCTCTTGTTCCCTCTCCCCATCCAGTAAGTGTTATTTTATTCTGTTCTTTTGAACAAAAGAGAGAATACGTACAGATGTCGAGGTAGGCACATCCTGAGCCTCCCAGCACACGTACAGTTCTGCCTGTTGTCCTTCGGAGTCTTGCCCCTCACTCAGGGAGGGGAGTCCTGACCTGCGTGCAGGCCCCTGCTTGGTGCACTGCCTGTCTGTCCTTACGTCTCTTCGCACGTGCACCCGTCTGTCCAACATGCAGAGGGGACTTGCCTCCCACCTAGTGCTCTTCCTGGAGCTCCGTCCCTGCCCCCCTGGGGCTCACTTCTGGTGGGGGTGAGAGACAAGAGTCAAGAGAAATAAGTTAAAAATGCAGTGGTGCATGGCAGATGTATCAGAGCAGGAAGACTGGTGAGGAGTTGGGGAGCACCTGCCAGGTAGCCCAGGAGGCCTTTCAGAGGAGGTGGTGGTCAGGCTGGTGGCATGACAGGGCTTACACACGGTGTGGCTGCAGCAGTGGCTGGGTGGTGAGAGAGCAACGTGGGAGGGCAGTGGGGGCAGCGAGCGAAGGGTGTGGCTGAAGTGTGCTTTGGAGAGCAGTGGTGGCTGTCGGCCTTCCTTCCAAGGGGTTCTTGTGTTACTCCTCAGCACAGTGGGGTGTCTGAAGCTCATTCTGGCTGCGGGAAGGTGGGTTTGGTTGTGCGGCTACAGCCTGCAGGAGGGCAGATGGTGGGCATGGTGGGTACCAGGGCTAGGTCAGAGGCTGTGCTAAGGCAGAGCTGATGGACTTGCTGGAGGATGGGTCAGGGAGGCTGGTGAAGAGGATTGGAGTGACTCCCAGGGGGCTGAGCACCTGAGGTGCGATGACCTTGGGATTGTCAGGGGTTGGTCTTGGACTTTAATCTAGACATCCCTGTTGCTTGGTCAGGTGGGCAGTTGATGCCGAGGCTTAGGGGCGAGGGCAGGGCAGGGAGTTGGATTTAGGGAGTCCAGTGGAAAATGTGTATCTATGGCTATGGACTGGATGGGCTCACCTGCAGAAGGGAGTATAGTCAGTGGAGAGGAGCAGAGCTCCCCCAGTCCAACCCCAGAAGCTGGAGGCTGGAGGCCTGAGGGGTTGGTGCTCACTGTGTGCTCAGGGGCACTGGTGGTGCCTACCCCGCCCCCCATCCCTTGGGGCCTGCACTTCCTCCTGCCGGTGCTCTGCAAGCTGCTGGGAGCACTTGATCCAGCCAGGGCTGCCTGTCCCTGTTCAGCAGACAGTGCAGCCATTTTGGACATTTAGGTCTCCCTCTTGGAGGTTTGTCTCTTTTAAATTTCTTCTCCCATGGCATTCAGGATTTGGAGGAAAACTCTCCATGTGACCTGCACACCCCACTCCTGTGCTGGGTGCTGGCTGGTCTGCACGGCCTGCTTTCCATGTGCGTGTGTGCAATCCCTATGCTGACTTTGGTGAAGTATTCGATTAAATATTTAACCCATTTTAAAAATGGTTTTTGTTTTCTTATTAAATTTTGAGAGTTCCGTGTGTTCTGGACAGTCCTTTATGGGGCACTGTTCTGATCTGCCGCTTCACTCGTCATTTTTATAGCGGTGCCTTCTGATCAAAAGTTTTAAATTTTGATAACATCCAATTTATCCATTTTTTCCTTTCATACATCATGTCTTTTGCATCACGTAAGAATTCCTTGTGAAACCAGAGGTCTGTAAGATTTCCTCTTGTTCTTTCTTTCTTTTAGAGGTCTTATAGTTTCAGCTATTGTATTTAAGTCTATGATCTATCTTGAATAATTTTATATAGAATGGGAAGAAAATGTCAAGATCCTTTTTTCTTTTTTTGTATATGGTGTCTAATTGTTTCAGCATCTGTTAAAAATACTATCCTTTACCCATTCAGTCACCTTGGAACCTTTGTCAAAAATCATTTGGCCGTGTATGTGTGTGTGTTTTCAAGGGTACCTGGGACTTATTTTAATCAGGAGTGGTAAGAAAGGCCGACACGGAAATGACTGTCATGAAGGAGGAAGTTGGTGCTCAGAGGTCCCAAGAAACAGGAGGCAGGCCACCAAGGGCCCCACGAGGAAGCACCAGGGTCCGTCAGGAGGCAGAGGCCGTGAGGAGAAAATGTGGGCAAGAGTTTTATTGTGGTTTCTATGGGAGGAACAGGTGAGGCAGGGTCTGCAGGCTTAAGTTTGGCTAGTTTGAACAATTTCAGCAGGCCCTAGGGCATAGGGGCTGTCCCTGGTTATCTGGTCCCTGGCCCTGGGGTGATTAGAGCAGGGGGATGGTGGCCCAGAGTGAGAGCCCCATAGAGGAGGTGGGGGTGGGTGGGATTGGTTGGTTTGCTCCTGGGGTGAGTTATTTATCCTATCTGGAACTGGCTAACTCTAGGGGGACAGTCCCTCGAGGGTCAGCAAGGCCCAGATGTCAGAGCATAAGAACATAGAAAACTAAAAATGTGGTTAACAAAGTGTAGACTATTTCTGGACCACCCTGTTCCTTTTGATCAATCTGTCTTTATTGCTGTAGCTTTATAATAAATCTTGGAATAAGGCAGTATAAGTTCTCCTACTTTGTTCCCGTTCTCAAAGTTGTTCAGGCTGTTTTATTTCCTTCATATTTCCATACACATTTTAGAATCCACATAGCCTGTTCTGATTTTGATTGAGACTGCACTGAATTGATAGATCACCTTGATGCGATTGACATCTTGTTGAATAGAAGTGCTCAGAGGGGACAACATCCTTAGCTTTGTTCCTGATCTTGAGGGTATACATCAGTCTCTCACCATAATGTATGATGTTAGCTGTGTATTCCAGCTGGAGCTCCTTTGTCAGGCGCGGAAAATGCTCTTAACAGTCTGGGTTTGCAGAGAAGTTTTTCATGAGTGATAATTGAATTTTGTCAAATGCTTTTTCTGCGTCTGTGGAGACAATTGTATAGTTTCCTTTTTGAGTCTGTTTATATGGCCCACCCATATAACTTAGTTATATTGATTTAAAAAAAATATTAAACCAATTGCATTCCTGGGTTGAGATCCACTTTGTCATAACACATTTTTTTTATATTACATGGTTTGATATGCTAAAATTTAAGAATTTTTGCAACTGTATTTATGAAGAATATCGGTGTGTTTACTTTTAGTGTATTTTTCTGATTTTGATATCAAGTTAATATACTTGCCTCATTGAATGAGTTGGGAAGTGTTCTCTTATATTAAATTTTCAGGATGAGTTAGTAAGGAATTTGTCTTATCTTTTCCTTGAATATTTGGTAGAATTTACCACTGAAGCCATCTTTTTTTGGTAGGAAGGTTTTTAACTTGAGTTCAATTTCTTGAATACATATAGGGTTTCATATAACCTTCTTGAGTGAGTTTGGATGGCTTGGTTCTTCTAAGCATTTGTTCCCTCTATGTTATTAAATTTATTGCCATGAAATAGATCCTAACATTCCCTTATTACAGTCTGTTTTATTTATTGATTGATTGGCATGAAATTCACGTAACATGCAATTAATCATTTTAAAGTGTGCAATTCAGTGCAATCACAGTGTTGTGCAGTTACCACCCAGTTTCAGTCTTTTTCAAAACTTTTTCATCATCCCAGAGAAATGCTCCACACTGATTAAGTAATCACTTTCCATTTCCTCTTTCCCCATCCCCTGGACACCACAAATCTGCTTTCTGTCTCTTTGGATTGACCTATTCTGGGTATTTCATATAAATGGAATCATATAGTGTATGACCGTTTGTGTCTGGCTTCTTTCATTTAGTGTCATGTTTTCAAGGTTCATCTGAGTTGTAGTGTGGATCAGTACTTCCTTTTTTTCATGGCTGCAGAATATTCCATTGTATGGATATATTACAGTTTATCAGTTCATCCACTGATGGACTCTTGAGTTTCCATATTTTGGCCATTGTAGAATAATGAGGCTATGAACAAGTATCTGTTTGACTCCCTGATATCAGTTCTTTTGGATGTGTAACTTGATATGAAATTGCTGAGTTGTGGTAATTCTGTTACCTTTCTGAGGAATTGGCAAACTCTTCCATAGATGGTGCACAGCTTTACACTCACACCAGTGATGTGTCAAGGTGCCTGTTTCTCACCAACACATGGTCTTTTTTTTTTAAGATTTTATTTATTTGACAGAGAGAGACAGCGAGAGAGGGAACACAGCACGGGGAGTGGGAGAGGGATAGGCACGCTTCCCGCTGAGCAGGGAGCCCGATGTGGGACTCGATCCCAGGACCCCGGGACCATGACCTGAGCCAAAGGCAGATGCTTAACGACTGAGCCACCCAGGTGTCCCAACACATGTTCTTTTCTGGTGCTTCAATTATAGCCATCCTAGTAGGTGTGAAATGGTTCCACGTGGTGGTTTCAACTTAACTATCTTTTTAGTGGCCTTGTCTCAATAGTATTCTGTTTATCATTATTGAGACTGGTAATCTGTGTCTTCTCTCTTTTTTTTCCTGGTGAGTATGGCTAGATGTTTATCAATATTATTGATCTCAAAGAACCAATTTTGGATTTCATTAATTTTGTGTATTGTTTTTCAATTGAAATAGGGTTGACACAGTGTTACATTTGTTTCAGATATGCAACATAATGATTTAATAATTCTGTATTTTTTTTGTAATTGCCTTTCAGCTCATTTATTTCTATTCTTAATTTTTTTCTTCTGCTTACTTTGGACTTATTTTGCTCTCTCTTTTTCTTTCTAGTTTTATATAGTAGAAGCTTAGGCTGTTGAGAACTTTCTTTTTTCCTAATCTAGGCATTTTAGTGCTATAAATTTTCCTCATGGTACTGCTTTTGCTGCATACCACACATTTTGATATGTTGTGTTTTCATTTTTAGTCAGGTAAAAATGCTTTCTAGTTTCCGCTCTGATTTCTTTTTGACTCATGTGTTACTTATAAGTGTTCTATTTTTCTGTTATTGATTTCTGATCGAATTCCATGGTGGTCAGGGAACATACTACATCTGATTTCAATCTTTTAAGTTTATTAAGACTTTTAAAAATGGCTCAGAATATGGTCTTTGAAAATATTCCATGATCACTTAAAATACCGTGTATTGTTTTGTTATTGCGTAGAATGCTCTGTAAATGTCAATTAGGTCATGTTGGTTGGTAGTGTTGTTTAAGTCTAAATATCCTTTATTGATCTTCTGTTTAGTTGTTTGATCCTTTATTATTATGTAATGCCCTTTACTTCTGATAGTATTCTTTGCTTTGCTCTGATACCTACTTTTTCTGATGTTAATATAGCCATTTCATCTTTCTTTTGATTAGGGCTAGCATGGTACATCTTTTCTAATCTTTTTCTTTCAACCTATTTGTATATTTGTATTTAATCTTCTGGGTTTTTTAATCCACTCTTAAGATCTCTTCATTTTAATTAGGGTGTTTATACCATTTATATTTAAGGTGATTATTGATATGATTATGTTTAAACTATCATTTTGCCATTTTTTTATTTGTCCCTGTTGTTATTAGTCCTCTTTTTCTGCTTTATAATGGACTAAGTACTTTTTATTTTTATTTTTTAAAAGATTTTATTTATCTGTCACAGAGAGAGAGAGAGAGCATGTGCACAAGCAGGGGGAGTGACAGGCAGAGGGAGAAGCAGGCTCCCTGCTGAGCAAGGAGCCCAACGTGGGACTCAATCCCAGGACCCTGGGATCATGACCTGAGCTGAAGGCAGACACTCAACTGACTGAGCCACGCAGGCATCCCGGACTGAGTACTTTTTATGATCAATTCTAGCACCTTTACTAACTTATTAGTCATATCTCTTCAAGAGGTTGCTTGAGATTCATTGCGTATATCCTTATCACCATCTGTTTTCAAGTAATATTATACTCATCCACTTAAGGGTATAAAACCGAACAACAGTATACTTCCATCTCACTTCTCTTGGCCTTTATGTTATTATTGCCAAGACATTTACTTTTACATTTTATAAACCCCATCCTACATTGTTATTATTTTTGCTTTAAATAGTCTGTTATCTTTTAAAACAATCTTAAAATTAAGAAAAAAGCTTGTATATTCATGAGTTTTGTTTCCGGTACTTTTCATTTCTTTTTGTAGATCTGGATTTCCTTTTGATGTTATTTTCCTCTTGTGTGATGGACTTAGTTTGTAGTTAAAGTGTGTTGGTGATGAATTATTTTAGCTTTTGTTTGTTGGAAAAAGTCTTCATTTTGCATTTGTATTTGAAAGTTATTTTCATTATGTATGGTATTTCAGGTTGACAGTTTTGTCCTTCATTACTTTAGAGATGTCATTCTACTGGTTTCTGGCTTGCACTGTCTCTGAGAACTCTGTTCACCATGTCTTTGTCCCTCTGTACATAATGTTTCTTTTCTGTCTGGGTGTTTTTAAGATTTTCTCTTTAGGTAAGCTGATTATGATGTGCCTTGGTTTAATTTCCTTCACGTTTTCTTCTGCTTGGGGATTGTTGACCTTGGATTTATGGGTTCATAATTTTCATCAAATTTCAAACATTTTTTTGTCGTTATTTTTGGAAATACGTTTTTTTGTCCCGTCCTGTCCTCCCCCTCTGGATCTTCAGTTACATTATACTTACATAATTTGCGTGTGTGTGTCTGTGTGTGTATCCGATTATATTTCTGCTTTTTTTGTGGGGGGGGAGTCTTTCTTTACATTTCATTTGAGATAGTTTCTGTCTGCTCAGATTGTTTTGTTTGCACATTGACTAGTCTTTCCTTTTGTAGTGTCTAATGTGATGTTAATCCCATCAAGTGTATTTTCCATTTCAGTTGTTTGACTTGGGCTTTTTTAAATTTTCATGTCTATCCTTAGCATGTTGTGCTATCCTCTATTTTCTTGAATATATACAGTGTCTTTATAATAGCTATTTTAAGGACCTTGTGTACTAATTATTTCCTTGTATTTCGTATTGATCAACTGTTCTCGTTATGAGATATATTTTCATGCTTCTTTGCATGCCTGGTAATTTTTGAATGCGTGAAAGACATTGTATATTTTACGTTGTTGGGGTCTGTATTCTTTCAAATATTTTAAACTTTTTTGGAGAAATGCATTTAAGTTACTTGGAAAGTTTAGATTCCTGGGTGATGTGTTGTTGGACATTGTTAGGCAGTACCTGGTTTAGTACATCAGCTCGGTCGGTGGTCATATGGCCCTGCTGCTGAGGCAGTGCTCTTCCAGATGCTCAGCCAGTGGCCCCATGTGACAAGGTTTCCTCCTCTGGTTGTTGGAAGTGTGAACAATTCCTCGAGCTGTCGGAGCCACAGCTGCTATTTATCCTGCTCTTTCTGTTGGCTCCTTCCTTGGCCTCAGATAGATTGCTCACCCACACATGCTGATATGTGTCTAGGTTAAGCCTCAAGTTGATTCACCCAGAGGTCTCTGGAGCATTTCTCTCTGCAGCTCTCTCCTTTTGGGTACTCTACCCTGCTAATTCTAGCTGCTCTGCGTCCCTGAATTTCAATTATTTTCTCATCTCAGGACTCCCCTGGCTTTGCCTGGGTTCCTCCTTCCTGCATTGTAGCCAGAAAACTTCCCCCAAGCTGTAGGCTGGGCAGTCAGAATGCATCACATTTGTTTCCTTCCTTGGGGATCATGTCCTGTGTCTCAAAACCCTGTCTCGGGCGCCTGGGTGGCTCAGATGGTTGGGCGTCTGCCTTCGGCTCAGGTCATGATCCCAGGGTCCTGGGATCGAGTCCTGCATCGGGCTCCCTGCTCCTTGGGAGCTTGCTTCTCCCTCTGCCTCTCTCTCTCTCTCTCTGCCTCTCATGAATAAAAAACAAAACAAAACAAAACCCTGTCTCATGTCTTTTGTCTGGGTTTTCATTGTCGATCTGGTCTGTCTGTCTTCTTCTGTCTTGGCTAGAAGTGGATGGACGTCCTCTGTTAGGGGTTTCTAATCTTCCTCCGGTCTTCAGTCATCACTGTATACAGGCCTTGGGCTGCCTGTAGGAGCCTTTGGTAGTGCCATTTACTTACACATGAAGTCTTTGCAAAGGCAGAGTGCCTTGTCCTGTCCAGGTAAAGCACTGTTCAGACTCGGAGCTGAGACCACATGGTGTGCCCTAGGCGTCCCACCTACCTGCCCCCCCACGCCCACAGTCTTCTCCTTACCGCTCCCCATGGGCCCAAGGGATTGAGAATCTATACTTTCCCAAACTTTCCCAACACTTTCCATCAGCTTTACGGCTGTGGGTCAGGGTGTAGGGGCGTCTGGGGCTCTGAGCATGTATCCGTATCTTAGGTTCCAAACTCAGTTTAGAATCTAACCTCTTTTATGGAATTTTTTTTTCCTCTGGAAAACTGCCTTTGACCTCCTAAATAACTGATTTATGAATACATTCTTTTAATAAATTCCTTTGGTTTGATAAAATTTGGCATCTAAGGTGGTACATTATTCTTTGGGTTTTTTTCTATGTATGATTTCCAATTATAATTATTTTTTTAACCCATTTACAGGGCTATCTACAGAGAGAGATCTTCCCATGGTTCCATGTAAGTAGTGCTTCTTATAATGCCTTTATAGAGGTTTAATTTAAATTCAGTGATTCTCAGTCAGTTGATTTTTAAAGTCTTGAAGCCATGTGTCTTGCTGCCTCTCCTATGGCCTGGTTTCACATCACATGAGGGACCTTTCACAGGTCAGAGTGCACTAACAGTGTCAATGATTTGCATGATTTCTTTCTGACTTCTGTAGAACCAAGATTTAAAAAGAAGCTGTTTTCTCCTTTTCTGTTAAACATTTTTCTCCACCTTAACCTGACCAAACTGTCCAGCAGGGGGCCTGAGGGCTAGTGTCAGTGTGCACTGCTGGACACTTGCACTTGTCCCATGCTTCCACAATGCACATCAGCCAGCAGTGACAGGTGTGTGCTGTGGCCATGGTGGTGAGCCCAGGCTGTGTGGACACCTCTTTGTGGCCCTGACTCCAGTTTTACAAAACCAACTTGAAATGATTCCTTTTAAATCCTTAAGATGTCTTTCTTTAAAGCTTATATATGTTGTTTTCTAAAAGTTTTCAGCAGGAAACTTGATTTTCAGCCGTCTTGCGTGGAATACTACTGTAGTCATGATAGCAGCTTGTTTGTGAAGTGCTTGATTAGTGTTGGCTTTGTTGATCGCGATGCTTCCCATCTAATCCCTTACTCTGTCCACACAGTGCCCGGGGAGGTAGTCACTGTTGTTCTGCCCCCTTTCCAAGGCTCAGCGACATGACACCACTGTGTCATCAGTGGTGAGACCAGGATTTGAGCCCAGACCTCTGACCTCACGAGCCTGAGTCCCTTCACAGTGGTAGGATAAAGCAGGAGCTGCCTTGTTGGTAAGACGTGGGCTCTGAATTCAGTGTCTGCCCTTCCCGGTGGTCTTGATGGCAGCCCCAAGTAGCCACCCCGGAGTCCTGTGCTCAGCTGATCCTGGTCAGAGAGCACTAGAGCCACAGTCCCCCAAGCCTCCAGAGCCTGTAGCCTGCAGCAGGGGCCATGACTTAATTAGCAGCCCCCTTGGGAGAGACGGTGGTGGTGGTGAGGAGAGGGGAACACTAGATATCTGGGGCTGGAGGGGAACCGGAGTCCTGACTGCTATTAGAAGAGGAAAGTTCTTAATAACAAAGCGAAACAAAGGCCTTGTTTGTTCTTTCATTCATTTAGCAAATATTTACCAAGTGCCTGTGATGTGCCAGGCACTTTTCTGAAATCCCAGCTTCCTTTGGCTCATACCCATGTGGGGCTTACAAAACACAAATATGCTAAGTAAACACATCACAGTGTGTCAGGTGGGCATGCTGGCCGTGGAGGAGGGAAGGGAGGACCAGGGGTGTGGGAGTGCTGCCTACAGTTTGACTAGGCCCCCCCCGACAAGGGGCATCTGAGCAGAGCCTTGCAGGAGGTGCAGGAGTGAGTCCTGTGGGCGCTGGAGCACAAAGGGCTACAGGCCGAGGGGAACCACGGGTCCAGCATGCTCATGGAGCATCGGGGAGGCTAGTGTGGCTGGAGCAGTGTGAGTGAGGGGCAGGGGGCAGGAGATGAGGTCAGAGAGCAACAGGGTGCACATCAGGGGCCTGAGGCCTGTTCACACTCTGCAGGGCACGGGGGCTGAGTGTGGGAGCAGTGAGCCCGGTCATCTTTTTTCTCTCAGTGCTGGATTGTTAAACTAAAGCTGTTACACTGCTTGCTTCTTAGAGGACATCCAAATCCCCACTGGCTTGGGACCAACTCTAATTGTGCAAATCCGGATCTAATTCTCACAGACATCCCGAGGGGAGGGCCTCTGGAATTCAGGCATATAAACAACGCCTTGTATGTACTGGGCCTCTTTCCCCCCTGGATTTGGTGTCGTCCAAGTTTCTCCTCCTCGCAAATGGGGAACCTGGCTGATAGTTCTGGAAATAAGCAAGCATGCTTGGGTGGGGTGGGCTGGCTCCAAGTGACACCCTGTCTTGTGTGCACAGCTCCTCAGGCTCCCAGCGAGGAGAGGAGGCCCCGGGCTGCGGGGCTGAGAGGTTGGGACGAGCAGCACAGGCTGGCTGCCAAGACCGTGATTCTGGAGGGTTGCAGCACAGATTCTGGGAATTCCCGGAGGCTTGAGTGAGCTTTTTAGGGGGCACCTGTGGCCTCTCCTGCAGGTGAGGCGGGAGCTGTTAGGAGCACTGGGTTGGTTGGAGCAGAAACAGCCGATTCCAATCCTTGCCCAGTCCTGCAGTGCCTTCCTGTGCGCTTCCTGCCGAGCCGGAATGGAGCTCATCGGCAAAGGATGTTTCCCAGGGGAAGTGCAGCTTTGGAAGGACTCGGTTTTCCATTTGCACGTCCCTGAGAACCTTCCACACTTCCTTAGAGTGAGGTGAAGGGCAGTCGTCTGGGGTAAAGCCGCTTCTGTGTGATGCCTGTGCTTTGACAGGGCCGGGAGCCCTGAAATCCCACTTAGTTTTGCAGAGGGGACGAGGCTCCCGCAGCTACTTGGTAGCGGAGCCCACTCCCTGCACATCTCTGAACCGGGCCTTCGACCACACGGAGATCAGGACATTAAGAGACAGTGCTAACGAGACTATTGAAATTTTTATTTACTTTGAGGTCTTTTATTTTCTGTAATATTAACTTGGTTGTTTCATGTTTATAGGGTGTTTTTCTGCATTGCCTTAAGATAACAACTCACTGCAGAGTTGGAAGATTTGGCAAATATGAAAAAGAACTTTAAATCTCACCTGTAATGAGTACAGTGAGGAGGACTAGGACTGCTCCATCAGGGCCTCCGTCCCTGCTGTGTCCTTCTTGTTGGTGACCCTGCTTCCTTCCTCTCTCGGGTGGGCTGCCTGGGGGCCACCCTGCAGAGGGTCTCAGAGCCCACCCGAGTCCTGGCCATACCTCCCTAGTAGGTTTGCCTGGATCGGAGGCAGTTGTTGTACGCCTTTCTTCCTCAGTTTCCTAATCTAATCAGACCTCAGTCTTAGCTGATGGCTGTGCCTCATGGTTCAAGGAGAAAAGAGGTGCTTTACTTTCCCATCCGCGATGCAGCTGTCCTGCTGTGCTGCCCCCCGCCCCCGCCCCCGGGGGCTGCACAGGGGCCTTCCTCCTGCCCCAGTGAGGCCCTGTCTCCTCTGCGTCTCAGTTCCTTCTCCCTGGCAGGCCACTTCTGTTGGCATCCAAGATGACCCGGTAACTCCCATCTTAAAATTAAAAAAACTCCTCCCTTCATTCAGCCAAAATGGTCGATTGAATTCAGAGCGACCTTTGCTGCTTCTTAAGAACCCACTAAAATGACAGGTGAGATATTTTTAAGAGGAAGAGGCCAGATGACAGGATTTGGGAGTTCAGGAAGCAGATGGACAAACAGAGGGACATAGCAGATCTGAGAACAGAAAGTGGGGAGGCTTGCACACGCTTGTGCTGGGGGGTCTGGAACACGGATTGCACTGCAGACAGACCCCCAAGTCTCGGGAATGACTTTGCCATGTGCCCCTGAAAATGAGGGGGGGGCAGTAACGATGGGGCTGAAATTGGAAGTTGGTGGAAAGCCTGTTTAGAAAGCAACCAGGTTCTCAGCCCTCCTCCCCCACCTGTAGCCTGATCAAGCCCCTCCTGCCTCTGGCTGAAGCTCAGCTTCCTCTCCTGGTGGGTGAAGTAGGCACCTGAGGACGGGTGGAGGGGGAGACTGTTCTACAGGGAAGTGGGGCTGCACCCAAGTGGGTAACGAGCAGCGTGAACCCGGCCTCTACCCTGTTGGCCCCCAGAATGCTAGGCACCTGGATGGCTTTTGGATGCCCATGAGTGGAGCAACCGTTCTGACAGTGGAGCAAAAAACAAGCTCCTCGGCTGTTTCCTGCTGTGCTGGAGGGATTGGGAGGTGGTTTTCCTTGGGGACAGTTTGGAGGCAAATTAGCAGGGAGTACACAGAGAACTAAGCAACCAAAAGAGGCCCTCACTCACTTCAGGAAGCACAGGCCCGGTGCTGGAAGGGAGGTAGTGTGAGGGTGCACAAGGGCTCCAGTGCCTTTGCAGGAGGTCAGCACTGGGGCAGGGTGCAGGGAGCAGAGGGTTGGGGGGGGGGGCGTTCTCATGTGTCCTAGTAGGAAGTTAGTGGGAGGTACCAAGGACTGGAATCGTTGAACTCCGGAAATAAATACCAAGGAAGGGAGGGACCCAGAGGGGAAGGCGGCACGTGGGACGGAGGCGCAGGGGGGGGGGGGGGGCACTGTTCACCGTAAGCTCTGTGGATGCTTTGACTTTTGAAACTATGTGCATTTCTAATTTTGTTAAAAATAAAAATTAAAAGGTTACATAGCAAGTATGGTTTTACAAAAAAAATTAGGAAAGCTACCCCCCTCCCCCACCCTCCCAGCCATCGCTGCTCCTGCCTGGGCCCAGCTCCATTGCATGGCCATCTGGTGCTCCCCAGTGGGGCTTCATCCTCACCACTTGGCCAGCTTGCGAGGCCTCTGCTTCCCTGAATCTGGTAAAAAACCCTTCTCCTCGGGGAGCTTGAGCTCTGCAGCTAACGTAGAGTGATCCCTTTTTGCGACGTGTTCTTTCCCAGGCTCCCGACCCCTGCACTGTCCTGGTCCCACGTGTCTGTGGTGTGTCCTCTCCTCCCTCCTGGTCCCCCTGTGTGTGAGCCCTCTGTCATGACCCTTCCCCAGCGCTCAGAGAGGGCCCTGCTGACAGTGCTCCAGGCCGTGGGACCACCACACTGCTGCACACATTTGGTCTCTTTCCTCCCAAACTTGGCCTCAGGAATGAAGACACATCTGGGCCCTGCTTTTAAACTGAATGGCATGCTGCAAAGTGTTCCACGTTACCTAGTTTGAAAACATTATTTTTAAAAGTTTGTATGGTTTCCACCATATGGATGTGCAGTCGACCCTTGAACACCTGGGAGTTAAGGTTGCTAACCTTCCTCCCACACAGTCGAAAATCCACATATAACTTTTGACTCGTCCTAAACTCAACCCACCGTTGACCAGAAGCCCTACTCATACATAAACAGTCGATTTACACATACGTGTATGTTATATACTGTGTTCTTACAATAAAGTAAGCTAGAGAGATGAAAATGTTATGAAGAAATTCCTAAGAGAAAATACATTTACAGCACTGTATGGTATGTGTCGAAAAAATTCATCTCTAGGTGGACCTGTGTCATTCAAACCTGTGTTCAAGGAGAGAGTCAACTGTAGGTATTATTTTCGTATGTCATCCCCTTTTTGTTTAATATATGTGGGTTTTCTTTGCGTCTCTCACTGATGTCAGTCATAGTGAGGTGAGCACCCTTGTGCATGAATCTGCTTTTCCTCTTCTTGAGGGTTGTAGTATTCGTCCATGTAGGACCCCCAGGTCACAGGAGATGCACATTCTAAAAGAGGCATAATGTGTAATCGCCAGTTGTGCCCTGATGGCTGGACGCACCAGCACCGTGTCCCTGAGAACTGTGGAAACTCGAGGTGTGCGGCTGCACTCAGCTCTGCCTCTGCTTGCTTTGGCCTGCCTTCTAGCGAGGGCGTCCTGCAGGGCTCCCCCCGCTGGGGCATCAGCCTTTCACTTGGGCCTAGGGATGGGGGGCAGTCTTACATGTGGGTAGTGATGTCAGTTTTCTTTTCTGCTTTTACTTTTTGCATTGACTTGTGCAATCCACTTGGGACTTAATTTGATATATGTTATTAGGTGAATGTGTAAGTTATTTCTTTCTTACAAGTATTGAAAATACTGCTTATTGAGAAATGCTTCATTTTCCCAATGACTTGTGCTCCTACTTTTGTCCTGTAAATTGATCTTACATGAAAATATTGTATACATTAGTGTTTATTTTTGCATTCTCTAATCTGTTCTTGTGCTGATACAGCTGTTTTAATTATTCTAGTTTTATGGTATATTTATCTGATTACCCCATTATTAAAAAAAAGTGTTTTGGCTATTCTTGGCTACTCACTTTCTAGATGAACTTTAGGATGATTTTCAGGTTAATAAAATGAATCATATTGGGATTTCTTTTCGGCTAGATCAAAGCTATAATTTGAATTGAAAACAGCTGCCTTTTTACCACTATTCACTTTCTAATGTAGGAAGATACTCTGTTTTCCCATTTGTTCTAAGCCTTCAGTTGTTGTATGTAGCTTTCTTGCTGTAGGTTTTCTCTTCTGAACCCTTTTTCCAACTTATTTTTGTTATCTCGTTATCGTAATTGGGATTTTTCTCATTACACTTCTCTAATATTTGATAGTGTACAGGATACTGTCAGTATTCATGTATTTGGACATGGCCGTGTGTTAAAGTGCTTTTAGCTGTAATAGGTTTCTCTGCTGAATTTTTTGATTTCTTCCTGACTTGACCCGAATGCTTTCACCAGGAAGCATGCTTGCTGTGGCTGTCTGGTCAATGTTCTTCATCAGGTTACAGAAGTTCCCTTCTCTTGCTCTTCTATCAAGTTGTTTCTCACAATAAAAGTGAAAGTTGCATTTTACTAAATGTGTTCATTGCTGCTATTAAGATAATCCCATGATTTTCTCCTTTCGTCTCTTACTGTAGAGAATTACATTGATGAAATTCAAAGTGTTGATTCTTGGGATAAATCCTGGTAGGTCATACTGATACTTGCTAATACTCTTCCAGTTGTAGTACCCTCACAGAATTTTATTTGGGCCAGAATAAGGGTTAGTGGTAGGGTTAGGTCTGGAGTTAAGGTTGATCCTGGGATTGGGGTTAGTATGGGCCTGAGTTACCATAAAGGTCAGGAGTAGGGCTCACGCTAGGGCGACACTGCTCTAGAAGTTAACTTTTTTCTAATTTTTAATTTTTTGGGGTTTTGCGTAAATGATAGCCTGCCCACATAACAGGACTTGAGAAACTTCCCCTATTTTTCTGTCCTTTATTTAAATAACTAATTTTTCTATTTTCTCTTTAGAAAAGCAAATATTATTGGTGTAATATTCAGTAGACAACTCTGTCACAGCCTCTAAGCCCAGAGCCTGTTTTGGAGCCAATACCAGTTCTCTAGTGGGTGTGCGTGGGTTTCTTCCCAAGGAAGCAGTCGCTGCGGGCGCTCTCAGGCCCGGGGCGTGCGTGCACGTGCCAGGTCTCTGTGGTCTCGGGCTTCTCTGGGTCTCTCACTGCCTTCTCTTCGTTTCTAAGGCTTGTTTTAGCGTTTCAGTCAGATTTGTCAAACTTGTCTTCATTTCTCATTTAGCTATTTTTAATTTTTTAGTATCAGTTGTACTGATCATTTATAATTTTGTTTTCAATTTAATTTCTAAATTTAATGCATGTTTTCTTTTTCTCTAGGGTTATTCCTTTTTCTTTAGGTTATCCTTTCTCTTTCTTTCTAGTTTCTTGAATGCTGCTTTCATATATTGACCTTGCTTTCTAATGACTGCATCTCGGCTCTCCTTTCTTTCTAGGCACTTTGAACTCCACCCCCCTGGTTTTGATGTGACCTGTAATCATTCAGATGCTTGTCATTTCCATGCTTCGTTCTAACATTCTGTGGGTGATTGCTCCCACTGTACTTTTGTTGTTAACTTTCCACTTCTAAAGCTTCACACTCAGAGAGCGTGGCCTCCCTGAGTCAGGGAGGGTGGGCACGGGGGACAGGTCCTGTGGGGCCGTGGAGACCAGAGCTTGGCCAGGCCTGGTGGTCGTGGGGCCAGGGCCTCCCACAGAGGAACATGTTGCAAGTTACAGGGGTGTGGTGGGAGCACACAGAGAAGGTGGGAGAGTGACACCGAGGGCCAGGGAGATGGAAACTGTGTGCAGTGAGAAGAGACTCTGGAGTTATGAGACACATTAACCTCTGTGTTGGGCCATAGGGAGAGATGGCCCAGGGGCTTTTGGGACCCCCGCTCGAACTGAGGGGTGGGTGTGGGGCTGAGAGATCCATGTGCTGGTGCGTGTGTCCTCGAGGGACACATAGTTGTGTCCTCAGGGCTGTGGCAGGGGAGATGAAGCGGGCGAGGTCAGGTTTGTCTCTCTGTGTAGTGGTCCCTGGTGGGCGGGCTGGGCTCCAGGAAGCCTCCTGCCCCACAGGTCATCCTGGCCCTGGGCTCCAGGCAGCCTGCCCTGCTGCATGCGGTGTGCCTTCTTCTGTTGCCAGGACCTCCAGCTGAAACAAGTGCATGTGTGTCTGGTGTGTTTTCAAGGAAAAAGGGCACAATGAAGGGCAGCAACCACACTTTCAGGGTTTGAAGGCCCAATCAGGCCAACTTGCATCATGGTACACGGGGCCTCTGTCTACCAGTAGTGCGGTGTGGTGGCCCCTGCTTCTGTGGAGGCTGGGCCACGCAGTCCCCTCTTAGGCAGCCCTGTGCTCCGTGACAGTTGTGGTCACACAGGAAGGAGCAGGGATTTGGGGGGAGCAGCCAGCTGTCAGCCACCAGCAAGGATGAGGACTGAGCGAGAGCCTGGGGTCACCCGTACCGGAGCTGGGGGGGCTCCTAGCAGAGGGGCTTCTTGTTTAAAAGGTGCATGTGTAGCCCATGTGCTGTTAGGTCTAGGAGGGAGCTAGATTTGGGGGTGCTGCCCACACCCACAGAGAGGGCACTGCCCATAGGCCCACCCCCCACGCCAGGGTCCCAGTGCATGCAGGGTGGGGGCAGGGAGGGGCCCCGTCTCGTTGTGTGCGTCAGGAACAGAGGAGAGGGACAGCACTGTGGAGGTGGTGGCTCTTTGGGGAAGGCTACTTTACATCCTTTTGGAGAGAGAGGAGCGATGGGCCGGTGCTTGTGGCTGTGGAGGCCGCCAGCCAGCCTTCCCTTCCTGCTTTTCATTTAAGGTGGGCATGGGACGCCTTGCTGGAGGGCTCTCAGGGAGAATCTGTGCCACCGTGGTGCGTGAGCTGCCCTGCTGGGCCCGCAAAGACCTCAAGGCACCCGTTTCTCTGCTTGTGTCCTGCGCTTGGCTTTCCTTTCTGAATTGGTTGAGTGGTTTTTATTCTTTGCCTCCTTTTTCCTCTCATGGGGATGTTGGAGAGTGCTGTCCTCCGAGAGGTTCAGATGCATTGCAGCCTGGCAGGAAGGGGCCGATCGTTTTTCACAAGATGACTCATTCATTCCTCCCTCTCTGCTGCGTTGCCAGGCTGTCTGGCAGCCACACATGCAGACAGTGATGGATCTGGAGCAGTGTTATCGCTGGTCCGTGGCGACCAGGGACGGCGTTGGGGGGGTGGAGGGCAAGTCACCCTAGGTATACACTTAGACAAGGGCAAACTAGCCTTCTGGATGCTTCCTTTATAAACGTACCTTCCATTCAGTACAGACATGGGGCCTTTACTGTTGTTCTTTAGCCAGGCTGGGTTAGGTGCACCCAGGTGTGGTGAGCTGTGCCCCACCTTCCACTCTGGTTAAGGGCGGCCTGATGTTTCCTACCCTGGGGAATGTCATGCGTGGTCACAGGAGCCAAAGATGCTTCTACTTCTCTGCTTAAACATGTTCATTCTGCTGATTTCAAGCCTCTGTTTCTCCTTTCTCTGAAACTCCGGTGGTACTCACAAGTTCCACCATTTGATTCAGTGCACACTTCCTACTTGAGTCACGGAGGCCGCCTCGTCTTTGGATATGACGGGTCACCAGTGATACATTCCAGTAACACAGAGCGGGCAAGAGGCTTCAGTGTGAGCCTCTACCTCTTCTAAGTGCTCTGGCTCTCACGCTCTCTCAGGGCACAAGTCTGCAACCCCACAGCTTGGTTCAGCCTGTAACTGAGTACATGTGCTTGATCCCACCCACTCATCGCCCTCCCAGCTCTGCCTCTCAGCAGGCCGGGTAGGAGCCTGCGTCTTACCAGCGCTGCTTCCACGTGCCCCGTCTTTGCAGAGCCTGGGCCTCAGGCCAGATCTCCTGGGGCTGGCGGCAGCTGGGGAACAGCTGCTTCCGGAGCATGGCAGTGAGCTGTCCTCATCACCCCTTGTATCAATGTGGCAGAACAGGGGCGGAAGTCATGGGAGGAGAACTTTCTGCCCCCAGCGCGCTCCGTCCCGTCACCCGCGCTCTCGCGCACGCGCACGCAGCCCCTCGAGCTGCGGGGCGCTCCTGTGGCGTCTGTTCCGTGCGTTTGCCGCGTTCTGACGGGCCCGGCCCGCCGTGGGGCGGCGTGAGCACTGCGCTGACGGGCTGCGCGCAGTCGGGCTCTGCTCTCCGCTCTGCCCCCGCCTGGTTGTCTCGTCTCAGAGAAATCATGTACCTTTCCGGCCTCCCGTTCCCGCCTGTGTAAAATGTGTGAGTCTCCCGTCGCTGTGGTGCCGCCGCAGGTGTCGGACTGATTACATCCCGAGGAGGGCAGAGCCCCTCCGAGCTCGCGCGGCGTGTCTGTCTGGTGCAGCGGGACCGGAGGTGTTCGCGCCTCAGGAGAACGTGTTGTGTGCAACTAGTAAGAGGTTGGCGATTCAGAGCTGCCGCCGGGAAGGACTGGGGAAGGCGCCCCTGGAGCGCTGGGCTGTGCGGGCTGGTGCTGCGGGGAGGGGTGCGTGTGGGGCCGCGAGGTCTGCCGGTGGCCAGGGGAGTCGTGCTGGAGGGAAGAAGCCTCGCTAGAAGCCTGACCTTGGTGCAGGCCACGTGGTGAAAGCGACAGGAGGTGAGAAAGAGTGATTTGAAGCAGATTATATTGTATTTGAAGCCTTACTTAAGTTTTTGTTTCATTCAAGCATGAGCAAGATCACATATCCCTGATATTTTACTGAAATCTACTTAACCCCCCCCCCCCCCCCGCCACCAACAAAAGGCAGTAAAGGCGGGAATACGTACTGTGGCAATCTTATTCGCTTTAACAATATCCTGGTTTGTAACTGCTGGGATTTAAAAGTATCCTTTATGTGTGGAGGATGCTCTGTGTTCTTAAAAGTTGAAGTGGGATGGGTCCTAGGGGGTGGTTTAGAACCGACCTGCTTGGCTGTGCCCCTGGCACTCAGGGTTGCCATCCCAAGGGAGCTCCTCAAGGTAGCAGTGCTCCCAGTCCTGCAGGCGGGCGAGAGGTGGATGCCCACACCTGGAGGGCACACTCCTGTCCTTCCGGACTGAAGATTTTCTGTGCACAGCTACGAAATAGGCAGAGATTCAGTAGAGATACACCGATTTCAGTTTATAGGATGCCACCGTGGGTGCTATCCAAAGTAAGGCGACTTCTGAAGATTGTGTCAGTGTGATTGGAGTAAAGGGCTAGTGCGCCCTCCCCACCTGCCGTGGAAGACATGCAGTGATTTCAAGACGGAAGTCCTGATATGCCAACTTCATTTTATAATCACACCTCCTGAGACTGACATTGTCACACAAAATTTCATGTTAATTTTTCAGCTGAGTCTGTCACAGAGTGAAGTTCAGAGCTTCTGCCTTTTGCTGCTGGCTTGCTGTTGTAGCCCAGACTACACCTAGAAGATACAGTTCAACAACCTGCCTTCATAAGCCATTCTAGGTCTCCTGCAGTTTGGAGATTTGAGCAAAGCCAAACTGTTAATGCTGAAGTTTAAATTCACGATTATTATTTTATGCTTAGTTTAGGCGATTTTGATACCTTTTCACCATTTTCTTAAGTATTTTGGGAAAAGTTTATTCTCTCTATCCAAACATAATGGTTTGGATGTCCAGGAAGTGGAAGTGTTTGTGCTGCTGGAGTCCTGACACTATGGCACATGGACGGACTGGAAGATAGCTTTGGCCCTATCCCCTTAAACATCAGTGTTCTTTCCCAATATTGAATGGAGCCGTAAGTCTTCATTTTATATGAATGCTACTAAAATAGTCCTCTTTAAGAGAGGAAAAGAGTGATTACCTGAGAGAGTTGATGTCCGAGGACCTTTGTCATCGGATGACTGAGCGGTGTATTGAGAATTGCAAACGACACGGCTCTCCTTTTCTCCTCATAGAAGAGCATTGATTGCTTCAGAAACTTAACGGTTTTGTCAGTAAGAGGGTCTAAACAGGGAAGATCATTTCCCTGAGGTTCTAGAAGTCATTATGCACTCATACAAGTCTCTTTCAGTGTTTTATGTCAAAGTTATGTCACTATAACCTATTTGAAGATAACCTTTACAGATTAACATTAGATATGCTTTCGGTGTCTGGTAAATACAGAAACAATCAGTATTGGCTCTAAATATGTAGCATTAATTTAAACATTTTTTAAAAAGCATATATAACGAGTGTCTTTTGTTTCATGCACTTGCTGTGATTGGCTGATAAATATTTGTCAAAGAAAGAGAAGCTCGCACGGTGTGGCTTGGATATCCTGAAAAGTGTGAAGAAAAGCATCCCAGAAATTCTATAAAAAATCAAAAATACAATGTATTTACCCTTATACCTGGGGTAAGACTATTACATTCTTAAGAATGGGTTTCATATCAGAGATTCCTGGCTCCTTTTGTTTTCACTGTTTTTTTTTTTTTTTAATTTTTTTTCCCGTTAATCGTGTCCTGTCCAAATCAGTGACCTTTTGCTTTTGAACCATTCATGTTTCAAGTAGTTGTTAAATAATTCATGCGCACTTTAATGGGTACATCATGAAGTTCAATGTGAGAAAATTTATAGTTTGACTTCAGTCCTAGATAAATATATTTATATTATTGTAGAAATAATCAAGCCTAAATTAAATTAACAGAAAATAAGTCCTAAGTTTTGTTTGCAGGTGAAGTGGAATGTTAAGTTTAAAGCCTGCCAAGGAACTTCATGATGAAAGTAAAATAATTTTTTATACAAACGTAACTCAGTAACAAAATATCTATAAGCATTGATAGATAATAGTTTCTACTTCACATTATAAATTTCAAGCCATGTTATGTTGTTATATCATTAGTTATCTTTAATTAGGTATTATGCTAGGTGTAAATAATGAAGTTTAAATATTTCATTACTTTTTTTGTTGCTAGTGGTATTTTTGGCTTAAGTTACAAAACTGAGTATGTATTTAGGATGATTGACTAATTTTTGGTTTTTGTACATTTCCTATTTTTATAGACCAATTTATTCGTCTTTCTAAAGGCAAAAGGAAGCTGGTACTGGTTATATTTCTATATCAAAGTTTCTGACACATTCTAGTTATTTGCTCTTATGCTCTCTACAAGAAAATGTTTTGGTAAAGTGAAATAAAGTGAAATAAAGCTGTTTTATTTTTCATGTTTTAATTTAAATAATCATGCTGACTTTATACTGGGCATTGATTGCCCCTCAGCACCCTCCCCCATCCATCTAATAGTTGGTGAATGCTTCATATCTAATTAACTCTTTAGTAAAACACACAAAACTACTATCTCCGTCATTAAAAGACAGCTCTTTTGTCAGGACGATAAAATGTAAGCTGTCTTTCAGGGAGATAAATATTCTCATCTTTCTTGAATGAAGTTACTGTTTTCTTTAAATTTTAAATACTCGCAGATTGGCGAAGCCTTGTACGTTTTCCTAAAGGTCACAAAGTTCATTCAGTAGACAACAGAGTATTGATTACAGTGGCTTAAAGCCCACAGTGCAGCCTCACTCTGACCAGAGCAAATCCCTGCAGCCCACCAGGATGGGCTGTGTCCTGAGAGCACCTGTTGGTGTGGCTGCACCACTGTTACCGTGTGAATTCTCGTTCTTAGATTGTCTCTTAAATTAGGCTTTTCATCTAAAACGTAGTATTTTAGAAACATTTGGTAATTGCACAGTAGGAATTCTATGCCATTTTTAGCACAAATGGCAATTTTTGAATTGCTAATAGATATAATTTATGCTACCTGAGATTTTAAAGAAATCACTGAGGAGAAAGAGCTTTCTTTCCTGCTGAGATTAATTTCTGAAATGACTCAAAACATCTTTAGATAGCAATTGAATATGATTATGAATAGAAACGTGTTATCATTGTAGCTGATTTTTGAGTTGCACAAACAGCTGTATGGTAATGTAGAAAACTTCATTATATAAAAACTGTGGTTCCAGACTCTTTAAGTCAACAATAAGTACTTAACCCATTGCTCTGCTCTTGTTAACATTTCCATACCCTCCAAGTTGCATATAAAATGGCATCCAAAGAGATTTTGATTTGGAAGTTGCAAGGTTGTAAGTTTAATTGCAGTGATAGTGTGCCGTTTGAATTATTCTCATCTATAAACATGAAATTTGTTCCATTTTGATTTTCAATTTAAATTTAATAATTTGAGAATTTGTAAATAGAAGTCTATTAATATACTGGCTCTTGGGTTTTCTTCCTTAAAAATAACTCTATTTGAATTAAAAAACAAAAACAAAGTTGCAGGATTTGCATTCCTAAAATTTTGTTGAAGGATACTTCTTTTGTATTTGAAAATATTATTGCAGATCAACTGCCAAGAGATTATAAAGAATATATAGGTCGCTGCCTTCCTGAATTGGTGTGCAATTCACATACTTTTTTATGTCATTATTTCTTACACTTCGAGAGAAGTAAATAGAGGAGATTAAGACAGTTTTTGTGAAGTCAAATTGTGTATGTTTTGCTTGTTCGCTCAGTTATTTTAAAGCTACCCAGATGTTCGTGTTCAGAAACGTGGCTATTTTATTTTTTACCGTTTCATAAATATAAGGTTAATAGAACTTTCCCATTGTAAGAGTTTCTGAGTTATCAAGATACACATTTGTGTGTATATAAATAATGTATTTATTGACTTACATTGGGAAGATTTCGCTATCTCATTTGCTTTGATATACATACAGAGATTTACAGAAGAGTGTGCAAAACTGGAAATTGTATACAAGAAACTAAAAACTTTTAGAGGATGCTTTTAACATAATTGGAAGTTCTAATTGTTTTTTCAGTTTATTTTAAATATAATTTTAAATAAATATATATGTAATTTAGTTATTGGAAAGCCAGTGTCAGAATTACTTAATTTACTGTAACTGAGGGCATATTGTCACTGTTTGATGGAAATATAGTTAGCTATTGTGCTGATTTAATTATTTAATTGAAGTTTTAAAGGTTATCCTTGGAGAGATTGTGTTAATTTTTTCTTTTCCTTTTTAGGTTTTATATGAACAATTCAAGTTTTTCTTGAATCTCTATTTTCTGGTAGTATCCTGCTCACAGTTTGTGCCAGCATTGAAAATAGGCTGTCTCTACACCTACTGGGCTCCTCTGGTAAAAGAAAAGATTTTTGAAATTAAGTTAAATTATTAATATTTAGTATTTGGTTTTCAGAGTGGAGATGGTTGAAAGATAAATCGATGAGTTTTCAGAAGGATGATACTGCTGCTGTGTACCATTGGACTTCGCTTACAGGGTTTTCCAGAGCTCTTGCACTGACCGACTTCGCAGCCTCGCCAGGGGTGTTGGGCCCGTGGGCTGCCTGTGCGTCTTGGCTCAGAGGCCACTGGGCGCCTTTGCTGGCGGGCATGGGGGGTGGTCTCCTTGGGGCATCCTGTACGTGCCCTGTGATACCAGGTCTGTCTCTCCAGCCCGGCTCCCCCATGCCGATGGCGCTGTTGGGAACGATGGGGTGGGGTCTCCTCAGTGACTCTCTTGGCATCCTGATAGATGGGCACTTCTTCCCTTTTGGCTGAAGTAGCTCAGTCAGTAGTCCAGACAGTTTCTGGTTGGCAGCTCAGTGTGGGGAAGTTTTTGGAAGGCAGATGACACTTAACATCAAATATTTCAACTTCAGACATAATGCTGTTTTAATGGTTTGATGCTGTTTGCCAATAATTTTCATTAATTTTCAGCTTATACAGACAAAATGTGTGCCTTCTTTCTTCCTCTCACCTGGAAAAACCTACTGCTTCCTTTTGGCCCCCCAGAGAGGGTCTTCTCAGATGCACCGGGGAGGACTGGCAGAGGGGGCCGAAATCTCCCTGACGGGGTCCCTTCAACTAGCCCCTCCTGCTCCCATCCACACAGACTTTCGAGTCGCATGGATTTGAGCGGTGAAAGTAACTGCATTGTCCTACAAATACAAAATCACCGAATGAATGAATACATGTCCACTCTTTAAATTAGCAAGGTTGGAAGACAGCGGGGTTGTTTAAATAGGGTGGTCAAGGAAGGCCCCTCTGAGGGGCGGCACTCAAATGCTCTCCAGATGGCAGAGTGGCTTGGCCA
Organism: Eumetopias jubatus; assembly: GCF_037043125.1. Lineage (NCBI taxonomy): Eukaryota > Metazoa > Chordata > Mammalia > Carnivora > Otariidae > Eumetopias > Eumetopias jubatus. Next base: position 1,375,853 of record NW_028274842.1, on the reverse strand, counting down.
TGTGCAGAACACGGAAAAGAGATGTGCAGGCCAAGGGGCCGGGTGCTGGGGTGCTGCTGGAGCACAGGGACGCGGGGGCTGTGCTGGAAGGCAGGTCAGTGAGGGCTCCCATTTCCTCCTGAGCGGGAGAGGGAGCTGTCTGTGTCTGTGGGTGTCACACAGCACACAAAGGACACTGAGGCTCAGACCCCACTTGTCACAGGACAGCACAGCTGGTTCAGGCCGGACAGCTCTGGAGAGAGGACAGAGACTGTTGGCTTTGTTCCTCGCACCTTTCTTCCCCCGCAGACAACTTCTGTTCTGCGTCTGAAATTCCGTTGTTACATCTCCTAATAATTTTACTACTTATGTTTGTGTCACTAAAATAATAGTATTGTTTGCATGCTTTAAAAAATCTATATAAAGATTATCTTACTGTCCGTTTCCTGTTGTATCACGCTGTTTTGGCTTAACATTGATTTCTAAAATGGATCCCTGGTGACACATTCACTTTTCACTTCTCTGAAGTACTCCATTGAATGAACATGTCCATCTTTCCAGAAAAAGAGACTTTGAGGTTTCTTCTCATTTTTCACAGTTACAGACTTTCCTATAATGGTCACTGTGATTGTATGTTGTTCCCTGTGCACGTGAGCCGGAGACCCCTTAGGCTGTGTGCATCCTGGAAGTCTGAGTGACAGACTGCTCCTTACTTCTCCCAGTTTCCAATAAAAGCAGTAGAGCATTACAGAAATTTTAGAGCATAGAGAAAATACTGGCTCATCCTAAAAACACAACTATACTTACGATTTCAGTGTGTTTATTTCTGGCCACTTTTTCTACCCCCGGCTTCACGAGGTTGCCCTGAACCTCTTCAGTTTCACTCCGATCTTGGGTTGAAATTCACTTTAGCAGTGATAGTCTCAGAATTTAAGATCTTCTTAAAAATCTAAAGTAAAATGTGTTCATTTCTGTTTTGCTTTTGCATCTTTCCTATTAACTGTGATTTAAGTAGCTTTTAACCAAAGAAAATGTTAGTTTTAGATGGATTCCTGATGAGGAATTCATGCACAGAATTGACTGTGTCGGCCAGAGCTGGAGTGAGAGCGTGCGTGTGAGCGTCGGTGCCTGTCCTTCCTGTGCTTCCGTGTGATGTTTACGTCCTCTGACTCGATTGTCAGCTAGAGGCGTTGGAAGTACTTAGTCCTTCTCTTGTTGGCGTGTGAGAATTAACGACTGCATTTACAGAAGTGCCTAGGTCAGCCCCTGCTGCGGTGTTCAGGGAAGGGACATTGTTACTCTGCTGCACTTGTGTGTCAGGGGCCCCAAAGAAAGGTGAAAAGCCCATTTTTCCCATTTGAGTAACGCTTAATGTTGCCTGGTGACATGCCTGGCCAGGTTCTCATGTCCCTGCTCTCATACCGCACCATTAGACCTCAGAAGTGGTCTGCTTTACGAAACCATGTCCTGTTGTTCTTTGGTTGGGTAGCAGCCACGATCGATGCCTTTCATCAGATAATCGATACTGAAGATTTGTTAGTATCTGTGCTTGCACTGCTATATACATCTTAACCTCTGATTTAGCAAAACTCTTAAAAGGGTGATGTGTCCATTAGATTCACCTTTGAATCCAAGAGGCAGGCTGAGGTATATTGGTTCCTTGATCCAAACTCACCTCAGAAAAAAAATTTTTTAAACTGAAAATTCAGATATCATATACAGAAGATCTTTTTTATTAATCTAGGCAAACTTAAAGAACCTTTAAACTAAATCTACATCTAAAATGTGTGAATGTATACACACACACACATATAATATATATATTTTTTATTTTTGAAATTTTTTTTAAAGATTTTATTTATTTGAGAGAGAGAATGAGAGAGAGAGAGAGCGCACATGAGAGGAGGGAGGGTCAGAGGGAGAAGCAGACTCCCTGCTGAGCAGGGAGCCTGATGCGGGACTCGATCCCGGGACTCCAGGATCATGACCTGAGCGGAAGGCAGTCGCTTAACCAACTGAGCCACCCAGGCGCCCTATATATATATATATTTTTTTTTATATAAAGGAGGTGTGCTTCAGCGGGATTCCTTCCTAGCTCCCGATTCCTTGGTCTTTCTTGACCACTGTGTTTGGCCCTGTCCTGTGTCAAGGGCCTGCACTAGCATGTGGTCCTTACACACACACTCAGTGTTTGACGTCTTTTCTCTGCCTGCTTTCTCAGGTTCTGTAAGTACCTGTAAGGTTGCCCAGAGAAAGGAATTAGTTAGCATTTCCAGATTCCTCCTTGCCAGAAGCCTGCCAGGGAAGCATAAAACCATCATACAGCCGGCAGTTATAAAATCTTACGTCTGACGTCCATTAATTTTAAACAGGGCACTTCACATTTGTTCTGCTCTCCACCTCAAGGGTATTTCTGAAGACAGTGATGGTTTAATAATCTTTCTATATCAAGCACTCTGGGCAATGTTATTTACTAGCTTCAGCTCTGATCTAATTTCTGTTACATTTGCCATAGAACAGGAGAGCAAACTGAAAATAAGTGATTTTACTGCATTCTTGGGTCAGAATGAAGATTACCTTTTGCATCATTCAGTTTCCACAGCAGCTCTTTGAGGAAAAGCTAGTGTAATCATAGTAACAAAACGGATTGTAATGCTTCTATCAGAGTGAATCGGGTAGAATAGATCTAGCCATGCAAGCGGTTCTTAGACAAAGGAGGTCTGGATCGTTAACACGGCATCTTCCACATAAGCTGTGTTCGTGGTATTTTGTTAATGGAAAGCCAGATAGACTGCGTAGGTGATCAGTCAGTCTGCGAGGACTCTGATTTTCGGTCCTTCCTTCTGTCCACTCTTTCTTCTGAGTGTCTCTGCATGTTGGAGGTGTGGATGGAGTATGGAAAGGAGAAACCAAATCATACCTGGACTTATACTTCCTGCTGTCCAGAGACAAACATGCTTAACATAAGCTGCACATTTAGTGTGACCTTTGCAAAGGTACGTGTGCTGCTTGTGTCTGAGTTTCCCTGTCTTAAGTAGAGCTAAGCGTTTCTGTGGCATTTAAAAGGTAGCTTATTTAAAATACATAGAAAAGTTTCTGGTGTGGTTAAACTGATATTCTATCAATAGAATTATATAATTATATAATTTAATATTTAATACATGATATATCAGTAGAATTTTTTCTCTTTTTATAAAAATACCTCTTGTTTTGGCACTTACTCCACATGGCCCCTGGGCCATCCGGAGAAGTAGGAAGAAGGAATTCTACTTTGTGGTACAAGATTTAGTCCCGGCCCATGAACCGGCTGTGTGACACATTCCTGTCAGGCATTGTGACTGACAGACTGATGCCACAAATACTGTGGTTTTGCTGTGGAATACCGTCACCCTCTTGGGTTTGCTTTTGGCTCTTCTAGGTGGCATTACTGTAGCTTCCATCTTTGACCTGCTTGGTGCTGAGGTCACGGGAGGGTCCAGGTACTCCTGTGGGGCCACTTGTCCACATCTTCCATAGGCCACCGGTCTGTTCTGATCCAGTTACGACCCAGTAGATCTAAACCCTAAGGGTGGAGGCCCATGTGTGGTAGACTCCAGTTGTTAAGAAGGAAATGGTGGCATGGCATCGGCTGTGCCTTTCTCGTCACCTGCTTTATGTTGCAAGGCTGGCTCTTGGGGCTTTTCTCAGGGTAGATATGCCGGCGACTGCCATGGTAGTATGGGCGTGACACCTCTTGGTTGTTGCTGGTCCTGCACATCTGTCCTGTATTCAGGTAAACCCTAGATTTGAGGTGTGGCCCAGAGTGGCTTGCAGGTCCTAGCAGTCTTTGCCTGTGACCAGGGCTCTGTCTCCTTGAAGAGTGCTTACCTCCAGTTTCAGAAGTTGGGACCTGCCCCTATTTGGTGATCTTCTCTAATATTACTGCTTTAGAAATGAGAGCTTATTTTCACTTCCTGAGTTCTTGGAAGCACTAGGAACTATTATGTTTTGTGGTTTATAATTACTTGATGCATGGAGAAGTAACTTTTGCTGTCTTTAAGCCATAGGTGTCCAGGATGGAAGTCAGACTGACCTGGAGAGTCTAGGTGACATATGTATGTGTGGGCCTGTTCCTTGGAGAGGGGAGGTGAAAGTACACGTCCCAGGCAGAGGGCTCGAGCAGATCTGTAGTGCAGAAAACCTTCCCGGTGATGGTGCCACGTTTGCCTGATTCAGAGCCACTCCTCTGACAATACTGTCTTCAGTCTCTAAGGAACATAGGCTTGACAGCCATTGTCCCCTCTCTCTCTCAAGGCAAGGGGGTCACAAGTAGAATTGTAAGAAATTACGTATACACTGTGAACATGGTCTGCAACAGTAAATATTCTCCTGCCTGAGAACAGCTGCATAGAACTGTATTTCCTGCTTCGGTGGATGCGTTATGTTTCATGTTACTAACACTCAGTTGAGACTTAGAGTTTTTGTTTTTAAAGTGGTATTGTCTTCCCACCTGAGACTAACCGCATCTTTGAATTCAGGAAATACAGTATTTCAACATATGAGTGTACCATGAATTTCCTATTTATAGACATTCAGGTTATTTCCAGTTTTTTATATTGGATGCTGCTGGGATCCTTGTTTTTTTGTTTTGTTTTGTTTTTTAGGATAAATTTCCGGAAGTGAAACTGTTTGGTTAAAGTGTGTGCAAATTTTAAGGCTTTTGATAACACTAAGTTTGTTAAGAGAATATTTTGGTGTCTCCTGCTTTGGATTTTCATAGTTTTTTCTCTGTCTTTACCTGTACTAAAACACATCTAGATAGAAAGGGAAGAAGGAGGCCTGGGCTCTTTTCACAGTGGCGTGATCTTGTACACTGGGAAGTCTGAGGTGTCCACACACAGAGAAATGTTAGAACTAAGAAATGAGGTAGGAAGGTTGTCGGGTACAACATAGATACACAAAACCACTTGTATTTCTGTATACCAGCAGTGATCATCTGAAAATGAAATTACAATAACAGTTCCGTTGTTGTGGCATCAGAAAGAAAACAATAGGAATAGATTTAGCTAAAATACAGGGTTGCCTGCTGGAAACTAATAAAACATTTAAAAAAAAAATCAAAGATCTAAATAAATAAAAGGCATCCCATGTTCAGGAATTGAAAGACAGTATTGTTACAGTGGCAGCACTCTCCAAATTGATCTGCAGATTCAGCACAATCTCTCAAAAATCCCACCTGGCTTTTTGGCAGAAACTCACGAGCTGACTCTAAAATTCATATGGAAATGCAGGAGACCCAGAGTAGCCAGTGCAACCCAGAAAAGAAGATCAGCATTGGAGGACTCCTGCTTCCCCATTTCAGAGCTCATTTCAAAGCCACAGTAATCAAGAAGGTGTGGGACTGGCAGAAGGATAAATGAATAGACCAACGAACACAACGTAGAGTCCAGGAATAAACCTTTACATTCATGACAGATTGGTTTTCGGCAAGGATGCTCACAGCGTCCGGTGGATTGTTCAGTGCACTCCACGAATGGTGCTGGGGCACCTGGACAGCTGGATGCGAAAGAAGGAAGTTGGGCCCCTCCCTCAGGTCATACCCAGAGAACCCCTCGTAATGGATCATAGACCTCAGTGGAAGAGCTAAAACTGTAAGACTCCTGGCGGAAAACATAGAGGCCAATTTTTGTGATCTTGGACGGTAAAAGCCCAAGTGACTAAAGAAAAACTTAAATTGTATTTATCCAAATTAAAAACTTCTGGACATCAGAGGATACCATCAGGAAAATAAAATGATAACCTAGAGTGGGGGAAAATATTTGTACTCTCACATATGCTAATCCCATGTCTAACGAGGTACTTGTTTCCAGAATAATACAAAGAGCTCTTACAGCTTCACAGTGAAAAGACAAATGACACCGTTAACAAGTGGGTGTAGGATCTGAACACACATTTATCCCAAGAAGATACGAATGGCCAATAAGCTCACGTTAAGCATTATAACCACTTTGGGAGGAAGCTTGGCTGTTCATCAAAATGCTAAACAGGCCACATCACCCAGAAGAGGCGAATTCATAGAGACAGAAAGTTGGACTCGTGGTTGCCAGGGTTTGGGGGCTGGAGGAGCTGAGGGTGACCACTGTCCAGTGTGGGATTTCTCTCTCTTTGGGGTGATGAGAATAGTGTACAGTCAGATGGCGGTGATGGTACAACTCTGAGCGTAGCAGGGAGGATCAACTTTGAGTAAACACAAGGGCTCACCTCATGTGGCCTGTTGGTGACACAGACACAGCCCTGGAGTGACAGACTGTTGTCCTTTGAGGGCAGTTGTCCAGCGTTGGGTCATTCACAGAGTAGCCTGGGGAATGCGCGTCCGTGTAACATGCAGCCTTCTGAAGAGTCTGTGGTCGTAGAGAGGTAGACTTGAAGAGTGTTCACACTCGGAAAACACAAGTGTAGCCTCTGAGCTGTCAGCCACATGTCGGGGGCATAACAGATTTCACAAGAGATCACAAGCACATCAGAGTTTATTTCTGTAGCCTCAAGTTGACCTGTTGAGGTTTTGCTTACAAAGCGGACAAGCCTGCACAGAAGGAGGCTGTCGTGTTGGGATTGCGCCGCGTTCCTTCCTGCTTTCTTCCACCAACAGAATTCAAGCGCAGAAAGCATAAGATTTTATGTCAGCCTTTGGTAATTTGATATTTAAAGGCACGAGCGTTCTAAATAGAATTCCTGGGGGTTTTTTTTGTTTTTTTGTTTTTTCAGATTGTTGATTTCTTTTTTCTTTGGGTTACTAAGTATTTTCTGATGTTTAGCTTGTACATGTTATGATATGAATTTAAAAAAATTATTTGGGAATAGGGAGAATTGTAAATCTTTTAGTATGTATTATATTCCTCTTGTAGTCTTTCATTATTACTTTTTTGTCTTTTTTCTTTGTTTTCGTTTATGTTTTAGAAGTAATATAAATGGGGGGGAAGTAAAACTGCTTGGTAAAAGAATATTCCCTTAACTTTTTTGTTAAAGCTAGTTTTCTCAAATACCATATTTTATTTTGTTTTATAGGGATTTGTTTTGGCTGTTACTATCATGAGGGAAGCAATTGATGAATTCCGGCGTTTTCAGCGAGACAAGGAAGTGAATTCACAGCTATACAGCAAGCTTACAGTAAGAGGTTAGCAAGACCCTTTTGCTCTAGCTTATCATTTGCTAACTGTAATCATTTTAGAGTTAACAAAAGTGAAAGAAAACGTGTCTTCATTCTGTTAGAAAATAGTATTTTTCGATTACATATGGTATCTAATTAATTTTTTTTAGTAATCTCATGACTACAGTTTCAAGAGAACACATGTGAAACCCAACTGGTGTATGCACATTTTCTGTGAATATCACCTTACCTAAAATCTCTGTTTGTGTTCTATTTAAACACAGTCGTAAGGGTCGGACAGACATCTGGTACCATGGCCTTAAGTGAAGGGACTTGGAGCCCCTACAATAAATGTCATGATCCAAAATGATAACTGCTTTATGCCCGTTTCTCCTTCACTTCATTCAGGGCTTTAACCCTTCCCTAATTTTATGTTGTTAAGGAGCTTGTTTATTTGGTCTCTCAGTCCCAGTGGAGAAGAAGCGATGTGTAGAGGAGTGTGGGAGAAGCCATTATAGGCGGGCCTTATGCGTGTCGGAAAGTGACACCATGACAGTCATTACCTCAGCGAGGGACAGTGAAGGAGGGCACTGAAGAGCTAGACAAGTATGCATAAGAACTTGGAAGCCTGTTTATAAAATGAGGTTTAAAATGGAGTTTGTATCTTCTGTTTACATTGGACATTTGTACACTGGATTTATTTATTTGAAATAATTCTCCAAAAAATATTTCTGTAGCTTATTGGGATATATTTCATATAACATAAAGTTTATCCATTTTAAGTATACAGTTCAATGGTTTTTGGTATGTTCACAGAGTTATGAAACTATTAGCACCATCTAATTTTGGAACCTTTTTTTTTTTAAGATTTTATTTATTCGACAGAGAGCACAAGTAGGCAGAGTGGCAGGCAGAGGGAGAGGGAGAAGCAGGCTGTCTGCTGAGCAGGGAGCTGGACGTGGGGCTTGATCCTAGGACCCCAGGATCATGACCTGAGCTGAAGGCAGCCGCCCAACCAACTGAGCCACCCAGGCACCCCTAATTTTGGAAAATTTTTAACATCCTAGAAAGAAACTGAATATATTAGCCATCATCCCATTCTTGCCCCTTCGGACCCTCTTCCAGGCCCAGGCAGCCCCCAGTCTGCTCTCTGTCTCCGTGGATTTGCCTCTTAGGACAGGTCACAGAAGTGGAATCGTGCAGTATGTGGGCTTTTGTCACAGGCTTCTTTCACTTGGCATTCTGTGTTCAAGGTTCGTCGTTGTTGTGGCACCTGTCAGGCTTTATTTCTGTTTGTTGCCAAATAATATTCCACTCTGTGGTATTCCGCGTTGTGTTCACCGATTCATGTGTAGACGGACGTTTGGTTTGTTTCCACTCTAGGGTGTTGTAAATAGTGCTGCTGCGAATGTCCGTATGTGAGTGTTTTTGTGTGAACATTGTTTTATTTCTTTTGTAAATATACCTAGAAGTGAAATTGCTGGATTATATGGTAACTATGTTTTTGATAAACTGCCAAGCTGTTTTCCTAATTGGCTACCCATTTTGCATTCTCACCGGCAGTGTGTGAAGGTTCCGGTTTCTCCACATCCTCACGGGCACTGTTCCTGTCTGTCTTCTTTATTGTGGCCGTCCTGTCGGGTGTGAAGTGGTATCTCACCGTGGCTTGATTTGTCTTTCCCCGACGACTAGTGCTATTGAGCATCTTTCCATCTGCTAATTAGGTGATTGTATGTCTTTGGAGAGATGTTTATTCAGATTTTTTGCTTACTGTTTTTTTTTTTTTTCTCATTGTGTGTACTTCTTTTAAGATACCACCTTTTTTGCTTTTCGCAACGGGTTTGCCGCCAGAACACAGGTGTCGTGAAAACCACCGCTCAACCTAAACCAAAATGGGAAAGGAAAAGACTCACATCAACATCGTTGTCATTGGACACGTAGATTCGGGCAAGTCTACCACTACTGGTCATCGGTTCGACAAATGTGGTGGGATCGACAAAAGAACTATTGAAAAATTTGAGAAGGAGGCTGCTGAGATGGGAAAGGGCTCCTTCAAGTATGCCTGGGTCTTGGATAAACTGAAAGCTGAACGTGAACGTGGTATCACCATTGATATCTCCCTGTGGAAATTCGAGACCAGCAAGTATTACGTGACCATCATTGATGCCCCAGGACACAGAGACTTTATCAAAAACATGATTACAGGCACATCTCAGGCTGACTGTGCTGTCCTGATTGTTGCTGCTGGTGTTGGTGAATTTGAAGCCAGTATCTCCAAGAATGGGCAGACCTGTGAGCATGCCCTTCTGGCTTACACACTGGGTGTAAAACAACTAATTGTTGGTGTTAACCAGATGGATTCCACTGAGCCACCCTACAGCCAGAAGAGATACGAGGAAATCGTTAAGGAAGTCAGCACCTACATTAAGAAAATTGGCTACAACCCCGACACAGTAGCATTTGTGCCAATTTCTGGTTGGAACGGTGACAACGTGCTGGAGCCAAGTGCTAACATGCCTTGGTTCAAGGGATGGAAAGTCACCCGTAAAGATGGGAATGCCAGTGGCACCACACTGCTTGAAGCTCTGGATTGCATCCTGCCACCAACTCGTCCAGCTGACAAGCCCTTGCGTCTGCCTCTCCAGGACGTCTACAAAATTGGTGGTATTGGTACTGTCCCTGTGGGCCGAGTCGAGACTGGTGTTCTTAAACCTGGGATGGTGGTCACCTTTGCTCCAGTCAGTGTTACAACTGAAGTAAAGTCTGTTGAAATGCACCATGAAGCTTTGAGCGAGGCTCTTCCTGGGGACAATGTGGGCTTCAATGTCAAGAACGTATCTGTCAAATTGTTCGTCGTGGCAATGTGGCTGGTGACAGCAAAAATGACCCACCCATGGAAGCAGCTGGCTTCACGGCTCAGGTGATTATCCTGAACCATCCAGGCCAAATCAGTGCTGGATATGCACCTGTGCTGGATTGTCACACGGCTCACATTGCTTGCAAGTTTGCTGAGCTGAAGGAGAAAATAGATCGTCGATCTGGAAAAAAGCTGGAAGATGGTCCCAAGTTCTTGAAATCTGGTGATGCTGCCATTGTTGATATGGTTCCTGGCAAGCCTATGCGTGTTGAGAGCTTCTCTGACTATCCTCCTCTGGGCCGTTTTGCTGTTCGTGACATGAGACAGACGGTTGCTGTGGGTGTCATCAAAGCAGTGGACAAGAAGGCAGCTGGAGCTGGCAAGGTCACCAAGTCTGCCCAGAAAGCTCAGAAGGCTAAATGAACATTATCCCCAATACCTGCCACCCCAGTCTTAATCAGTGGTGGAAGAACGGTCTCAGAACTGTTTGTGTCAATTGGCCATTTAAGTTTAATAGTAAAAGACTGGTTAATGATAACAATGCATCGTAAAACCTTCAGAAGGAAAGGAGAATGTTTTGTGGACCATGTTTTTTTTGTGTGTGTGTGTGGCAGTTTTAAGTTATTAGTTTTTAAAATCAGTACTTTTTAATGGAAACAACTTGACCAAAAATCTGTCACAGAATTTTGAGACCCATTAAAACAAAAGTTTAATGAGAAAAGAAAAAAAAAGATACCACCTTTTTTTTTTTAATTTTATTTTACTGTGTTATGTTAGTCACCATCCATTACATCATTGGTTTTTGATGTAGGTTCCACGATTCACTGTTTGCGTACAACACCCAGTGCTCCATGCAGAATGTGCCCTCGTAAATACCCATCCCCAGGCTCACCCGTCCCCGGGCTTACTGTTTTAACTGGATTAATTGTTTTTTAATTATTGACTTGTAAGCATTCTTTATACAATCTGGATTTAAGTCTCTTGTCAATATATGGTTTGGAAATATTTTGTCTCGTTCTGTGGCGTGTGTTTTCTTCTTCTCGGTATCCTCTGACGCACAGAGTTTTCATGTTACGATGTTCAACTCATCTGTGTTTTCTTCTGTTGCTTTTGCCTTTGGCATTGGAGCTAAGAAACAGTTTACCAACCCGAGGTCACAAGGATTTACTTCTATATTTTCTTCCAGGGATTTTATAGTTTTAGCTCTGACATTCAGATGTGTGATCCACTTTCATTTCATATTTTGTGTATGGTGTGTGATACGGGTTCACATTCCTTTGCATGTGAGTATCCAGTTGTCCCAGTACCATTTATTGAAAAGACTATTCTTTTGAGGTTAAGTTGAGTGATTAATATTAAGAAGCTTTGATGCTTAAAGCTGTGGCATGATAGAGGTTAGGTGTGTTGTAGAAAAGAGGTATGCTTGCGTTTTGGAAAAGAGAGTCCCCAGAATGGCCAGGCAAATTAGGTGTAACCTTGATATGTCTTTTTTAGAATATAATACAGATCCTGGCTTATTTTTTAAATTGTTTTTAACTGTGGTATTTGGACTGTGTAGAGATTTGTTTCTGTGTATTAATTGTATCATTCAGAACTAAATGGTATGGTGGCATCTGAGAAACTGGCAGAGGAGGCAGTCCTGCATACCCTTCCTTTCTTCCACAGAAGCACAGAAAAGCCAAGCTCCTGCCATGAGGAATGCAGCCCACATTCTGGACTGGGGACTCTGGACCCTGCTCTGAAGGGAGTAGAGCAGAACTTACTTGCAGAGAATTGTGTCTGTCTGTCCAACCTGTCAGGGACCCATGAAGGACGGACTCAGGATGTCTTTCTTTCATCTAACGTGGATGTCACTCAGGACAGAGGAGCCAGAAGCCAGTGGGAATTTCTCAAGCCCATGTCAGGCTGAGGAGAGGCAGCAGTAGCTTGGGGCCAGCATTGACAGTCGACACACAGAATAGAGGGTCACATGCCAAGCCGAGGAAGCTGGAGAGGGGACTTCTTTGGAAAATTGGGGCATGTAAAAGTGCCCGTGTTTCCTGGGGAGTTTTGAAAGTCACATCCAAGGCCAGCCCTAGATCACACTCAGAAAAGACCCCGAGAAAGCGTTTTGCCTCTGGCCAGTCTCTAGGCTCAGTGCAAGCAGAGGCGAAAGCTCAGGCTGAGTTCTAGGCAGCCTGGCTCTGTGTTGGAGTCCCCAGCACAGAGGCAGTCTGCGACGATCGGGAGAGGTTGGTCTCCCTTTCTCCCTCCCTTGCTTCATTCCTCCCCGCTCGCAACGCTTTCCTTCTTCCCTCCCACCATCCTTCCCTTTCTTAGTCTCGCCCCCTCCGCACGCAAGGAAATCCTTTCCAAAACACCGGCTGAAAGACTTCTCTCCATACATGACAAAGAATACACACTTTACAAAATGAGTCTACAAAAGTCACTCTCCGTGCATGGCTGCAGCATATACCGAACAACAAAACAAACCCAGAAGAGGGGGAAGTGCCTGATTTCCTGAGTTACCAGATTATAATAGTCAAAGTGTACAGGTTTCCACAAAAAACTTACAGAACATGCAGAGAAACCATGTGGCCTAGTCACAGAGGAAATGAACAGAAACCGTCCCTGCAGAAGCCCAGATTCTGGACTTAGGAGACAAAGTCTAGATCAGCTGCCTTAAGTCTGTCCAAGGAGCTAAAGGAAACAACTGAAAAACACTGACAGGATTAGGAAAAATGATAGGTTTTTTTGTTTTATTTTGTTTTTTTAAGATTATATTTCTTTCTTTGACAGAGAGAGACACAGCGAGAGAGGGCACATAAGCAGGGGGAGGGTCAAAGGGAGAGGGAGCAGCAGGCTTCCCGCTGAGCAGGGAGCCCGAGGTGTGGGGTTCGATCCCAGGACCCCTGGGATCATGACCTGAAACGAAGGCAGACACACTTAAGGACTGAGCCACCCAGGCACCCCGAAAAATGATGTATTAACATACAGAATACCAATAAAGGTATAGAAATTATAAAAGAAGCAAAAAGCAAAAATTCTGGTGCTGAAAAGTACAATAAATTAAAGGAAAAACTCACTGGAGAGTTTCAGTAGCAGAGTTGAGCTGGCAGAAGAAGGAATCAGTGACCTTGAACCTAGGTCATTTCAATAACTAGATAATTTCAAGTGGAATTACCCATTCTCAGAAGCAGAAGGAAGAGTGAAGGAAAATAAGCAGGTCCTAAGGGACTTGTGGGTAGTGCCAAGTGTACTAAATGTGCACACACTGGGCATCTTGGAAGGGAGAAAGGGTGGAGAGAATGTTGTAGGGAATAGTAGCCATTAACTTCCCAAATTTGATGAAAGACATGACTCTACCTACTCAGGAAAATCAGTGAATCCCTAGAAAGATAAATGCAAGGAAATCCGCACTGAGACACATGACAATCAAACTGTTGAAACCCGAGGACCAAGAGAATATTCTGAAAGCAGCAAGAGAGAAACACACAAGGAAGGGCTCTTGAGTCAGAGACGGTGGAGGTCAGAAGGACGTGGGGTGACATTATTAAGATGGGAAAAGAAAAAAATGGTCCACCAAGCATTGGATGTCCGTAAACCTATCATTCACAAATGAAGGCGGATTGAGACATTTCCAGATGCCTTTAGAATCGAAAACAGGGACTCAGGCAGATAGGCATCCACCCATGTTCATGCAGCACTATTTATAATTGCCCACATGTCCACCGGTGGGTGAATGGACAAATTATGGTGTTTTTTCACATTGGAATATTATCCAACCATAAAAATTAATGAATACTCATAAACCCGGATGACCCTTGAAAACATTACACTCTGTGAGAGAAATCAGACACAAAGGGTCACGGACTCTATGTCATTTACACGAAGTATCAGAACAGGTAGATGAATGGAGCTAGAAAGCAGGTTGTGGTCGCCACGGCCCTGGGAAGTGGCGGCAGCGGCGGGCGGGGGGCAGCTGCCTAGTGGGCATGACACGTCCTCTGTGGTGAGGAAAATGTTTTTGAGCTTGATAGAGTGGGTTGCACAACATCGTGAATGGACTCAGTGCTGTATTCACTTTAAAATGGCTGACTTTGTTATGTCATTGTCACCTAAAAATAGTAAAAAATGTTGAAGAAGGCATACTAATCATATCTTTTACACTTCTGTGACACTCCAACTCAGAATATTTTAAAAATAATTGTCAGTGGGTTTATTTCAAAGACAAATGCAAATTTACCTTTTTAAACAAGATAGATATCATTGGTGATCTTTGGAAGGACATTTTTACGTGTAGATGATGATGATACTGCTTTTTTTTTTTTACTTCCTCGTGCGTGTCAGTAACTTGCTCATTTGCATAACTGCCATTCAAGGTAGGTTGGCTTATCTCCACGTTACAGGTGAGGGACCTGAAGCTCAGGCCATGTGATTTGCCCTGAGCCACTGCAGTTTTGGTAGAGTTCATATTTGAACCCAGAGCATTCTGATGTCAAACCCAGTGTTCTTTCGACTGTAGTGCTTTGCTCTGTGGCTGGTTATTCTGATGCAAATGACTGATAGGTAAAATCTGGGATGTAAAAAAAATGCATGTATATGCTCATTGACTTTAGTTTGAAATTTGTTTTCTTGTCAAGAATACGTTCATCTCCTTAATTTCTAGTATTTCGTAGTGATCTGTTCTTTGAATGGCATTGATGGCTACTTCCTTATGTGACTTAACTGTGGTTTGTTATATTTACAGTATTTGATCTTTTTGTATTTGGAGTTCTTAAGCACATTCTTGTAGAAATACTCTGGGAAAAGTGTTCTCTGCTATATGTTTTCTGTGGAAAAGGAAAGCCACGTCCACTTTTAAGTATGCTCCTATCTTTGGGGTGCTTTGTTAGAAGCAGAGAGTATTTTAACTGGTATGCAATGTCAGTCAACACTGAGATTCTTTATTTATTTTTTTAAGTTTATTTATTTATTGTTTTAGTCATCTTTGCACCCAGTGTGGGGCTCAGACTCACGACCGTGAGATCAGGGGTGTCATGTGCTTCCTGTGGAGCCAGCCGGGTGCCCTGACACGGACGCTGTTTAGTTAGCTGCATGTGTCGTTACTTGAGAAGCTGCTTCTCTTGCCGTGTGGGAATTCTCTGTGTCTGCTGCTGCCCCTGTCACTGCTTTCTCCCTGTTTGTGACGACTTTATTCTTCATGTTTAGCCCAATGGACAGCATCTGAGTCAGAGCCTAGCAGGAGAATGTGAAATTGTTGGCAGCTCTTACAAAAATCCCTGACGAGGACTTTGAATTGTGGGGCCATTCTGTACTTGGATTCTTTTTACCTCTTGCTCAGGAGAGGTGTCTGAACTGCACACTTGGCTGCAGTCATTCCACTGGCTGGCTCTCAGTTCGGTTCCCGATAGTCCCTAAGGACCCAGTGTGTGTGAGACACTGTGATGACCTGACGGGATTCAAACATGAGTAAGTCCTGGACGACGCTTTTTAAAGAGTTCATGCACTATTCTAGCAGGGACGATAAATTCAGAGTTTTGTTTTTGTCTTCATCAGCCACCAGATCTCAGCAGGACAACATCGTGTCACCCACTGTTGGTGGATATTCCAAATTTACACCTAAAGGTAATGTGGGACTTTAGATTCAGAAATGGATCTGGAATTCTGTGATTGCAGAATGATGCAGGTGACTGCAGGTGATGACTGCAGTCCGTCTTAGCTGTTTCTTGTCATGGTTACGGCATTTTGTTATTTAACATGCTTTCTAATATTCAGACATAGGAGAGAGAGGGAAGTCTGTTGTCTTTGAACATTGTGTGCATTGTGCGTGTGTGCACGTGTGTGTATGCGAGGAAGAACATTTACATATTTACATGCTTCCGGTGTTCCACTTTCCTTGCCAAAAAGGAACTTTATCCACAGAAAGTGGCCATGTCCTTTATTCCTGTTTGTTTTAGCATCTTTGATCCTTACTGTCAACACTGTTGCTACATACTTGTTAAAATTCTTAGTAGCTTTTTTTTTACATAAAATATCATGAATTATCTTAATGAAATTCTGTCATCTTTTAATGAAATTGTGTGTCGTAGTTATTCTTGAAAAATCAAGGGATCTTAAAATCCCTCTTTACTGCCTTTTACACATTGTGGGCGATGTGCACTTTCACAGGGAAATCCTAATATGTAACTGGTTTCATGAGTTACTGCATGTTCCACTTGGTAAGAAGGGTTTCCTTTTGTGACAGTCATGTCTTCAGATAGTTGGGTTTTTTAAAAAACAGTATTCTCAAATGTTAGCAGAATTTTCCCATCAGAAATTGCTTGAGAGCTCATAAACTCAGAAGTAATCAGAGTGGATTGTCGCCATGCAGTCCGCAGAGAGGCGTCAGTGTCTTTCCTTCTCTTATTCGAGTGGTTTCATCTCTCAGTGGTCCACTTTTGTGACAGTGCAGATGAAGAACAGTGGGTACTTGGAAGTCCTTTCTGTGTGTTTTCTGTATGTAGTCAGAGCAGTCCTTTGATAAATGTGCTCACCTTCTCACGTGTTTACATCATGCGGTCTTCTTTCCTGTCTGTGGTCTGAGCAGCGTTTGGAAAGCATCCATAGAAGAATGTACAGTATACATTACTACATTTGTACCATAGAATAGTAGTTTTTTTTTTTTTAAGATTTATTTATTTATTTATTTGAGAGAGAGAATGAGATAGAACATGAGAGGGGGGAGGGTCAGAGGGAGAAGCAGACTCCCTGCTGAGCAGGGAGCCCGATGCGGGACTCGATCCCGGGACTCCAGGATCATGACCTGAGCTGAAGGCAGTCGCTTAACCAACTGAGCCACTCAAGCGCCCAGTAGTTCTTGATCCTAGTATGTGTCAGGCACACACACACACAGTTGAGATTTGTTATCTCATCGGTTCAGTTCTCTGTGGCTGTACCAAGGTGGACATAGATACCCGGAACTAGATATGGACTCATTACCCTCACCAGTCTTTCTTCCTCACGTCACCCTAAGAGGATCTGTATGAGCTTAACTTCATGATATTCATACACCATGTTTTGTGTTGTTTTGTTTTTTAAGATTTTTTATTTATTTGACAGAGAGAGCACAAGCAGAGGGAGAGAGAGGGAGAAGCAGGCTCCCTGCTGAGCAAGGAGCCCGATGTGGGACTCGATCCCAGAACCCTGGGATCATGACCCGGGCCGAAGGCAGCCGCTTAACCGACTGAGCCACCCAGGCATCCCCCTTTACACCGTGTTTTTTATTGCATTGTTTGGAGATTAGGGGCCACGAGAAAGTAATGGAAAAAACTGGCTAACACAAAGTACCTTCTCACAGGTGAGAAGTAATTGTTGTTTTGTGTGTAGGTACCTATATGTGCTAGCATCTGGGACCTCTCTCTGCTACCTGGTGGCACTCTGGTGGTCACCGTTAATTATCGGCTTCTCAGCTGTGTTCATACCGCTATTTTCTCCCGAGTTACGTAGGGCGGCTGGCATATGTAGGGACTCGGGAAATGGGATGACACACGAGGAATTTCCAGATCAAATAGGAAAAGTTTGAGGCCTGATCTTGTCAGCCAGCCGCCCAGTGAGGGTTCCCTTTTCCTGACGTCCTTGCCCGCTTTACTTTCTTTAACTTGCCAACTTCCGTGGTGAAAAATGCTCTCCTTGTGTTTTGCCTGCTGCTTACCTTTTAACATTTCATTGTTCATTTTGATCTTTGATAAAAGTTTATTCATCTTTTTTCATACATCTTTACCTTTTCATAATTTCTCTAAGAAATTTATCTGGTGACAAATATTTTTGTCTTGTTTGACTCATTTTTGTCTCTTTTTCTTTTAAATGTAGATAAATTTATACTTCTTATGTATGTAGATCTGATCTTTTCCTCTGTGGTTTTTACTTCAATCTTAGAAGGTCCATTCAGCCCCGATGTAAATGAGTGTTTTAATCTCCCTACAGTGTTTCTGTGTGTTCATTTTCCATAGCCGCTTGTAATTTTACGTATCAGGTGTGCGTTGTATGGAGAAAGGGATGTGTCTTCTTTTTTCTCCCCAAATGGTTAGTTAGTTCCTTTAAAACCAGTTATTAACGTTACTAAAGCTCTTTTCTCAGACCTTGGAGAAATGGATCAGATTTGTTTGGGCCCTTTTCTTCGCTTTCTTGTCTGCTGCACGGGCTCATCCAGATTTCCGTGCCAGTTCCATTCCAGTTTTAAATAATGTTCCTTTTTAGCATGTTCTAGTGTCTTGGAAAATCTTTCCCTCGCTCCCTCCTCCCCTCCCTTCCTCCATCAGTTATTTTACTTTTTCATTTTTTTCTTGTTTTCCCTGAGAAACACGAAACACTCTAAATATAAGATTATTGGGAGTTTTTCCTTCTGCTTGTGAGTTAGACCAGTGGCGTCGAAACCTCATAAATAGGCTCATGGTGGCTTGCCGTCTTCATCCGTGATTTCTTCATTCTTCTACCAAGGATCGATGTCAGCCTCCACGCTTGGGAGTATTTGAGCAGTAAGAAACTGCCGTGGGATTATTGAAAATCTAAGGAAATGAGAGACTAGGGACAATTTTGAACCATCTTTAGTTCATATACCTCTCAGTAGTAATGTCACCATGCTGATTCATGTAGGGCCTTGGAGTTTTTGTACCTTTGTAGGCCCAGGAGAGAGGAAGGCTTTTTCATAAAGCTTCTGGTTTTCGTGTTTGAGAGTCTTAGAACTTGTTAATTATGGACTGTTCATATTAACAATATTTTGTATTTTAACATTTGGTAGATGTATAACAATTCTTTCTAAGCACAGAAAACAAAGATTAGACATTTCTCTTATGCAAACACCAGCAGGCTTCACCAAGACTTTGAAATGTCCTGTCAGTAGTAAGACCATAAAAATTTTCATTTGTATCTGTTAGTTGAGAAAATATTTAGTATTGAGATACTAATTTTTCAAACCCTTGTACCTTTCTACAAAATCTTCAGTTAACGCAGTGAATTGCAATTGATACTTAATTTCATTATTTAGTTCTGCATATTGCTTCAGGCAAAAGATGTGTGCCGTGGTGGGCTATAAAGTATTCTGTATGGATACGCTCTTCTGGCAGCTTCTGAACTCTGTTGGTAATTACATGGATGGTATAGACTGTTTTAGCTAGGGACATCATTTTAGAGGGGAAGTGGTTGCCTCATATAATTGATCCAGTAAAGAACATTATGTGCTTTAAATGTTTCTTACCACGATAGAATATTTTATTATTTCCATATTCTTTCTAAAGCTATCTAATTTGTTTTTACTGATGGAACAAGAAAAAGATTTGATTGTGTTTAACTTGAGCATCTTAATTTTTTTGTTACTGCTAAAGAATGCTTTTTAAAACTACTCTAATTATTGCTAGTGAATGTTTAAGAGTAAAAGTTGGTTACTTCCAGCAAGATGCTTTATAACCCTCACCCCAAAACAGCAGTATTTCCTTTTTTTTTTTTTAATTTCCTAGGCTGTAATTACTACCATTCAGACATCACTGTATTTGATCTCGCTCTGCTTTCTGTCAGCTCTCTGGAGTGTAGGTTTCCTGTGGGCAGGGCCTTGCCCATTTTGTTCCCACTTTTGTCCCCAGCCTGTGTTGCGGGAGGGATACCACATGCCTCCCTGCCCCTGCCCGCCTTCAGCTGAAGGCAGAATGGGCCACCCAGCCGGAGCAGAGTCCTGGCCTGTGTGCTCCCAGACGGGTTTCACGGGGCCCGTCTTTGTTTCCGTCGCTTACCGGGGACAGCCTCAGACTGTAAAGCGCCCTTCATTGTCACGAGACTTTGTCCATCTCTATTCGTACCCTTGCCTTTTCCGCTGTGTTTCTAGCCCTCAGGTTCCTTCCCTGCCTCTGGCTCCCACCGCAGACCTCTCCGATGTACCTGGTGTACCTTCTGGACTTCATTGAGTGCGCTCTTCCTCTGCAGCCCTGTCACGTGCTGGTGGTTTTTCAAGCAGGGCCTAGGGCTGCTTCACCTGGCGCAAGGCACTCCTCCTGTCTCTCCCTCTTACTCCCTCATACACCCGATCCAGTGGCTTTCAGCTGCCGATTCCTTGGTCTTAATGCCTTCACGCTGCTTCCAGCCCCTGTCATGTTCTAGCTGATGAAGTCTGATTTGGCAGTTTTTTCCTTTAGGATCGTGCTTTTGCTTGGCCTAACTAAAGTTCAGAAAGATTTTCTGCTATATTTCTCCTATGTTTCTTCTTCTAGAAGGTCTTTGGTTTTAGGGTTTGCCTTAGGTATATCCATTTTGAGTAAAGTTTTGTACCAGTACCTGGTGTTTGTGTAAGTACTTTTTTCGCATGTGGATATCCAAATGCTTCTAGCACCATGTTTTGGAAGAGTGATGTTTTTCACATGGCATTGCCTTACACTTTTGTCAAAAATCAGTTGTCTTTTGGGGCGCCTGGGTGGCTCAGTTGGTTAAGCGTGGCTCAGTCGGTTAAGCGCCTGCTTTCGGCTCAGGTCATGATCCCAGAGTCCTGGGATCGAGTCCCGCATCTGGCTCCCTGCTCAGCCTGCTTCTACCTCTCCCTCTGCTGTTTCCCCTGCTTGTGCTCTCTCTCTTTCTCTCTCAAATAAATACATAAAATCTTTAAAAAAAAATCACTTGTCTTTTATCTGTGGGTTTATTTCTGGACTCTCTTCTCCATTTATCTGTTTGTCTCTCTTTATGCTAATACCATTCTTTTTTGATTACCGTGGCTGTATAATAATTCTTGAAATCAGGTAGTATTTTCCCTTCAACTTTGTTTCTCATTTTCAGAGTCTCGTCTAGGTCCTGTGTATTTCAATATGACTTTTAGAATCAGCTTGTCGATTTCTGTAAAAAATGCCTGCTGGGATTTTGAATGGGATTGCATTGAATCTATAGATAAATTTGAGGGAGAATCAACATCTTATTAATACTAAGTCTTCTGACCCATGAATGAGATAGATCTTTCCCTTTATTTGAGTTTTAAAATTTCTCTCAGCAATATTTCTTTTCAGAGTATAGGTCTCTCTTAAAATATAGTTTACTTATATATGTAAATAAACGTATTAATTACATTTCCCAGGTACCCACTTTGCTTCATAATCCATGTTAAATTAGGCTTCTACCTCCTCAGCCACTTAAAGTGTTGAGAGAGTTGGTGGGGGGTGCCAGTCCCACCCAAACAACAAAGACAAGCCACACAACCTGCTAATGTAGTGTGCAGTTGTCTGCCTGGGAACTACATGTGTCATCCCCTGTTGACCTTCTAGACTGCCATTTATATGTCATCAGTTCCTTTTTTAAAAAATTGCTTAATTATCTTCCACTCTTATTGCCTGTGTGTGTTTTGTTGGGAAAGAAGTAATGATATAATTTCATCCTTATTTGGTAATCTGTGTCTGGTTCAGTGTGGCTTATATAGCTACTTTGCCATTGGTCCATTACGACATTTGGCTCATTTAACTGATTAAGAATAGATTGGTCATAAACTTCTCTTGGTTTGAGGTGGGGTAAGTTTGATGCATTTGCAAAAAACAAACTAAATGTCATAAAAGTATATTTCAGTTATGCTTTGAACCTGTCACAGGATCTGGGTTTAGTAGACACTGTGATGTTAGTCTGTTCATAGCAGGTAAGCACATTGTCAGAGGTGTGCGTGCATACTGGGTGCTCATGTGGGTCCCTGAAGGCTTTGGGAGGCTCTGTTTGCTGTGGAATTAAGGAGGGCTGTGAAGGGAGGGCTTCCAGTCAAAAGAAACAGCAAGTATAGAGAACTCGGGCCCCAGAGAGTTGTAGCATACAGTGCTAAAAGCAAATGTAGACCCTTTTAAAGCCAGAAAATTAATTTGAGATTGGTTGTGAAGAACATGTGTATAATGATGTAAATCTGAATTATCTTCTAAGTAATTGTGAAATAATGGAGATTTTTTTTGGTGGAGATAAACATAATCCTTAGTTTTGCCACCCACTTCATCTGGAATTCATATTGAGTTAGGGAGTTGATAGTAATGGAGACCATTTAGGGGAATATTCTCTTTATTCAGGTAAAAAATGAATAGCACTGAGATTGGTGGGCAGGGGTCTATGTTTAAGAAGCTTTGGAGTAAGGAGAAGTAGTCCTTTGAGTTACTTCTTGATCTTTCAAAGAAGCCTGTGAAACTTGGTTCATGCAACAAGCCAGTCGGATGCTTTTCTTCTGTGAGAAACATGTAAGCTGCTGCACTTTGGAAGCATGGTGGCTGGGAACATTGATAGCTAGGAGGAGAGCTTAATGGAAGGATTTCATTGCAATAGTTTAGAGAGGGGGAAGGATGGCTGTTAACCTTATTTGGTAACATTCACTGTTAACCATTTCACCAGAAAAGGCCCCAGCTTGTACTCCAGGTAAATTGAAAACAGTGTTTTTCAAAACAACTGTCCTTAGGTATAAGTGCTGGCCTATACATCATTCCTGTATTTAGAACTTGCTTCTCTCAAGTGTAACTCTGAAATTCTTAAATTTTATTTTATTTCATTAAGATTTTATTTATTTGTTTGACAGGGAGAGACACAGTGAGAGAGGGAGAAGCAGGCTTCCTGCTGAGCGGGGAGCCCGATGCGGGGCTCGATTCCGGGACCCCGGGACCATGACCTGAGCCAAAGGCAGATGCTTAACGACTGGGCCATCCAGGTGCCCCTGAAATTATTAAATTTTTTTTTTAAAGATTTTATTTATTTATTTGAGAGAGACAGAATGAGAGATAGAGAGCATGAGAGGGAAGAGGGTCAGAGGGAGAAGCAGACTCCCCGGTGAGCAGGGAGCCCGATGCGGGGCTCGATCCCGGGTCTGCAGGATCATGACCTGAGCTGAAGGCAGTCGCTTAACCAACTGAGCCACCCAGGCGCCCTGAAATTATTAAATTTTAAATGCCCATTTCAAAAACACTTTGCGTTGTTGATGGCTCTATTGGGTTGTGAGAGCAGGTGGCAGTTCTGTCTTTTCTTTGTGCTATGACATGTAAAATTTAGGGATTTTCTTTTTTTTCTTCTGTGATCAGTCCCCCAACTCTGATAATAGTATGTCACTAGGGTCAGCTGTCAGCTCAGTTCACAAAGGGTGGCCGGAAATCAAACCGTTCTTGTGGGCATGAGCTGTTCCCATTGGGCAGTGAGGGTCATGGTGCTGGGCTGTCACTGCAGGGGGTCAGGTGCCTGGGGAGCAAGTAATATTCCTCCATCTTTTCTGTCTAATGTCCTAACTGCTCTTGAAGAAAGAGAAGAGAAGTCAGTGAGTTCATGGGACCAAGGCTGTAAAGGAAGTACAAGGAGTCCCCTGCACAGAGATTAATTAAAATTGTTAGAGAGCCAAGAGCCATTAAGCAATTTGACCAATTCTTCAAAATTCAGAAGTGTGTACTTTGAGGAGGTATGTGAGGCAGATTGCCATACTGGTTTGACATGATAGCCTTCTTCTGTTTTGTTCATATTGTCATATTCTTAACGTGAGAACTTTCTCCAGTGTATTTTACTTTCACTTGTCTTCCTTAAACATATAATTGTAAGTAAGTTCCATAGAAATGAATAAAAATCAGTATATAATGCCCCCAAACTAAAGGCTATTAAATATAAATTGTGTTTGTTATGTGACCGAGCGAGTAATATCTCTCTTTCTCAGAAATGTAAGATCTTGATTAAGGAGTCAGAAAAGGATATATTTTTCTGTTTCAAAATATGTATCAATTGTTTATACATTTATTTTATCTTATGATTACAGCTCTTTCTCTACCTCTCCTTTTTGAATGGGTCCATTATAAAGAATATAGAAAAGCAGAAGGGAAGGAAAAGTGGATTGGATAGTAGGAGAGAAAATAAAATTAAGTGATAAGACAGGCATTCTGTTGAGTAATACTCAGCATGAGATCAGTGAGTAACTTTGCTGCCTGGTGCTTAGCTATAGAAAACATAATCGTGGGAGCACAGACATGAAGCTTGAAGGGACCAAATGAGAAAATAATTAAAGTAGACATTCTTTTGTAAGTATACTTTCTGGCTATGAATAGACGTATACTTACCACTTATGAAGATATCTTAAGATTTGTTTCACATGTAATTTTAAAGAACATTGCTATTTTATAATATGAATAAAAAGATAGCTCCCCCCCACTCGTTCTAGTCCTTATGTGTTTATTGTATATTTGAGGAACATGAAAAAATATAATAGTTACAAAACGTTTTTTTGATGTCCTCAAAACATCTTTAGGAACAGGTGTGACACTGATGAAACTCAGCTGCTTCAAGAAGTATTTAGGAAATAAGTTTGTAATAAGTTGAACGTGGTCTAAAAGTGGTATGGCTGGTAATGTTAGTTTTTGATAATGTCTTTAGACATAGGTCTTTTCCCATGTTAAAAGAGCCACTAAAAGGTAAAAACAGATCCACAAGGCTGTTGCCAGTTCTAAAAGGGAGATTGACGGAGGGAGGGAGGGAGGGTCCAGAGTCCCAGGGAGAGAGAGAACTTGAGTAAGTTTTGTTACTTATGTAGGATGGCATCTCGAGTTATGTATATAACATTTCATCTACTCTGTATGATCTTAACATTATATAGTGCTGTCTGTTAAATTTTATAGATGATTATGATACTAGATATTATATAGATAATCTAAGAATTTACACACTGTATCATGTAGAAGAATCACTTCTTGATAAGGCTTTCAGCCTTATCGGTATCAGTTACCAGTACGGAACCATCTGTAAAGCTACCAGTGCACGGTGATTTTATGTATCGTTTTCTTTACTTTTGTTCTGTCAGTTCCGTGTCC
Organism: Eumetopias jubatus; assembly: GCF_037043125.1. NCBI lineage: Eukaryota > Metazoa > Chordata > Mammalia > Carnivora > Otariidae > Eumetopias > Eumetopias jubatus. The sequence goes on along the minus strand of NW_028274842.1, from coordinate 1,351,111 downwards.
ATCAGTGCCATTCACAATATTAATATGAGGATCTTATATCTTCATTTTATTCACTCATTAAATCATCTTTAGTGCTGCTTCTCGTCGTCATTGCTGGACCGAGACCTGAAATAATGGCAGATTTGGGAAGAACCTTACGGCTGGAGCCATGTCCCACCCCCCGCGTCTTTTATTGGGGGGCAGTTAACTGTTTGTACTTTGGAGCTGACTGAGAGAAGTCAATTTTTAGTGACTGTGTCTGTGTGAAATAAATTTATTTTGAAAGCATAAGTACAGATAAATTCCTAGTGTTTCCCCCCCTCCCCAAAAGTTATTTCTGAAGTATTATTTGTCAATTGAAACTTTAACTCTGGTGTGCTGTTGTTTCCTTGAGTTGATTATACTTCTTTTTTTTTTTTAAGGTAAAGTGCAAGTTAAGAGTTCAGACATACAAGTTGGAGACCTCATCATAGTGGAAAAGGTTGATGCATTTTTTATATATTTTAGACCTGTCTATGCCAGTGATTAACGTTTAGCCTGATTGCAGTAACTTTGAATCTGAAGAGAAATGGTCTGAGACACTGATTCTAACTCGTGACTCCTTGTGTAAGATACGATGGACATAAAGGAAACCCAGACTCTCCGGAGCCGGCTTCAGTGCACTCAGTGTGTGCGGGTGAAAGTATATTTTGTCTAAAAGAAGACGTGTGTGAACTGCTTGATATTGCATTGTTAGGATTATTTCATTGGACCAAAGAATTACGTTAGTTAGAACCTATTTAGAATATGTTTCATTTTCTAAAACCTCCTTTTATAGACAGATATATTACACATGGGAATTGGATATTATTCTTGGGATTGAGAAACTTCAAGAAGGAAAGGTCAGTGGAAGTAAGAGAATATTAGAAAGAAAAGGCTTATTAGGCCATTGTAGGAAAAGGCCATTAAGAAACCCCTCAGTGTCAGACTGGGAAGTTTTGAGGTGCCCTGCTGGGTGACTGGGTGGGCCACCTGCTGTGGATGCAGTACTTCTGCATGTCCTGACTTCTCTGAGGAACGGTGCATGAATGCACAGCCTCTGGTTTTTCTTTTTCTTTCTTTCTCTTTTTTTCTTTCTGTTTTTAAGGCTCTAGAACAGCTTTGAAAAAACATTCTTGCTTGAGAAGTTGTATTAGGGCCTCTTCCAAGAATAGTTGGAGCCCATGCTGCCATCTGGTGCCATGTACCCAGCCTGAGCCACATCGTGGAGATGTTTGGTACAAGAAGGTCTTTTTCCTCAAGACTAAAGTGGGCTTTCTCTTGCTACAGTAATCTGTATACTTTCCTCAAGACTAAAGTGGGCTTTCTCTTGCTACAGTAATCTGTATAAAAACAGAGAATGTTTTTGGGTATGTTTGATTTTACAAAATGGGACTAAATTGAACAAACTGATTTTGGAGCTCATTTCTATAGCATTCAGTTGTCTGGACACTGTAAGTTACTAGCTTTTGATCCATGCTTAGATTTTCAGGTGGTGTCTGTGTTCTGCTGTTATTATAAAGTGCTGTGTGAGCACCCTTCTACATCCATCTCTGCCTGTTTCTGTAGGATAAATGCTGACATGAGAGATGATTGAGCCATATGTGAGTCAAACACCAGTGTTGATTACCTCACAGTTTCTGTGGTCAGGAATTGGGGTATAGATTGGTGTGGGTCCTTCTCGGGGCTGTAGTCAGCCAAGTGGCCGTCACCTCCAGCTCACTCAAGGCTTGTTGGCAGGTTCAGCGCCTCAGTTCCATGAGATTTTGGCTGGAGGCCTCCCTCATTCCTGTCCACAGTGGGGGGGGTTGGGGGGGGCCTCCACAGGGCAGCTCACAGTGGCCTGCCTGGAGAAGGTGGGAGTGCCAGCAGTGTGGACTCGGGGCTGGGACCTGCTGTCAGCAGTGACTTCCATCACCTCTTGTTTCCCTTGTAAGAGACGGTATAGTGTTGATGGTGGGGTTTGAAGAGCAGATAGTCTCTCGTTGTGATTCAGGGAATGCTGTTTGGCCTTCTCTTTTCCTTTGCTCTCCTGTTTATGCGCATTCTCCTTCCCTTTGCAGCCTAGGTTGGTGGAGTGGTGCACCCTTTGGTGCTCACATTTTTACTGAGTCACACGTGAGCCCATCTTGGCCACGTTGTAAGAGCTCATCTCTTCAGTTCTATAGATGGATGTGAAAGACAGACATCTAGATCTGTGTCTGGGCCTTCCCCTTGAGCTTCTCTCTGGCCCCCAGGTGTGCTCTCCACCTGTGAGAGATGGATGAGTGACGTGGGCCTTTGTAGACGTCCAGGGAAACGTTTTACTTGAATGTGGTGGTAGCTGTACGTCTTTCTTTCTGTTTGTCACTTCAGTGCTCCCTGGGCAGCACGGTGTGGGTAGTCCTCCCGCACTAGATCCATATTGTATACGAGCATGTGTACGGTCCCTACCTGACCCTGATGTTTACAGATTTGGTAGCAGCAGGACTTCTAAAATATTTTCACTAGCCTTTAGGAAATGTTGTTGTACGCTAAAAAATAGGGGTGGCCTCTGTACCTGACTTAGTTTTTTTATATTTCCAGTTTTACACTCATATTGAAAAATTTGAGATATAATTTCTAGTAATTACTATGAAATGATAAATTTTTAGTGGATTTATATTTGTTAAACCAATTTTGTGATTTTTGTAGTGATAAAAGTTACGGGTTGACTTAACCATCATAAAGAAATAGTAACAATATGGTTGCAAATGGCTTTGTCCTTTTATTTTTTATTTAAGGATCCTAGCAGTACTTATCACTAACCAGAAAAGTAATTTCTCTGTTATTTGACCATACTGCTACTCAGGAATTAATGCTTGGATATTTCCATGGTGGATTTTACATTTGAGGGTAGCCGTTTTAATTCTGTATCTGAATGTGAAATTAAACTTAGTGTATTGATAGTCATTGTGTGGGTGTTTGAAGTGTGTTCACCAAACCTGGACAAGGTTTGCGGGTATAGGGAGAGTTGTACAGCTCACAGGAGAGCAGCAGCCGGGACAATGGGAGAGAGTAGAATGTGGGCTTTCATGTTAGATGAGTCCGGGTATAAACTCCTCGTTTTCCAGCCTCAAACTCTCCGTAGGAGAAGCAGCTCATTGACATGCACTTAGAAAGTGGTAGGCTAGAACTCTGCAGAGTCAAGGTTAGATCATGCTTGCAGGGCGAAGAAGGAAAACCCGAAGAAGATTGTTTCCTGGCTTAAGAAGGCACCCTCCTAAGAAGTACCTAAAATTGTAGACGAATCTGTCGACTTCAATATTACTACTTGAGGAATGTGTCAAGGAGGGTAACTGTTTGGAACAGGAGACTTAGAAGTTGAAGGTTGTCCAGGTCCTCACATCGGCTCTGAAGTCCAGGTGTTTGAGAAGGATCCAGAGGGACACAAGCAGAGCAGGACTGAAGGTGACACTTGAGGGGTCCTCCTTCGTTACTCAGCCTAAACATCTTTTTTAACAGCTAAATTTGAAAGACAGTTTCTTTATCCTGTTTTTTTGAGGGAATGCAATTTAATAAATATTTTAAATAATTTAATAAGTATTAGCATGTATATTTTAGTACCCAGAACAAACACTACAAAAATTATGCATAGAGATACAGTCTGAGATACTAAGATGGACTCCCGAAAAGGGTTCAGGTAACACACAAGAAAGCAGGAAATTTGAAACCGAAGAATGAATACCAGAGGAAACCAATAGAAAACAAATAATAAAATGCAGACTTATACTCTAATGTGTCAGTAATTACTTTTATTATGAGCAGTCTGAATATACCAATCCTGAGATAGAGTGGATAAAGAAGTGAGACCCAGCTGTGTGCCATTCACGAGGAATTTAAATCCAATGACACAGGTAGGATGAAAGAAAGTAACAGGATGGGAAAGATAAACCACAAAAAATTGATCAGAAGTAGGAGGGCCTATATTAATATCCAGTGAAATAGAGCTCAGAGTAAAGAAAATGACTGGAGATAAAGAAGGACATCACATAATGATATCAGGGTTACCCATCAGGAAGAAGAAAATAATCCTCAATTTGCACTCACCAGATAACGGAATCACAAAAGTCATGAATCAAAAACTGTTGGAGCTGAACAAAAGAAATAGACAAATCCACAGTTATGAGTGAGAACTTCAGCGCCACTCTCTGAGCCTTGGATAGAAGTGCTGGGCAGGAAATCAGCAGTGACATAGAAGATCCTCACTGAATCCGCCAGCCAGATCTAACTGACGTATACAGATCACTCTACCAAACAGGAGGAGAGCACATATTTATTTCAGGTGTCCATAGAACATGTACCAAGATAAAGCATTTCCATAAAACCTCAAAAAATTGGAAAAGAATTTGAAATCATACAGCGGTTGTTTCATCACAGTAGAATCAAAGTAGAAACTAGAAACAGTGCAACAGGAGAACTCTAAAATATGTGAAAAGTAAACAGTGCGCTCTAGTTATGAGATAAGTATCTCGGAAACAAAATATATATAACTGCATGAAAATGAAAAGAACAAAGTACACGGAATGCATGTACAGCAGTGCTGAGAGGGAATTTCATAGCAGTCAGTGCCGACTTAAGATCTCAAATTAATAATCCAAGTTCCTCGCTTGGGAAACTAGAAGAAGAGCAGAATTAAACCAATGCATGCAGAAGAAAGGAAATAAATATCAGAGCAGATCAGTGAAACAGAGAATAGGAAGACAAGATAGTAAATCAGTGAAAGCAAAAGTATTCACCAATCTCAGGGATGACAGAGGGGACATTACTGCTGGTCCCGAGCCATTGAAAGGGTCATTGCGGAATACGCCACCGACAGCTGTACCCCAGCTTAGATGAGATGGACCGATTCTTCCCAAACCACAGACTATCCGAACTCGGTCAGAATTAAACAGATCGTATGAATGGTTCTACAAACAGTAAGGAAATGGAGTTAGCAATTTAAAATCTCCAGGAAGGAAATATCTAGGTCCAGATGTTTTCAATGAAGAATTCCTTGAGACTCTTAAAGAAGACTAGTGTCATTTTTACAGAGTAGTTTCCAGAATATAGTTGAGGATGGAACACTGCCCAGGCTCGTGTTAGGAGTCCAGTTACTATCCTCCTGTCAGCACAAGAGAAAGACAGCACAACAAGAGAAAACAAATATCCCCTGTGAATAGAGACACAAAAAAAATTCTTTAAGAAAATAATTGCGTGTTGATATCCGCAATATATATAGAAAATTCGACATCATGATGATGTGGAGGTTATTCCAGGTACTTAAGGTCCATTCCGACATTCTAAAATCACCCAGTGAAATCCACTCTATGAACAGGTTAAAAAAAATTATATGATCATATCAACATGTGACTACATCCAACACCCATTCATGATAAAAACTATCCACAGTTTGGATTAGATGGTAATTACCTTAATTATATTTAAAGGGCATCTGTAAAAACATAGAGCCAACATCATACTTCACAGTGAAATTCTGAATGCCTCTCCTTTCAGACTGGGAGTAAGTCAAGGATGTTTGTTCTTAACCACTGTTATTTAACTGACATTTCTAGCTACATAGAATAAGGCAAGTAAAGGAAATTAAAGGAATTCAGATTGGAAAGGAAGAAATAAAAATGTCCCCATTTGCAGACGACATGATTGTGTATATAGACAATCCCAAGGAACTGATGAAAAACCTGGAACTCATGATAATGAATAGGTTCAGCGAAGTGGCCAATTATAAGATCACCACTCAAATACCAATCCCATTTCCAACATGTGGAAACTGAAATTAAAAATGAAGTACTCTTATAGGCAGTACTAATGAAAACAAAATCTTAGGTATGCTGAAAATAACTGTGTTCATGAAAGTAATCAAAGACACTATAAAATTCCAGTTTTCCTAAAATTGAATATAGGTTTAATACAGTTCCCATTAAAATCTCAGCGAGGTTTTTTTTTTTTTTAGGAGATTTTATTTATTTATTTGACAGAGAGAGAGAGACAGCGAGAGAGGGAACAGAAGCAGGGGGAGTGGGAGAGGGAGAAGCAGGCTCCCCATGGAGCAGGGAGCCTGACGCGGGGCTCGATCCCAGGACCCTGAGAGCATGACCTGAGCCGAAGGCAGATGCTTAACCACTGAGCCACCCAGGTGCCCCGAAGTTTTGTTTTTTGTTTTTACTTTTTTAGACACAATAAGCTTATTCTAAAACTAATTTGTCAAGGCTAAAATGGCAAAAACGGCCTTCATAAGGAGAATAGAGTGAGAAGGGTCACTTCCTGATGTTAAGGCATACTACCTAGCTTTATTTACCAACACAGTGTGTAAGAAGAAATAAAGATCAGTGGAATGGTGTGGAGAACCCAGAAATAGACACACCCAAAGGCTCAAGTGATTTTTTTAAGAAAAAAATTCCATTATGATAACATTAAAAAGAATAAAATACTTATAAATGAAATAATTGTTAAGAATAAGCAACAAAAGTGCAACACTTGTACTTTGAAAAGTACAAAGCAGTGTCAAAATATACTAAAGGAGACCTACGTAAATGGAAAGACATCCTAGATATCATGGATTAGAAGTATTAATATTGTTAAAATGGCAGTACTCCCCAAATTGGTCTACATGTTCTGTGCTATCTCTCTCAACATCCCAGCTGACTTTTTTGCAGAAATTGACAAGCTGATTTTAAAATTATATGGAAACAGAAGGGACCCAGAATAGTGAAAAACAGTTTTGAAAAAGATGAATAAAATTTTAGTATTCACACTTTTCCATTCCAAAACTTTATTCAACGTTAGAATAATGTAGACAGCATAGAACTCGCAAAAATTCAGAATTGAAAGTTCAGAAACAAAGCCTTAAATTTGTGGTTAATTGCTTTTCATCATGGGTGCCTAGAAAACTCCATGGGGTAGAGGAGTATATTTAGGTGAGTGCTCTTTTTTTTTTTTTGGACCCAGTACTGTTGGTGAGATTCTCCCATTTTGTTGTGGGTAGCCGTAATTCATTCATTTTGTTGTTAATTAGTATGTCTTTTATCCATTCTACTGTTGCGGGATATTTGCGTAGCTTATTAGTCTTGCCTATTAGAAATGATAATTCCATGTCATACTTGACTCAGTTGGTGGGGAAACTTGGAGTTGGGGTTACTTGGAGTTAGAAGTGGGAAACGGAAGGAAAGAAGGAAGAAGATAGGTGTGTCTCTGTATTGACTCCCCAAGGCTTAACAGAGCCTGGGATTACAAGCTTTTCTGAAAGGCAGGGGCTCCCTCGTGGGAATATCCTGCAAGTATTTCCTGCTGGTTTTTATAGTCACATAAATAAAATGCACCCATTTTAAATATATGGTTTGATTTGTTTACACAAGTGTAATCATCACCACAGTCAAGATACAGGATATTTTCATCATCCCCCGAAATTTCCTCAAGGCTTTTATTGTCTCACCCCAAGTCCCGGGGGCGACCACTGATCTCCTCTCAGTCGATGTGGATTATTGTCTGTTCTTGTATTTCATATAAGTGGAATCCCACATTAAACACTGTCTTTTCATCTCACTTCTTTTGCTAAACAATGTTTTGTTTATTAAACAAATATTTTTCATATTTATTCCTGCTTGTTTGTAGCAGAAGTTCATTCCTCTCTACTGCTGAGTAGAGTTTCACTGTACGAATACACCACAGTTTGTTTATCCATTCACCTGTTGATGGATATTTGGATTGTTTTCAGGTTTTGGATGTTATGAATAAAGCTGCTATGGACATGTGTGTACAAGTCTTTGTGTGGACATATGCTTTCATTTCTCTTGGGTAAATATTTAGGGGGGGGATTTCTGAATCTTACAGTAAAGTGAAAATATAAGAAATTGCCAAACTATTTTCCAAAGTGGCTGTACCATTATGCAGCCCCATCAGCACTGTATGTGAGTTCCAGTTACTTCACATCCTTACCAGCACTCAATATTGTCTGTCTTTAATGTTAGCCATTCTAGTGTGTGTATAGTGACATATCACTGTGATTTTAATTTGCATTTTCCTGACTAATGTTCATTCATCTATTTATGTGCTTAATGACCATTCATATATGTTCTTTTACGAAACGTCATTCAAATCCTTTGCTCATTTTTAAATTGGGTTGATTCCTATGTTGACTTCAACTCTCAACTAAGGGTGACAGCACTTCTGACCAATTTGATTTAGAGCTGGTAATTTGAGGCTTTCTAATGGCACTGCCAGACTCAAAATTACTAGCCAGGGTTCAAGTGAAAAGGTCAAAAATATATGGAATGCATAAATCAGATCGCCATCACTCTCCTGCTTAAAACCTGCCAATGGCTTCCCTCGATTATTAGAATAAAATCCAAACTCTTTACCTTGGCCTCCAAAGTCCATGTGATATGACCTCTGCCTCCCTCTCCAATCTCATCTCTTGCCATTTTCCCCTCGCCCACCATGCTCCTGATACTTTGATCTTTTCATCCCTCAAACACACCACATTCTTGACTCTGTCCCCTCTGTCCAGGATCATATTCCCATAGAGTTCTGTATGTTGCCTCCTTCCATTCAGGTTTCAACCTCAATGTGAGGACTTCCCTGCCTAATCCTGATAAACAGCACCTCTCAGTCTCTCTCTATCTAGCTCTTGCCACTGTCTGTTCTTATCTGTATTTTATATGTGTTTCTCCCCTACTAGAACTCATGCTTCACGAGTACAGGTACTTTGTCTTGGTCATTGATGCATCTCTGGCACATATAAACAGTGTCAGGAACATAGTACCAGCTAATTAACTGTTTTTTGGAAGGAAGGGAAGGAAGACAGAGGGATAGAGGGAATGAGAAGAGAGGAAAAGAAAGCTGGTTTTCACAAAAATACAAGATAAGACCACTCCCATTCAGACTCTCTATATGGAAAGTGCTTCATTCAGGGCTTCGCACAAAGCCTGCTTCTCTTTTCCCTCAGCCGTTTGTCCCTACAAAAGTCCCAGCCTCTAGGATCTGAACGGCCTTTGTCAGAGCCAGAGAGGGCCCTCCTTGAAGAATGCACCGAACGTATTCAATTCGAAAGCATCATCATCTCCCCAGGCGCCCCAGTCATAAGCAGGATTCATAAGATGAGGTAGGCAAGAGAAAAGGGGTAGCTTTGGGGCACAGTGTTTGGCCAGGAGTGGGGAAAAAGGACATTTCAGGGCGCCTGGGTGGCTCAGTTGGTTGAGCGACTGCCTTCGGCTCAGGTCATGATCCTGGAGTCCCCGGATCGAGTCCCGCATCGGGCTCCCTGCTCAGCAGGGAGTCTGCTTCTCCCTCTGACCCTCCCCCCATCTCATGTGCTTTCTCTCTCATTCTCTCTGTCTCTCAAATAAATAAATAAAATCTTAAAAAAAAAGAAAAAGAAGAAAAAGGACATTTCAGAGATTCTTTCATTCTTTCACCTGAGCCGAATGCAGATGCTTAACCTTAACGACTGAGCCACCCAGGCGCCCCTCTGTGTATTTTAAAGATGAGATTAACATTTAAAATCAGTAGCCTGGGGCGCCTGGGTGGCTCAGTGGTTAAGCGTCTGCCTTCAGCTCAGGTCATGATCCCAGGGCTCAGGTCATGATCCCAGGGTCCTAGGATCGAGCCCCCCATCCTGCTCCCTACCGGGCGGGAAGCCTGCTTCTCCCTCTCCCACTCCCCCTGCTTGTTTCTCTCTCATGCTGTGTCTCTCTCTGTCAAATAAATAAATAAAATCTTTTAAAAAAATTTAAAAAAATTAAAAAAAAATTAAATATCTTCACAGAAACATCTAGAATAATGTTTGACCAAATATCTGGGTACTGTGGCCTAGCCAAATATGATAAACCGAAGGGTCAATTCATGAGTGATAAGAAAGGGTGCTAACATTTCCCGAGCACTGACTATTATGTGCCAAATCCTTTGCAGACATTAGTTCACATATTAAACCATTGGTAGATTATATATATTATCTGCTTTTACAGATCAAGAAGATAGAGCCTAGAGAAGTTGAATAACTTGTCTGAGATCATGCAATAAGATTCTAACCCATGTCAGTGTGGCAGTAAAGCCCTTGGCAACTTGGGCAAGAGAGTATTCCAGGTGTGCAAGAAAGGTAGCGGGTGGAGGGGAAGATTGGCTGGGTGACTTAAAAGTTCTTCCTCTGAAGTCAGGGAACTTGTTTTTTTTTTTCTAACTCATGATGTCATAATCTATCATTTTTCACTGAGAGATTTTTTTCTGTGTGAATATCTTTCTTAAGAATGGAAGTCTAGAGTCTAGATGTTCATGATTAAGCATGTAAACCTACATGCATGATAAATAAAAATAATATTTAAATGCTCTTCCAAAATGTTTATCCCTGTGTTCTTTCTAGTTTAGTATTTATGTCTGAAGTTACTGTTTTCTTTTAGTTTCTAGTTCTTTCTCTCTTTTAAAAACCACTTTATTGAGGTATGATTGACATAGAAAAATTTGTATATATTTAATTGACACAACTTGAATATGGAGGTAAATATACATTTGTGAAACCATTGCCACAATCTATGCCATAAATATATCCACTGCCTCCCAAAGTTTCCTCCTGCCCTATTTATTTACTTATTTTTTTTATTTTTACTGCTTTGTGATAAGAACGCTTAACATCAGATCTCTTAACAAATTTTTAAGTATAAAATACAGTATTATTATGTATAGACAGTCTGTTTTACAGTAAATCTCTCTGACTTATTCATCTTGAAAAAATGAAACTTCATAGCTTTTGACTAATACCTCCCTGTTTCTCCCCGCCCCCAGCTGTGGCAACCACCATTTTACTCTCTAAACTAAACCATTTTACTCTCTAAACCATTTTACTCTCTAAACTCCTATGAGTTTAACTATTTTAGATTCCTCATTTCAGTGGTACCATGTAGCAATTTTCCTTCCATGTCTGGCTTATTTCACTTACCTTATATCCTCCAGGTTCATTCATGTTGTCACCAATGGCAGGATTTCCTTCTTTTTTAAGGCTGAAGAATATTCCATTGCATTTATATATTACATCTTCTTTATTCATTCATCTTGTGATGAACAGTTAGGTTGCTTCCATGTCCTGGCTATTGTAAATAATGCTGCAATAAATTTGAGAGTGAAGATAGCAATTCAAGACCCTGATTTCAATTCCTTTGGATAGATAAAGCAGGATTGCTGGGTCATATGGTATTTCTTCTTCTAATTCTTTCTGAGTCCTATCACTTCATTTCTCTGTTTTTCTAATTCTGATTTTTTTCGGGGGGGGGTGGGTCATGTCTTGTATTTTCTTCATGTCTTCTAGCTCACATTAAAATAGGAGTTTACAGTTTTCATCTGTCCTATTGGCTTGTCTTTCTGGAATGGTATAATTATCTCTAACAGTGATTTTTTTTCTTACAGTTTTATGTAGGATTTTACCTCAATAATTTCTGTGGCTTATTTATCACATGAAATTTGTTTTCCTAAACTTTTATATGGAGGGGCGCCTTGGTGGCTCAGTCGGTTAGGTGTCTGGCTTCAGCTCAGGTCATGATCCCTGAATCGGGGTCCTGGAATCGAGCCCCGCATCATGCTCCCTGCCCAGCAGGGAGCCTGCTTCTCCCTCTCCCTCTGCCTCTTGCCCCCTGAGCATGCTCTGTCTCTCTCTCTCTCAAATAAGTAAATAAAATCTTTTTTTTTTTTCAAAGATTCTATCTATTTGAGAGAGAGAGACACAGCGAGAGAGGCAACACAAGCAGTGGGAGTGGGAGAGGGAGAAGCAGGCCCCCTGCTGAACAGGGAGCCCGATGCGGGGCTCGATCCCAGGACACCGGGACCATGACCCGAGCCGAAGGGAGACGCACAATGACTAAGCCACCCAGGCGCCCTAAATAAATAAAATCTTAAAAAAAAAAACAAAAAACTTTTATATGGAGGCCTAATTCGGGGCAGCTTTCTTTATAGAGCTCCCTCTTCTGTTGCTTTCTTGGTGTTCAAAAATATAGCAGCTTAACTTCTTATATTCCCCAGGTCTGTCCCCATCTCCCACCTTTACCTACACCTGCTCTTCCCCCCACCTGTTATCCCTGTCATACTCATCTGGGACACTAAGAAGGGAATCCTGGATGGTCAGTTTTGAAAATTCACAAGGGCTAGATTTCTTCATCTTCTTCAGGCCTTACCACTGTCCCCTTGCACTAACCCATTATCAGACTTGGCAAAACCTCTCCCAGAGGGGATATATCATTTTCAGGGATTGCAACCTAGCCCATCAGGCTTTTTAGGAAATACTTAGAGGCGACTTTAGAGATCTGCTCTTCTCAGGTCAAACATTGCATTGTTTCCCTCTGCTTTCCCCCAGTGAAGATGCAGGTCCCATGCAGGTATCATGATAGTTACTGGTTTTTCCTGCTTGCTAGTATTTTACAGTTCACAGGAATGCCTTATGTCTCAGGTTGGGGATTGCCAGAAGCATCCATTATGATGGAGTTTAGAGGGCAGAGTGCTTCTTAGGAAACAACACAGATGAAAGGAATGATGGGGCAGAAGGACTTGCAGAACTTCAGTGCATGCTGGCAATGCCTCCAGCAACCCAGCAGAGGTCTGGAGAAAGTATTGCCTGTCACAACTGTCCCACCGTGGATGCAAACGGCGCCAAGTGTATACTTCCTCTTGTTCAGCTCTTGGAAGTGGCCTGCCCCGGGAAAGGTATGATTGCAGGCAAGGTGGCTCTCTGCAGCTGAGGCAGATCCTGAAATCGCTGAGAGCTCCTCGGAGCTGGGCAGCCAGTCTTTCCTTCAGGGGCACATGTCCTTGTCTCCCACCCATGGTCACCTCGTTTTGTTGTAAATATTGTCGGCTGCAATTTTACTTGGGATTGCATTGAATCTATAGATGAATTTAGGAGGACTATGTCTTTACAATATTGAGCTTTACAGTCCATGAGAATGATACATCTCTCGTTTAGTTATATAGTTTTGTGGTTTTTATAAAGTTTTATAGTTTCCTGTATAAAAGTCTTGCATATCTTTTATTAGATCTTCCTCCTAGTTATTTAATGTTTTCAGTGATATTGTAATATTATTTTTAAAATTTTATTTTCTAATTGTTTGTTGCATCTTGAATTTTATATACTGATCTTATATCTAGTGACCTTCCGAAATTCACTCATTAATTCTAATAGTGTTTCTGCAGATTTGTTTGATTGTCTAGACATGTAATCATGACATTTACAATTCATGAAAGATGTATTTGTTTGTTCATTTGTTTCAAATTTTTATATATTTTATTTCTTTTGTTTGCCTTTTTCTGTGCCTAGGATTTCCAGGAAATGTTGAACAGAAGTGATGATGGCAGGCATCTGTCTCATTCCTGGGATCGGAGGGAAAGTTTTCAGTATCTCACCATTAACTATGATTTTACTGTAGGTTTTTTTGAAGACACATATTTACAGATTAAAGAAGCTTTCTCTATTCCTAAGTTTTTAAATAACAAATGTAAGTACTGAATTTTACCAACTGTGTGTTCATCTTCTGAGAAAATCATATTATTTTTCCCCTTTATTCTTTTAATGTGTTGAGTTACATTGATTGACATTTTTAATATTAAAGAACCTTGCATGCTACCTAGAATAGAAGTAACTTGATTATGATATATTACCTTTTTTAATAAATTGATACTCTATTTGCAAATATTTTGTTTAGAACTTTTGTATCTATATTCAATTCTTCTGTCACTCCCCAGACAATAGTAGGTCCTTAGAATATTTCAACTCCATTTACATCACCATCGCCTTTTTAAACTCTTATTTTCATGCCTTTTAATTGTGCATATATTTAAAACCCAATAACATCATTATTATGGTTTTTTTATACAATTTTTCCATTATCCATTATATTTTTCTACCTATTTACCTCTTCTGTGGTTCTTCATTTATTCCTGTATTTCTCTATTTCCTTCTGGGATCATTTTGCTTTTGCCTAAAGACCTTCCTTTAGTAGCTTTTTTTTTTTTACTGCAAATCTGTTTGTGAATAATCCTCTCAGTTTTTACCTGAAAATACCTTCATTTCACCTTCTTTCTGAAGGATATTTTTGCTAGGTATACAAGTTATTCTCTTTCAACTCTGAAAATTCTGAAAGCTACCTAATAATGTTAGCTAATGTAGCATAAGACAGCTTATTAAAGTGTTTTTTTTTTCTTTATGTCTGCAACTAGGAGCGTTCATGACTGCAAGGTTGCAATGACTAGTCAGGTGTCCTATTGAATAATAATGATGAATCTTAATTATACTTTTATCATATACTAATTTCTTACTCATATTTAACACTGCCTCTGGATTATATATTACATTTTACCAATTACTCTGTCTATTCTTGGTACATAAGAAAACTGCTTAAATTATTTTATTTGTAATACATTAAATATTTAATAATGAAATTCTCTCTTCACTATTTTTCTTTTTTAAAATTTTACTGATATATTCCCATCCATTTATTCTTCTGGGTAATCTTAAGAACTGTTTTATAAAGCTCCTACATAAGTGTCATTAGGATTTTCATTTGAGAGCAACATATTTATAAATTAATTTACAGTACATTTACAATATTCTCTTTAGCAACAGGACAGCTTCATTATGGAAGTCTCATGTTTCTGAGATTTGTGTGTGTGGGTATCCTGTACATTGCACCATAGTTTTGTTAATAAGTATAGAAGCATTTGTTGATATTATGGATGAAATATTTTTCTACAGTATTTGCTGACTGGCTGTTATACAGGAAAGTCACTGTGCAGAGCTTTTTAATTAGTTATAATCATTTTTCCTTAATCCTTTTGGTTTTCAAGGTAGACAATCATATAATCGGAAAATAAAGATAATTTTCTCTTTTATTTTCCAATAGTCATGCTTACTTTCATAACTTAAAGGAAAATATTAAATAAGAGCTACAACTTAAAGGAAACTTAAAGAAAAATATTAGCCAACCAAATTACAGTTTTAAGGAAAATATTAAATAAGAGTTGTGAGATATGGGCATATTCATACAATGCAATATTATTCGGCCATAAAGGGTGATGAAGTACTGATACATACTAGACATGGGTGAACACTGAAAATACTCTAAGCAAAAGAAGCCAGTTACAAAAGACCAAGTATTATACGACTACATTTATATGAAAATCCAGAATAGGTAAATCTGAAGAGACAGAAAATAGATTAATTGTTGTTTAGGGCTGGATGGAGGAAACATGTGGAGACAGGGGAGGGGGCAAAGGGGGTGATAAGCCAAAGAGCACAGGATTTCTCTCTGAGGTGATAAAAATTGCCAAAAATTGACTGTGCTGTTGGTTGCATGTATCTATGAATATACTAAAAAATCACTGAATTGTACACCTAAAATGGATGATGATATATATGTATATCATCATATATATATGCATATATACATATATATATATTTTAAAGGAGTTGTGATACCTTGCCTCTTTGTCTTGTCCCTGACAATAAAGGAAAATATTCCAGGCTACTATTTCCGTTTTGTATGATTTTGGTTACCAAGTTTGTACTTTGATATATATAGTAGGAGGGCTGGAATACCAAAGACCGCATTTCGCAGGTATTGTCACCAGCTGACTTTTGATCTTTCTGCTGGTGGGAGACCAGAAGACGAGGATGGAACCCTCTTCCTACTTCCAGTCTCTGATGGCATATCTGGTGGCAGCACAGCAAGGACAGTGGCAACACCACCACCAACAGTGACCGTGGCAATGGCCAACAGTGGTTGGGGGGTGCAGGCTCCTGAGTCCTGCGTAGCAGCTGACCAAAAAGCAGGAGCCTCTGTGGCATCATTCCCTTAACTGCTGGAAAACATCGTCCCTCAAGCCCGAGGATACTGGTCATTCACTGCGGTTACTGTTTTTAGTGACCTTACCTTCCTCCCGTCCTTCCATTATGCTTGTAATCAATTCCCATATCAAGTTACTTTTGTTTTACAAGTCTAGAGTGGTTTCTATTTTTTTTAAATGGACCCTAACTGATAGAGATAGTAAGGAAATGTTTTCCATTCAAATTTTAACAGTAGTTCTCATCAGAATGGATGTTGAATTATAGTGAATTTTTTTTTATCTGTTAAGAGGATTATATTGCTTTTCTCTGTGGATATACTCATGAAATTAATTACATGAAGAGATTTCCTAATATTGAATCATTTCCACATCTTAGTGTGTTTCCCCAAGAGCAGAACCAGAGGCAGGTATGTTGGTACAGGTAGTCTACTTGAGAGGTGACCAGGAAACTGGAGTGAGGGAGTGGGGAGAATAAGACAGGGAAGGAGGTGAAGAAAATAAAGGATGCATTGATAAGCTCATGACTACTGAGGGCAACTAGTGTTCAATTTCTTTTAAGCTCCCTCAGAGGAATTGTGTATGATGCACCTTGTAATTCATCCTCATTGAGTTTTCATCCCAATGGCTGTGAGTTGTCTCTGAGGCATAAACTCCTGCACACCTCTGGGCTGCACCTGCCTGTAGACAGCTCAAGCCCCTAGGCTGGGAGATGCCCCAGGGGCAGAATAGCTGAGGATTCACTTTGGTGGAAGTCTGATGTGGGCGGGGCATCAACACATCCACAATACCTGTATTTCAGAATAAACCTTAGTCCCGCTTGTTTTTCTAATCTGATACTTTTGCATCAGGCTAGCTTTATACATGGTTTTCTTTGAGCATCAGTTATTATAAAACCCAATTGTGAAGGGTTGAAATATTTAAAATAGTGTTTCTTTCAGGAAAGTTTCCAGGAATTGCTTGTAAGACTCTTTGGATCCAGTGCTGCCCTGGAGGTCTCTGACGACCTTCAAGATGTGCCTTCCTTTGCTTCATTCTATTATTATTAATTTAAATTCAATTAATTAACATATAGTATATTATTTGTTTCAGAGGTAGAGTTCAGTGATTCATCAGTCTTCTATAATACCCAGTGCTCATTATAACACATACCCTCCCCAATGTCCGTCACCCAGTTACACGATCCCTCCACCTCCTCTCCCCCCCCAGCAACCCTCAGTTTGTTTCCTCTGATTCAGAGTCTCTTATGGTTTGTCTCCCTCTCTGATTTCATCTTGTTTCATTTTTTTTCTCTCTTCCCCTATGATCCTCTGCCTTTTTTCTTAAATTCCACATATCATTGAGATCATATGATAATTATCTCTCTGATTGACTTATTTCACTTAGCATAATACCCTCTAGTTCCATCCATGTCATTGCAAATGGTAAGATTTCCATTTTTTTTTAAAGATTTTATTTATTTATTTGAGAGAGAGAGAATGAGAGAGAGCACGAGAGGGAAGAGGGTCAGAGGGAGAAGCAGACTCCCTGCTGAGCAAGGAGCCCGATGCGGGACTCGATCCAGGGACTCCAGGATCATGACCTGAGCTGAAGGCAGTCGTTCAACCAACTGAGCCACCCAGGCGCCCAAGATTTCCAATTTTGATGGCTGCATAATATTCCATTGTATTCACTGTATTCCATTCATCTGTCGATGGACATCTGGGCTCTTTCCACAGTTTGGCTATTGTGGGCATTGCTGCTATAAACATTGGGGTGCAGGTGCCCCTTCGGATCACTACATTTCTATCTTTGGCGTAAATACCTAGTAGTACAATTACTGGGTCGTAGGGTAGCTCTATTTTCAGCTTTTTGAGGAACTTCCATACTGTTCCCCCGAGTGGCTGCACCAGCTTGCATTCCCACCAACCGTGTAAGAGGGTTTCCCTTTCTCTGCATCATCGCCAACATCTGTCATTTCCTGACTTGTTAATTTTAACCATTCTCACTGGTGTGAGGTGGTCTCTCATTGTGGTTTTGATTTGTATTTCCATGATGCCGAGCGATGTTGAGCACTTTTTCATGTGTCTGTTGGCCATTTGGATGTCTTCTTTGGAGAAATGTCTGTTCATGTCTTCTGCCCATTCCTTGATCGAATTATTTGTTCTTTGGGTGTTGAGTTTGATAAGTTCTTTATAGATTTTGGATACTAACCCTTTACCTGATATGTCATTTGCAAATATCTTCTCCCATTCTGTCAGTTGTCTTTTGGTTTTGTCGACTGTTTCCTGTACTGTGCAAAAGCTTTTTATCCTGATGAAGTCCCAATAGTTCATTTTTGCCTTTGTTTCCCTTGCCTTTGGAGATGTTTCTAGGAAGAACTTGCTGCGGCCGAGGTTGAAGAGGTTGCTGCCTGTGTTCTCCTCTAGGATTTTGATGGATTCCTGTCTCATCTTTAAGTCTTTCATCCATTTTGAGTTTATTTTTGTGTATGGTGTAATGAAATGGTCCAGTTTCATTCTTCTGCATGTGGCCGTCCAATTTTCCTAACACCATTTGTTGAAGAGATGGTCTTTTTTCCTTTGGATATTCTTTCCTGTTAAATTATGTTCTGGTCTGGGCTTAGAATTGTTCCATTCATACCTTTAAAAACTGCACTTTAGACTTGTCTTTGGGGCCTATGGACAGGGATCCAGCATTCCACTGTTTCCCAAGGACTACGGGTCTGGATACACATGTGGTCTACTAGATGGCACTCTGGAGGGAGACACCATGCCTGGCCTCTGCTCCTAGATTCACAAGTGACTCCTTCTGTGATTCTGGAAGTCCTTTAAAGACGTGGCATGAGTCTTTCATCTGTAAAGTAAGAATAAATTCATCCATTTTCTTACCCAAAATTATAGTAAGACTTTGGGGGAAAAAAGTACAAATTACAATTTCTTACCTAATTTCTGATTCTTTGTAGAGGAAGTAAAGGTTCTCTGGGAAAATTAAGGTAGTGGTTTGCACAGTCTTTAAAATACTACAAATAAGGGCCCCAGCAATCTCTTTTTAGTTACATTCAAAATGCTATAAGGGTTTATAACGGCCCCAAACTGGAAACAACCCAAATGTCCAGCAACAGGAAGTGGATAAACACACTGTGGGCCTATCTATATAATGGAATATTACTCAGCCATAAAAAGAATCAACTACTGTCAACGTCTAGTGCGTTGGGGTCCCTGGGTAAGGGTTGCGAAAGAACCAGGACACGGGGGATGCAGAGCAAAGGCAGCACTTGCAACTGCATGCTGTCGTTTATTTTCCACACAGCTATGTACTTGCAGCAATCAGATAAACATAACGACGTGTACTTTCACACATAATGGGATTAAACTAACATCCTTGAAGAAAGATACACAAGATTTATCAAGAACAGAATGTATCCTGTTTATGTTCGCTGAATTAAAGAATTCTCTCAGCCACCCTCCCTCTGGAGACAGTATGTTCTTGTCTCAAGGAGGAACACCTCTAATCTAGGCAAGAGCCACTTCCTGCTGATCCAGGCATCCAGAACTTGCAACATGAGATAAGGGGAAGAGAACATTTTCTCTTCCTGGCCCAGGCCTGCCTGGCTGTCCTTAACCTCACTGCAGTTCTCAAATGACCCTGGCTCGCAAGGGGCCTACAAGCCTATACCATCTCAAACTACTGATACATAAAAAACAATATGGACAAATCTCAAAAGACATTAAGCTGAATAAAAAAGCCAGACTCAAAGAATACATACTATATAATTCCATTTATATGAAAGCCAAGTAAAACTAATGGAGACAGAAATGAGATAGTGGTGGGGCACTTGGGTGACTCAGTCAGTTAAGCAACCGACTTGGCTTCAGCTCAGGTCCTGATCTCAGGTTCATGATCTTGAGCCCCGCATCAGGCTCTGTGCTGAGTGCAGAGTCGGCTTGAGGTTCCTTCTCCCTCTGCCCCTCCACCCATCCCCCCACCGACACCACTCACGCATGCACCGACACACTCTCCCTCCTCTAAAATAAATAAATAAATACATAAAATCTAAAAAAAGAAAGAAAGAAAAGAAATGAGGTAGTGGTTACAATAGTGGGTAGGATAACTGACCAGGAAAGAACACAGAAAAATGAGGAGGGATGGTCTACGTCTTGTTTGGGGCGGTGGCTACACAGGTTTATACAATTATCAGAACTCACCAAGGTGAGCACTTAAAATGTGTGCATTTTATTCTATGTTACTTATATGTCAATAAAATAATCTTGTCACGACAACTCCTACAGGAGTTGCAATTTGCTGAGGACTCTTCCCCAGACCATAAGAATTGATTTAGAGTGAATAACAGTATTTACCTCTGGGGAAAAGAAATGGGGACCAGGATTAGAGTTATTGGTCAAAACGGGCTCTAGCTTTATCTGTAATATTTTTCATCAGTTTAGCACCTTGCTGTTTTCACGTAATATATCTAGGAGATCAATTCACATCAGTATATAGAGCTGCCTCATTGCTTTCAAAGGTTACACAGTTGTGTCAGCCAGGGTTCGCTCAGGGAAGCAAAACCATTTAGAGTTATGATATTAGGGATATATTATAGAAATTAGACTCTATATTGGGGGGTAGCTGGGGAAGCAGAGATCCAAAAGGGGGAGTTGACATTTCAGAGGAATCACCAACCAGTCAACCTAAGAAGCCAGGCACATCCTGCTGCCAAAACAGGACCAAAAAGGAAAATGGGGGGCAAGTCTATGGGCAGCTGTTCCTTCTGCAGGTCTGTGGCAAAGTACCAGTCAGGAAGACATGGAGCAAAGAAAAGGACATCGAGCAAAGCTGGACATGGGGTAAAAAAGAGCAAGGGCCTGCTAAAAACCACCAGCACCCCTGAGTCTGTCTGGCACTACATCTCACTTCTACGCCCCTAAGAGAGTCATGATGCTGATCACTTCCATCTTCCAAGGCTTCCACCAATTCCTCTTTTAGACAATTCTAACTCAGGTATCCTCCAGGAAAGGGCATTCTGGGAAATGTTCTAGCTTACCCAGTTAGCTCTTTACAAACAAACACAAGACAGTATTTCTTTGTATGACTTTACCATAATTTAATCAGTCACCCTTTGATAAAAATTTGGGTGGTAACTGCTATTACAAATAATTCTTGAATATCCTGGTCAATCGCCGTGCACATATGTAGCAATGCATCTGTAGGATACATCCCCAGGCCAGGATCGGTGCAGGTTGATCCAAATGTCCATTCTTGGTCATATGGCCATGGAAGTGGGGCTCCAAACCTGGACCCAGCCTAGTGAGGTCCTTGCCATCTGAGTCAGAGAGTAGGTGTATGGTTTATGGCTCCACCAAAACTGCATTGTCCAGCTCAGAGAAAACAATCCCCAAAGGAAGGTGGACACTTCTTGTACACCAGATTTTCTCAGCCTTGGCACTATTGACATTTGGGGCTGGATAATTCTTTGTTTCCACACAAAAATATCTTCTGGAGGATGAAATCAATCCCCATTGAGAACCCCTGGAAAAACAAGTTCCAACCATAAAATGTTTCTGTTGTGAAAGATAACGCTTACCATGAAATGGAAAGGAAAATTTAGAAGCAGAGCAATATCACTCTGCATAATAAGAGAAGAGTGATGTGGTATTTAAGAGTGACGGCCTGGGTGTAAAGGGGACAAGGATATTGGACAGAGAAAAAAGTAACTGAAGGACAGAGTCTGAGAGAAAGAAGTTCCCAAGACAGGACAGTATGTACTACCAAGAAATGGAGGCGCTCCTGGGTGGCTCAGTCTATTGGGTGTCTGCCTTCGGCTCAGGTCACGATCCCAGGTCCTGAGATCGAGCCCCACGTCGGTCTCCATGCTCGGCAGGGAGTCTGCTTCTTACTCTCAGCCTCTCACCTTGCTTGTGCTCTCACACTCTCAAGTCAATAAAACCTAAAAAAAAAAAAAGAGAGAGAGAGAGAGAGAGAAATGGAGTGTGCCCAAGGAGGAGCTACTTGGAAAATGTTTACATTAAAAAAAAAAAAGTTTATGTTTTAATTTTCCCTTAGGCTCTGAGAACAATCATTGTAAATACTGTACTCATTTTTTCCCCTATTTGCAATCCTCTCTTTTACCCCCAGATCTTCACGAAAAGTTCTCTACACACAACTGCCTTATTTATATCAGTGGTACTCTGGGGAAAAGAAGAAAGAAGGTGGTATCCAGAGATGAAGAGAGAGGAGAGCAAATGCCTAGACATGATGCTGCCAGGCAGTAGGATTTAGATTCCACACAAATACCTCCAAGAAATCACAGAAATATTACAGAGGAGGCACACTGGACTCCCACGTTGCATGGAATGGGGTGTTAAGCCATTTTAAGTGGATGTTAAAGGAAAGGTTAGCCATAGGAGGTGAACTTGGAAACATGTTACATACATTTTCATCATATGCATAAACAGAGATCTGGAAAGGTGTATAGAGTAAGAGCATGGACTCGAGTCAGGCTGTGTTTGAATCTCAATTCTGCCATTTAGAACTATGTTTCTTTGTGCAAGTTATGAAAGCCTCTGAAACTCCATATCCTCCCCAGTCAATAAGGAAACAGTATCTACCTTGTAGGGTTGTTAGGAGGATGCAATGAGGTATAGCTGTAAAGTGTTTAGATAAGTGCTTAGAATATAGTAATTGCCCTACAAGGGCTTGTGACGTAAAAGAAACCCATATACATCAAATTGTTAAGAATTATTTCTAGGGATTAGGATCATGGGGGGATTCAAATTGTCCACATTTAATACTCATTTCTGAATTGTTAAAATTTTCTACAATGATGCTGTGTTACTTACTAAATTGGGGGAAAACGATAAAAAGATTTCCACTTAGGAAAAACGCAACCCATTATCTTCACAAGCATTATCTTCGTGGTAAGCATTAGGAACCCCTTCTTTTCTACCATAAACGGTCACATAATCAACTTACTAGAAAGTTTTCTGTTAAAATAGAATACCTGTGTTTTAAAGTTCAAATCTGGACATGTGTCCAGTTCAAGATCTATCATCAGAAGACAAATAAGACTAACGAACACATTTGTTTGGATTCTACTTCTGTTTCTGGAGTTTGTTACCTTCATAGGACTCATTAGTGTTTGCATGTAAGAGATAATATGCTTGAATCATACAAATCTTGCATTTCTTAAATAGGGACCCAGATTCATTCATTATTGGTAAATAATTAAAATTGCTATCAACTATAATATTCTTCCTTAAAATACATTACGGGGTTGACAAATAGAATTACAAATAGAGGACTCTGCCCTGTTAGTCCCATCTGGACACAATAACAAGACGTAAAATGTTCACGTTTGGAGATGTTTACAAATCACTATGTAGCTCCAAGTACCTCTTTGACCTTTTATACAGGTTAAGCTTGGTTTAAGCTAACAACAGATCCACAGATATTTGTTATACTTTTGCCTGTGTAAGGACTATAGTTAGAGCTTCCCAGAATTTAAAGACACACATGCTATTGTTCCTGGCTCCTGGGTGGCTTACACTCTCCTTGTGAGGACCACAAAGTTTCCTGGGCTAGTGGCAACAGAGGGGAGGGAAGAGGACTTGCATTAGGAGACTCTCAGATTTCCTTCTGTGCCCACGGCAAACGCCATCAGTCAGCCTTTTCTTTCCCCTTCTTTCTGTAACTCAGGCGAATCAATTACAGAAGCAAAAATAGCCCCACTAACCCAGGCAAGTGTGGGGCCCAGAAAACACTCTGGCAGCTTTGTTTTCTACGGTCTGGAGAATGAAGATCCCTGCAGCTTGTATGATGGGGACTATGGAACATCTAGAACAGAATTCGCAACCTTGGATTTATGACCAGTAGGAGACACGAGGAGTATTAAACAAATCGAGGATTAGATGCTACTGTCAACCAACACATTAGGAGCCCTCACCCAGCCATTTATTTCCATATTCTGGCAAAGACACTCCTCCCTCATTTTGGAAATTTCTGTTCTCCTCCCCACTCCAGCCATGTGGTTACAACGGGAGCCGGTATGCTCTTACATGATCCAGCCCTCCTTGTCACAGCTGATTGGTCCAAGGGTGAGAAGCCACCTGAAATGGCCAATTGCAGTTCTTCCCCAGTATTTTTTTGACATGGATCTGGGAAAAAGAGAGTCTGTCTCCCTGGTGGAAAAAAAGTTGTAAAATGGGAAACTGTTAAACAAGGTGTCAATAACCCTATAACTGCCAAGTAGAGAAAGCTGGTTGGCAGTGGGAGAAAATAAAGCCAGCACTAAGAGAAGTGGAAACCAAGAAAGAGGCCCTTCCTCTGATTTGGTCGGCCTACTCTTCTTCCAATTATGGCAACTCCCCCAAGATCTTTCCAATAAATCCTCCTTTTTCTTAAACTACTTGAATATGGATTTCAGACACCTGTCTAAAGTATAGTGACTCAAATACATTTTTCCCAGCACACATATATTATGGAGCAATCCTTAAATATGGCTTGGGTACAACCAGCCTATTTTTTGACAGAACAGATTCAGCCTGATACTGATATTCTATGGGCTTGATGTTGTAATGGAGTTCTCTAATTAGCAGAGGTTTCATACCAAGTCGGTGTGATAGATTTTATCACTGGGCTATTAGATCACTTTGATGGAAAGACTCTGAACGTGATACTTCCTCTTCTTGTCTTTGATCAACATTGCCTTGTATGTATTAGGTGACAAGCGGCAAACTTCAGGAATCCTTTGGTGAATGTCATTTTCCCACTGTAAATTGTCCTGTATGTAAATGACTTTTGGTCAGATATCAGGGCATCACAGGACTGAAAGAAATCTTACTACTTTCATAGACCATTTGTTGGAAGCCATCTTAAGTCTGGTAAAAATCTCCCGTAATCAGGTATGTGTTATGCAATCAATGCAACCTCTTTAGAACACTTCTATATTACTACCATCAATCCAAAAAGCAATAACACCATTTTCAGTGATATCCAATACTATTACAAAATACTAGTCAATACTATTACTATACTCTCATCGCTAGTTCGGGAACTCTCAAGTCTCCTCTTTCTCAGTCCTTTAGGATAGAGATCAATATGCTTTCTTATAAAAAGGAACAATAACAGTATTAAAACAAAACAGTAGCGTAAATAATAAACCATGCAATCTCATTTTCTTTGTGAAATAAGTTATTACAGTATTGCTGATTGCGTGCAGAGGCAAAATGCTACCAGTGGCAACTGCAGTAAATTCACTGGGGTTCATTGGCATACTTTCAAGAATTTAGAATGACTCATGGAATGAGTGTTAATGGAATGAAAACCTCCATTCCATCTACTCAGCGCATGGCAAGCCAATCTAATTGTTTTTCCCTAAAGCAACCAATGCAACAGTCAGGTATTTATGCAGCCCATTATTTCCTTTTATCCTGGAAGAAGCAGGAGCCTTGAGAGACAAGATCTAGGGAAGTCCTGAGATTTTTCTTTGACTTTTATGAGATTTCCTAAATCCGCACAACATGTTTGAAAGCCAGGATCGAACCATCAACATAGGTAATCACAGTGTTTAAGGGAGAAACTGTATGTTAGTAAATGAATATTTATTGGGTAACTACCACGGATTAAGTTCTGTGCTAGACACTCTTAACCTTATAACCTAGTTATATAAACTATATGTAGTTGTATACAACTATGAAACAACTATGAAAGGCGGTATGAGAACGTAATTAAAACTAATCTGTGTAGTGTTCATCCAACCCCATGCTACTCAAAGTGTATCAGCACTACCAACAACATCAGCACTACCTGCCTGGGAGCTTATTAGAAATACACAATCTCAAGCCCTATCCCAGACCTTCAAAATCAGAGCTGCATTTGGATAATATCCCCATTTGTACGTTCAAGTTTGAGAAGAACTGATTTCACCAACTCCCTTGCCTTATAATTGAGGAAAATAAGGCTCAGGGAGGTGAAGTGATGTGTCGTCACCAAACAGCTAGTTACGGACCCAGCTGGGATTCCCAGGTGTCCTCACTAGCAGGCCGATGGACTCAGGGTACTGCAGGATTTCAGACAAGAGGAAGTTAAGTGTGTTTCACTCCCTCAAATGACTATTGATTGTTCCCACCATCTCCATTCAAAGCACACACCGAGGGCCTGAGTGAACCCAATCACTCAGCCTCCTCCCGAAACCCCTTGCAGGCCAGGCTCACAGCAGCCTCCTTCACTTCAGTCCTCCCTGGAGGGACCTCCCCCTGCACAGGTCCCAGTTCTAACCCTTTCCCGGAGGCCCAGCTAAACAACTAGCCGCTTCATGAAGCCTTTCTCAATGACCCCAAACCCCTTTAGCCTCTCCCTTCCTAATTTAGATTTGCTCCTACGTTCTGCAGAGTACATCTTAGTTCCCTATTACAGCCCAACATTACAGCATTTTCTAACTTTCTGCACTATACCTATTGGCAAATGCTTTCATAATGATAATATAGATGCAATCTTTTTCTCTATTGCCCTTTTCATAAATTGGATCCGTGTCTCCTTTCCTAACTAGTTTGCTTTTATCTTATTGTATTAGACTATCATAATACCAGGCACAAAAATAATTCTAAACTCTTAATGGTAGAAGGGACCAAGCTCTTTCCCAATGCAGGGACCCCCGCTAAAACATCCCTGAGACACAGTCATTGAGTTTTACTTGCATCCTTTCTGTGTTGGAATTTTCTACATTTTTAAGGCAGCATTTTTTTTTATTCTGAGTAACTTCAGCTGTTAGAATATTTGGGGCTGAAATCTACTTGCCTCTGACTTGTAGCGTGTGTCCTCAGTTCTGCCCTTTCAGGTACTTTAGAACAGGTCAGATAATATCTTCCACAGGAGAGTGCTGCAAGTATACCAACTAACTGGCAAGAAGTGATTTGGCAGCACAAGGCAGGCCTAGCAGTTAGAAGCAATAAAGATTCTTTCATTTCAAGCCTGTATCCTGCATTTCCTGCTTCCATACTTCTTAATGAATTCATGCTACTAATAAGTTTGTGTTGAATACCTAATATGTGCTAGTCTCTATGCAGGATGTGCCTTTCTGGGGGTTACTGAAACAGAGGAAGATCAGGAGATCACACACATCCTTGACACAATGCAGAATAGAAAACAAGTTTCCCAGTGGAAGCCTGGGGGCCACTGGATCCCACTCTGCATTTCATCCAGGTCTTCCTCAATGTCAAAGTATAAACCCCTCTAGTCATTGCTTCTCTCCCATCCTCCTCTCCTGATCTGGTTCTGTATTTCTCCCTGGGCAAGTGATTTTTCTCACGGCTGCTCTCCTAGATAATCCTTTCCACGATGCATTCTAGAATTCCAACTCCAAAGTAAATAAACACCCCTAAACCCTCAGTCTTTTCCCAGAACTCTCTCTCTACCTGCCTGCTAAAATTGCCACTGGGCGCCTGGGTGGCTCAGTTGGTTGAGTGACTGCCTTCGGCTCAGGTCATGATCCTGGAGTCCCTGGATCAAGTCCCGCATCGGGCTCCCTGCTCGGCGGAGAGTCTGCTTCTCCCTCTGACCCTTCCCCCTCTCATGTGCTCTCTCTCTCTCTCTCATTCTGTCTCAAATAAATAAATAAAAAAAAAACTTAAAATTGCCACTGAGGATGCTGCCTCCTCTATTAAAGTGAAGGCTGCTCATTTTCCCACACCACACAGTCAGGGAAGGAGGGCTTGGCATCTTGGAGCCTCCTAATGGCCTTCCAGATTTTTGTGCATTCATTCTCTCATTCACTCAGTAAATAGTGAGTGTCCCCTATGTTTTAGAGACACACCGGGGCCCTTTACCTAGTGTACAAACACCTCTTTTACGGTTACTAGAATGTATTCTAGTTACAAGAGTCCCTAGAGAGTCATGTGACAAGTTCCTTTCTGCTATAGAGACAATTTGTTGTTGCTGGACAACTACAACATTAAAGCAAAAATCGCTGAGTTGAGGGCACATTTTCAGTCGGGTTTCTGAGCTCCATGTGCCTTTCTAGGGGAGTGAGACTACCACTACTGATGATGATTACTACTTCCTCATCATATTACAATTTGGGAGGGGCGTGGATTCTACTTTCACATATTCAAGAGAGTGAAAGATAAACAAAGGAAATTAGTAATGCGAAAGGTTTAGAGAGGTTTTGTTTTTTTTTTAAAGCTTTTATTTGACAGAGAGATAGAGAGAGCAGGAACACAAGCAGGGGGGGTAGGAGAGGGAGAAGCAGGCTTCCCGGCCACCAGGGAGCCCGATGCAGGAACCTGAGCTAAAGGCAGACACTTAACGACTGAGCCACCCAGGTGCCCCGGTGTATAGAGTTCTATCATGCTTTATAATGAGATACCTGAGGGCAAATACTACTGGAAGATCCATACCTTTCTGCTTCCTCCTTAATGATGCAAGTTCCAATGAAGCTGGTGTTTGCAATCTTCCCTCAACACTTTGAACTCTAAGGAACCTGAGGACTAAGGGACAGGGTGGAAATATGGGCCATTATTTTGGTGGCTTTTTGTGGATTTCACAAAGCTGCAAGGGCCAAGTGGCTCTAGAGAAGTCCCCTGGTTGACACCCAGGCCATGTCAGTCACTCTCTCTCACCAAGGCTTCACCACCTCAAGGAGTTTACCAGCTGAACTTCATTAACCAGTCGGCCCTGAAGAGTCTTCAGTCAGCTACAGGATATGTTTTTTGCATTCTGTTTTATGTTGTCTTTTCATCCCCAAGTAAAGCTGTCTGCAAACAGAGACCAATTCTACCTTTTTATCTATTAAAAAAGGCATAAAATCTATACATGTTGAATTGAGACCTCTCGTACTGTTCTCATCAGAATATACAGTTTTAAGAGCGGTGTGCAAAGTCTATTAGCGGAGCACTCCAGGTCATGGAAGCCCCTTCCGACTCACCTGGGGCTACCTGTAAGCAAGTAATTAATAAGCTTTTTTTAAATGACAATATACTAAAAAGTATAGCATCTAATAGCTTTTTGTCGCATAGACAAATATATAGTTCTAAAACAGAAGTACAAAATGGATGGGTTCTGATATTTTACCTAGGTTGAAAGCTGGCTTTTAAATAGCTGTAGCATATTGGTTGGCATCATGGAGGTGAATCTGAATTTCCAAGCAGGAATGCTTCACATTTCTGAATATCTGAATAAATGAGTTGTTCAAAGGTATTCACCACACACATACACACATACACACTTTGATCACTGGCAACTTTTCCCTGGATTAGTCAGGCTTGAGTCAAGTATGTTCACCCACTCTGCCTTTCACCAGTGCCATCTCTTCATATACCCGTAACTATCTGGCACAGGGTGAAATCATGATTTAGCAAAGGGGCAAGTAGGAGGCTAAATGGAGTGCTATCTCCCCTAATTGCTATTTAAGCGAGACAATAAAAAGGATGAAACAAATTAAATTAGCTAAGAAGCAAGAGCATCCCAATGAACTGGCCAAGATAATCAACTTGGAAAATTAGCTATTAAACCTCCACACATGCTCATTTTCATAATATTTTGTGTGTGCTTGTGAAACGCAACCCCCCATTGAAATTGCTGGGATGAAGGTGCTCTTCATTTCTCTGAGATAAGTCATTTGCAATTGGTCTTAATGAAGTTGGTAGTGAGATCTGTTGTTAATGCCCTAGTTCATCATTTTCCATTTCAGTGCTAGAGTGTTTTGATTGGGGTAGGGGAAGTACATAAAAGAGGAGAGCAGTTGACTCAAACTAGTTACTTCTCTGAATTTTTCTACCTGACTCTATTCTCATTTTCAAATATGTGTACTAGAGTATGAGTTTGGGGTTGTATTATTATTACCTTCGTGTTATCATCGTCGTCGTCATCATCATCATCATTTAAATACCTGATCTTTACTGATTTTCAGACTACCTTTATTTTTATGAGATTTAATAATTCCTATTTTTAAAATATTTTCTATCTCATCATCCTTGTCTCTCAATGTTAGCCACTCTTATATATAGGTCTTCATACTTACAAAGAGTTAATTCTTTATTACTCATGGCAGTCATCAAAAAACCACAAGCAGTAATATAATCTATAGACAATAAATATCTATGCTTCATTTTACGCAATTATTCTAATTTTATAGTCCATGGAGCTGTTATTAGAATACAAAATTTGGGTAGCCAAATGAGTTTATTTAATATACTTCTTTCTTTCTCTTCTCTGTAGTTTCAAGTTTTTATTTAAATTCCAGTTAATAACATAAGCGTAATATTAGTTTCAGGAGTAGAATTTAGTGATTCATCACTTACACAGAACACCCAGAGCTTATCACAGCAAGTGTCCTCCTTAACCCAACACCCATTTAGCCCATCCCCCAACCCACCTCCCCTCCCGCAATCCTCAGTTTGTTCTCTATGGTTAAGAGTCTTATCTGTTCTATAGTTTGCCTCTTTCCCCCATGTTCATCTGTTTCCTTTCTTAAATTCCACATATGAATGAAATCATATAGTATTTGTCTTTCTCTGACTATTTCACTTAGCATAATACTCTCTAGCTCCATCCATGTTGTTACAAATGGCAAGATCTCATTCTTTTTTATGGCTGAGTAATAGTCCATTTATAGACATATTGTACTATATATATTTGTGTATATGTATATGTATATATATACACACATATGTGGAATAATACTCCATGTTATATATGTATCTATAAAATCCACATGTCTTCTTTATCTCTTTATCCATTCATCATTCGGTGGACATTTGGGCTCTTTCCATAATTTGGCTATTGTTGATAATGCTGCTATAAACATCAGGGTTGCACTCCCTTTCTACTCATTGCTTTGCTAGATCATAATGGCTACTCAAGACAAAACAGGTATTGAAGCATGTAATTGAAACTGAAAATTTTTTAATAGAAAGAGGAGTAATGAATTTGGATGATTCACAATCAAAAATTATGAGAGCTGCTGTCCTGAAGATTATTCAGATAAGAATGCTTTAATTGAAGATTATGACAGTTAATTTCATTTGTCAACTTGACCGGACTAAGGGATGCCCAGATAGCTGGTAAAACATTGTTTCTGAGTGTGTCTGTGAGGATGTTTCTGGAAGATATTAGCATTTGAATCATTTGAGTGAGTAAAGATTGCCCTCACCATTGCAGGTGGGCATCATCTAATCTTCCAATCTTGAGAGGCTGAATAGAACAAAAAGACAGAGAGGAAGGGTGAATTTGCTCTCTGCCCTCCAATATCAGTTTTCTTGGTTCTCAGGCCTTTGAATGTGGACCAAGACTTACACCATCACCCCCAGTTCTCAGGCCTTCAGACTCACACTGGGACTTACCACTGTCGGCATCCCTGGTTCTCAGGCCTTCCGGTTCGGATTAGAACTACACCATCAGCTTTCCTGTTCTCCAGCTTGCAGATGGCAGATCATGGGACTTCTCAGCCTCTGTAATAATGTGAGCCAGTCTCTCATAATAAATCTCTTTCTACATAGTATCAAGATAGATAGGTAGGTAGGTAGGTAGGTAGTTAGATATAGATATCCTATTGGTTCAACCCTGAATAGATTAAAAACACATCCTTTCCTAATGGAGTATTAGTTTTGCCTACCCATCTTCCTCTTGGTTTATCTTCATGGAGCTATTTTTTCCCCCACCAAATATTTGACTCCACTCCCAAAGAAAATAGTTTCTATAGCCTTTTCCTTGTATATGTGAATAAGCTACATTCTGAACTTGGAGCAAGATTGAGTCATCTCAGAACTGTCAGACCAGAATTTCAGAGATCTCATATGTATCATGGAGCAGCTTAACAGTAGGGGTTTTATGGGCCTTGGGTTGTAGAAAAGTACAAACTTATGCCTGGTACTGAGAAAGCCAATTTTCAAACGAAGTAGTGCTCTGCATATTCAGTCTTATTTATTCTTTATCATTTGAGAAGAAAAAAAAAAAGGAAGACCAAATGAAGAGGGAAACTCTACATCAAAATGAGAAGATGATACTTCAGGCCAAGTGTCTGGCATTAGTATTAATTTCAGCTAAATAGATAATGCCTAATGGCTTGCAATTAGATTAAAATACATTTTCACTAGAAAGACAAAGAGGTCTTCTTACCTTTTGAAGTAGAGATCAATAGGGACTTTTGGTAGATACACAATTGCGAATTAATATTAACTTCGGTACACATTTTGAATTTCTTCATCAGAGATAGAATGATACATGTCCCTGGCTTACAAGTGTATTAAAACAATTAAAATGACAAGTACATTCACTCAACTGTCACGCCACCAGATGCATTTCTGCTTCATTAGGAGTCAGCACAGTAGATGTTCAGTAAGACAAACATCTATTAGTAAATTAGAGTTATTGGTATATTATTCTAGATACATTCAAGTTGTTTTGTTGCCTTTGTTAAGTTTCCCCAAATATTTACTGAGTGCCTGCTATTTCCCAGGGTATGGTATTTATTCTGGGGATACAGTATAAGGATGAGTTAGACAGAGCCCCTGCCCCCAAAGAGCTCACAGGCGTGAAGTGTGATGACAGACAAGGAAATGACAAGCTGGGAAATGGAGTGTGTATGTTGTAAAAGATAAAGTAGAATATTTGTACTTTCAAACAACTTAATCCATTTTGTTCCTCTGAGTTGTAGCTCATTCTTCATTATTTGTTAAATCTTACAGTTGCCTTACAGTAAAAGGAAAAATGATGAACGATAAACATCTATAGAATCCCAACTATATTCCAGGTATTTTACATTTAAAAATAACGCAACCTTGTCTCAGGATCACAGGCCTTAAGAGCCGAAAGAAAACTTGTATTTTAAAAAAGACTTAACATTAAAAACTAGCATGACAGAAGAAGAAAAGGTAAAGACAAGTTTGAGAAACCTTAATCTAGGTCACATGTTAAATATATGGGCTTTCATGGTCTCTTCTGGGTACCTCGGATGGATAAAAGATGGCTGCGAATTCTTTGCCACTCTGTCCATTAAGACGCAGACCCATTCTCCTTGAATCTGGGTGGTCTCTGTCACAATGTTGACCAATAGAATACAGCAGAAATCATGCTATGCTACTCTTCCAGGCCTAGACCATAAGAAACTGGCAGCTTCCACTTCCTCTCTCTAAGAACACTCAACTCTTGCAATACAGCCACTGTCCTGTGAGGAAGCCTAAGCAACCCTATGTGGAGAGGAACCAAGGATCCTGACCAATAGCCGCAGTCAAGCTCCCAGCTGACAGCCAATACCAAATTGCCAGCCATGTAAGTGACCACGTTGGAAGGGAATCCCCCAGCACCAATCTAGCTACCTCTGCTGACACCATCTGGAGCAAATGCAAGCTGCCCAGAGGAGCCCCTCCTGAATTCTTAACCCACAAAATTGTGAGTAAAATACAGCTGTCTTTTGGGGCAGGTGGTGGGGACGGGGGTGTCAACTGTTTACATAGTAATAGATCATGAGAATAGAACCTGATCATGATTAATATCATCACCTCCATGTAAAGTGGTTAAAAGTCAGGTTCTGAAGTCAAACTGCCTGAGATCTAGCTGTGTGACCTCAAGACAATTTAATCTCTGTGTCTCAGATCCTTCTTCTATAATATTCGGTTAATTATAACCTAAGTCTTAGGACTTTTTGAAAGAATTAAATGAAACAATTCACATAAAGCACTTAGAAACTGCCTAATGCATAACAGTATTGAAAATTCACTATTATTATTGTGAGAAAATGCTGAATTAGAAACTACTGACTTTTAAATGGACTTTGAGAACACATCTGTCACAGCTTGGAAGCTTGTCTGTCTGTATATTAGAATCTTCAGCTTTACTCTGCTCAGCCTCCCATATAAAATCATAAGCATTTCAATGACTGTCTCCCTCCGGGTTAATGTGGTGTTATCCCAAGCTCTTATATTTCATGTACTGTGAAAATATTGTTTCAAGAAATGGTCTGCTCATCAAAACCGTGTATCTCAATTGTGTTAAGTATATAATGACTTGCCATGTTAGCAAGATAAATCCAGGGTTAATTTAATGTAGGTATCTGAGATTTATTTTATTTTTTCTGGCTCTGTGAATTGAAACATTTCTTCCAGTTAATTTTTTTTCTGTGTTTAGTTAGAAGCGTTATTCCAACAAGCAGATTGACAGATCAAATACCAGTTTCCAAAATTCTGAATTGTTTAAATTGAGCAAGAGTTCCATCCTCATGAGCATTCTGAAAATTATTTATATTGCTCTTAAATGTTACTGAATTCTGCTGCTATGAACCAGATAACCTAGGGTTTGTCTTAGGGTTCAAAATTATTTTTGAACAATTCTGCTAGCCATAACCTATGAGATTACTTGTGGGGAGAAAAATCAAAGAAAGCTAACAACAACAACAACAACAAAAACACACAGTCAAACAAAACACACAAAATACCACACATGTGATTTTTTTTTACAAACACAAGTTTGCAAATTGAGGTCTGATTAATAAATTAGTCTCATTAAATTACGGTTGTTAATCTAAAAACAACCTCCCTGTGACACATGAGTATATGTAGGAACATATTCTAAGTTGATTGTTGTCAGGAACTCAGACTAGTATCACATGTCAATTTGTATTACTTTCCTTACAGATCATGAATGGCTTTACTTGAAATATCTTAATTTGTGCATCAGGTTCTCTAAATGGGAAAATTCCCTGAATATTTGTGCAAAATGAAGGCAAAGAACACTATAAATTGAAAGGCAATAAAAGGAGTTTATTTCCAAGCCACAGCTTGGAATCATCTCTGTTTTGAATGTTGCTGGCAAAGAATGCATTCTTGATTAGGCTTTGTTGATAGGCAAAATGTAGAACACATTTCCAGTTCCCTAAGTCTCTGAGACTCTAGAAATCCAATTCTGAGCTACATAAAATAGCTCAGCACAATTCTCCCCTCCCCCTGCCCAAAAAAGCAGTACTTAACAAGGATAGAGCTGACAGCACGTAAGAGAACTAATGATTTCTAGAGTGATCCGAATATATATACAAACTTTTTAAAAAAATTGATGTTTAAAAAAACATCATGGAGGAGAGAAAGATGAAATTGTCTTTGTTTTTCTTTTTTTTTATTTAAATTTTACTTGGTTAACATACAATGCAATATTGGTTTCAGGAGGAGAATTCAGTGATTCATCACTTATATACAACACCTGGTACTCATCATGACAAGTGCCCTCCCCTTAGTACCCATCACCCATCTAGCCCATCCCCACCCACCCACCTCCCTCCATCAACCCTCAGTTTATTCTCTATTGTTAAGAATCTCTTATGACTGGGCGCCTGGGTGGCTCAGATGGTTAAGCATCTGCCTTCGGCTCAGGTCATGATCCCAGGGTCCTGGGATCGAGTCCCGCATCGGGCCTCCTGCTCCTTGGGAGCCTGCTTCTCTCTCTCTCTCTCTCCCTCTCTCTCTCATGAATAAATAAAGAAAATCTTTAAAAAAAAAAAAAAGAATCTCTTATGACTTGCCTCCTTCTCTTTTTCTTTCCCCCCCTCCCATATGTCCATTTGTTTTCTTTCTTAAAGTCCACATATGAGTGAAATCATATGGTATTTGTCTTTCTCTGACTGATTTCACTGAGCGTAATACACTCTAGCTCCATCCACGTGGTTGCAAATGGCAAAAGGTCTTAGTAAGAAGTCCACCTCTGCCAATGACAAAGGAGAAAGAGGAAAAATGTGCAAGGACCGAGAGGCCAATGTTTGGAGAGGGGAGCTAGGAAGTATTCATGATCGAATTATATCACGTGCTATCAGAATTGCTTCTAGAACAGCGGTGCCAGAAGTTGCTACCCCTAAAATCTGCAGATATCTTATAAAAGTAAGAACGAGAATGACTGGAATTAGTTCCCGGTTCCATCACTGGCCAATTGTATGATCGTCGAAATATCATTAAATATTCTTCGTTTCCCCAGCTATATATTAACAGCAATTACCACATGCCCGCTACTTGTCCTACTGAAATCCCATGAACTAAAATTCCTTGAAAGTCGTATGTCACTTAAATGATACAGCTTCACGGTTATCATTTTTGTCATCCCCATTCCCAAAGCCCATCCTAGGAGTGAACCTTCACAGGCACTGAGGCCTCGCCCTTTCTTCCAGTGCTGATTCCTCGGCGTCTTGTTAGTTCTGCTTCTTCCATTGAGGGCAGGCTCAGAACCTCCCACAGAACCACAGAGAATGTCACCAGTTTCCTTGTTGTTATTGTTGTCATTGACCCTGACCGACAGGTCCCATTCTCGGCAGCCCCCTCCTCTAG
This sequence comes from Eumetopias jubatus, assembly GCF_037043125.1. Lineage (NCBI taxonomy): Eukaryota > Metazoa > Chordata > Mammalia > Carnivora > Otariidae > Eumetopias > Eumetopias jubatus. The sequence goes on along the minus strand of NW_028274842.1, from coordinate 1,315,013 downwards.
GGCTCCACCTCTCACAGGGCTACAACAGGTCTGTCATCAGATTACCTCCAGATACACGGTCCCCCCACAAACATTAAGTCTAATGAAAACACTACCAAAAGGTATTAAAAGGTGAGCCTGCATGTTTTACTTTCCCCTAGAGCCTTACTCTTGGTGATTTACATAACGGCTTCAGAATATTCAAAATCCATTTATAAATGTCACCATTTGCAGAGATTATTTGTATATTGCTCTTAATTAACTTCAACTTCAAAATCTAGTTGGCTAGGATCAGGGGGTTTTGTGCATCCTCTCTCCTGTCTCACTCGGCACTGGTTTACTTATGTTCCCAGCTTGCTCTCACCTAGATCAAAAGAGGGAGAGAGGACCTGAGAAGGACTATCATCATAAATGAAATCCGTTTGCTCGTTCTGTGGCTCCCCATTCCGTGTGCGTTTTCAGTTTGTATTGTAGATATACTGAATGCGCAACATGTCTAGTCTACGTATGATAATGCATCCAGGGTACTGCAGACACGTAAATATTAAAACAACAACTGTGTTATTTAAAAACTGAACCTAGTTTCTAGCGCAACATTTTGTCTCAAGAGAATGTAGAACAAATAACTCACAGTATGTTTTTAATGGTCTACACTCTTTCAGAAACCATAGCAAGAGAAAAAGGTCATCCTAACCATTTACTCATAAAATAAGAGTCACACTAATTTTAAGATTGATGAAAATCACGAGATAGTATCATCTACAATCAGAATAAGCAAAGAGAAATTCAAGAGATGACAGATTCATGGAAAAACAAAACTAGCTACAGAAAACCTCGTGCATATCATTTGATTTTTTGATGCTCACTTGAAAAATTTTCAAATAGCGCTACAAGTATACAGCAAAAACAAGCTAAAGTGCATCTTTCTTCTTCACAACCCTTCAACCAAGTCCCACTCCCCTGTCATGGTGGCCCTACTCAGAACTTAGTATGCAGATGTTTTCAAAACAGTTTAATGCCATACATACACTACTATGTATATACGATGTTCATAAAATATAATCATACAAATATATATATGGATGTACACATTCATGCATTTACTTAATGATTTTCCTTTTGATGATCATAAAGGTTGTTGAATATCTTAACAAATACACCTTTGGGCATATTCAAAGGATACACTTTAATTTTGGTATTTACAGCCAAATTTGCCTTCCAAATAATGACTAAGGCAATTAAACTCTTACTAACTGTGTGGAAGTGAACATTTTCCTCCATTTATCCACAGTGGACACTGTGTCACCATTCCTGTTTTCCAGTACAATTAGGAAGTTATTCTTTATTCTATAATTTCAGTGGAAACTTGGAAAAGAGCAGAGATAAAGTATATGCTCAGTCTTTTATCTTTTACTACAGGTACCACTAAGTGAAGTATCTAAAACCAGGAACAAAATATATAAATCTTTTCTCTGAGCAAAATTTGGTTAAACACACACATGGTTATCTCTAAAATATCCCAAAGGGGATGGAGTGACAATCTGGAATTCTTATAATATACAAAAGGGCCATTAGGTGGCAAATACCAGAAAGCCACAGTTGCTTCTGAAATTTTATGTAGTTCAAACCACAAGCTCTAGAGAAATAGAGAAGATTTTAAGATTGGAGATACTTTGGTATTTAAGAGCACCACTCTCCCCCCTCCAAAAATAACCTGCCATAAGAGGTTGTGGAGATAAAATATAGAATAATGACATTTATTTTGAGGTCTGGTTACGAGTAAAAATCCAAACAACTTTATTACTGTAACAATTCAACACAATCATGCCTTATGGCACTAACCATGAACAATTTGTCCAGCTTTTGTCTGAGTGGAGACAACATAGTAAGAAAGACACAAAACCAACTTCTACAGGAGCTATTTATAAAGCAAAAAGAATTAAAACGTGTCCATTTGCACATTGTGCTCAGTAGAACAGAATGGTGAGACTGAAAATATACCAACTATACTGTTTAAACATGAATACATTATAAAAGAGCATGTTATAAATAGGTGAGAATTATGGAACAAATGGTTTTGGGTGATTAAATCAAAATTCCATTAAAATAGGGATTTTCACTTTATGCCATTTAAGAAAATAAACTCCAGATAGATTAGAGAGATAAGGATAGAAAAGATAATACTTTGAAAAATTAGCAGATAGAGAATAGAATGATTGTCAGATCGACGGAGAACGTCAACTTTCCTATCCTTGAAATGTAGAGGTCACAAAGGTAAAGCTGACATTCAAATAAGAAAAACTGTCCATAAGTGATAGTAGCATTGCTATTTTTAAGAAGAACATCAAGGCCAAGGCTATAAACAACAACTCACAGAAAGAGTAAATACACACAAAGGAGCAAAGGTCATTCCTGCTGGTATTCATAACAAACATGAGGCACTGAGCCCGCTTACAGTGGCTAAAACTGTTGTATAACCCTTTTGGAAAGCAACGTGACCCTACCAATAAAGAGCCAGTAAATTGTACATACATTTTAATTAATAATAAGTATTCTAGAAATTTATCCTAGGAAATAAAATAAAACCACTATTTACTGTGCTCGGTACCTTACATACATTATCTTATTTAATTCAACAAGAGAATAAACCTCATAAGCACAGATATATTCTTTGTAGTGCTTCCTGCAAAAGGACAAACATTCTAAATGCCAACCACAGGAGAAAACATTAAAAGTATGGTCCACTGGCACAGAATGCACCCATTTAAGACAACAACAACAAAAACCATTTTGAAGCCTAAATAGATGTGCACAGTGATACCATAAAAATTATTTACTTGAGGGAGTTCCAGCTTTCTCCCCTCTCTGTCTCATAACTTGTACACATTCTCATATCTGTGTACCTTGTACAAATGTTTCCTTGGACAAATTCACCCTAGAATCAGAGTTAAGGTCATGGCGGGGGGGGGGGGGGCGGTGGTACAGGAAGAGACTCATCCTCCCAGAACACACATTTTGCTGTGGGAGAGAGCGGTCACTGTTGGAGGGTTCCAGCTGGAAGGCGGCAAGAGACTACTGAGGGACCGAGGAGATAAGAGCAAGATGAGAGAAAGCAAGTTCTACTGAGGGTGCAAGAATGAGAAGCTCCCTGGAGTTTCTAAGTGTTGAAAACAGGGGGAAACACTAGACTTCAGCAAGATTTGCTGACGTCTAAGGACATCTGCTCTGTTTAATGTGAATCAAGTTTGAAATTCCTTTCTGGGCTCCCCTTTTAAAGATTTTATTTTATTTTATTTTATTTTAGAGCACACATGGGGGGGCACAGAGGGAGGGAGAGAATCTGAAGCAGACTCTGTGCTGACTGTGGAGCCTGATGCAGGGCTCGATCTCACGACCCTGAGATCATGACCTGAGCCGAAATCAAGAGTCAGACACTTCACGGACTGAACCACCCAGGTACCCCTGGGTTCCCCTTTAAAAAAAAAAAAAAAGACCTAGTTTAGGCTACATGAGTTTATGGTCGGTTATTCATTGATATAGAAAATGTTTATGGTATAACTGCCCCTCGCTTACTGGAAAGAATAGGAAATGGCCCAGTAGGAGTTGCTTGGGAGGAACATTACACTGGTGTGGGGAGCTTATGGGGCATCCCAAATGCCCACATTCTGAGATCTGAGACCTCAAATTTTGAGTTCACTGATCCAACCCCCATGGCAGCTACCAAAGCTTGGGAACCAAGAACAGATCCGATTGTTTTTCAGTCTGGAGGAGCTAGTGACAAGCAGTGGCAAGCATGTGGTAGTCAACACGGAGAACACAAAAACAAGCAAAGAGGCTTCCAGACAACGAGCACCCACTGAAGTCTTCCATTAGCAAGCCCCAATCCACTCCTCTGATGTGAAGGAAGACTATTAATGATGGAGCATGAAAATGTTAAATTTTAATTGTAAAAAAGCCGAAAGGGGGGATTTGTGTGATTTGTGGGGCAACTTGCTGGCTCAGTCAGAAGAGCAGGTGACTCCTGCTCCTGGGGTTGTGAGTTCAAGCCCCACGTTGGGTGTAGAGATTACTAAAAATAAATAAACTTTAGAGTGTGTGATTTGGCCCTTCTGACATTTTTCATAAATATAAAGGTCATCTAAAAAACTCTTTTTAAAATGCTTTTCACTCCTTTTGATGGCTGCATAATATTCCATTGTAGATATATACCACATCTTTATCCGTTCATCTGTCGATGGCCATCTTGGCTCTTTCCATAGTTCGGCTACTGTGGACATTGCTGCTATAAACATCGGGGTGCACGTACCCCTTTGGGGAAAAAAATGCTTTTCACAGTAAAAAAAAAATAAAAGTGCTGTGAGTGACCACACATTTCAGTATGCAAACACTCAGTGACTTTTATTATGTTTCAGTGAAATGCAGTAGAAAAGTGGCACTGGGCAAGGCGTTGCCTTCAGCAAGGGAAGAGAATATATAAAAGTTAATCTTCTGGGGCGCCTGGGTGGCTCAGTCAGTGAAGCGTCTGCCTCCGGCTCAGGTCATGATCCCAGGGTCCTGGGATTGAGTCCCACATTGGGCTCCTTGCTCAGAGGGGAGCCTGCTTCTCCCTCTCCCTTTGCCCCTCCCCCTTGCTTGTGGTTTCTCATTCTCTCTCAAATAAATAAATAAAATCTTTTAAAATAAATAAATAAAAGTTAATCTTTCTACATAATAGTTTTCCACAGAGACATGGAACCTAGCCTCCTATGAAACTAGTTGTTCCTATAATGCCATATTTCAGACTACCTGGGCCATCGGACAGTGAGCAGATGAAGTGCAGTCATCTGTCTAATCCATCGACAAATTTTCACTGACCATCTCAGATGTACAGGCCTTGAGTGAAGCTCTGCAATAATTTTTCCATTAATTAAAATCACTGTAAAAAAATCACTGTAGATAAATGGGTTTTTATTTTTTGTTTTTAAATTTTAAGATACTATACTATTAGAGCTGATTGCAATTCAGTTGCAAATAATGTTTGCCTAGCTGGGGGAGGAATACAGCACTCTACAGGGAGGCCACCAGTATCCTGTGTCATGTAAAATGAGTCTGTGCTAGTAGAGCTGTGATCACAGTTGTAATTTAATACAATTTTGATCATCTTAAACCTCTTTACCATCAACTTCTAAAACATAAATGGTACATTTTTCTTATTATATAATTAGAAAGCAACCACTCATTAATTATTTGTGAATTACCTTAACATTTTAAGTGGTGAAATAATCAGTGGAGGTCACTAAATGATGTCCTAACTATGCTGGAGCCTCTACCAGACTGTGGAGCGGTAGGACTGAAACATCAAGGCTTATAGCTGAACATTAGTCCAGGGCACAATTACCTGTTAATGCTCTCAACAAGTGCTTTCTGGGATCTTTTACTCAACTCGTCAAAAACAGTGGCAAAACACCCCAATCAAGGGAGTTTAACAGCATTTATCTTAACGAGCAAAAAAAATGGTTGTGTGTGTGTATGTGTGTACACATATATTCATAATTTTTACATAGTTTTCCATTTAGCATCTTAGACCAAATAAAATAATGTGTGTTATTTTATACATTATTGCAAAGCATAGTGTAATATTTTTTTCAGTGTAGGCTTTAGGGTCATAATTAAGATTCTTGAAAATTAACTGAAAATCAGTACATAAGAATCAGATATACCTAATAGGTATTATCAAGACAAAACATTTCCTAGGCCAGAAATAGGAAGAATTCAAACCTGGCTTTAAGCTAATCAAAGGTATAATATCCTTAAAGAAAGAACTTGTTGGTTAGGACGGAACATAGGAAAATGAAACTTTGGGTGCCTTTTGAAGTAGCTCTACAGAGAGAGTGCTCTCCTTCCCTTTTATTTTTCTTA